>NC_083108.1:31657061-32257061 GCF_949774975.1 Lagenorhynchus albirostris | reverse complement strand
TCTCTTTCACCGAAAAAAATAAAATAAAATACAACACTGTATTATTCAATCTGAATATCCTTCTCTTTCTCTATTTCTCTTCCAGTTTTCTTATCCAAAATGTTTTTTACTTTGATTGCATATTAAAATCACCTGGGATGCTTTAAAAAATACTGATATCTGGTCCCCACCTACCAGAGATTCTGATTACATTGATCTAGGAAGTGGGCATCAGGATTTTTATGTCTCTCCAGGTGTATCCTAACACACAGCCAAGTATGAGAGTCACTGTTCTAAAGGATGGTGAAGATTGAGCAACCTAACATATGGACAGTGCAGTGCATATGAAATACTCAATAAATGGTAACTGTTATCATTGCCTTAATAAATAAACATGACTGTGATTTCTGTGCATGGATGTCTGGTAGACGTATTTGCCTGAGGTTGAAATGACTACGTAATTATTGGCTGTTCCATATTTGCTTCATCTTCAAAGTGTTGATGACTAAAAGGCAAGACTTTTGGCACTCAGTTTCTCCATCTATAAAATGGGAAAAATCACTCAGTCTGAAATCATTGGATTGGTGAGAGGATAAATTATTTTGTCTTTGTAAAATGCTCGGCAGAGGCGAAAATCATCCACAAGAGCTACAGATTATGGTCTCCCAGAAACATCTATAATTTGTAGAGACATTTATAGCCAGTCTGGTCAGTGAAGCCTGCAGTTGGGAGCCTCACCCTTGCTTCTCAGCCTTAGAGCACAGATTGTAGCTAATCTCATCAGCCTCCATTAAGCCCCTGGCAAAATGGCTGTGAACTGGTTGCTAAAGAAACATCTGTGACCTTTGCACTCTTTATGCTCCAGGGTGGATGTTCAATCCTACATACTTCTCAAATGCCAATGTTTACTCCTCTCCTTGGGAAATTGAGTGGCGAAAATGAGGGAATGGGTAAATGGGAGCCCCCTCCCCTAAACAGATTAATCGGATAAGGTTTCTTGAAAATCTTAAAGTGGACCTTTACCTATTTTCCTGGAGGACTTCCTAGTAGCTATTTTTGTATCCTATTTCAGTAATATTAAATATCTCCTCACCTTCCCATTGTTCTCAAAGGTCTTCATAAGGACACTGAAATAAAAAGGATGGTTCCTGGCAACTGCACAGAGTGTAGCAAGAGAATATTACAAATGAAAAAATAGAGCAGGGGTCTGCTTCCTTTCTTTTGGCAAAAACCTACTATAGAAACTAATGTAGATGAGGGGGCACTGAGCCATATATAAGTGAGTAATTATCTACTGTTACAGGCCTTATTATCTCTCCAAATGTTTGCTAAAATTCTGTTGGGCAACCATCTGGACCCAGAGATTTACCCGTGGATGGACAGTGGACTGTTGTTTTAACTTGAGATGAGAAAATTTCTTTAATTCTTTTCTGTCATCTTCTGTTAAATAATTTAACTGAATGTCTCTTAGCTCTGTGTCCTCAGAGCAAGTGGATTCTGTGTGATATACTCATATAAAATATTCTTTGAGAGTTTTTTTCCCCTTTTCCCCCACCAGAGGATCCAAGGACAGTTTGCCATCTGTTGTAAGAATTTCATTAATGCACCTATTTTCTCTTCTTTTTTGCAAGGATGGTCAATCCAAATAATTTGTAGCTCTCTCCTGTTTTGGGCAGGACTCGCCACCCAGAAACCTCACCCCATCATGGCCAAGTCCCTGGTCTCTCATTACTGCATTCTCTCAGGTGGCTTTGTTAGCTCTGAACAACAAAGCCTGTGTCCCAAAGCCTGGCTGAATATCAATAATTTAACAACATGTCATAGACAACAGTGAACCATGCTGCTAGGGTTGAAATATTCCTAGGGCTCACCATCTATTATGCTCCGCTTTCTCACTGTGCTGTGACTGGAATACAGGTGGGTCCAGCATTTTCCCAACTCAGAACTTACAAGATGGCACATGTAATGGCACTGGGGAGGGGTTATTTGCATTACAAAAGGATTCTGTGCTTTGCTAGAGGGTTCACTTTAGATTTTCTTTAAATTAAGAGCTCCTCTTCAGCATTTGGAAGTTTATAAGCTTAATTAGTTTGGAGCTTTCAGGAAAACACTCCCAAAGAAGAAATGCCTCATTCAGACACAATGGTCTTCTTCAGACTTGACTGGTCAAAAGTCTGTGCACAAAACATTTAAGACATAATATTCCAAAACCAGAGTTTTTGCTTCTGATTTTCTCCTGGTCCAGATTTCATCTTGGTAAGGTACCTGCAAGTGTAGCTCTGAGTCTGTTGCACCTGATCTGAACAGACTCGCCCCATGTCAACACTATCCTCACTTAGCCACAGGACCCTGCTCTTCCTCATAGTGCCCAGCACTGAAAGCATAAGACAGCAACGTAGAATTTTCTACGTTCTAGTAATTACATTTGGCTGATGGAGAAAGGTTTACAGTGCATACCCCATAGCACACAACCATATAGATACCCAGAACAGAAATTCATCTTTCCAAAGTTTCTCTCCAAATTCACTGATCCTCTCCTCCCTGCTCTCCCCAACACAATGCCCAGATTTTGGCCTCTGGTCTCCACCCTCCTGGAGTCTGTCTCCGTTGCCTTCACCCGAATCAAGCAGAGAATTCTGCCCTGTTCAGTCCAGCTTCTACCTCCTACTATCATCCATCACTGTGCTCAGTGAGCTGTCCAGCCACCAGAGTCCGTCTCTTACCCCTCCTGCCTTTTTCTTTTATATAAGAAGTGGATATTTTTGTCTCAATTAAACTGCCCCACCATCATGGGGAAGTCTACTCCCTTTAAGAGTTGCATGCTCTGAAATACCAAATAGGACAGACCCAAGTTTGGAACATAATGCTGGGTCATTCAACATAAATGTTCAGAGCACTTTGAACAAGGAAAAGTTATAATATACCCATGAAGGTCAGAGATCATTGCAGAAGAACTATTTCTTACATAATTCTGCCTTGTTTATGCCATTTGTCTTATATCAAGTCAGAGTGATTAGAAGCTTCAATTCCCCTTCTCAGGATGGACTAGAGCTGGCTCCCTGATCATAGGGTTTCCTTCAATAAAGAGTTGTGATTCTACCTAGGAGTTCTATCAATATTAAGAAGGGTTTGAGAACTACTTAAGGGATGTGAGGGGTCAGAGGTTAGGGGTCAGTTTAGGAAGAAGAGCATGCCCCTTTCTGCCTGGGCCCTGCTTTTGTTCCTAGGATGTATATTGAAATCCTCTCTCGTCTCTGCCATCTTTGCCTGATGGCAATGTTAGGGTGCTGTCAGGAAGAGCAGTTTTCTTGCTTTTCTTCCTGCCTTTCATGTTCTCTAAGCCTCTTGAGTGCCGTGACCACAGAAATCTTCCTAAAACACTGCTTCTGTCTCATCATTTCTCCTTTTGAAAAAGCTACATTGCTGGGCTTCCCTGGTGGCACAGTGGTTGAGAGTCTGCCTACCAATGCAGGGGACACGGGTTTGTGCCCCGATCTGGGAAGATCCCACATGCCGCGGAGCGGCCAGGCCCGTGAGCTTATGGCCGCTAAGCCTGCGCGCCCGGAGCCTGTGCTCCGCAACGGGAGAGGCCACAACTGTGAGACGCGCGTGTACCGCAAAAAAAAAAAAAAAGCTATACTGCTTTTTATTGTCCTGCACTGGTTATGAGATATGACCATGTAATTTATTGGCCAAACCAGGACACATTTGTGAGTGAAAAAATAGCACTTTCAATATTTATGTCAAGACCACAGATGTTAATGAAGATTGCCTCAGGTAAACAGGGGTATCTGGTCACCTTAGACATAAGCCCCCTACCTTGTATATGAGACTGTATGCACGTAATCATATCCCAACACCACTTAAAATCAATCTAATCTTACTGTAAAGGTCAGAACACTATCGCTACTCCTAAAATTGATAACAGCAATGGCAATCATAAAACCGGGAACCACTCATGGATCTTTCAGAGTGAGCACTATATTTCACTTACATCCCTCTTTCACTCTCTACAAAATTCCTATGAGATAGACACATTATTATTGTCATTTTAGAAACGAGTAAACTGATACAGAAAGATTTAAATACTTTGGCCAAGATCACTCAGCTAGTAATTTGCAGGGCCAAAAGTGAAGCCCAGGTTTATTTGACTCCAATCTTAGCACTGCTTTGGCCAATGCCATCTCCTTGTATTTTGAAAGGATTTTGTAAAGCACATGGAGAATATTTAGCACTATGATCGATGGAATGTTCTCCAGGCCTGAATACTGTCTCAGCTGTATTGCTTAATGGCACGCGTGAATGCCATTATTAACATTACTGTGCTCCTTCTCAACCCTGCATCTTTCCTTACGCTGTTATCTCTAAATCTATTGCCCTCCTATGTTCTCCACATCAACCCATAGTCTATCCATCTGGCAAAGCCCAGTTTAATTTCACACCCTCTGTGAAACCATAGCTGGCTACTAAATTGACATTAATCCCTCCCACGTGTATCCTCCCACCTTAATTATCCTCAGTACTAACAAATTGGCACTAGATCAGAATTTTCCTGTTTGGTTCTCTAATTATTTTCTGTTTGTATTCTTCTCTCCCCAACCTGTACGCAAACCCATCAAAGATAGGGAACTTCCTAGAACTTTATTTAACTTGAAATTTGGTCATACTAATATATTTTAAGTGTTATTATTTTAAAGGTGAACAAACTCACAAGACATTAAATAACTCATCCACAAGTCTATATCTAAAATGATAACCTTAAAAGGATTGTTAAAAAATTAATATTTTCTGCTCAAAAAATAATATATTCTTAGCATTATTGAGAGAGTTTGCAACAAGGTTTTTATTTTAAATGAATGAAAGCATACTGAAATAATGTTCTTAAAATAAAATATGATTTTTTTTTAATAAATATTTCAAACTGGCTTGAGATGTCTCATCCTGTGGAGGAAAAAATTAACTTCGAGCATTTTCCACACTCCTGTAATGGGAAGAAAACATTGTCCTACTGCCTGGACCAAAGCAACATGTAGTCTCAAGTTCATTAGAAACTTATTTTGGAAGATCAAGGAGGCAGCTGGCCTCAAAAACCTGCTTTGGCCACGTTGTCCCAACCATGAAACAATGAAATTCCTGATAAAGCTGAACAACGCCCATACCACCAGCTTTTGCTCTGTCTTCGTTCCTTTTGCTAATAAATTGGTATGACTTTTCCTGGCAGTACTGGGATCATCTGCCAGCCTGTGATTGATGATGCTATGTGGGGAAATAACAAATACGACTCACATGGTCAGCAACCTGCTGCCACCTCTGTCCCCAGGACCAGGGCAGCATGTGAGCTTTTGCTTCATGGGAGTGATGGTTTCACACTTGGTGGAGTGGGTGCTGGATACACTACCTTTCAAAGATCATCAGAGAGCCATGAGGAGAAAAGAAGGGACAAAAGGGACAGAGGCATTCTAGAATACCACAGGTGCATGATATTATGGCTACTAATTTGCATAAGATTATATTGGTAAGAAATCCTGTGGCCAGCCACAAACACTTTTCTGAGTTACTCTACAGGGAAGTTCAATGGAAAATTATAAAGTTAGCTGAAGTGTTCTTTGTTTTTCTCTCTCTCTTTTTTTTTTTTTTTTGTGCCAGCATCCTTGGGACATTTCTGATGCCTAAGTCCTTATGCCCTTCACTGTTCTTTCTCCAGCCATCATTTCTTATAATAAAAATAACAATAGCAAACATTTAAAATTGCTTAAAATGTACTAGGAACTACACCAAAAACTTTTCATAATTTAGCCCTTTGACCTTCACAACTACAACTCTAAATTGGTTATTACTTTTGTATTGACTTCAGAGAGTCAAGGAAACTAGACTTAATATGGTGGAGGAATTTGCCCAATGACACAGAGCTACATAAGTGGCAGAGCTGAGATCAAAAACCAGGCAGGTCCACCTGAGTCCTGAGCTTCTGCAGGCACATACCACATGTACCCAATTCACTCATGCAGCTATTTTTCTGGCAAGAAGGAAAGTGACTTTAGAAACTAGTTTACTCTGAGATTACAGACATAACTGATCCTCTTCCCAAAGTTATTTGCATTAAGAAAGTAAGTTCAGAGAGAAAACACTACATAAACAGTATCTAATTGAATATCATCCCCATGGTAGGTAAAATTTATCCTATGAGTAAGACCAGTCTTCTTAATCTGTTTGTGAAATAGTCTAGAACAATTTTAAGCTCTGTTGATTAGAGGATGAGGTGCTCTTCTCATCTATCCAGAAGTTCAGGAGACTGTGATAGATTTTTAACTCTCTTTTTCCATCCCCCAATTCAAATCCTGATTATATGAGTTCTGGTATGTATGTGCCTCTGTTCCACATATCCATCAACAAATCTTTTAATTCATAAACATTGTTCTAATTCAAGACTAATATTTTTCTTCATGTACCAATTCCAATGCAATCATATACTCCTTCTTTACCATACATGCATAATCCATAGCCTACAACTGAGTCTTACACTTCATTAACTCAATATGCTAGCCGCTAGTTAATTTGTCTATGTTTTATTTTCTGTCAAAACTACAAGTTCTGCAGTGAATGGAAGAGAAGCAGATTGAGACCATTATTTCTGTTTATTTCCAACATGAGATTCCTAAATGAGATAATGTATGAAAACTGCTTAGGAGTGGCTGGCACATAGAATGTGTTGAAAAAAAAATAAACATTTACCCCTTCCCTCATTTTTCCTTAAAAAGCACTGTGAGTAAATGAAAACCTAACTTTTAGATAGACAAATTCAAATGTACACATTTAGTGAAATTAAGAACTGTGTTTACCTTACAATTCTGTTTATAACCAGGAACTGAGCAGATGGCCCCTTCATTTAAGAAGAGAAGTTCCTGGGAGTCTAATTTCATGAGTAGGCTAGTCTAAGTGTGCAAACTCAAGGAGTTTCTGGAATGTAGCTAAGTTAATCAACTGTCCTCACTTGGGCCACCATTACCTTTGAGATCAGTGGAGCCTGTCTCAATGCAATAAACTGCTGTAGGTCTGCTCAGAAGGCACCTGGCAGGACAACCTAATTAAGTATTTAACCCAGAGACCAGACTGGCTCTTTCAGGCTCATTATGGTTTCTCAACTAAAATTAATTCATTTAAGTACATAGAAAAATTATATATATGAATAATATATATGTATTTATATACATATTTAGAACTTTATTTGGGCAGTGTTTGACTTATTAATTGAATCAGCTTTTTTTTTATTAGTGAATATCATTGTATCTTGAGCATATGTTCCTGTTTTCATAGCAATGTTCTCATGACTGGTCTGGGGTAAAAGAGTCACAGGAGCCTTTGGCAAGTAGACATTCCACATCTGGGTGACTTTACTTGTCTTCACCTTATAATTCATGGCACAAGTCTGACACTGCATTTCTTCCATTGGCACATCAACAAGTAAAGGAGAGAACAGTGCATGGTTGGAGTCTTATGGCACAAAGACTCAGGTTTTAAAATGGGAATAGATAAAAGAGAGGCTGATAACTTGCTTTTAAATTAAAATTCTTTCTAGAGTAAGAACTGTTGAATAATATAAACAAGTATGTCAACATTTAAAATATGTTTTAAAGAAATAAAGACTTAGGTATACAATGTGTTATCTTTCTTGCTAATTCCTGAAGCATTTTCAATCTCTGTTGATTTGTACAATTTTTTTTTTTAAATTTCAGTATGGACTTACCTATATGTTCTTAAATATCACATAATTATTTTTATTTATGATTTTGCAGTAGCTATAGGACTTCAAAAGTAAGATAGCATTGCTAGAAACAAGTATGCATTCACTTACATCAATATATAGTAAATCAGATGCTTTCTAATTCTCACAGATGGTATTAGAAGAACTCAGAAGAAAACAAAGCAATTCTTTAGAATATATTTCATGGAGATTGTATTTCTTCCTGATGTCATATGCTTTTTAATAAGAGATTGAGAATAGAAATGATCATTATTTTTATGCCAATGTTATCACTCAGGTATCAAGATCACCTTTCATTGTCATTAAAAATAATTCCTGAAGAGCTTCAAGATGGTGGAAGAGTAAGATGTGGAGATCACCTTCCTCTCCACAAATACATCAGAAATACATCTACATGTGGAACAGCTCCTACAGAACACCTACTGAATGCTGGCAGAAGACCTCAGACTTCCCAAAAGGCAAGAAACTCCCCACGTACCTGGGTAGGGTAAAAGAAAAAAGAAAAAACAGAAACAAAAGAATAGGGATGGGACCTGCACCAGCAGGAGGGAGTTGTGAAGGAGGAAAGGTTTCCACACACGAGGGAGCCCCTTCACAGGCAGAGACTGCAGGTGGAGGGTGGGCGGGGGGAGCTGCAGAGCCGTGGAGGAGAGCGCAGCAACAGGGGTGTAGAGGGCAAAGCAGAGAGATCCCTGCACAGAGGATGGGTGCTGACCGGCACTCACCAGCCCGAGAGGCTTGTCTGCTCACCCGCTGGGACGGGTGGGGTCTGGAAGCTGAGGCTCGGGCTTCAGTCAGATCGCAGGGAGAGGACTGGGTTTGGCTGCGTGAACACAGCCTGAAGGGGTTAGTGCACCACGGCTAGCCGGGAGGGAGTCCTAGAAAAGGTCTGGAGCTGCTGAAGAGGCAAGAGACTTTTTCTTGCCGCTTTGTTTCCTGGTGCGCGAGGAGACAGGATTAAGAGAGCCACTTAAAGGAGCTCCAGAGAAGGGTGCTAGCCGCGGCTATCAGCGCAGAACCCAGAGATGGGCATGGGACGCTAAGGCTGCTGCTGCAGCCAGCAAGAAGCCTGTGTGCAACCACAGGTCAGTATCCACACCTCCCCTCCTGGGAGCCTGTGCAGCCCGCCACTGCCAGGGTCCCGTGATCAAGGGACAACTTCCCCAGGAGAACACACGGCGTGCCTCAGGCTGTTGCAACGTCCTGTTGGCCTCTGCTGCTGCAGGCTCGGCCCGTATCCGTACCCCTCCCTCCCCCCAGCCTGAGAGAGCTAGAGCCACTGAATCAGCTGCTCCTTTAACCCCGTCCTGTCTGAGCAAAGAACAGACGCCCTCAGGCGACCTACACGCGGGACCAAATCCAAAGTTGATCCCCCGGAGCTGTGCGAACAAAGAGAAAGGGAAATTTCTCCCAGCAGCCTCAGAAGCAGCGGATTAAATCTCCACAATCAACTTGATGTACCCTGTGTCTGTGGAATACCTGAATACAAAATGAATAATCCCAAACTGAGGAGGTGGACTTTGGGAGCAACGATATACATATATATATATATTTTTTTTTTTCCCTTTTTCTCTTCTTTTGAGTGTGTATGTGTATGCTTCTGTGTGTGATTTTGTCTGTATAGCTTTGCTTTTACCATTTGTTCTAGGGTTCGGTCTGTTCATTTTTTCTTTTTTTTAACTTTAAAAGTTTTTTTTCTTAATAATTGTTTTTTTTATTTTAATAGCTTATTTTATTTTATCTTCTTTCTTTCTTTCTTTCTTTCTATTATTTCTCCCTTTTATTCTGAGCCGTGTGAATGAAGGACTCTTGGTGCTCCAGCCAGGTGTCAGGGCTGTGCCTCTGATGTGTGAGAGACACGTTCAGGACACTGGTCCACAAGAGACCACCCAGCTCCACATAATATCAAAGGCGAAAATCTCCCAGAGATCTCCATCTCAACGCCAAAACCTAGCTTCACTCAATGACAAGCAAGCTACAGTGCTGAACACCCTATGCCAAACAACTAGCAAGACAGGAACACAACCCCATCTATTAGCAGAGAGGCTGCCTAAAATCATAATAAGGCCACAGACGCCCCAAAACACACCACCAGATGTGGACTTGCCCACCAGAAAGAAAAGATCCAGCCTCATCCATCAGAACACAGTCACTAGCCCCTCCACCAGGAAGTCCACAAAACCCACTGAACTAACCTATCCACTGGGGAGACACACCAAAAACAACGGGAACTACCGACCTGCAGCCTGTGAAAAGGAGACCCCAAACACAATAAGTTAAGCAAAATGAGAAGACAGAAAAACACACAGCAGATGAAGGAGCAAGGCAAAAACCCACCAAACCTAACAAATGAAGAGGAAATAGGCAGTCTACCTGAAAAAGAATTCAGAATAATGTTAGTAAAGATCATCCAAAATCTTGGAAATAGAATAGAGAAAATACAAGAAACAGTTAACAAGAACCTAGAAGAACTAAAGATGAAACAAGCAATGATTAACAACACAATAAATGAAATTAAAAATTCTCTAGAAGGGATCAATAGCAGAATAACTGAGGCAGAAGAACAGATAAGTGGCCTGGAAGATAAAAAATTGTGAATAACTACTGCAGAGCAAAATAAAGAAAAGAACTGAGGACAGTCTCAGAGACCTATGGGACAACAATAAATGCACCAACATTTGAATTATAGGGGTCCCACAATAAGAAGAGAAAAAGAAAGGGACTAAGAAAATATTTGAAAAGATTATAGTTGAAAACTTCCCTAATATGGGAAAGGAAATATTTAATCAAGTCCAGGAAGCACAGAGAGTCACATACAGGATAAATCCAAGGAAAAACACGTCAAGACACATATTAATCAAACTATCAAAAATTAAGCACAAAGAACAAATATAAAAAGCAGCACAGGAAAAACAACAAAAAACACACAAGGGAATCCCCATAAGGTTAACAGCTGATCTTTCAGCAGAAACTCTGCAAGCCAGAAGGGACTGGCAGGACATATTTAAAGTGATGAAGGAGAAAAACCTACAACAAAGATTACTCTACCCAGCAAGGATCTCATTCAGATTAGATGGAGAAATTTAAATCTTTAGAGACAAGCAAAAGCTAAGAGATTTCAGCACCACCAAACCAGCTTTACAACAAATGCTAAAGGAACTTCTCTATGCAGGAAAGACAAGAGAAGG
Source organism: Lagenorhynchus albirostris (assembly GCF_949774975.1). Taxonomy (NCBI): domain Eukaryota; kingdom Metazoa; phylum Chordata; class Mammalia; order Artiodactyla; family Delphinidae; genus Lagenorhynchus; species Lagenorhynchus albirostris. The sequence goes on along the minus strand of NC_083108.1, from coordinate 32,246,132 downwards.
AAAAGACCTACAGTAACAAACCCAAAACAATTAGGAAAATGGTAATAGGAACATACATATTGATAATTGCCTTAAATGTAAATGGATTAAATGCTCTAACCAAAAGACGTAGACTAGCTGAATGGATACAAAAACAAGACCTGTATATATGCTGCCTCCAAGAGACCCATTTCAGACCTAGGGACACATACAGATTGAAAGCGAGGGGATGGAAAAAGATATTCCATGCAAATGGAAATCAAAAGACAGCTGGGGGAGCAATTCTGATATCAGACAAAATAGACTTTAAAATAAAGACTGTTAACAACAGACAAAGAAAGACCCTACATAATGATCAAGGGATCAATCCGAGAAGAAGATATAGCAATTTAAAATATTTATGCACCCAACATAGGAACACTTCAATACATAAAGCAAATACTAACAGCCATAAAAGGCGAAATCAACAATAACAAAATCATAGTAGGGGACTTTAACACCACACTTTCACCAATGGACAGATCAGCCAAAATTAAAATAAATAAGGAAACACAAGCTTTAAATGATACATTAAACAAGATGGACTTAATTGATATTTATAGGACATTCCATCCAAAAACAACAGAATACATATTCTGCTCAAGTGCTCATGGAACATTCCCCAGGATAGATCATATCTTAGGTCACAAATCAACCCTTGGTTAATTTAAGAAAATGAAATCGTATCAAGTACCTTTTCCAACCACAATGCTATGAGACTAGATATCAATTACAGAAAAAATCTGTAAAAAAATACAAACACATGGAGGCTAAACAATACACTACTAAATAACCTAGAGATCACTAAATAAATCAAAAAATACCTAGAAACAAATGACAATGAAAACACGACAGCACAAAACCCATGGGATTCAGCAAAAGCAGTTCTAAGATAAAAGTTTATAGCAATAGAATCCTACCATAAGAAACAAGAAACATCTCAAATAAACAACCTAACCTTACACCTAAAACAATTAGAGAAAGAAAAACAAACAAACAAACAAAAAAAACAAAGTTAGCAGAAGGAAAGAAATCATAATGATCAGATCAAAAATAAATGAAGGAAACAATAGAAATGATCAATAAAACTACAAGATGGTTCTTTGAGAAGATAAACAAACTTGATAAACCATTAGCCAGACTCATCAAGAAAAAAAGGGAGAAGACTCAAATCAGTAAAATTAAAAATGAAAAAGGAGAAGTAACAACTGACACTGCAGAAATGCAAAGGTTCATGAGAGACTACTACAAGCAACTCTATGCCAATAAAATGGACAACCTGGAAGAAATGGACAAATTCTTAGAAATGCACAACCTTCTGAGACTGAACCAGGAAGAAATAGAAAATATAAACAGAACAATCACAAGCACTGAAATTTAAACTGTGATTAAAAATCTTCCAACAAACAAAAGCCCAGGACCAGATGGCTTCACAGGCAAATTCTATCAAACATTTAGAGAAGAGCTAACACCTATCCTTCTCAAATTCTTGCAAAATATAGCAGAGAGAGGAAGGCTCCCAAACTCATTCTACGAGGCTACCATCACCCTGATACCAAAATCAGACAAATATGTCACAAAGAAAGAAAGCTACAGGCCAAAATCACTGATGAACATAGATGCAAAAATCCTCAACAAAATACTAGCAAACAGAATCCAACAGCACATTAAAAGGTCCATACACTATGATCAAGAGGGATTTATCCCAGGAATGCAAGGATTCTTCAATATACACAAATCAATCAATGTGATACACCATATTAACAAATTGAAGGAGAAAAAACATATGATCATCTCAATCGATCCAGAGAAAGCTTTTGACAAAATTCAACACCCATTTATGATAAAAACCCTGAAGAAAGTAGGCATAGAGGGAACTTTCCTCAACATAATAAAGGCCATATATGACAAACCCATAGCCAACATTGTCCTCAATGGTGAAAAATTGAAAGCATGTCCACTAAGATGAGGAACAAGATATGGTTTCCCACTCTCACCTCTCTTATTCAACATAGTTTGGAAGTTTTAGCCACAGCAATCAGAGAAGAAAAAGAAATAAAAGTAATCCAAATCTGAAAAGAAGAAGTAAAGCTGTCACTGTTTGCAGATGACATGATACTATACATAGAGAATCCTAAAGATACCACCAGAAAGCTACTAGAACTAATCAATGAACTTAGTAAAGTAGCAGCTTACAAAATTAATGCACAGAAATCTGTTGCATTCCTATACACTAATGATGAGAAATCTGAAAATGAAATTACAAAAACACTCCCATTTACCATTGCAACAAACAGAATAAAATATCAAGGAATAAACCTACCTAAGGAGAAAAAAATACCTGTATGCAGAAAATTATAAGACACTGATGAAAGATATTAAAGATGATACAAATAGCTGGAGACATATACCATGTTCTTGGATTGGAAGAATCAACATTTTGAAAATTACTACCCAAAGCAATCTACAGATTCAATGCAATCCCTATCAAACTACCACTGGCATTTTTCACAGAACTAGAACAAAAAATTTCACAATTTGTATGGAAATACAAAAGACCCCAAATAGTCAAAGCAATCTTGAGAAAGAAAAATGGAGCTGGAGGAATCAGGCTCCCTGACTTCAGACTACACTACAATGCTACAGTAATCAAGACAGTATGGTACTGGCACAAAAACAGAAACATAGATCAATGGAGCATGATAGGAAGCCTAGAGATAAACCCACACACATATGGTCACCTTATCTTTGATAAAGGAGGCAAAAATATACAGTGGAGAAAAGACAGCCTCTTCAATAAGTGGTGCTGGGAAAACTGGACAGTTACATATAAAAGTATGAAATTATAACACTCCCTAACACCATACACAAAAATAAACTCAAAATGGATTAAAGACCTAAATGTAAGGCCGGACACTATCAAACTCTTAGAGGAAAACATAGGCAGAACACTCTATGACATAAATCACAGGAAGATCCTTTTTGACCCACCTCCTAGAGTAATGGAAATAAAACCAAAAATAAACAAATGGGACCTAATGAAACTTAAAAGCTTTTGCACAGCAAAGGAAACCATAAAGAAGACCAAAAGACAACCAACAGAATGGGAGAAAATATATACAAATGAAGCAACTGACAAAGGATTAATCTCCAAAATTTGCACAGAGCTCATGCAGTTCAATATCAAATAAACAACCCAATCCAATAATGGGCAGAAGACCTAAATAGACATTTCTCTGAAGAAGATATACAGATTGCCAACAAACACATGAAAGAATGCTCAACATCACTAATCATTAGTGAAATGGAAATCAAAATTACAATGAGATATCACCTCACACTGGTCAGAATGGCCATCTTCAAAAAATCTGCAAACAATAAATGCTGGAGAGGGTGTGGAGAGAAGGGAAACCTCTTGCACTGTTGGTGGGAATGTAAATTGATGCAGCCACTATGGAGAACAGTATGGAGGTTCCTTAAAAAACTAAAAATAGAACTGCCATATGACCCAGCAATCATACTACAGGGCATATACCCTGAGCAAACCATAATTCAAAAAGAGTCATGTACCAACATGTTCATTGCAGCTCTATTTACAATAGACAGGACATGGAAGTAACCTAAGTATCCACCGACAGATGAATGGATAAAGCAGATGTGGCACATATATACAGTAGAATATTACTCAGCCAAAAAAGAAACGAAATTGAGTTATTTGTAGTGAGGTGGATGGACCTAGAGTCTGTCATACAGAGTGAAGTAAGTCAGAAAGAGAAAAACAAATACTGTATGCTAACACATATATATGGAATTTAAAGAAAAAAAATGTCATGAAGAATCTAGGGGTAAGACAGGAATAAAGACACAGACCTAGTAGAGAATGGACTTGAGGATACGAGGAGGAGAATGGGTAAGCTGTGACAAAGTGAGAGAGTGGCATGGACATATATACACTACCAAACGTAAAATAGATAGCTAGTGGGAAGCAGCAGCATAGCACAGGGAGATCAGCTCGGTGCTTTGTGACCACCTAGAGGTGTGGGGTAGGGAGGGTGGGAGGGAGGGAGACGCAAGAGGGAAGAGATATGGGAAAATATGTATAACTGATTCACTTTGTTATTAAGCAGTAACTAACACACCATTGTAAAGCAATTATACTCCAATAAAAATGTTAAAAAATAATAATTCCTCTTCAAATGAATACTTAGGCTTAATCTATTTGTTCACATATTTACTCATATCTGCCTTTCCCCATAATACCCATTCCCAAACATGATTATACTGACCATGTGACTTTCCCACCTCAAAAATTCCTCCCTTTCTCATACCACATCCTAGAATTTACCCTATGAGTATCTTCATTTCCTCCAAAATTTCAGCTGTAAGCCCACTTCATGAACCCCCAATACATTTCTGCCCCTACCTCCAAACCAAAAATTCATGAACACTGTTTTCCAATCCATAGCCCATCCCTTTTTCATTGTCCAAAACCCATCTTATGTCTTCTTTTCCCTCCTTCCCCAGCTTAGACTCCAGGGTCAATCACTTGTTCCCTTGCATAACAACCCCATCTCCTTTGCCTTCCCCTCTCCTCTTGGTGAGACTTATTTCCTCACCTACCCCACTAAAGCTATGAATGTGGGTTGGGAAAAAATGAAAACAACATGATAATGCTGATTGGTTTCACTTTAAGTTTATAACCATCCATCTCTTGTGAGTTCTCAGAATGTCCTTGCAGTCTTTCTCCATTTCCCTAGTTCTTCTACTCTACAAATATCCTCTAGAACACTGTCACTACTTTTCCCTTCTCCTCAGAACTTTAATACTTTCTCCAATTCCTCACCCTGTTGATGATTTCATGTTTAATTTTAGTGATAAAACAGAGAAATCATAAAAGAATAATATCCTCGTCCCCATCAACAAAGTCACCAAAATACCTGTACTCTCATTTCAATGCTTTCCTTCTGTTACAGTGAATGACCTTTTCCTGCTCACTTTGAAGGCCAAATATTCCCCTTGCACACTGCATCCCACACTCTGTAAAATGTGCAAAGGACTTTGTTCCTGCGATTTTACTTCTCTCTTTGTGCCATCAATCACTCTCTCCACTGTATTCTTCTCATCAGTCTAAATACCGGTCATAATACCTCTCATTTTAACAACTTCCTCGGCCTTACATTCCCCTCATACATGTCTCTCCTCTTCCAGGAAAATTCATGAAAATGTTATTTAAGCTCATTCTTTCCATTTCCTCAATTCCAGTTCTATCTTGAAGCCATTCCAGTGAAGCTTCCATCCAGTCCAATGGCACTGTTCTTGTCCAGTCACCAAAAACTTTCATGTTGCTGAATCACTAGTCCCTTCTCAGTTCTAATCTTTCTCTACTCTATAGCAACATTTGGCACACTTAATCACTTCCTCATCCTTAAAGCACTTATTCACTTTGCTTCCAGGACATGTCAGCCTCCTGGTTTTCCACTTACCTCACTGGCTGCTTTCTGTCACCTTGGCTGGTTTTTCCTCCTCTTCCCAACCTGAGATTAGACTTTATTTTTCTCTCAGCAATCACTCTCCGCCTTGGATCATCCATCAATCCATGGCTTTGAGCATCATCTGTTCACTAACACCTTCACATTTATGTCTCCCCTTAACTCTAAAATTGACTGATTAGGGCTTCCCTGGTGGTGCAGTGGTTGGGAGTCCACCTGTCAATGCAGGGGACATGGGTTCATGCCCCAGTCCGGGAAGATCCCACATGCTGCGGAGCGGCTGGGCCCGTGAGCCATGGCCGCTGAGACTGCGCATCCAGAGCCTGTGCTCCACAACGGGAGAGGCCACAACAGTGAGAGGCCCGCACACCGCAAAAAAAAAAAAAAAAAATTGACTGATTAATAAACATCAAACTCAACATAGTTGAATACAGAACTCTTGAGGCCTTTTTTTTTGCCACTTCATACTCTTATCCAAATACAGTTGTTCCCCACCTTCATAAATGGTCCCACATTTCAGTTAGTTCCAATTATGATTCTTTATTTGCCTCTTTACCTCACATCACTTCCCCAAAAGATATTACGTAACTATTTGTTTATTTTCTTCTTTCTAGTTGATAAATCCCATCAGGTCAGGAGCTTTTACTACCTCATTTACCACTGTATCCCAGTGCATAGAACTGTATCTGTCACCTAGTAGTAAATATTGGTTTTCACAATAAATAAATGAAAGATAGTCTCTCATCTTTGAACAGTTTTGTTTTGTAAGTTTTAGTTCAACATCATTCTGTTATATAATTGTTTGAGAGGTATGTGTTTTCACACTCTATAATTTTATTTAGCATATATCCACACAATCTACCAGTTGATCATACAACATTGTGTATTGTTTTATATAATAGGTGCTTTACATATACATGGATATTTTATCCCATCTAAATGGCAAAGACTTTTGAACACAGAAACCACGTCTACTTTACTATCTCTCTTAGTTCCTCACATTGTGTTCAGAACTTTAAAAGTAAAGGAGGACAGTACTTCTAAAGCATTAAGGGCTTCTTCCAATTATTTCTGATCCCAGAGTTAGAAACACTTTAATATTATCTGAAATAGCTTTCCATTTTCTTGGCTCTAGGGCAAAGCCTATGCACCTCAATTCCATAAAAGGCATCAGCCACTAAACTTGGCAATACTACAAAAATATTCTGATAAGATTATTAAGCAAAGTGCAATATTAAATAACTGTATTTGCATAACACATTAGTACTTCCAGGATGTTGAATTTTGATTTTTTTAAAATATTATGGACTTAACATTGGAGATTATAGAAAATAACAACTGGAAGTTGTTTAAGAAAAAAAAAATGTCTGTTCTGGATAGTTAATATTTCAGAGTCTCCTTGGTATACTGAGTGCATCTTTCCAATCGATCTCCAGGACAGTGGAGTAGGGAAAAGGGGAGGTGCAATCACCTATGAATAAGGATCAAGAAGGGGAGGAGCATAATGGGAAGAGGGAGATCCACTCATGTGGGAGAGGAGTTACAATTGTCTAGATCAATGTATATGTGTCAAGCAGCAAATTTCTCTGGATATTATGAAGGAAGACATAACTGAGTAAAAAATTAATTAACCAGATGCCAGTATGGTTTAAGTACATTAGCAGAAGAAAACTAATCATGTACAAATGCTACTTCTAACACACAAATGTTGGGATTTGTTGTTACTATAAATTGTCTCTGAGCAGTCATAAAACTCTCTTCTTCATACCCCTCATTTAACTTATTAGGGTTTGTCTAATGACATTTTGCATAGAGGTAACCTATGGCGCTATAAACAATACTAAACTTTCCCTTTTAGCAATAGAGGCAATCAGCACAGAAGTACGTAAGTCCCCTGTGGCTTTGGCAGTGCAATGTCAATGGCTTCTACCAGCTAGATCCCAACTTTAATACTTGCATTTTACTTTAGTGAAGAGTGTACTCGGTGTGTCCCTCATAACATTTCCAATTCCACAGCTTTCTCTTATACCTTTTAAATGTCTCTCACATCTGTCTTTCCTTTTCTGCATTTATTTTGTTAAAAAAATTTCCTGAACTCATTGAACGATTCCTAATCAGTTTTGTGTGTTTTTTTGTTTGTTCGTTTTTGCGGTAAGTGGGCCTCTCACTGTTGTGGCCTCTCCCGTTGCAGAGGAGCACAGGCTCCGGACGCGCAGGCTCAGCAGGCATGGCTCACGGGCCTAGCCGCTCCGCGGCATGTGGGATCTTCCAGAACTGGGGCATGAACCTGTGTCCGCTGCATCGGCAGGCGGACTCTGAACCCCTGCACCACCAGGGAAGCCCTCCTAATCAGTTTTTATTCTACTTTCCATGTGTTCACAAGAGTAAGCTCTCTAAAATGAGATTGACCCAGCTAATCTCTACTTAAACACTTTTGTGAATCCCTATCACCTGCAGAGGAAAATCTCCTGCTTCTAACAACCCCTATACGTCATCGGATGGCTTGTCCAGTCTATCTACTCAGCTCTGTTTCCTACCACTTCCATAAGCACCTTATGCTCTAGTTATATTAACATACCTGTTGTTTCTTGGCCTTGTCATGTTCTCTCTCTCCTGTGGCTTAGTGTGTGCCATTGCCTCTGTAACACCTCCTCTGTGAATCCTTCTCTGGAAGCTCCAAGCAGAGTTAGATTTGCATACAGGGTCCTATGCATAGCACTTACCACATTGATAAGTGATTTTGCTTTGAACTGCGTGCCTCCTCCATTAAACTGCCAAATCTTAAGGGCAATGAAATATCTGGGTCATCTTTGCTTTGCCAACACTTAGAATAGGGAGATGGGGAAGAGTTGAGTGAGGAAAGGAGATAAAAAGGAATAATTTTGTGTGTACACTATACCTGATTCTTTTACATTATTTAATCTTCACAATAACATAATGAAGTTATTATTATCCTTGGCTTATGAAATGGGGAAAATGAGTCCAGAAAAGTGTAAATAATTTGCCAAATAAACCATGAACAAAGCAAATTCCCAAACCTAAGTGAGTTGTCTCATATTACAGCCTTCATTTTTTCATGATCCCACTGTTTTTCCCAAAAAGCATTCACTTAATAAATAAACTAATGAATGAGTGAACTGTTTCAGTATAAGCTCAGTTTCTTTTTAGCTCTTTCGTCTTACATATGGAAACTTTGTTCTTTGGGGAAAGTGACTCAAAGCAAAATCTAAATGTAGCTAGTTCTCTCTGAAATTTGTGTACCAATAATTTCTGATTCTTGTCTGTGGAAATTCCTTCCTCTATGGATCAATATCTCTTTCTTTAGAGCATATGGCACATTGATAATTTTCAAAGTGAATCAGTGTGATGAATACCATCTAGATGAAATAAAACAGACTCCTTTTTGTAAACTCTTATGTTCCTTAACTTATACCTTAGAGAGTTTGCAATAACTTTCTGCCTGGATCTGAGATATCTAAAAGGCAGTTCCCAATGGCATGAGTCTGTTTCTTCAAAAGGCATATTCTGCACTATTTTATTGGAATTATAATAGTATGTTTCTTCATGACTGGAGCCAAAGTTCATATTAGGGATACAAATACATGGGCCGACCCCAGGTGTCTGAGCTTAAACTGAACCATCTTGAAACTGAGAAAAATGTCAGATGTAATCATGTTTTAAATTGATGAAAAGAGATTATTAAAATACATAAGAATTGTATATATTATTAGCATATCATGTCAATATTTTCCTATATTATATAATTTTTGATCAACAAATTTTTATTGTGTATGTTTTATTGAAACATACCAATTCTACTCTCTATTTCTTGTGAGTCTTCCTCATAAGCTTCTGTTCATTTATTTACCTTTAATTGAGTCTCTCAGTTACCCACCATAGCTCCACCATTCCTCCTACAGAAAAATTGTGTGAAGTCATGAAAGTTCTTTTTGATCATTCTAACAAATTTGAACTTTATTAGTTCAAGTAGAATTATTAGTTTCAAGCAGTTAATGAAAGTTGGTATGTGGGGATAAAAGTATATCACAGTCCCCTATTCTACAAGTTTTGAACTAAATTGAAAAAATAAAGACACAAGAGTCAAGCTGATGAGCAAGTACCCTCTTTATATCTGACAAAATTGGATCTGAGAATGTGTCTTAAATAGATGGCCATAATCAGGCTTCCTAGTATTTTTCCTCCTAGTTTACACCTCAAGACAACGTACTCCAGGGAGAATTTTGTCTTCAAGGTTGATAGATACACTTACCCAGGTTCACTCCCCCCCCCCACACTGGTGTTTTTACTCATTTATTTGTCCAAGAAATATTGATTGAGCATCTACTATGTGCCAGGTTCTCAATGCTGTAGATACTATAGTGAGCCAAACAACATAATCGGACTCAAAATTTCTCACTACAGTGAAACAGAAGCTGATATGACCCATCCTTCAGCCAGGCAGATCTGAAAAATGGGAAAGAGGATGTGTTGAGACAGGCTCTTCTCTTAGTCTCATTAATTATTGAACCATTCTCCTCTTCCTTCAGGGCGGAGTAAGTGAGAGGGTGTGGAGAAAGAAGGCTAGCATGTTTCTCACATGACATTCCCTCTTAGGGAATATAAGTTCTCTCCACAACATGTGAAAAATAATATAATCAACTTTGTGAATTAGAAATATCATCCTATTGGCATAAAGAAAGGTAAAATGAAGAAGTCCATATTAGTCTCAATGACTTTTATAAAAGATACTCAAAAATCTTTGAGCAAGTTGTTCTAATTATGGATGCACAATAACTATAACGTGAAGTGACTTCTATCTAGAACTTCTATCTAGAACTTAGTATCACTGATAACGGTTAATGAGAATAGTGTTTGTCCCCAGTATCCTTTGCATTATCACCTCTCTGGTGGACTAGATATTTTGTCTAGAATCACTTGAGAATGTGAACATATTATAATGTTAACAGGCCACAGCTTTATATTGCAATCACTAGAAAATATGATAGGAAAAATAAACAGAATTTACAGTGAGATTATTAGCAACGTTGAATTTCTTTCCTAGTTCATGATTTTCTATTGAAACTGCCCGGGACTTTGCAATTTTACTTTGTCACAATGAATGCTGCTGCTCTTTCTATGGTATGGTTCTTATACATGTACATATGAGAACATTTTGTAATATCTTCCTAAATCACTGACACAGCTTGCTCTCCAAACATTATAAGAAAAAACATTTTTTATTATACAAAAACACAATTCTTTTCATTTTGCATACAGTTTTTCATTACAACATAGCAATACCCTGTGCATATGTGGAGTGCTATTTTGCTTTATCATTTTTCAACTTGTTTTGCAACTATATTCAAACACAAACTTCTAAAAAAGGAAACGTGGCCACAATTTCCATTTACATAGGAGGAAACTGAGGCATACAAAGGTTTGAGGTCCTTCCTAATTCCACATGTGTAGTTGTGTAAAATCAAGTCAGAAGCCCAGTTTTCTATACTCTTAGCCCTGTGTACTCTCTTCTATAACATGCTGCCTTCACAACTGTGGTCATTAGTCTGTGTCTGGGATTGTGACGGTGTCATGTCAGTGGGGCCAGAGCAACAAATTTAATGACACAGCTGGGAAAACTTAAAAGCCTGCCCTCAGCTGGGTCATAAGTGGAGGTTAATACAATGGTGTCATTACAGCCTTTTGCCTGCCTCCCAAAACCACAGCACAGTTCAAGAGAATCAAAAAGATTCCACTGGGGCTTGGCTCAGGTCTGATCAAGCAGCCAAGGTCAGGGTGGAATTGTGGAATAGACAGGGAACAGTTGAGCCCAATGCAAAGTTCAAAACTGCTCAGCAAATCCCACATGACCCAAAGCCTACCTTCACCTGCCAATTAAATGAAAGGCATCATCCTCAGTTAGAGTTTCAATCCAGGCAACATTCTGCTTGTTGGGCTAAAGACCTGGAGATTGAATGCAACTTATTTCTAAACCAATTCTTTCCAAAGTAACATACTTGAAATAAGGCTATATTACCTGTCGAAACTATTTTAAAAAATGATATCCCACTGTAACTAGATATAACATTCCCAGGTCCCATCGCATACTTTGCACCCCCTACCTTTGAACTATACCTTTAATTTCATAATATGTGCAGTTTTAAATTCAACATTTATTTTTAACATCTATGTTTTAATGAAACATGAAATATAAAATTAAACTCCAGTCTGCCTTGTATGAGCATGAAGAAAAATCCTAATTACCTGTTTCAAAAGTGTGAAGCGCTTTCTAATTTTCCACCAGCCAGTTTCCTTAGACAGCACTCAGTACTATAACTATTTATGCCAATTGTGCTATTTCATGCATAAAATTACTACATTATTGTTGGAATAGATGCCAGAGAGATATCTAAGCAGGGTGCAATCACTTCACTTTCTATCAAATTGGGCTCCTGAAAGGTATCGTAAATTTTATTAGAAGGCAAGGGTCTAATGACAGTCAATCAGTGTTAATGCTGATAAAATTGCTGTATTTTACATTATAAAAACCAGATGATATTTTTGTCAGAAGGCCATCTTTTGTTTTATTAAGAAAACATCATGAAAACTATATTGTAATCACATAAGATACTTCAGAGAGCTGCCTGCCTTCCCCCAAATTGGGGGTGACATTTCTCTCGGGGTGCCCTGGCAGCAGTTGTTGAGGCAGGCTTTACTCTCTGCTGCTTGATTAATGGTGGTGTAAAATAAAGCAACGCAAAATGCATCCCCCACACTCTGGGTACCATAATTCAATTGCATGCAGCTTTATTCTCTCAGGGTCCACTCTTTGAGAAACAAATATTAATGTGTCACTATTCCCAGGTCCTTTATTGTGCTATAAAAAATTTGTTTTCGATTAACCTGCCAATTGAATCTGGAGAGCTGGATGTTTTTTAAGACTCCCTCACTTCTTCCTGAGGAACCACAGTAAAGAGTGGCAGATTATGATGAGACTGGAAAAGGAAAGAGAAAGTTTGGGATAGAGTTCTGGTCCCTTGGAACAGTGCTGAATTGTGCTTTACCAAAAGTAACAATAATTTCTATGATCTGAAGACTAAAATGTGTGACCTTGAGCAAATCACTTAACTACTCCAAGGTCTTTGTGTCCTATCTCTAAAATGATGGTATGAGATGTGGCAGTTTTTAAGGCATCTTTCAGCTCTAAAAGTCTGATATGTGCACTGCACACCTCTCTCTCTCTCTCTCTCTCTCTCTCTCTCTCTCTCTCTCTCTCTCTCACACACACACACACACACACACACACACACACACACAAACATACATGCACTTCTGGAGAAAGAACTTCCCTTCTTACCATTGCCTCTATTAGCTAATTCTCACCTGAACTGGTATCTGAGAGAATCACTATTGTTGTCAGAACTAAGGAAGCAGGGGCTGGGTGATCTAGTCTTTTGCTACTGTTCTATTCCAGGAAGGAGACCCTAGGAAAGTGCAGCTGTCTATCTTTAGCATCTAGCAATAGTAAAAATAAATACTCATTTAAATTATCTTATCCAGAAACTCAGCACATCTGGATCCTAATAATGAGTTTGATCTGACAGCTAGATCAAAAATAAGATGAAATTTAATACTTGATTACTATAAGACTTGTGTTGTACCATCATGGATCCAACCATATATAAATTCTTCAAGGAAAGAGACCCATTTTCTACTTTTTCGGATACTCCTACTGCTCAACACTAAGGAGTCAATCAAATGTTCCTTTGGGACACACTGGTTAATGGTAGGTGGTTGCTAGAACATAGGGAAAACATTGGTTGACTTACATGATGCAGAAAATCAAGTAAGCTGTATTTGTTAGAGGAAGTGCCTTCTTAAAAAGGAGGGAATCATGGTAGATACTAAGCAGACCTGTTATGTTTAAAACTATGCCTCCAATTTCTATTAACATTTTACTATTATTATAAACCCATTAAAAATAAGTTGTGTATTTATTTAGCTCCCTTTAGATTGATGGTGATATTTTCCCTTAGAACTACTGATGGTTTTCTTGTTACATGTTTTTTTATCCTACTTGTTGGAGTTAGTATATATAACCCCAATACAAGAACTTCTAGAAGATTGGGGATGTGTATTAACAAAAGAAACACATGTTTATTTGGCTAAAAAATACATAAATATATGTAAACAATATGTAAATGTTTATATAAATCAACACACACATTGTATACAAAATACCAATATTTTCTGACTGATGCCTATAATGTTGCACTAACCAGTCAGGACTGTCATATATGGTTGTGCAGATTGTGTTTCCTGCAAGGATATAGCCAAAAGGGTGAGTGGTGACTCACCAAACTATGCATCTGATATAAGGTGGCAGCCAGCAGAAGGGAGGCAAACCTTTTTAATTTCAGGAAGGCATATCCACTCTCCCCACCATGGATTCACAGAAGGAAGGCATGTTTTTCCAATTCACACAAGGAGGCCATAAAACTATAGGGCACTAGTAAAAGCAAATGATTTTAAAAATTCACTAAGAGCCCCCAACACGCTGAATCTCAAATGATTTCCAACTCAGTCAATTCTTACAAGTAACAGCAGCTACAACCTGAGAAATTTTATGTCTCCTGAAGACAAATGTGTCAGATCCTAGAACCTACTGCCACCAAATGAAACAAATCTGGGCCCCTATGCTCCAGTAAGACAATTTTAAGTTGGACTAACTTGAGGTGAGAATGAGGATTGAAACAGTCCCACAAAGAAATGCTCTGAAACAATAAAAAGAATAAGTTAAGAGAACAAAGGGAGCTAGGAATGCACCCACCAACCTGCATATCCCATGGAGAGATACAACATTCTCATTATGTACATGTGGTTGTCCCATTCTTAGAAGACATTTTAATGACCTAGGGATATTTTTCTATTGGGGTTTCCTTAATTATTCTTGCATTTACTGCCAGCCTCTGGGTAGTTTACACCCAGCCTCTGGGTGTTTACACCCAGCCTCTGGGTAGTTTAAGAACAGTGTATAAATGATTCTGAAATTCATTAACTACAGCTGAGCAATTGCACTATTCAACCAGAATACAAGCATAATTCAAGGTAATGAATCCTTAACTGTGGGTATGATATAAGAATTGCCTCTTCTAGGAGGCCCTACAGTCAGTCAGTTAATACTCCATGTGATACATGGTTTTAGAGAAACTAGTCATTATTTGGGGGAGTTCAAAAGGCTCAGGGCATGTTCCAAAGCTGAACATTGTGACTGACACCATTTTTATACATTCTATGTAAATAGCCCAATAATGGAAGTAAAACATACAAATTACCTAATTAACCATGCCAGTAACATGTACTCATGAACCTTGCCTCATATCTGAATCACATCCGTGTCTAAGTCCTGTCACTGTTCTTCATACCATTTTTGAACCTCACGTCATCTCTGAAATTGATCATCTGTCATCCTAATCCTAGGCCACCATAAACTCCTCTTCCCAGTAATTTAACGTTTGCTTTTAAGCTGAATCAAAAGATACCAGAAATCAAAGCAGTTGTTTCAAAATACCCTGTAATCAACATACCCTAGACCCTCAAGGTATTTAAAATATAGTTGGGAAATCAAAATTAAGCCCACTGGAAATATAAATACAGTGAAAATTTAACACAGGTTGTGGTGGAAATGTTGTCAAAAGCTGACACATGACTAATATCACATAAGTGGATCTGAATAAAACTGATCCAGGAGGTCAAAGAGGGAAGTCTTATAGTAGGCTGTAATCAGTGATGTAAGACAGAGAGTTCTTGCTAATATCAATAGAGAGGTGCCTAGGTTCTCCAGTGGGAAGTAGGAAATCTTAAGACCTCATCACACTCACACAAAAGATCCAAACATGGGTGTTTTTATGACAAGGAAAATGGTCAAGTTACCTCATAGATCATAAAACTCTCTTATATCCATCTGACAGAGAATTTACTTATAGGTCAATGGACACCCTGATCCAAGCTGTGGTTGGGGTATGCGACTAGATGAAAAGACATGATAATTGAACATGCACAAGTGTAAAGGAGTGTAAAGTGGCTTTATTTCAATTTGGGGTGGTGGTTATTGTCACTACTCTTCAAAAGTTTTTTTGATTTGAGGTATGGATGGTAAACATTTGAGTCCATCTGGAGGGTAAGGTTAATGGAAGAGAAGACTGAAGTGTGTAACAGGTGGGTGAAAAGACAAAAGCCTGAAAGTTTTACTTGCTTCTTTTCTTTTTTTTTTTTTTTTTTGCTGTATGTGGGCCTCTCACAGCCGCGGCCCCTCCTGTCGCGGAGCACAGTCTCCGTACGCGCGGGCCCAGCGGCCATGGCCCACGGGCCCAGCCGCTCCGCGGCATGCGGGATCCTCCCAGACCGGGGTATGAACCCGCATCCCCTGCATCGGCAGGCGTACTCTCAACCACTGCGCCACCAGGGAAGCCCCTTACTTACTTCTATAAACAAAGGGTATTCAAGAAAAGTTTTAGCAAATGAATCATGTGATAAAAGTGGGTTTACAGAATCAAAACTGGAGACTTGGACAGATTACATGTATATGGAGGGTGACACTAGGAATATTTATGTAGCCTGCATCCAGTATTTCTATAAGATTATTTGTGTTCTCCTGCAGCATCAGTGGTAACAATAACATAATATTTGAATCCTCAATGGGCTAATCTTTCATGATTCCTTCTACATGCTGATTAGATGAGACCTTGGTAATATACTCATACCCTGTATATATTAAAATCCTGATTGGTTTATAACCTTGCAATCTATTTGTACCCATTTATTATCTGTTATATAAAATCAGACATTTTGAGTTGTCTCTGATGCTGGATCTAAAGAGTCGAAAGAAGAGGAGTTTAGGCCACAGGAGCCTTTTTGCAGAGAGGATATAATTCAAGAGATCAGCAAAGCAATAAAAGGGTCTGACTGTCCCATCCCAAGTATATGAAATTCAAAGTATGACACCAGAATTCTTTAATAAAGGAATAGAAGTATGTGGTTCCTGCCCTTGAAAATTCTAGTGCCAGATGAGCCTTTACAATTCAGACTTCTGGAAGAAGGGGGAGAGATACGGAAAAAAAGAACTAATAAATCTCTAAAACTTGACAAGTGACAGATCTCTGCATGGTTAACTGGCTATGTGATTTTAGTAGCTTCTTCTGTCATTTCCAATTCCTCTTTTTCATAAGAATTTTATAATATTTAAATGACACAAGGGAGGGCAATCTTATATTTGCTTTGCAGAACATTTCAGGAAGTGCAGTCACAATGTACTTTGTAGTCCCATTTCCACTACCCTGCAAAGACAAAGTTGTATAATCAACTCCAAATCAGGAAAAAAACACACAATTATTTTCATTATTTTATAATATTTCATTGCTGAAAAAATGATGCAAATACTTAAAGCTGTGTTCAGCTAAAATATCTAAAGTACATCAAGGGCAGATCAAGATGTCAGAGTAGAAAGATCCTGAGCTTACCTCCTCCCATAGACACACCAAAACCACAGCTACACATAAAATAGGTACCTCTGAAAACAACCTGAAGACTAGTTGAAGAGACTTTCTACAACTAAGGATATAAAGAAAAGGACACATTGCTATATGTAGGAGGGCAGAGATGCGCTCTAACCACAACCCACAGCCCAGGTGTGGCAACCCACAAGCAGGACAAATATCACAACTGTGGAAGTTCCCCCTGAGGAGCAAGGGGACTATCTCCACATTGGGCTCCCCAGCCTGGGGAACCTGTACTGGGAAGATGAGTCCCCACAATGTCTGGCTATAAAAACCAGTGAAGTGGCTATAAAAACCAGTGATGTTGTGAATTTCCTGGTGGTCCAGTGCTTAGGACTCAGCACTTTCACTGCCAAGGCTTGGGTTCTATCCCTGGTCAGGGAACTAAGATCCCACCATGTGCATGGTGCAGCCAAAAAAAGAAAGTGAAGCTTACATCTGGGAAAGCCAGAGGGCTGTGGGAAACCAAGATTTTGCTCTTAAAAGCTCACACACAAACTAACTCACTGTGAGTCCCTGCACCAAAGCAGCAGCCTGAAAAGTGCCTGGATCACATAAGATGGAGATTCATTGACTAATTTTAGGTCATGTGCCAGAAGGGTAGGAATCTGGTGGAATTTTCTTTGGGGAAAAAAGTGTTGGTATTTTTAAAAATTTTACTGTCTTTCCATCTAGCTGGTCTGGCTCTGGCAGGCACCTTTTCTGTCACTCTCCATCAACCTAGATAACACCGTACACTCTACCCCAGTCTTCTTCTGAGGAGCAGCACCACCCAAACCACCCATTCTGGCCAGCCCCTCCAGAGCAGCTCCTGCTCCGGGGGTGATCCAAGTACACAGACAGGCCCACAACAATCACAGTTCAGCCTTGCAGTCAGTTGTGCTGGGGCCAGCCCTAAACATAAGCACTGCTGCCTCAGTCAAGAGCCAACCTCTCAGCCAGCTGAGCTGGGGGTCATCCTCACTGACCGATGTACCCCTAGCAGTTGAGCCAGGAGGTGAACCACTCCCACCAGTGCACGTACAACAATTGCAGCCCAACCACAAGAAGAGGTTGTACACAGCCCACACAGGGGATACCAAGGAGTACCTTGCTCTGGTGACCAGGGAGAAATGTGCCACTGAGCCCCATAAGACACCATCTACATAAGGCTAATTTTTCAAGACCATGAGATGTAGCATATATACTTAATACATAGAAACAAGCAAAGAAAAATAGCAAAATGAGAAGAAAAAAGAATACCTTCCAAATAAAACAAAAAACTCAGAAAAACACAAAATTCAGGAAAAGAACTGAATGAAATGGAAATGAGTAATTTACCAGATAAAGGGTTCAAAGACAGTCAGAAATGTCCTTGTTGAACTCAGGAGAAGAATGGATGAACTCAGTGAGAAATTCAACAAAGAGATAGAAAATATATTTTAAAAAATCAGACCTAAAGAATACAATAACTGATACAAAATTATATATATATATATATATATATATATATATATATATATATATATATACTAGAAAGAATCAACATCAGATTAGAGGAGGCAGAGAACAGATCAGAAATTTGGAAGACAGTTGAGTGAAAATCACCCAATTGAGATAACAGAACATAAAAAGAATTTTTAAAATGAGGAGAGTTTAAGGGACCTCTGGGACAACATCCAATGCACCAATGTTAATATTATATGAGGTTTTAGGAGAAGAAAAGAGAAAAAAAAAGGGATAAAAAACTTATTTGAAGAAATAATAGCTGAAAACTTCCCTAACCTGGTGAGGAAACAGACATCCAAGTCCAGGAAGCACATAGAATCCCAAAAAGACAAATCCAAAGAGACCCACACCAACACCCATTATAATTAAAATATCAAAAGTTAAAGACAGAATCTTAAAAGCAGCAAGACAAAATAAAAACTAGTTGCATACAAGGGAACCTTCATAAGACTATCAGCTGATTTTTAGCAGAAACCTTACAGGCCAGAAAGGACTGGCATGACATATGCAAAGTACTAAAAGGAAAAAAAAAAATACAGCCAAGAATACTCTGCTCAGTAAGGTAATCAGTCGGTATTGGAGGAGAGATAAAGAGCTTCCCAGACAAGCATATGCTAGAGTAGTTCATCACCACTAAACTAGCCTTACAAGAAATGTTAGAGGGAATTCTTTAAACAGAAAAGGTCATAATAAGAAACAAGAAAATTATAGAAGAAAAAGAAATCACTGGTAAAGGTAACAGTACAGTAAATGTGGTGAATCAACCACCTATAAAACTAGTATGAAGGTTGAAAGTCAAAAAGTACTAAAATCATCTATAGCTAAACTAGTTAAGCAATACACAAAATAAAATGATTTAGAAGCTGTGTCAAAATATAAAGCATGGGAGGAGGGAGTAAAAATGTAGTGCTTTTAGAATGTACTTGAATTTAAGCAACCATTAACTTTAAATAGACTGCTAAATACATAGGTTGTTATATATGAACCTTGTGAACCTCATGGTAACTACAAACCAAAAACCTGTAACAGATACCAAAATAAATAAATTATGAGAAAGATAATACAAACATAACACTAAAGAAAGTCATTAAATCACAAGGGAAGAGAACAAGAGAATAAAGGAACAGTGAAGAACTATAAAAACAACCAGAAAACAATTAACTAAGTGGCAATATATCTATCAACAATTACTTTAAATGTAAATGGACTCAAAAGATATAGCATGGCTGAATGGATATAAAAACAAAACCTATTTTTATGCTGCCTATGAGAGACTCACTTCAGATCGAAAAATACACACAGACTAAAAGTGAAGTGATAAAAAAAGATATTCCATGCAAATGTAAACAAAAAGAAAGCTAGGGTAGCAATACTTAAAGTTCAATGAAAATAAAAGCTGGTTGTTTGAAAAGAAAACAAAATTGATAAACCTTTAACCAAACTCATCAAAAAAAAAAAAAAAGAGAGAGGGCTCAAATCAATAACATCATAAATGAATGGAAGAGGAGACTTTACAACTGACATCACAAAAAATACAAAGGATCATAAGAGATTGCTATGAACAATTGTACGTCAATAAAATTGACAACTTAGAAGAAATGGACAAATGCCTAGAAATGTACAATCACCTAAGACTGAATTAGGGAAAAACAGAGAATATGAACACACCAATTACCAATAATGAAATTGAATCAATAATTAAAAATATCCTAACAAAGAAAAGTCCAGGACCAGATGTGAAAACACTACAAAAAAAGAAAAAGAAAATTACTGGCCAATATTTCTGATGAAAAAGTTCTCAGTGAAATATTAGCAAACTGAATTCAATAATACATTAAAGTATCATACACAATGATCAAGTGGAATTTATTCCAGGGATGCAAGGAAGGTTCAATATCTGCAAATCAATCAACATGTTATACAACATTAACAAAATGAAGGACCAAATGATGCAGAAAAAGCATTTGACAAAATTCACCATCCATTTATGATAAAAAGTTCTTAACAAAATGGGTATAGAGGGAATATACCACAACAAAATGAAGCCATATATGAGAAACCCACAACTAACATCATACTCAATGATGAAAAGCTGAAATCTTTTCCTCTAAGGTTGGGAACAAGACAGGGATATTCACTCTCACCACTTTTATTCAACACAGTATTGGAAGTCCTAGCCACATCAACTAAACAAGAAAGAGAGATAAAAGGCCATCTTTAATAAATAAAATAGGTAAATGGGAAAGAAAGTAAAACTGCCACTATTTGCATGACATGACATTATATATAGTAAACCCTAAAGGCTCTACTAAAATCTACTAGGACTAATGCATGAATTCAGTAAAGTTGCAGGATACAAAATCAATATACAGAAATCACTTGTATTTCTATACATTAATAATGAACTATCAGAAGAGAAATCAACACAGTAATCCCATTTACAGTTGCATCAAAAAGAATAAAATACCTAGGAATAAATTTAACTAAGGAAGTGAAAGCCTGTACTCTGGAAACTATAAGACACTGATGAAAATAACTGAAGATGACACAAATAAATGAAAGGATATACCATGCTCATGGATTGGAAGAATTAATATTGTTAAAATGTCCACATTACCCAAAGCAATCTATAGATTCAATGAAATCCCTTTCAATATACCTATGGCATTTTTCACAGAACTGGAACAAATAGTCCTAAAATTTGTATAAAACAACAAAAGACCCCAAACAACAAAGGTAATCTTAAGAAAGAACAAAGCTGGGAGTATTACATTCACTGATTTCAAACTATACTACAAAGCTGTAGTAATTGAAACTGTATGGTACTGACACAAAAACAGACACTTAAATGAATGAACACAATAGAAAGCCCAGAAATATATCCATGCTTATATGGTCAATTAATTTATGCCAAAAATAGACAGTGGGGAAAAGACAGTTTCTTAAATATATGGTGTTGGGAAAACTGAACAGTTATATGCAAAAGAATAAAACTAGACACCTATCTTATACCATATACACAAATAAACTCAAAATGGATTAAAGACTCAAATATACGACCTGAAACCATAAAACTCCTAGAAGAAAACATAAATAGTATGCTTTTTCACATTAGTCAGAGCAATACTTTTCTGATCTCTCTCCACAGGCAGGGTAACAAAGCAAAAATTGACAAGTGGGACCACATTAAACTAAAAAAGCTTTTGCACTGCAAAGGAAACCATCAACAAAACAAAAAGGCAACCTACCAAATGGGGGAAGATATTTGCAAATTATATGTCTGATAAGGGGTTAATTTCCAAAATGTATAAAGAACTCACACATCTCAATATAGTTTTAAAAAATCCAATTAAAAAGTGGGCACAGGACCTGAGAAGACATTTTTCCAAGGAAGTAATACAGATGGCCAACAGATTAAAAAATGCTGAATATTATTAATAATCAAAGAAAACAAATCACAATGAGATATCACCTCACACCTGTCAGAATGGCTATTATCAAAAAGACAAGAAACAACAAGTGTACAAGGCTTTGAAGAAAAGGAAATCCTCATGCACTTTTGCTGGGGACATAAATTTGTACAGCCACTATGGAGAAGAGGATGGGGGTTCTTCAAAAATTAAAAATATAATTACCATTTGATCCAGCAATTCCACTTGTGGGTATTTATCCAAACAAACCCATAAACACTAATTCAAAAAGATATATGTAACCCTATGTTTATTGAAGTATTATTTACAATAGCTAGTATATGGAAGCAACCTTAGTGTCCATCAATAGATAAATGGATAAAGAAGATGTGGTATAAACATACAATGGAGTCTTAGCCATAAAAAAATAATGAAATCTTGCCTTTTGCAACAACATGTATGGATTTAGAGGGTATTAAGCTAGGTAAAATAAGTCATACAGAGAAAGACAAATATTGTATGATTTTACTTATATGTGGAGTCTAAAAACAAAATAAATGAAAGAACAAGTCAAAACAGAAATAGACTCATAGATACAGAGAACAAACTGTTGGTCACCAGAGGGGTGGGGAGATGGAGGTTTGGGGAAGTAAGTGAAGGGGATTAAGAGGTACAAACTTCCAGTTACAAAATAAATGTCACAAGGATGTAAAGTACCACATAGGGAATATAATCAATAATATTGCAATAACAGCATAATGACAGATTGTTACTAGATTTATTGTGATCAATTTGTAATGTATATTGTATTGGTTTCTCTCTTCTCCTATTCATGTCTCTCTCCACACCCTCACCCCAATAAACATTTCTCCCTTAGCCCTCATACATCTTCATGCTATTCTTATCTTGAAAAAGGAAAATTAATGTTTTTGCTTAGCCACCTAGCTTGCATTTCCTCCTAAGATACTTTTAGAAAATTCAAGTAAAAAACAAGGTATTCAAGACGAATTTGAGAGGAAAGTTGCAGTAAAATGACACAAATTAAAACATGAGAAAAAATATGGTTATTAGTTGAATTATTTTGAAGAACAATTATCAGTGTAGTGAAGTGACAAAGGAACTGGTTTTAAGATGCTGGTACAATTTTGATGAATGCCTGATACTGAAGCTTCCCAAAAAGGAAGCTAGCTCACAGCTTGAGGTGCCCACTGTGGGATCATGGGCCTAACTGGACCCCTGCCTCTGTTCTTTTGGCTGTGTCCTCTCTCTGTTTCTTCCTTATTTATCCTCTCTAAAACTCAGTTTACTCATCAATATTTTTTTTAATAGTATAGAACCTGAGCTAAGGTAATGTAAGCAAGGTGCTTAGCACAGTCCCTAGTACTTAGTTCATGCTCAAAACTGCTAGTCATTATCATCAATATGATTTTTATTATTCTTATTGGCTACAAGAATAACAACTTCCAGTTTTTATTCAATCTCCTAAAGACAATTATCCACTCTGATTTTCATGTTCTTTTCTTCCATGAGAGTTTAGCTAGTTCTTATTTTAATTTAATCTATATTTGTGTAAATGTATGTATATATATATATATATATATATATATAAAAAAATAAATTTAATGGGCAAAAGATCCTCAAAATTCATGAGAAAAAATAACAGTACCCTTACTCATTGACTGTGATAAGTTTAAATTGTATACTATAAATCCTAATGCAACCACTAAAATAACAAAGAATATTAGATAATAAGCAGACTAAGGAAATAAATAAAATCATAAAATATCATTAAAGAAAAGAAAGCAGATAGAGAAAAAAAGGACAAAGAATTTTAGATGAGACATAGAAAACAAAAACAAAGATTAGAGATCAGTAATCATTTACATTACATGTAAATAGTCGAGAGTAAGATTAGACAAAAAGAGCAAGACCAACCTTCATGATGCTATAAGAAATTCATTCTAAATAAAGGATACAAATAGGTTAAAAGTAAAAGGATGGTAAAAGATATACCTTGCTAAAACTAATCAAAATAAAACTGAAGTGCTAGATTAATAGCAAAGTAAATTTCAGAATAAAATATATTATTAGAGATATAGAAGGCTATTTTATAATGATAAAGGAGAAATATAAAAATCCATGGACATAATCAAAATTTCAAAACACTTCTATTGTAATCGGTAGAACAAGTGGACAGAAAATCAGTAGTATATAGAAGACTTGAGCAACATAATCAATTCACTTAACCAATGACATTTATAGGATGCTCTACTGAACAACAGAAGAATGGGCATGTTTTTCAAGTGTACATGGGATGTTTACCAAGATATAAAATATTCTGAGTCATAAAATATTTAAAAATACATTTAAAAGGATATAAGTCATACAAAGTACCTTCTCTGATAAAATGGAATTAAATTAAGATAAAATAACAGAAAGATGTCTGGACAATTTTTTGAAATATTTGATAACTAAATAACATACTTCAATGTAGCCCATGTGTCAAAGAAGAAATTAAAAGGGAAATTAAAGTAGTTTGAATTGAATGAAAATGAAAAGACTTTAGATTTTGTGGGATTCTACTAAAGCAGTAGTTAGGGGGAAATTTATAGCATTAAATGCCTACCTATATGAGAAAAGAAAAGAAGTCTCACATCAATGACCTCATCTTTCACACAAAGAAACCAGGAAAAGAAAAGCAAATTAAATGCAGATTGAGGAAAATAAAGAAAATAATAAAGATCAGAGTAAAAACAATGAAGTAGAAAAATAATAGATAAATAAATGAAACCAAAGTGATGTTTTGAGATCAATAAAATCATTTAATTTCTGACTAGTTTGATCAGGAAAAAATGACAGAAGATAAAATATTGTCAATACAAGGAATGGGAGAAATGACTTTGTAAGAATTGCTACAGACATCAAAACCCAGCAGACATTACATAAAAAGAATTCTACAGACTAATAGAAATATTGGGGTTATAAAGATATTGCTAAACACAATTTTAGCTTAAAAAAACATTTCCTCAAGTGTCAAGTAGTCCCTGACTATTTGTTCATATTTAAGAATGGGTGACTAAAATTGTAACTGAAAGCCCAGTATACCTGGAAAACTTGAGAAATGGTGAGCTTCTCTTTGTTTCTCTTCTTACCATTTGTTCAGGGACTCTGCTATTTTTTTGATAATGAATCCCAGATTTCTCTTATGGGGAATCTTCTCTTTTGGGCCAATCAATATATAGAAGGCAACATTCAAATATTTTATCTGTAGTGTGTAGGACTAACTGTCAATATTTTTTTAGAAAATATGGGGGAAATTCTTATGGGTTTGATTGCTCATGACAGGGTAATATGTTCCTGAAGCATTTGGTACATAAGGCACTGAGATGGAGGAAGGGTGTAGCTTACAAAATCATTTAAGTAATTTGATGGTGTTTAACATCCTATATCAGAAATGAGCTACTAACACTTAAAAAATACATGGAAACTTACACATTAAAACCTGTCATATCAAAGCTTTCAAATTAACCATCTTAGCAACATGGACTCTTAATCCAATTGTCAGATATTACTAAAACAATTTCTTAAACTTCTTTTGGTTTTTCATTTAGACCTCTAAGTACTTTCTATGAATATTTTCAATACCCTAAGAATGAATTGATTTAGGAAATATACAAGATGAAAATTAGAGTAATATGGAATATGATCAAGTTGAGGATAAAATTGTGACCTCAAAAAGGTGTCTTTGAAAGTAGTGGGACTTGAACACTAGGTCTAAAAAATTTCAGAAGAGAAATTCCAAATGCATTTTGAATGCTGACAGCCTTGTTAGAATAAATGAATCTACTACCAAAATGACTATTTTGAAAGACAGCTGTCACTTGGATGTATAAATTTAGGTGTGTCAGCAGGAGTGGGAGTAATTAGGAGGTCCAATTTATTACTTTACACACACACTTTGGGTAAGTATTCCAGGTGAGGTCAAGGAAGTTGCCCCACTACTTACCTGCAAAAACCTATTAAAGTTGACTGTCTCCTGAGAATGTGTGGCTGATGACAGAAGAAGGCAAGAAGGCCACTGCTTTGATAAATACCTTAAGGGTTTGCAAAATGGCAGTGCTGGGAGGCATGTGCCAAATCATGTTTGGCTTTGGCCCTATAACTTGTGATTCTGTCAAGGACTCATCACGTCAATTGGTGGAAAATGGATTACTGTCATTCTTCAAGGCACAGCACATCATTCCCCATTGATTGGCATGCCAAATCCTTCACAAAGTAATGAGTCAGGGATGATTCAAATCATCATCCAACTGTCAGCTTGATTGCATAGCCCTCTATAAATGGGATTAAACTGATGTGGCATCCAAAATGTAATGAAAGGCATTACTTCATGTAAGAAGTTGACAGGAAGACAGGGGTGCTGGGCCCAGGAGGCCTAGGCATATAGAAATAATAATAATAATAACAAAACTGGGAAGAGTGAATTGATAGATGATGTAAATATATTTTTCAGTCTCTTAGGAGATGTTATGACTACAGGGAATTACATTTCTCTTCAAGGTGAATTAGATCTGATAGGAACACTGTAGAAATTATCTAGCTGATGGCTATTCTCTGACAAAAAGGAAACTGAGGTAAAGGAAGGGAAATGAATCATGAATTTTGGTTACTGAGGAGAGAATGGGAGCATAATATAAGGCATGTTCTTCAGAGGGAAAGAAACTTAGTTTTCAGTCTTGGTTCTTCTATTTGCATGTGTGTCATAGTACGCAAGCCCCTAAGCCTCTGTCTCTTCACCTATCAAATGGGTTACATACATCATATATGTCTATATTTATATCTATGTACATATATGTGAGATATATATATAGATAGATAGATAAATAGATAGATTAAGGGTGTAAATCACTAAGACAATTAGGATCCCATATCAATGTATGCCAGGAAAAATATACTGTTATATTGTTCAATTTTCATGAAATACACACATAAACAGATGCCTGTTGTAGAGGTTCAAACTGAATCACTTATTTTTCTTTTGCCTTGGTGATCACCAGTATTTTTTCTTAGAAAAAGGCCATCCTTGCACAAAAATACCTCATACATATTATCTTATTTAATATGGTTTAGAGAAATCATAAATCTTGGCAAGGTCACATTCTTAATAAAAGGTTAAGGATTTATTGATATGGCTCTAAAGCCTCTTCTTAATCCTGAGCTCTGATGCTTCTCATGGTGATGATGTTCTTAGTTCATTAGTGGAAGAAAACATACTCCTGGTGTTGTTTTTTGTTTTGTTTTGTTTTGCTTTTTGTTTTTTGGTTTTTTTTAGCAGTGGTACCAGGGTCCTTCTGTCTCATTTTCTATTATCCAGTGGGTTGTGCCCCAAGAGACCTGAATTGCATGTAAGTAGCTACCTATGTGATAAGTGGAACTTGCTCACAAATTGTCCCAACACAATTTTCTCACCATTTTAAGCTGATTAAAAGTACATTATTTTGGATTTTAGCAAACATTTTGTTTTGGGGCATGGAAAGTGTTACACTTCTACCTTTATTAGCTAAAGGAATTATTTGTCAACTGACTAAAAACCTAAGCAACTGAGGTATTACTGGGGTGTTGGAACCTGAAAGGGGAGGTATCATTTTATGAACAAAACTGTCCCCAGAGTCAGGCATGAGGACCAGTGTTAGGAATGTGAATTGGAGTGAAATATTTAGACTTCTATTTGAATGTTAAAAGTCCTACCATATTATCTGCCAGATTATTTAGATATGGTGTGCAAAGTTCTGGAAATCTTATCTTTAGAGTGGTGTTAACAATTCAAAGAGTATCCAAAGAAGGGAAAGAGACCTTTGATCAGACAAGTTGAGAAAATCTTGTACACTGTGCCCCTTTTAAAGAATCTCAAATGCATACTAACATGTTAAAGTTTCTAAGAAATCCTGTGGTAAAGAAACCTATTTAACTTTGCTCACTGCAGTATTCCTATAGCTTCTTTGACAAGTGAAGTTCTTTCTTGTATGATGTCTACCATAGCACTTAGAACAGGGTCTGGGATATAGGAGGGGCTCAAGAAATATTTATAAGAATGTTGTGGAGTCAAGTTCACCATGGATTATTCTCAATGGTTTCATGTCTCACGGTTGTAGTACAGAAGAAGCTGATTTGATGGATATGTATTGTACTGTGGCAGACACTGGAGAAAGAGTATAAAACAATAAATGTGACATATGCATTGGCCTCAAAGGAGTTTAAAGTTTACTGGAAATGGCAGAAATGTTTGTACATAACAAAAGGGAGCCAGTATAACATAAATATTGAGAGGGCTAGCTTTGGTCTCAGACAGAACTGGGTTCAAGTTTTGACATTACCACTTACCAGGGGATGGTCTAAGGCAAGTTATTTAATAATTCCAAAGCTTCAGTCTCCTAACATGGAAAATGGAGATAACAGAGTCATACAGCTCACTTGGATGTTATTTAGTGTGACGTAAACAAAAAGAAATAACTGCATCTTCTCTCTGCACCAAGCAATGTCATACATCACTCAAATATTTCCTGAATGGTTTAATGATAATTAATTATATATTTTTAATTTCTACCTAGTGGATATCTAAGAAAATATTGTTGAATGAATAAAAGACTGAATCAGGGAAGCATTTTCTAAGCACAGCACACACAACAGCCTCATCTCTGGGTACACGATTTTCCTCTTGCCATTGCATTAGTAGCCATATGAATGAGCATTTATGAAGATCCACCTTTTTCTACAATATCCTGTGGTCGCTTTGTAAGGTGTCAACTTGGTTAGGCTGAACTACACTTATCATAACTTTTCCCTGTATGTTCCAGTGTAGGGTAGGCCAAAAGAGACCTTTTTTCTTTTCTTTTCTTTTCTTTTCTTTCCTTTCTTTTCCTTTTCTTTCTGTTTTCTTTTTCTTTTTTTTTCTTTCTTTCTTTCTTTCTTTCTTTCTTTCTTTCTTTCTTTCTTTCTTTCTTTCTTTCTTTCTTTCTTTCTTTCTTTCTTTCTTTCTTTTCTTTCTTTCTTTCTTTCTTTCCTTCTTCTCTTTCTCTTGATGATATTTGCCAGATAAAAGTAAAGCACCAGTCACTTTGTAGCTCATACATGTTATCACTTACCTGCTGGCTCCCATCTTCATGTGGGTATCAGATAGGCCTGTAACTGTTCCATCTTCCCCTGGATTGTCCTTCAGTGTCTCTGACTCCTGACCAGGTGTGTTTAGCTCCATAATGAAGAACACCAGTCTTACCTGCCCCATCAAGGTTAAAAGCAGCACAAACTGCCATGAGTTTCAGTCCCTCCTTGAGGGCTTCAGCTCAAATTATGTAAAATCTTTCTAATTAGCTCATGTTTTCCCTTTGAGGAGAAACTAGGATATGTCTTTGATTCTTATGGAAGTAATTAGGGTCCTGAGGGTTCTCCTTTCAGGTAACATTTCCTAACCAGAGAGACTGTGGGGCAGTGTAAAACTTAGCCAGAGACCTGGGATCTAGTCCCGGTTCTCAGCAAAACATCCCAGGGCCCCAAGAGTAAATCAGTAATTCTGTGAGTGTCAGCTTCTTCTTAATTCAATGGATAGTCAGTTTTTTCCCTGCATAACACATACAGCTATTGTAGAGATAAATTATTACACTGAAAACTAACACACCTTGAAAAAATAAGTAAATCTTAGTATTTACAAAAAATATTGAAGTATTATTTTGGCATTATTATTATTATTATTTCAAATCTACCATTTAGTGAGCACTTATTTTATGCCATGCACCATGCTGAGAACACGTTTCATTTTCTCATTTATTCCCTGTAGAATAGGCTTTATTCCCCCTACTCTACTTATGAGAAAATAGTTAGAACTCAGGTTAGTTAGTTAACTACCCCAGAGTTTTAGCCAGAGTGGCTAAACATTTCTTTATAACATATGGAATACACACAAAAATTGTTCAAACTTGGTTTGAATGTTGAAAATGTGGTGAAATATCTGCATTAGTTATATAACAGTTGTGCTACATAAAGTTGTTTATAATAAATTTTATGAAATTGTGTAATGATGTGATACTAAAATGAAAAAGTACTACAGGGCTTCCCTGGTGGCACAGTGGTTGTGTTCTGCCTGCCGATGCAGGAGACACGGGTTTGTGCCCCAGTCCAGGAAGATCCCACATGCAGCGGAGCGGCTGGGCCCATGGGCCATGGCCGCTGAGCCTGCCCGTCCAAAGCCTGTGCTCCACAATGGGAGAGGCCGCAGCAGTGAGAGGCCTGCGTACCGCAAAAAAAAAAAAAAAAAAAAAAAATACTACAAATACAGTCAAAGTAACTTTAGACAATTGAAATTGCCAAATCACATGGCTCACATCAGAGATTCTTTCTGACTTCAGAAAAGTTAGTGTAACTGAAAAAATAAAGAAATATCCCTGAGACACCAGCTGTCTATGAATCAAAAACCTTAGCTGCTATTTAAGAACAGCTATTTAACTTCAAGCAATATTATTATAATTAGAAAAAATTGAAAGTAAGAATTTTAATATGGTAAAGAGTAAATGTGGATTAAATCATGTGATGCCTTAAAAGGTGATAATAGCTTAAGATTTTAAGTTTGGGTTTTGAAAATCAGCATATCATGTTGATATGTAATTGTTGTTGATCAAAAATATTTCAGAAAAATATTTAGAATTAGGAATGGGAAGAAGGCTTAGAGTTTGATGGAAATAACAAAGAAGAAATTATTTATGTAGATAAATATATACTATTTTCTATGTGAATATGAATGTATGTGATGTGTGTGTATGTTTGTTTATATGTTTACCCAAAAATCTATGTATGTTTTATGATTAAGTGTAACTTAGATTTGAAGGAATATGGTACATAAGGGGATATGGTACATTTAAGATGCTGTTAATTTTACATCTTGCAAATTTAAGCCAAGACTCCAGATAGGTAAAATATTCTAGGTAAACAGTTAAAGAAAATAAACAGTGTGGATAATTATGAGCAGGTTAACATGATTAAAAATCTACTTCATTTTAGAACATGAAGTCTAAGATTTCAGAAAATTTAACTAAAATGTCAGTAAGTAAACTACATAAATAGTGAATATGAAAGTAGAACAGTTTTTTTGCGAGAACACCAGAATCATAACTAGCTGCTGGACAGTCTTTGACAGGAAGACACTGGAACTCACCAAAAAACATACCCCACATCGAAAGATAAAGGAGAAACCACAGTGAGATGGTAGGAGGGGCACAACCACAGTAAAATCAAATGCCATAACTGCTGGATGGGTGACTCACAGACTGGAAAACACTTATACCACAGAAGTTCACCCACTGGAGTGAAGGTTCGGAGCCCCACATCAGGCTTCCCAACCTGGGGGTCCGGCAATAGGAGGAGGAAATCCTAGAGAATCAGACTTTGAAGGCTAGTGAGATTTGATTGCAGGACTTTGACAGGACTGGAGGAAACAGAGACTCCACTCTTGGAGGGCACACACAAAGTACTGTGCACATGAGGACCGAGGAGAAGGAGCAGTGACTCCAGGGGAGACTGAACCAGACCTACCTGTTAGTGTTGGAGGGTCTCCTGCAGAGGTGGGGGTTGGCTGTGGCTCACTGTGGAGACAAGGACACTGGCAGCAGAAGTTCTAGGAAGTACTCCTTGGCGTGAGCCCTCTCAGAGTCTGCCATTAGCCCCACCAAAGGACCCAGGTATGCCCCAGTGTTGGGTTGCCTCAGGCCAAACAACCAACAGGGAGGGAACCCAGCTCCACCAATCAGCGGTCAAGCAGATTAAAGTTTTCCTGAGCTCTGCCCAGCAGAGCAACAGTCAGCTCTATCCACCACCACTCCCTCCAATCAGGAAACTTGCACAAGCATCTTAGATAGCCTCATCCACCAGAGGGCAGACAGCAGAAGCAAGAAGAACTACAATCCTGCAGCCTGTGGAGCAAAAACAACATTCACAGACAGGTGAACAAGATGAAAAGGCACAGGGCTATGTACCAGATGAAGGAACAAGATAAAACCCCAGAAAAACAACTAAATGAAGTGGAGATAGGCAACCTTCCAGAAAAAGAATTTAGAATAATGATAGTGAAGATGATCTAGGACCTTGCAAAAAGAATGGAGACAAAGATCAAGAAGATGCAAGAAATGTTTAACAAAGACATAGAAGAGTTAAAGAACAAACAAACAGAGATGAACAGTACAATAACTGAAATGAAAACTACACTAGAAGGTATCAATAGCAGAATAACTGAGGCAGAAGAACGGATAAGTGACCTGGAAGACAGAATGGTGGTATTCACTTCTGCGGAACAGAATAAAGAAAAAAGAATGAAAAGAAATGAAGACAGCCTAAGAGACCTCTGCGACAACATTAAACATAACAATATTTTCATTATAGTAGTCCCAGAAGGAGAAGAGAGAGAGGAAGAACCCGAGAAAATATTTAAAGAGATTATAGTTGGAAACTTCCCTAACATGGGAAAGGAAATAGCCATCCAAGTCCAGGAAGTGCAGAGAGTCCCATACAGGATAAACCCAAGGAGAAAAACATCGAGACACATAGTAAACAAACTGGCAAAAATTAAAGACAAAGAAAAATTATTGAAAGCAGCAAGGGAAAAACGACAAATAACATACAAGGGAACTCCCATAAGATTAACAGCTGAACTTTCAGCAGAAACTCTGCAAGCCAGAAAGGAGTGGCATGATATACTTAAAGTGATGAAAGGGAAGAAACTACAACCAAGATTACTCTACCTGGCAAGGATCTCATTCAGATTCAATGGAGAAATCAAAACTTTACAGACAAGCAAAAGCTAAGAGAATTCAGCACCACCAAACCAGCTCTACAACAAATGCTAAAGGAACTTCTCTAAGTGGGAAACACAAGAGAAGAAAAGGACTTACAAAAACAAATCCAAAACAATTAAGAAAAGGGTCGTAGAAACATACATATTGATAATTACGTTAAACATGAATGGATTAAATGCTCCAACCAAGACTCAGGCTTGCTGAATGGATACAAGAACAAGACCCATCTATATGCTGTTTACAAGAGACCCACTCCAGATCTAGGGCCACATACAGACTGAAAGTGAGGGGATGGAAAAAGATATTACATTCAAATGGAAGTCAAAAGAAAGCTGGAGTAACCATACTTACATCAGATAAAATAGACTTTAAAATACAGGAAATTACAAGAGACAAGGAAGGAAACTACATAGCGATCAATGGATCAAAGCAAGAAGAAGATATAACAATTATAACAATTATATAACAATTATAACAATATAAAAAGATATAACAATTATATGTGCACCCAACATAGGAACACCCCAATACATAAGACAACTGCTAACAGCTATAAAAGAGGAAATTGACAGTAACATAATAATAGTGGGGGACTTTAACACCTCATTTACACCAATGCACAGATCATCCAATATGAAAATAAATAAGGAAACAGCAGCTTTAAACGACACAATAGACCAGATAGATTTAATTGATGATTATAGGACATTCCATCCAAAAAAAGAGAAGATTACACTTTCTTCTCAAGTGTGCGTGGAACATTCTCCAGGATAGATCATATCTTGGGTCACAAATCAAGCCACAGTAAATTTAAGAAAAATGAAATCATATCAAACACCTTTTCTGACCACAACACTATGAGATTTGAAATGAATTACAGGGAAGAAAACATAAAAAAAAACACAAACACATGGAGGCTAAACAATATGTTACTAAATAACCAAGAGATCACTGAAGAAATCAAAGAGGAAATCAAAAAATACCTAGAGACAAATGACAATGAAAACGTGACAATCAAAAACCTATGGGAGGGCTTCCCTGGTGGCACAGTTGTTGAGAATCCGCCTGCCGATGCAGGGGACACGGGTTCGTGCCCCGGTCCAGGAAGATCCCACATGCCGCGGAGCAGCTGGGCCCGTGAGCCATGGCCGCTGAGCCTGCGCTTCCGGAGCCTGTGCTCCGCAACGGGAGGGGCCACAACAGTGAGAGACCCGCGTACCGCAAAAAAAAAAACAAACCTATGGGATGCAGCAGAAGCAGTTCTAAGAGGGAAGTTTATAGCTATACAAGACTACGTCAAGAAACAAGAACAATCTCAAATAAACAACCTAAACTTACACCTAAAAGAACTAGAGGAAGAAGAAAAAACAAAACACAAAGTTAGCAGAAGGAAAGAAATCATAAAGATCACAGCAGAACTAAATGAAATAAAAATAAAGAAAACAATAGCAAAGATCAATAAAGCTAAAAGCTGGTTCTTTGCGAAGATAAAATTGATAAACCATTAGCCAGACTCATCAAGAAAAAGGGGAAGAGGACTCAAACCAATAATTTTAGAAATGAAAAAGAAGTTACAACAGACACCGCATAAATACCAAGCACCCTAATAGACTACTACAAGAAACTCTATGCCAATAAAATGGACAACCTGGAAGAAATGGACAAATTCTTAGACAGGTATAACCTTCAAGACTGAACCAGGAAGAAATAGAAAACATGAACAGACCAATCACAAGTAATGAAGTTGAAACTGTGATTAAAAATCTTCCAACAAACAAAAGTCCAAGACCAGATAGCTTTACAGGTGAATTCTATCAAACATTTAGAGAAGAGCTAACACCCAACCTTCTCAAACACTTCCAAAAACTTGTGGAGGAAGGAAAACTCCCAAACTCATTCTATGAGGCCACCATTACCCTGATACCAAAACCAGATATAGATACTACAAAAAAAGAAAATTAAAGACCAATATCACTGATGAATATAGATGCAAAATACTCAACAAAATACTAGCAAACAGAATCCAACAACACATTAAAAGGATCATACACCATAATCAAGTGGGATTTATCCCAGAGATGCAAGGATTCTTCAATATACGCAAATCAATCAATGTAATAAACCATATTAACAAATTGAAGGATAAAAACCATATGATCATCTCAATAGATGCAGAATAAGCTTTTGACAAAGTTCAACACCCATTTATGATAAAAACTGTCCAGAAAGTGGTCATAGAGGGAACCTACCTCAACATAATAAAGAACATATACAACAAACCCACACTAAACATCATTCTCAAAGGTGAAAAGCTGAAACCTTTTCCTCTCAGATCAGGAACAAGACAATGGTTTCCACTCTCACCACTACTATTCAACAAAGATTTGGAAGTCCTAGCCATGGCAATCAGAGAAGAAAAAGAAATAAAAGGAATACAAATTGGAAAAGAAGAAATAAAACTGCCACTGTTTGCAGATGACATGCTACTATACATAGAGAATCCTAAAGATGCCACGAGAAAACTAATAGAGCTAATCAATGAATTTGGTAAAGTTGCAGGATACAAAATTAATACACAAAAATCTCTTGCATTCCTATACACTAATGATGAAAAGTCTGAAAGGGAAATCAAGAAAACACTCCCATTTACCACTGCAACGAAAAGAATAAAATACCTAGGAATAATCCTACCAAGGGTGACAAAAGACTTGTATGCACAAAACTATAAGACACTGAAGAAAAAAAATTAAAGGTAACACCAAGAGATGGAGAGATATACCATGTTCTTGGATTGGAAGAATCAATATTGTGAAAATGACTATACTACCCAAAGCAATCTACAGATTCAATGTAATCTCTATCAAATTAACAATGGTAGTTTTTACAGAACTAGAACAAAAAATCTTAAAATTCATATGGAGACACAAAAGACCATAAATAGCCAAAGCAGTCTTCAGGGAAAAAAACAGAACTGGAGGCATCAGACTCCCGGACTTCAGACTATACTACAAAGCTACAGTAATCAAGACGATATGGCACTGTCACAAAAACAGAAATATAGATCAATGGAACATCATAGGAAGCCCAGAGATAAACCCATGCAGCTATGGTCAACTAATCTATGACAAAGAAGCAAGGATATACAATGGAGAAAAGAGAATCTCTTCAATAAGTGGTGCTGGGAAAACTGGACAGCTACATGTAAAAGAATGAAATTAGAACACTCCCTAACTCCATACCAAAAAAAAAACTCAAAATGGATTAGAGACCTAAATGTAAGGCTGGACACTATAAAACTCTTAGAGGAAAACATAGGAAGAACACTCTTTGACATTAATCACAACAAGATCTCTTTTGATCCACCTCCTAGAGTAATGGAAATAAAACAAAAATAAACAAATGGAACCTAATGAAACTTAAAATCTTTTGCACAGCAAAGGGAACCATAAACAAGATGAAAAGACAACCCTCAGAATGAGAGAAACTATTTGCAAATGAATCAATGGACAAAGGATTAATCTCTAATATATATAAACAGCTCACGCAGCTCAATATTAAGAAAAACAGACAACCCAATCCAAAAATGGGCAGAAGACCTAAATAGACATTTCTCCAAAGAAGACATACAGATGGCCAAGAAGCCCATGAAAAGCTGCTCAACATCACTAATTATTAGAGAAATGCAAATCAAAACTACAATAAGGTATCACCTCCCTCCAGTTAGATTGGGTATCATCAGAAAATCTACAAGTAACAAATGCTGGAGAGTGTGTGGAGAAAAGGGAACCCTCTTGCACCATTGGTGGGAAAGTAAATTGATACAGCCACTGTGGAGAACAGTATGGACATTCCTTAAAAATCTAAAAATAGAATTACCATATGATCCAGAAATCCCACTACTGGGCATATACCCAGAGAAAACCATAATTCAGAAAGACACATGCATCCCAATGTTCATTGCGTACTATTTACAATAGCCAGGTCATGGAAGCAACCTAAGTGCCCATCGACAGACAAATGGAAAAGACGATGTGGTACATATATACAATGGAATATTACTCAGCCATAAAAAGAAACAAAATTGGGTAATTTGTTAAGACATGGATGGATCTAGAGACTGTCATACAGAGTGAAGTAAGTCAGAAAGAGAAAAACAAATATCATATATTAACGCATATATGTGGAACCTAGAAAAATCGTACAAATGAACTGGTTTGCAGGGCAGAAGTTGAGACACAGATGTAGAGAACAAACGTATGGACACCAAGGGGGGAAAGCGGGAGGAGGGTGGGGATGGTGGTGTAATGAATTGGGCAATTGGGTTTGACATGTATACACTGATGTTTATAAAATCAATGACTAATAAGCACCTGCTGTCTAAAAAAATAAATAAAATTCAAAAATTAAAAAAAAAGTAGAACAATAATCCTTGATATTGAGAGGAAGAAAATACATGAGTCAAAGGGAGTAAATTAATATCTTTAATTTTTTAAAAGTATTTGAATCAGCAAATTTCATTTCCCTAACGAAATGAAATTGCAACTCTGGAATAACTAGTACATAAGATATTGAGAAGTAATTGCAGCAATCAGAACAATGAGTCTATAGCCTCTGAAAATAAGTAAATGTGAATTGCAAGCCTAGAGAGAAAAAGCAACCAAAATAGAACATCATTATCCTGAAAGAAAGAGAGAGAGAGGGAAAGAGAGTGAGGCAGGAAGAAAAGAAGGTTGAGAGGAAGGGACGAAAGGAGGAAGGAAGACATAAAGGGAAGGAAAGAAAAGAAAGAGAAAAACATTGAATATATGTTAATGAAAAAAGATACAACAAATCTTACACAGTGCACAATGATTGTTTAGACAAGTCATTTGTTAGAGTTCATAATTTGATGGGGAAAATGGAAGAAATAATATATATGAAAATGGAATAAGATACATTTCAGGAAAACAAATCTAGAACAGAATGAGAAATTTATTCTAAATTAAAAACAGTATACTTCATGGAGATTTGTAATAAATAAATAAATTCTAGTGAAATTATTCTCCTAACTCAGCACTTATTAGACTTTAGGGCAAGTATGTGTACGTCCTAAATTACCCAACACTGATTTATATGGTTATGGTAATACCAGACATACACAAGTTAAATTACGGTAATATAAACATTGAGGTAAATAACAGGAAGCAATCAGGTGAATGGCAAGCCCCAGACCTAATCTGTGACTGAATTCTTGGAACCATGAGACATGTTTGGGAGTTTGCTGCTTGCATCGCAACAAATTAAACACTTTCTTATAATCACTTTGGTATAGCAACATACCCTGCGTTGTCCTTCCTAGGACTTCTTTTGATTGTCTATATATATTATGTCTTTCCATCACAAGATAGGAAACATTTTGGGGACTGAGAGCTTGAAGGCCTGCATAGAGTTCTATCTGAAACCAAATTTTTTGCTCATGGGAATCTGAGTTCCGATCCAAAGAAAGATAAATCTGAAAAAGTTATACACCCCTTGTCAATAGTGCCAGTCTTGTGAGAAAAATGAAACAGCTCTTCCCCATTTTCTCTCTTCTACCCACTTTGCATTATTTTCTTTCTCCTTCCAAATTCTTAAAGGTCTGCTCCATAGTGGTTCTTATCAAAGTTTCTTATATTAGAAAAATACACTTTAATATTATATAAAATTATCATGGTAAGTTCTCAAGTTGAATTTAGTTTTTTTTCCTTCTAATTATAAAATTAAACTTTCCTGTTGAAAAGATTTCATGTATCTTCAGCAGAAAGCTGAGGTTTTACAAGAGAGAATGTAGGCTTTACATTGTTCATGAAATATTCATATTTGAGTTCCATTAAAGACCTATCAGAACCTCCAATCATCCCCCTGCTCACTACACACAACACTACAATGGAAATGACTCCATGGCTGGAAGGTCTAGGCAGCCCTGGTGCAAGAGCAATGTACAATGAACATTATCGAGCCCCAGGCTGGAATGCAGCTAGTTTGTTTAGTTTGTTGTGCCCAGCATGTTTTGTTTTTTTTTTTTTTTTTTTTTTTTGCTATACTCGGATCTCTCACTGCTGTGGCCTCTCCCGTTGTGGAGCACAGGCTCCGGACGCGCAGACCCAGCGGCCATGGCTCACGGGCCCAGCCGCTCCGCTGCACGTGGGATCCTCCCGGACCAGGACACAAACCCGTGTCCCCTGCATCGGCAGGCGAACTCTCAACCACTGCGCCACCAGGGAAGCCCCCAGCATGCTTTTTAATTTAATAAAATAGTACCGCTAGGATCAGTCAAAATGTGAAGTAAACCAAAAACCTTTCTATCAACCTCAATCCTTCTCCAGGCTGATCTCCCTGAGTTTTTAGAGGCTTCACACTGCACAGCAGCATGATCCAGACCATCTGGTATTCTGGGTGCTTTTATTTTTTTAACCTCTCTCCTTAACCTATCCTTTGACCCATCTCAAGGCTTTCTTCTGGTGACAGAAGGATGTATGAATAACTATTTTCAGGCCAGGTGTTTATGGGTAATAATGGCTTAACAAACCCCACCTTGAAAATAATTTCAGGACCAATAAGATAAATAATACATTAGTTGTATATAATATGAGAATTTATTTTAGAGCAGAGGTGGATGAAACTCATATCACATAATGAGATATTTACTTCATTTGTGTTTAAAGCTGGACCAGGTTTCAAATGTGCAAATAACCAAAGTGTACAGTTCAAAATCACTTTGTATGCCCATATCTCTCAGAAAAATTCCCCTTTCCTTTGCCTGATGGATATAGAAGCAGCCTGCTACCTTTTTCTTAACTAAGGGTCTCACACATTGGCAATTTTGTCAACCTAGATGTACACACCACTGCCATGTCCGAATCATAATAAATTTTGTTTACTGTAGTTAGATATTGGGTTTGCTTACATCTTAGTGAAAACAGCCAAAGATTTATCCTTCTGTCAGAACCACTGGAAAATTGAGAGTCTTGTGCAAGTTGTAAGCTTTTTTCTTAATCTTCTGGAAACTTTTCCAATTTTCCTTTAATAACACCAGGAGGCCAGTGGTATGCCACTTATGAATGGAGGGGGAGGAGCTCTCCATCCCAGTCTCCCTCCTTTACTCAGCAGACAGCCTCCACATAAATAAAATGCAGCAATATACATTAGCACTAACTTATACACCAGGCTGTCACCATCAGGTAAAATTGACCACAAATTACTGATTACTGAATCAGGAAAGTCATCAGTTATATTGTACTTGATTACTTTCTCATAAGAGGAATATATTACTGAACATGCTGAGATTACTCATGCATAAGAATTTGGAAGTGACACCCCAGTAACACGCCCTCAGGAGGGAAGGAGAATTGTGCTGAGGATGTAGACTCAAAGTTCCTTATATAAATTGTTTTAAGCCAGCTATTCAATTATGGTAGATTGTGTGTGATGTGTACTTGAATAATTTTCAGCCATTTTTCAGGTTGAAAACTTTTACATCACAAAGTCTTCCCTCTAGGAAGCGCCATGGTCACTGATATCAACTATACTTCCTGTTAGAAATAACTCTGGTACTGGTCAAGGTTACAAAATTAGGCCAATATAGTTGATGGAATTCTTGCTGGGACAAGTTAAGAAATAGAACATTGTTTTCTTTGTGATTCATTTTCTCCTAGAAGACCCACTTTGATTTGTCTTGACTCTACCTGCTCTATGTCATAGATGTCTTAAGACAAATTGGAAACTTACTCTCATTTAAAAGAGTCTCTTCTGCCCTTGGGAGACCACATGGGCCAGGATGGGGGTCATGAGACAGATCTTAAGAAAAAAAAAATTTGAAAGAGTTTAACATTCGCACACTGTCTAATGAACTCAACAGGAATATAGTGATAAAGAGTGTGCATTTACCCACATATAGACAGTTTTATCATTGGCGACTGATGGCAGCCAATTGAAATTCAGACTCTGGGAAAAGAGGTTGACCATATAGAAGAAGTACAAAGAAGTTAGGTTGGCATTTCACACCTTATACCTAAATGAAGTCTAGCTCTGATTTTTCCAAACTGGGGTATACAGAGAGTCTCAGGGATATGCAGTGATGTAGAGGGAAGTGAGAAATCAAAGGACAAACAGAAAATACCTTCTTAGATTGTCCATTTTACACTAAGATTTGGTATCCTTGCAGTCTTAAAATATTTAGGCCAATCTCTTATTTATTTATTTATTTATTTATTTATTTATTTATTTATTTATTGCGGTACGCCGGCCTCTCACTGCTGTGGCCTCTCCCGTTGCGGAGCACAGGCTCCGGACGCGCAGGCTCAGTGGCCATGGCTCACGGGCCCAGCCACTCTGCGGCATGTGGGATCTTCCCGGACCGGGGCACGAACCCCTGTCCCCTGCATCGGCAGGCGGACTCTCAACCACTGCACCACCAGGGAAGCCCCAATCTCTTATTTTTATTCAAGTTCAGAGAACATGTTTTTATGTTCAGGAAGTGATTTAAAATATTTTACTTTTGTGTTTTATGTCCTTCACCAGAATATCAGTACAATTGGTGCTATGTGAGTACAGTTTCCTCTGCTGACAGAGTAGATTATACTAACAACACTAACCCTGCTCCTGGTGGTAGTCTGCAAGAGATATTTAGTCCTTGGTGTTCACCTGTTGTCACCAAGGTCTAGAAGCTGCACAGAAGAGAGAGTATTAGGAAGCCTATATTCATTGAGTGGCATGAGTCTGGATGCTCCAATAGTTGTAGACCATGCCGTTCACTGTCTATGGTCAGATTTTGTCAGCTGCTCCCAACAAGTGTGAACTTATCCTTAGCACTCCTAATTTCTGGTCAAGGTTTTGTTAACAAATGAATGAACACCCCAAACCACAAAACTTCCTGACTGAACAGGTACACTGCCTATAGATTACTGATCCAATTTGAACCTCAAGTTTGAATATTTTTTGAATGTAGACACCAGCTAGAAATAAACCCAAGTCTTCATTTGGTTCTAGAATATGGATGTTTGACTAATAGATTGTCCCCAGTTCTAGCACCATATCCTCACAAATAATCATGACATACTCTGATCTTACTTGGGAACAAGTGTCCAATACAACCAGAAATTCCACAACTTTGATATTTGTGAGATCTACAGAACACATCTTCCTAAACAGAGGGAAGACAGCCTCTTTTCAGATCATGTGCCATATGATATTTTTTAAAAAAGAAAACAATTATAACATGGATGTTTAATTTTTTAATGATAAAATTTGAGAAGAGATTCACTGTAGTTTAGAATGTTTGTCTGTCTCCTTGTAATTCATTATAAATGAGTCTGGACAGTGCTTCATAAAAAAAAAAAAAAACAATAACCCCAACCATTTAATAGGCACAGCTGGTTGTTTATAGCAATAAGATATCTAATGTTATAGGACAGAAAACAAATGTCATGCAATGTGTTTTTCTTTTTTCTTTGCCTGAGCTTTAGTCTTCAGCAAGATCTGACAAATATTGGCATTCTATGTCACTAAGAAGTAAAAGATCATTCTCTGACCTTCAAGAATCCCCACAATATGTACATTATGTTGATGTGCCCTTTGTTTTGTCTATCTTGGTTTGCTTTGGCGGCCTCTGCAATTTCAGAATGAGCGAGGTTGTTTTACCAAGTTTCCAATGGCATCATTTTAGCCAAGGAACTAACTAAAGGTGAAGACTACTTCCTCCACTATTTATTTATTTCACTCTGACACAGCTGGAAGACAAGGCATGAGGTATAAACCACAAATGTAGAAACTTAAAAAAAAAAATTTTTTTTATTGGAGTATAATTGCATTACAATATTACTTTATGCTGTACAACAAAGTGAATCAGCTATATACTTTATGCTGTACAACAAAGTGAATCAGCTATATATATATATATATATATATATATATATCCCCTCCCTCTTGGACCTCCCTCCCATCCCCCCATCCCACCTATCTAGGTCATCAGAGAGCTCTGAGCTGAGCTCCCTGTGCTGTACAGCAAGTTCCCACTCGCTATCTATTTTACACATGGTCGTGTATATATGTCAATCCTAATCTCCCAATTCATCCCACCCTCCCCTTCCCCCTCTGTGTCCACCTGTCTGTTCTCTACTTCTGCATCTTTATTCTTGCCCTGCAAATAGGTTGATCTGTACCATTTTTCTAGATTCCACATATATGTGTTAATATATAATTTTTTTTTCTCTTTCTGACCTACTTCATTCTGTATGACAGTCTCTAGGTCCATCCACATCTCTACAAATGACCCAATTTCATTCCTTTTTATAGCTGAGTAATATTCCATTTTATATATGTACCGCATCTTCTTTATCCATTCCTCTGTCAATGGACACTTAGGTTGCTTCTGTGTCCTGGCTATTGTAAATAGAGCTGCAATGAACATTGTGGTACATGACTCTTTTTGAACCATGGTTTTCTCAGGGTATATGCCCAGTAGTGGGATTGCTGGGTCATATGGTAGTTCTATTTTTAGTTTTTTAAGGAACCTCCATACTGTTCTCCATAGTGGCTGTATCAATTTACATTCCCTCTGCACAAAAGTGCAGAGGGTTCCCTTTAGT
The DNA here is from genome assembly GCF_949774975.1 of Lagenorhynchus albirostris. Lineage (NCBI taxonomy): Eukaryota > Metazoa > Chordata > Mammalia > Artiodactyla > Delphinidae > Lagenorhynchus > Lagenorhynchus albirostris. The sequence continues at coordinate 32,202,736 of NC_083108.1, read as the reverse complement.
CTTTTGAGAAAGGATTCATCAGAGAAGGTCAAAATTCTTCTTTCTTCCTTTTGCAATGGGTCTCCACCCACGTGTCAAAAATGTGTACCATCTCTAAGGTTTGAGTCACATTCCTCCTAATCCAGAGACATGACCCCCCCATTGATTTACTCATTCACCTCCTCATTCTTCAAACTCCTAAAGTTCTTTTAATCTGCATTGTACAATTCATTATTTAATTGAATTTTTCTTGATTTTGCCTCAGTGGTTTTGTCTCCTGAGCTAGAAGTCAAGCAGATTAAGATGATAACCATATCTCTTCCTTCATAAAACATGGCATGGGCTTCCCTGGTGGCGCAGTGGTTGAGGGTCTGCCTGCCGATGCGGGGGACACAGGATCGTGCCCCAGTCCAGGAGGATCCCATGTGCAGTGGAGCAGCTGGGTCCGTGAGCCATGGCTGCTGAGCCTGCACGTCCGGAGCCTGTGCTCCGCAACGGGAGAAGCCACAGCAGTGAGAAGCCCACGTATCGCAAAAAAAAAAAAAAAAAAAAAAACAAAAATCATGGCATGGCACATGGCATATTCTTAATAAAACAATTTTATTGGGTCTATTACTTCACTACAGGTAAGTTTTAAAAGCAGACAGATAAAAATAAAATATAAATATTATTAGGTCCCTGCTTTCTCTCAAGAAGTCAGAGAAATTTCCCTCTAATATTGTTTACTTTTTTCTTTACTTTTTTTACATTTTTACGTTTCAAAGTAACTTTATATCTGAGATCTGATTATGATCTTCAGAGTCACCCTCATAGATAAACAGAACTTGTATATGGGTATAAGTGAGCCTGTGTTCATACATGTGAGTGGCAGAGTCTAGAACTCAAGACTCATAATTCCTAGCTGATATGCTCAACTCTAAATCACACAAACATATTTTGCTGTTCATTAGGTTCTGCCAGCTAATGACATCATTAAGATAGTTTTATTGAAATGCAATGGAGAAGAAGAGGTTCCACTGAGTTTGGTAGAATGAAGAAATTACTCCCCTCACATTCATAAAGTAACTAAATAATGTATTACACAAGGGTTAAAGTAGATTACTGAAAAAAAGAAAAAACTCAGTAATTGGTAGTAAGATAATTAGTCTCAGTTTTGCATATCTTTGCTCATGAAAATGAAAGAGTTGATTTTTAGAATACCCCTTCCAACCTAATACTTATGATTGACCCCTCTCTAGCAATGATAATTAGGAGTAATTTCTTTATTGTTCAGCTCTATTATCTGTATGTACCTTATTATTTGAGCCTTGGCATAATGCTATTGTTTGGGTAGATATTTGAATTGAGACAGTATTTATGATCAGTTCTGGTTATAGTTAATCTGGTTTGTAGTTTGTTTGCCTCATCTATTTATACATATTTAAAAGAGCTAACTGGTGATAATATCATTTGTTAAGAAATCTAAATATGTTTCCTGGAGACATGTTGCAAGTTTAATCTAGTTCTACTGAGAAAAAAAAAATCTTCATTCCTCTTTAAAGTTTGAATGTTTCAATCAGTTGATATTTATTAAGTACATATTTAGTGCTCTAGAACATTATATAAAGTGTGCTGAGAAATATAAAAAGTGTAAGGAAAGGATCCTACCCGTAAATGCCTAACAATCTTGCTGGGGAGTGAAACATGTAGAGATGAACAACTCAAGGTAGTGCATAATAAACACCAAATACTTGGTATATTTACAGTCTTAAGGTGTGCTGGCATATGTTTAACAACTGACTCTCCAGGGGAAAATAACCAGGTTTGTAACATTTGCCAATTTCCATGGTGTAAATATTCCCACACTGACCAATTTCAAGCTACCAACATGAGGTCATTGAACACTGGGCTGGAGAGAGATGCACAGAATATGTTCTGGCCAGAAGCAAGTTGAATTGACTCCAGCACACCAGCTGTCATGTAGGAGTTTAGATGAAGCAAAGATCTCCTGAGCCAAAGTGGTCAAGTATATTTATTCTGTGGAGAAATATCTTTCATATCTCTGAAGAATAGTAATATATGAGTGGGATATAATTGATGTGAAATAAGAGAAGATATAACCAACAGTCCAAGGTCCCAGTGACTAAGATAGACTTGGGGAACAAAAATACATCTAGCTGGCATAGAATATTTATTTAGAAGGATCTTAGAAAGTGAGGAAGGAAGTGAGAAAAAGCTAACAAATGGCTTAGATTGTATCTTGTATGTTTGCCTTTTCAAATATGTGAATAATATCTGTATTTACAAAGAAAAATGAAAAAAAATAACAAATACCAAATTCTTTTTTTTTCATAAATCAATTTGATGATCATTAAAGTGTTATTAAGAGTCTTTTGGAGGTTGGAATTACCAAGAATATTCTTAGAAATCTTTCCAAATTACTGGAAATCCCAGAAATACAAAATTATTATAAGAAAAGAAAGCTTAAATATCTCTTCAGCCAAATAAGATTAAATTCTTACATAGTTATATTTAGTATCACACTGGAGTCTGGAATATTTTAATTTTTTCATTTTCCTCCAAATAAATCCATGTTCTGCCCTAAGAAACTTTAACTTCCACCCTTCTTCACAGCAGAATCCACTCTTATAGCACTATTCCAAAATATTTTCATTCTCATCAGAATCCCTGAAGATAGGCTTTAATTTGATTATTCATGTGGCTGGATATCAAACAGCTGCCAGGATATCTACCAACATCTGTTGTTTAATTTTTATCAGTTTGTCCCATCTGGCATGCATTCAACAGGACCCAAATCAAGACTGAACAAAATCACAGGACCTTCAAAAGCAATTTCACATTGTTTTTTGAAGCATCAAGCCTTCTTTCTCAGTCTTTAGAATCAGGAGCTATGCTGTCCATCATCCTGCAGACAACTCTGTAACTTTTCAGATTAAACTTTTCAACACTTTCCCCTCCACCTAATGTTAACATTTATAAATACATGTTTAATTTTCTTCTGTACTGTCTTAAGTTTGACTCAGAAACATTAAATATGATAAGAAACAGGAAATTATTAGTACTCATGATCACTAAAGTGAATTTTGATTCTTAATTTAATCCATATACATAAATCCAAGAAAATTTCTCATCTTGGGCATTTCAGTTTCTTCTCAGGATTCCCTACATTTGTCCTCTGTTTCCCTCAGTTTCATGTAGAGTATTTCTCCTAATATCCTTCCCTCATGCCTCACAGTGTAACTTGTTATTAAAGCTCTTCTGCCTTTGCACACACCTATCAAGAAAAGAAAAGGAACCAGTAAAGTAAATATGGCACATACCCAGTAACATGAAAATTTACTGTGTCTATGATCTCATCATCTTTTAACTTCTCCCAGGTTATGTCCTCTCCTATGAGCCCTTGTAGCACTTATTCAGTACCAGTGTCTCTCCCATTTTTAATACCTACCTAACATTCTACCCACTTACATGAAATTAAGATGTACAGTCTCATTTTAAAATAAAAAGACAGATGCAAGGAAGCAAGAGATCTTCCAAAAGCCATGTAGTAAATCAATGGCAGAATGAAGATGAAATCAGGAAGTTTTGACTAAATAAACCCTGATCTTCCAAGAACTTCCCTAGATACCGTCAGCTGCACGGTATGTGTTTCCACTCTGGAGCAGAGTGGAAATGTGTTTTTCACTTCAGAGAAGAGTGTGGCTGGAAAAATCAGTAGATCTGGGCATAGATGAATTATTTTATCCACGTTCTTTTTACAGCTTCACAATGAAAATAAATAAATATATAGTTTGAATAGAATACTATTGCAGTTTTATTGTCTCTTTCCTTGTAAAAGGTCTAACCAGAGAAAAGTCATTTCCACTGTGTCCTTACACCCAAAGTTGAGGATTGAGATGATTTTCTGTCATAAAAGCCCTAAGACAAATCCTACTTTCCCATAAGTATTTGCAAAGTACTGTTTTCTATGAGTATTCAAGTGAATTTCTATAATTTTTTATTCCACTTTGTTTGTACCAATGGTTTGGTGGAACCAACAATTCTGCTTGAGTTCTCCTCTTTAAGTGATTCCAGGTGACAAGCCAGGGACCCTTAGAGTCAGGCAATCTGTGTATCTGGTTCCTAATTTTTTCCCTAATACATTCCCTTCTAATATCACTGGCAGATGAACAGGACCAGGAATTTTTTTGCCCAATTTTCCCCAAACCCATTTCCAAGGTCTGAAAATGCCTCTTCCCCAGCCACCTTCTCCCAGGACCACCCACAGTGGTGGTGTGCACCCCTCCTGGCCTTGGAGGGTCCATGCTGAGGATGCAGTTTGAATATGGGGGATGAGGTGTTCACATGTATCAGCACCAGCAGTGTGGAGTAGAGCAGGGGATGGAAAGAACAGGGCCTAGGTGGAGGGTCAGTATCCAGGGGCCAGAGCTGGGTGTCCTCATGCCATCACATCTGTGTGGATCCAAGAAGTCTGAGAATGCTACATTCAAACCTGATGCTCCCAGTCCTTAACATATTTACCACTTTGTTTCACTGATTTATAATTTTTAATATCAAGATGTGGTATAAATTCTTCTTTCTGTGCTCTTTTGCTAGCCCTCCAAATGTTAGATTCAGGCCTGTGCCCTTCTTTCAAATCACAAAGGAAATGAATATACACCACAAAGAAATGTCAGGTGATTCGATCAATGTCGTCAAGAAAGGACTAGAATTATTTCTCAAAATAATTATTGTTTAATGATTTTTGCCACATATGTAGGTAAAACAAATTTATGATTACAGAGCATTTTAAGCTCAATTTTCTTTTCCAATCTTGCTGTTAGCCCTGATCCATTTGTTGAGATTATGTCAAATTTCTACTTTATTCATTCTATAGAGACTTCAAAACAGAATAATTCTTTAGTTTCTTTCTATTATGTCCATTCCAAAAAAGTAGCAAATTTAGTCTAGCTCTCCATTTCTCTCTATAGAGCAATGGTATTTTTGTTGAAATGAGAAATTTACATGCCCATTTGAAAATGTTAATTCTTGCTCAAAATAGCTTTGGCATAGTGTTACACAGGATTTCATCCTAAAAGGAAAAGCTGAATCTACAGATCCAGTATAGGGAATTTAGAGGTTTTGCCCAGTAACTTTACTATGTCTGCCAGGGAAGTCCCTCTCACCATTCAAGAGCAATTTTATCTTTGGTTTGAGCAGAACTTTTGTAGCTTAATTGGTGACAATTTCTCCTTGTCAGACATCTCATATTCAGCATGCTCCTCATCTGGTCTGTGTAACATAAAGAGGAGGGAATGTAATTTCCACCCACCTGTAGAAAACAGCCACATTTTATTTCCTACGTGATTCCTAATACACTGCCCCATGAAAGGAATTCATTATCCTCAGATGAAGTAATTATCCTCAAGTAGAGTGGAGTTGAAGCACATAAAGGTTTAAGTCTGACAGGGATGGGTTTGAAGCCTGACTCCCCCAACCCTTATGTGCTATATGATCCCTGGCAAATTACATAGTATCTCAAAGCTTCAGATTTCTCATCTGTAAAGCAGAAATAATACACCTATCTTATAGAGTAATTGCAAGGATTAGATGAGACAATATATATAAAGTTTCTGACAACTGGTGGGCATTCATTCAATAATAGCTATTATTATTCAAGCTCCTAAATAATTACCATCACCTTGCTGTTAATTTTTTACTATATCACTTCTTTGTGAATAATTTCTATGTGACCTCAAGTCTTTTCTCTCCAATCAGGCACCTCTACTCAGATGTCTCAGAATTACCTCAATTCAATTTGTGCAATACAAAATACCATCAGTTAAAAAAAAAAATCCTTAAATTTCCTGAAAGTAAAAAACAATATTTTGATACTCATTGTTTATTTTTTTTAAGCAATAATAAAGACGATGTGAAATTTAAAGTGAAAGTGTCTCCCCTCCCAGTTCTTTCTCAAATTCTCATGGCTAAGCCCCTTACAACCTTGTACATTTCCTCAGTGTCATTTCTGACTCTTCTTTTCCACTTTTCCAGCATATGCTATCACTAAATCCTAGCTTTTGCACTGTGCAAAGGCCTCTCATGTCTGTTGCTCATGTCATGTTAATAGAAGGGAAATGTTCCCTTCATGTTAATAGAAGGGAAATCTTTAATTTCCCTTCTATTAATAACGTTCTAGGTCCTCATCATAGCACATCCACCGAAACATCTCCCTGACAATTGATCCCTCTCATTTTCCTCGTTTCTTCCCCAGATTATTCCCTTATACAGGTTTTCATTACCTACTGCGCCCAGTATATAGATCAATCAACTTGTTTTTCAAGACCCTTTAGTATCTATCCCTGTCTTTCTTATTCACCTTGTATATTTTAGCATCACTTAGGCAGTAACTTTACATAAAATAGGCACTCTTTTTTCTGTTGTTTTTGCTTGTTTGTATGTTTTTGCCTCAGAACATTTATTTATGATATTCTCTCTTGTTATGGGTTGAAATGTGCTCCTCCAAAATCCATATGTTGAAATTCTAACCCCTAGTACCTCAGAATGTAACTGTATTTGGAGATAGGTCTTTAAAGAAGTAACCAAATTAAAATGAGGTAATTAGGGTAGGTCATAATTCAATATAACGTGTCCTTATAAAATGGGGAAATTTGGAGAGAGACATGCAGGGAGACAGGGAGAATGCCATATGAACATGAAGGCAGAGATGGGATGATGCTTCTATGAGCCAAGAGACTCTAAATATTGCTGGGAAACCACTAGAAGCTGGGGGAGATGCATAAAACCTTTATTCCTCATAGCCCTCAGAGGGAACCCAACCTGCTAACACTTTGTTCTTGGACTTCTAGCCTCCAGAACTGTGGGAGAATACACTTCTGTTCTTTAAGACACCCAGTCTGTGGTACCTTGCTATGGCAGCGCCAGCAGACTCCACATCATCACCTGAACATTTGCTCCTCTGCAAATGCTGCCCCTGTTAACCTGAGTGGTCTACCCAAAGTGAGATATCATCAAGAAGTCATTCCAGATGACATGGGCTGACACTGACTTCTCATCTCTGACTCCTCTCAGTGCCTAACACCTGAATCACAATTGTGACATTTAATCATATTCACTCCATGTAAAATCGCTAATTCCTTCCTCTCTGCTTACAAAATTCTAAAATGTATTTTAAACCCAAAGAAGTTTCTCTGCTTCCAGGGAATTAATTATGAATGTTCAGCCCATTTTTGATCACTTCTTTCCCATTTGCCTGCAACTCCACTAAGAATAGAATGTGAGCTATGCATGGCCAATAAGATGTAAGGATATGAAAAATGGAAGCCTTCTAAAGAAGCTTTCTGACATAGCAGATACATTCAGCTGATACTAGCACCTTCTCTCTTTCTCCAGCTTTTAGTAGAAAAAGGATGCCTTGACCTGAAATGGCTATCTTGTGACCCAGAAACATCAAGTGTGAGAACAAATGGCTAACATTCTAAGAATGGCAGAGCAAAAACACTGTAAGTGCATGAGTTCTTGATGGCGTGACTGACAGCCAAACTAATGCCAGCAAATGCTGATCTTCAGACTTCTTATTAAATTAAGAATTTTCAGCTTTACTGGTTTCAGCCACTTTAGTGAGAGCATACTCAATGGGCAATTAGGGTAGGAGTATTTATTATATGAAGTATTTTATGTGCCTTGTTTCCCAATGGTAGCTGAGATTTTTTCTCCTGGCATGTGGTAGGCACTCAGTAGATAAATGCTAATGTTCTTTATGTTATGGTATGTTCTTTACAAAGTCGTTAACACCTGACTTACGTAGCTTTACTTAACTCGAGTAAACATGGATAATCTGGCAATGAAATGTTTACAATCTCAGCTGTAATAGCCACTAGTGATATTCCCCAAATATTTCCAAGGTCTACCATTCAGGCACAATGACAGAATTGTACTTTTCTGTCTTATTTGAAGTTAAGCATGATTGTAGGATGTGTTTCCGGAAACTTGAGCAAAAATGATGTGTATCACTTCCAGGTGGAAGCTTTAAGAGCCATTGTGGGATTCATGACAATTTATTTTTCTCTGTTCTGGCAACTGGTTATGATGATCCAGAGGGGGCTGCCCTGTAGCCTGTGTCCCAGAACAAAGATGGTGTGGAACAGTGCTTTCAGCTGACTCCCAGGGGATGTTTAATATGAGTAAAAAGTTAACCTTTTTTTTTTAATAAATTTATTTTTATTTATTTACTTTTGGCTGCATTGTGTCTTCATTGCTGCTCACAGGATTTCTCTAGTTGCGGCGAGCAGGGGCAGCTCTTCATTGTGGTGCGTGGGCTTCTCATTGTGGTGGCTTGTCTTGTTGTGGAGCATGGGCCCTAGCTGCGTGAGCTTCAGTAGTTGTGGCACGCAAGCTCAGTAGTTGTGGCTCGTGGTCTGTAGAGTGCAGGTTCAGTAGTTGTGGCACATGGGCTTAGTTGCTCTGCAGCATGTGGTATCTTCCAGGACCAGGGATTGAACCCATGTCCCCTGCATGGGCAGGTGGATTCTTAACCACTGTGCCACCAGGGAAGTCCAACCTTGTTGTTTTAAGTCACTGGGATTTTTGCAACCCATGGAATACTCTAGCCTGAGTAGTTCATAAAACTATCTTATCATCTGAAGCAAGATTTCAGGTTGGTTTGAACACTAAAACTTCCTATGGTTACCATTTTGGCTTCAGTGATCTGTGATTTAGGTCTTTTTCCATGTATTTCATTAACATTCATATACTTTTGTAATACTATATGGCTCTCACCCAGAATGGTTATGAATAATTTTATGAATTAATTAACCCAGGTCCTGCCTTCGAGGCACTTACAAGATCTATAGTGTATTGAGCTTCTCTGTAAATATTCAGCACATACACAAACCATTGGCAAAATGTAAAGCAACAATGGCATAAAAAGAAAAATTACCAAACACATTTAGAAACTGAAGATGTAAGAAAGGAAAAAAAGGGGGGAAATTATTTTTCAATTCTTTCAGACTTCAACTCCATAAAGTCTTTTCTTTTTATGTGTTACTGTAAATGTTATGAATAGTCATATCTGGGTTCAGAGCAACCCATGACAAAATCACAGGTCAACAAGGTTTGTGTCACTGCCTCAGGCCTTGGCAGTGGTAACTGCTTCTCCATGTCCATGGAACTGTTTTATCCAATGTGTAGCCCTATTCCTAACCCCCTTTCTTCTAGTATCTTCTGCTTTTCCATTATTAAAATCCGACATGGAGACAAAGATATCCATGGCTTAAGGTACATTATAATGACAGACAATTTGCATTTTGAATCTTTCCTGCAATCATAACCTGATGGGCCCTTTCCCCATTCTAATGATCTAAAGTATTGATGATCTGGTAGAAATGAAACTTTGTTGTTAAGAAATGTTCTTCTTATCTCTGACATCATTCACTGGATGTCATACTACACCAACCCGTGGAATAATAATAATTCCTAAGACAGCCCAGTCTCTGAGCCACCACCGAGCAGAGGACTCAGCAGCCTCCCCCTTGAGCCACCCCCCATAAAAAATAATAATTCCTAACACAGTATTATTGAGTTCTTACTATGTGCTAGACACTCTTCAAGGCACTTCCCATGAATTCATGCATTCAATCCTACCAACTATCCTGTGAGACAAATCACATTATTCTCTCCTTTTTAGAGGTACAGTTAAGTAAATAGTCTAAGATCATGCATTTAGTATGATGTAAATCTTGGGTCCAAATCTAGGCAATCTGGATCCAGACCCCACCCACTTAACTTCTGCTTTATTTTGCCTCTTTGTTATTTTAAGAGTAGCTCAGTGGAAGAGCTGGATGGAAGTCTTGAATTGTCCCTGAGCCTTAGCCAAGGTTCATCTGAAGGGTGAAGGGGGAGAGAAAGATGATCCTTAATGGATTCTCTGTTTCCCTTCTTTTTTCCTTTCCCTTCTGCTGTAGACTGAATGTATTCCCCCCAAATTTGTATGTTGAAATCTAATCCCCAATGTGATAGTAATTGGAAGTGGGGCTTTTGTGAGGTGATTAAGTCATTAGAGTGGAAGCCTCATGAATGGAAGAATCTGCGGACATTCTGACCTTGAACTTCTTAACCTCCAAACTGTGAGAAATGAATTTCTCCTTTTCTAAGACACTCATTTATGGTATTTTGTTATAGAAGCCCAAATGGACTAAGGCATCTTCCATAGACATAAACTTTCAAACTAGAATGTATAGACCAGATTATGCTCTGCTATCACTTAGGCTATTTTGACATTTTGTTTTATATCCAGTACCTTGTACCCCATTGGACACATAATAAATTCAGTCCTCACTTTTACATTCACTGGATAGTTTCCTCACTAATCTTCAGCTACCTGTCACTCTTCTTCTTGGAAGCCAGCTTTTCTGTTTCCTCATCCTACCAATGATTATTCCAGAGATGAATCAGAATATTCCAATTCAAGAATATGCTTTATACGTGGTGTTGGGTTACCCACGTCAGAATTTTCTTTGTTCTGTTCACAGCTATGTTCACAGAATCCTCAAGAGACAGAGTGTTGGGGTGAGTGGAGTGACATCCTGAAGTTTTTTTCTTTTTTTTCTGTCTAACCATGAAGGTCATTAGATGGTCAGGGACATACTGGAGTCTTCCATTCCTCCTGCCTTCCTCAGTGATGCAATGACAGGCCACAGCATACAGTAAGAAGCCAATAAATGCTATCGACTGACTTCTTAAGTTCTTTGTATAATTTGTTGAGGGTTTCTTCCTCTTTAACTGTGGAACTCACATATATTTCAGGAACTTAATTCTACAGTGATCTGACTCATTTGCAGTTTATTTTTAAAAGAAATTAGTTGATGTCTAAGGGCCTTTTAAAAAAGAAGCCATTTCCTTTTGAACAATGAAATCACTTTTCACTGGCATAATTGGACTGGAAAACATACAGGCTGGAGTTTAGCTCTAAACTCAGAACCCATGAAGGTCGATTGGAAAAACGCAGTCGCCCATCCCAGTCTTAAGTGGCACTTTTTTTCAATTTGTTTCACAAACATGCATACAAAACAAGGGCTAAATGTTACGGATTAAAACCTAAAGCTTTCCAGCCATGTCAGTTAGGAGAGAAAAATAAAAAGAAACTCTCAATACTTCAGTTGAAGTTTCTTCCCCAACCTATAGGAGGGTGAGGGGAAATCAGTTAGGTTAAAGACATAACCTACAGTGGGACCAAATTTTTTTTTAATTACTTTACCAAGGTTTGCTTTTATATCAGGGTAATATCAGTTTGGCTACAGCCTGAACAAACAAACTCTGTCTTTTTTTTTTTTTTTTCAAAATCTGTCTTTTTAAGAAATGTCAATGCTCATAACTGCTCAATAAATCAACAGCAATAGTTTTGGCCTTCAAAATCTGTGGAAATTGTGTTCACCTTTTGAATCCTCCTACTTCTAGATCTGAGTAACTGCCTTCTACATTCACACTTACCTGTCGTTGGCTTGTCTATTACTACCCCAAAAGTATTTTTCTGTCACCCAGCAAGAGGAGATTTGCCAGACCAATAGAGAAACAATCTATGAAATGGTATAAAAGAGAGAAAAGAGATTAAATCAGTGTAGATAAAAGAGACTTCTCAAGGGACTGAGTGTTGCCACTAGCAATAAATTATTTTTAGGGTGGACAAGTGTAAAGGCTACACTTTAAAAAATATATATTCACAAAGATTGTTACCATTAGAAAGGCCCTAAATTCATCTGGCTTAACTACTTTATTTTATAGGTATGGAAATTTATCCCAGAAAAGTCAAGAAAATTAGTATTAGCCAAGTTTATATGGTGAATTGGTAACAGACCTAAAACTAGAACTAAAGTGTCCTGAATCCAGGCTTTTCTTCCCCAGTTCTCTAGGTATCTTTGTAGTGCTTACAAATTGATGGGATTCAATAAATATTGAAGGGAGCAAAGAAAGGAGGTAGGGATTGAGGGAAGAAGGGAAGAAAGAAGATGATGTATTCCACACTCTTTGGACAAAGAAAAAAATCTTTAGGAAATATCTTTCCTGGTGTGACATAGAGTGGAACAGAGTCAAACAGTGACAAGAAAAATAAGTACCAAGGCTCAGTCTGGGATACAAGGACACAAAATGAACACACCTGGCCCAGAAGTACAAGTCCTCTTATCTTAGACGTTAGGCAGAAGAAGTACTGAAGCTGAATCCAGCCTCTGGACCCTGACACTGAATTAAATTTCAGAGACAGAGTTTTGGGTGAAGTAGAAAAGAATAGCTTTATTGCTTTGTCAGGGAAAGGGAGCCACAGCAAGCTAATGCCCTCAAAACTGTGTGTCCCAATCTGGAGGGGGTAGTGAAGTTTTGTAGTAATGGTTCAAAGAGGGCATGATCACCTTGTGGACAGTCTTCTGATTGGTTGGTGGTGAGATAAGTGGAAGTCAGCATTATTAACCTTCTGGTTCCAACCGTTCTGAGGTCTATGCACTTGTGGGCAGCATACAAATTAACTTCACCCACCTGGTGGAGGTTTCAGTATGTGCAAAACAGCTTAAATATATTGTTATGTATATCTCTTGGTGGGCAGGACCCTGCCCCAGGACTGCACTATTGTTTCTTCTGACTGTTCCTCCCTTGTCTCTGCATCTGTAACTAGAAACTGTTTGAACAGTTCTGTAACTAGAAACTGTTTGAACCTGCCCTTTGGAACTCAGGGAAGGTCACAGAAGCTGAATGAAACCTATTTCCTGCAATCAAGAAATGGGGGACACAGAAAGGCCCAGGAGCCCATAGAGTCCTGCTTGGTATCAGTATAGGAACAGAGGACATAAAGGGAAGGAAATCACCAAGTCTCCCTCTGAGAGCATCTGAGTTTGTCTAACCCCAAAGCCATTGTTTCGTGACTCTAAGTCACTGGCTCAGCCCCTCCTCCTTCAGTGCTTCCCCTCACTCTGCAACTTAAAGTCTATGATCAATATCCTCTCATCCAAGAACTTCCAACTCTCCACCTTCTCAACCTGACTACCTAGTACAAGCCTGGCCTTTGCAGTTCACTGAGCTTCTGGCTGTTTTCAGACCTTAACCTGCCCACTACCACATCATTGCTCTAGACACTGCCACTTGGAATGCCCTTTTGCCACATTTCCACCTACTTAAACTATGCCTTAAAGAAGATCTCTTTTTTGAAGCTTCACTCAGTGCCCAATCATATCAAATTCTCCTCTTTGTGGGGCCCATGACATTGTGCCCTGGTGACAAATTTGTAGTATATGATTTTTCATCTCATTCAAAGGAAATTTGAGAAGATTGTCAATAAATCTATTTGGAGACTAATTTCTTTCCCACCAGGTTGTGAATTCCTCAAGGAAAAGATGTAACTTATGTACCTGAAACCTCAACAGGAGCTGGTAAGTGCCTTGTAACAAGTAGGAACCTAAACTAAGTGTGTATTCCCTTGAATGACCTGGCCTTACCTTATCTAACTTATATTCCATAGTGTCTGAAACTGATGCAAAAAATTATTATGCTAAATGAAATGAAAGTCATTAAGGTGGAATAAATTAACACATAGGAGAACTGTAATCTCGATGTTGTCTCCAAGCCAGTTTCTCCTGCATTGGAGAAACACTATTTAACAATTATCAGATGCCTGGAAGTTACTGCCTGATACATTAGCATGGTCAAACCAGCATTTATTATGGATTTGGAGGCATATAATGATGTTTTTCAGGTTAAATAAAGGAAGAAAATAAAACAGAGTGGAGAGAAATAATCACAGTCAACAAAAGATGTCTCCAAAGGAACATCAATATAATTGAATTAAAAGTCAAGAAAAAAATCTTTTCATTCTGAATGTACTTAAATTACCTCTTTACTGTTTGAAATATTTCATCAAACTTATTCAACAACTATTCCCTGTGGGCCTTTACAGGCACATGATAAATGTGAGATTTGAAAGTTCGCTCTTTTGAGATATTTTACTTTGAGTTATTTTGTGTGTCTGTGTGTAAGCATGCATGCATGCACCCATGCATGCTCGCACACACACATGCTCTGGAAAGAGCACTGAATGGTAAGTCAAAATGCCAACATCTGGCTCTACATCCTAACCTGTGACACTGGGGAAGCGTGTATTACCTTCATGGGTGGGGACTTCCTTATCTTTACAACTGTGATACTGAAATGGACAATGTCTGAATTCCTTGCTGGTTCTTATGCCCTTGGATTCTATGTAAATAAATACCATTTAAACAATCGCCCAGCACTAGATGTTTTCAATGATTTTTTTTTTTAAGTGATACCTAGTAATCTCTCTGGTAGGACTTCTAGGTTCCCTGGATCATCCTCACCCATAAAACCTCAAAAGGGAGAATGTTTTAGCTGAATCAATGTTCTGATTTAATCTTATATCATATGTTGTCATACAATCTTATTTTGTCTTCTCTCAGTTTAGTTTCACAGATGAAACAAACAAACAAACAAATGCCCTTGCAAAATGTGTACAAATTGTTAAATGTCAGCTGAATATCATTTTCCAAGTTTGGCACTCAAATAGGGCTCTCTGAAAATTGGTTATCATCTGCTGGGAGTTAAAGGAAAGATCTTTGAAAAGATCCTTAGAGGTTTCATTTCCAGAGGTTTTTAAGGTCTCACTAACCCCACACCATCTCCCCTGGTGTCCTGCAATGCCATGGTCCTCCCAGCTTCCATGCCTTTGATTGTGCCATTCACTGGCCAAAAATGCCCTCTCCTTGCCCCCTGTCTATCCAAAGATGACTGTTCTTCACAGACAACATTGAGGTACTTCTTCTATGAAGCTGTCTTGTCCTCTCAACCACACAATCTTCCCCTCTCTGCAACCCAAATGTGCTTGGACCTTGCACCACCTAGTCCTGGTTTAGACTAATCCTGGTTTAGACAATGTCATGCTGCTCATTTCTTGTCTTAAAACTCGCTTGTAAACTCAAGGTAGAAACTCAATTTTACCTTAGCATTCACATTGCTTAGCACAAAGTTGATCATACAAGAGGTGTTCCAACACACAACACTTGTCACACCTTCATACCCTGTCATCCTCAATAAGCAGAGGAATTAGAATGCCCTTGATCCTTTAAGGAGAACCAAACACTGTTACTTTTTCGAAATGATAAGAAATTAAGGCAAGGAACCAAAGAATTAAGAACAGTGCTTCCTGTCTTGATTATATGAAATTTTATATCAAAGTAACATTTGGGCCTGAATTACCTGGACCATTGTCTCCATCACCCAATTAACCTTGCATCCTCTAAAGATATTTGCCCAACCCCTAGGGTGCTCTTCATAACCTAGATACAACTGCCACAGCTCACTAGAGAGCTTAAATATCTCAAATACCCAAACTGAGTACCATTAAGGAGAGAGGTGTAAACTGCCCAAGGATAGATATGAGTACCTGATGGAACTATACCCTCTTGAAATACTGTGCATTTGTCTTAACTGCCTGATTGAACTTCTCTTGAGAAATACGGTTATTTTTCTCTCATTGAGGTCTCATAATTGGTGTGTTGACTCTTGTTTTCCTTCCAGGTAAATGAGACAGAGATAGATGAAGAAAAATACAGAGGAAGTTTTGATGAATCTATGCAGTGTTTTATTGCTGATGCAAACTGGTTTCATAAATCTCTAGAAATGTAACATTTTAAAAGGAAAGAGGATGGGAGTCAAAATTGAGGGAGGTGGTGAGGGTAATGGAAAGGGTGATGGTAAGCTGATGCATCTTATCAGTAGTTGGGCAGAAACACTCACTCTGCAGATAGACCTCATCATATAGGAAAAATCAGATTACATCAAATAGAGCTTAATGTTTTCATTAAATTGAGAAGAGACATTTACTTGCCTAAGAAAAATGTCTTAACTAAAAAATAGATTTTTCAAGGACCACAGACAACAGCAAGGTAAAATGTATGTGATTTATGGCAGGTTTAAAAGGTCTTCTTCCCACATGTGAGTCTAGAGCCACAGTTGGTGCCACAGTAGGATGATAAATGAAGAAATAACTCAACAGGAAAGCAACAGGCAGTAGGCTCTGGGGTAGTAACGGCTACACCAGTAGGCCTCAGAGTGGAATCTAAATGCTAGGATGAACAACTATGTTACAGGGTTGGAAGAGGCAGATAAAGAAAAGAGGGTGACACTGGGAGTCAGAAATGTGGAATTTTTGTCCCAGATTCACCACTAATCATCTGCATAGCTTTCAGGAAATCATTTCACCTTTCTTTACCTCCACTTTTGCATCTCTGAATGAGAATAGCAATAGCCTGTTCTACCCACTCACTGGGATGTTGTATAAAATAAAGCACAGCGTGATAATAGATGAACTAGCGCTTTGAAGAACTCAAAGCACCCTACAGATGTGAGGTATTAATTATGTTCTAAAGGTATCATTTCACTGAGAGGGATAAAAAAGAAGGAACATATTATTAAATTACATATTTGAAAAGATAAGAGGCATATTGGGAGGGCTGCTTTCAATAGATATTATAAAAGCTGGCATTCTATCTTCTAGACAGCAGCCAATCCTCATGCAAAAACACAGATCCGAGATGAGAGAGAAACAGAGCAGCTGATGGTGTAAAGAGGGTGAACTGTGTACCTAGATAAATTGCAGACATGTATTGACAAAATAAAATTGGTGATTTACATAATGAGAACAACAAATTAGCAAGCATACAAAAGACAATATTATAAAGAAGTCAGAGATGATGGAGGTTCAGGGCAAATTTAAAGTTGCATAATAAACTTAAAAGGACAATTATGAACAAGCACTCCTTCCTGCCCAAAGACACAGGAGGTGCACAACTACAGATAATGAAGAACAAAACCTTTGCTGAGGTCCATCCTGCCAGTGGTGTGAACAATACTTTCAGAAAATAGCTAGATTCAGGTCTAAGCAAAAATATTTATTTAATAAATACTTTATGTGTACCTAGTATTTTTTCAGACTTGTGTATTAGTTTGGGGAAAGGGGATCAAGAAAAGGAAAAGCTGGAAAACTCTTCCTTTATAGGCTAGCTAGCAAGAAAGTGTGAAAATGTAGGAAACTGTGCTTAAATCCTAACCACAAGCCACTGGCAATGAATATTACACTTGCTTAGTTTGTTATTATATAGGTTTTATATTGGTTAGTTGGGTGTTATATTACAGTTGGTGTTACACTGGTTAGAAAGATAATGAGAGGGTTTGCTCCATGATATCTAAAAACATTTCTGGTACTAAAATTGTGAAATTTCTATGAGCATTTTCTTTGCTAGAAATAATATTCAGAGACTTCTCTCCCCCAGCTCCCAGAAGAAAACTAGAAAGTATATAGGGAGACGGGGAACTTGTTTACTTTTTATTTAAACATCTTTATTGGAGTATAATTGCTTTACAATGCTGTGTTACTTTCTGCTGTATAACAGTGAATCAGCTATATGTATACATATATCCCCATATCTCCTCCCTCTTGTGTCTTCTCAAACACTCCCTATTCTACCCCTCTAGGTGGTCACAAAGCACGGAGCTGATCTTCCTGTGCTATGCGGCAGTTTCCCACTAGCTAGCTATTTAGCATTTGGTAGTTTATATATACACATACCACTCTTTCACTTCATCCCAGCTTACCCTTACCCTTTCCTGTGTCCTCAAGTCCATTCTCTACAACTGTGTCTTTATTCCTGTCCTGTCCCTAGTTTCTTCAGAGCCTTTTTTTTTAGATTCCATATATATGTGTTAGCATACGGTATTTGTTTTTCTCTTTCTGACTTACTTCACTTTGTATGACAGACTCTAGGTCCATATACCTCATTAAAAATAATTCAATTTCATTTCTTTTTATGGCTGAGTAATATTCCATTGTATATACGTGCCACATCTTCTTATCTGTTCATCAGTTGATGGATACTTAGGTCGCTTCCATGTCCTGGCTATTCTAAATAGAGCTGCAATGAACATTTTGGTACATGATTCTTTTTGAATTATGGTTTTCTCAAAGTATGTGCCCAGTAGTGGGATTGCTGGGTCATATAGTAGTTCTATTTTTAGTTTTTTAAGGAACCTCCGTACTGTTCTCCATAGTGGCTGTATCAATATACATTCCTACCAACAGTGTAAGAGGGTTCCCTTTTCTCCACACCCTCTCCAGCATTCATTGTTTGTAGATATTTTGATGATGGTCATCCTGACCAGTGTGAGGTGATACCTCATTGTCATTTTGATTTGAATTTCTGTAATGATTAGTGATATTGAGCATCCTTTCATGTGTTTGTTAGCAATCTGTATATATTTTTTGGAGAAATGTCGATTTAGGTCTTCTGCCTATTTTTGGATTGGGTTGTTTGATTTTTGATATTGAGCTGCATGATCTACTTGTAAATTTTGGAGATTAACCCTTTGTCAGTAGCTTTATTGGCAAATTTTTTTTTTCCCATTCTGAGGGTTGTCTTTTCGTCTTGTTTATGGTTTCCTTTGCTGTGCAAAAGCTTTGAAGTTTCATTAGGTCCCATTTGTTTATTTTTATTTCCATTTCTCTAGCAGGTGGGTCAAAAAGGATCTTGCTGTGATTTATGCCATAAAGTGTTATGCCTATGTTTTCCTCTAAGAGTTTGAAAGTGTCTGGACTTACATTTAGGTCTTTAATCCATTTTGAGTTTATTTTTGTGTATGGTGTTAGGGAGTGTTCTAGTTTCATTCTTCTACATGCAGCCGTCCAGTTTTCTCAGAAGCTATTATTGAAGAGACTGTCTTTTCTCCATTGTGTATTCTTGCCTCCTTTATCAAAAATAAGGTGACCATATGTGCATGAGTTTATCTCTGGGATTTTTATGCTGTTCTATTGATCTATATTTCTGTTTTTGTGCCAGTACCATACTGTCTTGATTACTGTAACTTTGTAGTAAAGTCTGAAGTCAGGGAGCCTGATTCTTCCAGCTCTGTTTTTCTTTCACAAGATTGCTTTGACTATTCAGGGTCTTTTGTGTTTCCATACAAATTGTGAAATTTTATGTTCTAGTTCTGTGAAAAATGCCATTGGTAGTTTGATAGGGATTGCACTGAACCTGCAGGTTGCTTTGGGTAGTATAGTCATTTTCACAATGTTGATTCTTCCAATTCAAGAACATGGTATATCTCTCCAACTCTTTGTATCATCCTTAATTTCTTTCATCAGTGTCTTATACTTTACTGCATACAGGTCTTTTGCCTCCTTAGGTAGTTTTATGCCTAGGTATTTTATTATTTTTGTTGCAATGGTAAAGGGGAGTGTTTCCTTAATTTCTATTTCAGATTTTTCATCATTAGTGTATTGGAATGCAAGAGATTTCTGTGCATTAATTTTGTATCCTGCTTCCTTAGCAAATTCATTGATTAGCTGTAGTAGTTTTCTGGTGGCATCTTTACGATTCTCTATGTATAGTATCATGTCATCCACAGTGACAGCTTTACTTCTTCTTTTCCGATTTGGATCCCTTTTATTTCTTTTTCATCTCTGACTGCTGTGACTAAAACTTCCTAAATTATCTTGAATGGTAGTGGTGAGAGTGGACAACCTTGTTTTGTTCCTGATGTTAGAGGACATAGTTTCAGTTTTTCACCATTGAGAACCACAGTGGCTGTGGGTTTATCATATATGGCCTTTATTATGTTGAGGTAAGTTCCTTCTTTCCCTCCTTTCTGGAGGGATTTTGGTCATAAATCGGTGTTAAATTTTGTCAAAAGCTTTTTCTGCATCTATTGAGATGATCACATGATTTTTCTCCTTCAATTTGTTAATATGGTTCATCACATTGATTGATTTGCATATATTGAAGAATCCTTGCATTCCTGGGATTAAACCCCAGTTGATCATGGTGTATGATCTTTTTAATGTGCTGTTGGATTCTGTTTGCTAGTAATTTGTTGGAGATTTTTGCATCTATGTTCATCAGTGATATTGGCCTGTAGTTTTCTTTTTTTGACAACTTTTCTGGTTTTGGTATCAGGGTGATTGTGACCTCATAGAATGAGTTAGGGAGTGTTCTTCCCTCCCATACATTTTGGAAGAGTTTGAGAAGGATAGGTGTTATCTCTTCTTAAATGCTTGATAGAATTCACCTGTGAAGCCATCTGGTCCTGGGCTTTTGTTTGTTGGAAGATTTTTAATCACAGTTTCAATTTCAGTGCTTGTGATTGGTCTGTTTATATTTTCTATTTCTTCCTGGTTCAGTCTTAGAAGGTTGTGCTTTTCTAAGAATTTTTCCATGTCTTGCAGGTTGTCTATTTAATTGACATGCAGTTACGTGTAGTAATGTCTCATGAGCCTTTGTGTTTCTGCAGTGTCAGTTTTTACTTCTCCCTCTTCATTTCTAATACTATTGATTTGAGTCTTCTCGCTTTTTTTCTTGATGAGTCTGGCTAATGGTTTATCAATTTTCTTTTTTATCTTCTCAAAGAACCACCTTTTAGTTTTATTGATCTTTGTTATTGTTTCCTTCACTTCTTTTTCATTTATTTCTGATCTGATCTTTATGATTTCTTTCCTTCTGCTAACTTTGGGATTTTTTGTTCTTCTTTCTCTAATTGCTTTAGGTGTAAAGTTAAGTTGTTTATTTGAGATGTTTCTTGTTTCTTAGGGCAGAATTGTATTGCTATAAATTTCCCTCTTAGAACTGCTTTTGCTGCATCCCATAGCTTTTGGATCATCATGCTTTCATTATCATTTGTTTCTAGTATTTTTGGATTTCCTCTTTTATTTCTTCAGTGATTTCTTGATTATTTTGTGGTGTATTGTTTAGCATCAATGTGTTTGTATTTTTCACAGATCTTTTTCCTGTTATTGATATCTAGTCTCATAGCATTGTGGTCGGAAAAGATACTTGGTATGATTTCAGTTTTCTTAAGTTTACCAAGGCTTAATTTGTGACCCAAAATATGATCTATCCTGGAGAATGTTCCATGAGCACTTGAGAAGAAAGTGTATTCTGTTGTTTTTGGATGGGAAGTCCTATAAATATCACCTAAGTCCATCTTGTTTAATGTATCATTTAAAGCTTGTGTTTCCTTATTTATATTCATTTTAGATGATCTATTAATTGTTAAAAGTGGTGTGTTAAAGTCCCCTACTATTATTGTGTTACTGCTGATTTCCCCTTTTATGGCTGTTAGCATTTGCCTTATGTACTGAGGTGCTCTTATGTTGTGTGCATAAATATGTACAATTGTTATATCTTCTTGGATTGATCCCTTGATCATTATGTCATGTCCTTCTTTGTCTCTTGTAATAGTCTTTGTTTTAAAGTCTATTTTTTCTGATATGATAATTGCTACTCCAGGTTTCTTTTGTTTTCCATTTGCATGGAATACCTTTTTCCATCCCCTCCCTTTGAGTCTGTATGTGTCCCTATGTCTGAATTTGTTCTCTTGTAGACAGCATATATACAGGTCATGGTTTTGTATCCATTCAGCCAGTCTATGTCTTTTAGTAGGAGCATTTAATCCATTTACATTTAAGGTAGTTATTGATATGTATGTTCCTATTACCATTTTCTTAATTGTTTTGGGTTTGTTATTGTAGGTCTTTTCCTTCTCTTGTTTTTCCTGCCTAGAGAAGTTCCTTTAGCATTTGTTTTATAGCTGGTTTGGTGGGAATGAATTCTCTTAGCTTTTGCTTGTCTGTAAAGGTTTTAATTTCTCCATCAAATCTGAAATGAGGTCCTTGCTGGGTAGAGTTATCTTGGTTTTAGTTTTATCTCTTTCATCACTTTAAATATGTCCTGCCACTCCCTTCTGTCTTGCAGAGTTTCTGCTGAAAGATCAGCTGTTAACCTTATGTGGATTCCAGTGTATGTTATTTGTTGTTTTTCCCTTGGTGGTTTTAATATTTTTTCTTTGTATTTAATTTTTGATAGTTTGATTAATATGTGTCTTGGCATGTTTCTCTTTGGATTTATGCTGTATGGGACTCTCTATGCTTCCTGGACTTGATTGACTATCTCTTTTCCCATATTAGTGGAGTTTTCAACTATAATCTCTTCAAATATTTGTCAATCTCTTTCTTCTTCTCTTCTTCTTCTGGGACCCCTACAATTTGAATGTGGTGCATTTAATGTTGTCCCGGAGGTCTCTAAGACTGTCCTCAATTCTTTTCATTCTTTTTTCTTTATTCTGCTCTGCAGTAGTAATTTCCAATATTTTATCTTCCAGGTCACTTATCCATTCTTCTGCCTCAGTTATTCTGCTATTGTTTCCTTCTAGAGAATTTTAAATTTCATTTATCATATTGTTCATCATTGTTTGTTTGCTCTTTAGTTCTTCTAAGTCCTTCTTAAACGTTTCTTATATTTTCTCCATTCTCTTTCCAAGATTTTGGGTCACCTTTCTATCATTACTCTGAATTATTTTTCAGGTAGACTACCTATTTCCTCTTTATTTTTTTGGTTTGGTGGGTTTTTACCTTGCTCTTTCATCTGCTGCATATTTCTCTGTCTTCTCATTTTTCTTAACTTACTGTGTTTAAGGTCTCCTTTTCACAGGCTGCAGGTTTGTAGTTCCTGTTGTTTTTGGTTTCCACCCCCAGTGGGTGAGGTTGGTTCAGTGGCTTGTGTAAGCTTTCTGGTGGAGGAGACTGGTGCCTCTTTTCTGGTTGTGAGAGTTTGGCTCTTGTCTTTCTGGTGGGCAGGGCCACATTTGGTGGTGTGTTTTGGGGTGTCTGTGAACTTAGTATGATTTTAGGCAGCCTCCCTGCTAATGGTTTTGGTTGTGTTCCTGTCTTGCTAGTTGATTGACATGGGGCATCCAGCACTGGAACTTGCTCGTCATTGGGTGGAGCTGCTTCTTAGCATTGAGACAGAGATCTCTGGGAGAGCTCTTTCAGATTGATATTATGTGGAGCCTGGAGGTCTCTGGTGGACCAATGTCCTGAATTCGGCTCTCCTACCTCAGAGGCACAAGCCTGACACCCGGCTGGAGCACCAAGACCCTGTCAGCCACACAGCTCAGAAGAAATGGAGAAAAAAAATAATTGAATTAAATTAAATTTAAAAGTTATTAAAATTAAAAATTTAAAAAAAATTCTTAAGAATAAACAAATTAACAAGTAATAAAAAGAAAAAGAAGTGAACAACCAAACCAAAAAACAAATCCACTAATGATAACATGTACTAAAAACTATACTAAAAGTAAAACAGGGCTTCCCTGGTGGCACAGTGGTTGAAAGTCCACCTGCCGATGCAGGGGACATGGGTTCATGCCCCGGTCCGGGAAGATCCCACATGCCGTGGAGAGGCTGGACCTGTGAGCCATGGACACTGAGCCTGTGCATCCGGAGCCTGTGCTCCGCAAAGAGAGAGGCCACGGCAGTGAGAGGGCCACGTACCGCAAAAAATAAATAAATAAATAAAAACATTAAAAAACGTACCCATACAACCGTGGGAGAAATGGTAAAAGCAGTGCTATACAGACAAAATCACACAAAGGAGTATACACATACACACTCAGAAAAAGAGAAAAAGGAGAAAATGTATATATAGAAAAGAAAAAAGGAAGAGAGCAACCAAATCAATAAACAAATCTATCAATGATAATAAACTCTAAATAGTAAACTAATATAGACATAAAAACAGAAACAAATTAGTTGCAGAAAACAAACCCCAAGTCTACAGTTGCTGCTAAAGTCCACCGCCTAAATTTTGGGATAATTCTTTGTCTATTCAGATATTCCAGAGATGCAGGGTACATCAAATTGATTGTGGAGATTTAATCTGCTGCTCCTGAGGCTGCTGGGTGAAATTTCCCTTTCTCTTCTTTGTTCGCACAGCTCCTGGGATTCAGCTTTCGGTTTGGTCCTGCCTCTGTGTGTAGGTTGCCTGATGGTGTCTGTTCTTCACTCATACAGGACAGGGTTAAAGTAGTAGCTGATTAGGAGGCTCTCACTCACATAGTCCAGGGGGAGGGAGGGGTTCGGAACGCAGATGGCAGAGTGAGCCTGCAGCAGCAGAGGCTGGCGTGATGTTGCAACAGCCTCAGGCACGCCATGTGTTCTCTTGGGGAAGTTGTCCCTGGATCATGGGACCCTGGCAGTGTAGGGCTGCACAGTCTCCTGGGCAGAGAGGTCTGGATAGTGACCTGTGCTTGCACACAGGCTTCTTGATGGCTGCAGCAGCAGCCTTACTGTTTCATGCCCATCTTTGGGGTCTGTGCTGATAGCCGTGGCTCACACCCGTGTCTGGAGCTCATTTAGGTGGTGTTCTCTCTCCTCGTGCATCCCAAAACAATGGTCTCTTGCCTCTTAGACAGTTCCAGACATTTTCCCGGATTCCCTCCCAGCTAGCTGTGGCGCACTAGCCCCCTTCAGGCTGTGTTCATGCAGCCAACCCCAGTCCTCTCCCTGGGATCTGGCCTCTGAAGCCAGAGCCTCTGCTCCCAGCCCCCACCTACCCTGGTAGGTGAGAGACAAGCCTCTTGGTCTGGTGAGCACTGGTCAGCACCGATCCTCTGTGCAGAAATCTCTCTGCTTTGCCCTCTGCACCCCTGTTGCTGCACTCTCCTCCATGGCTCCAAAGCTTTCCCCCCCGCCCTCCTCCCATCTCTGCCAGTGAACGGGCTTCCTAGTGTGTGGGAAATTTTCCTCCTTCATAGCTCCATCCCAGAGGTGTAGGTCCCATCCCTAGTCTTTTGTCTTTGTTTTTGCTTTTTTTTTCTTTTGCCCTACACAGGTATGTGGGGAGTTTCTTGCCTTTTGGGAAGTCTGAGGTCTTCTGCCATGGTCCATTAGGTGTTCTGTAGGAGTTGTTCCCATGTAGATGTATTTCTGAGGTATTTGTGGGGAGGAAGCTGATCTCCACGTCTTACTCCTCCACCATCTTGAAGGTCTCCCATACTCTGCATTCAGGAATATTAGACCAAGTTAAGAGTATGGGCTCATGCTGAAAAGAAAGACTTAAAAATAAAAGTAGGGGAAAGTCTATATACTAAAAACGAAGATCCCTCTTTAGCTTCCAGAACACTGGCAACCAGGTTTCTATCCCCTCTAACCCAACTCATTCACTTCCTCCAGGTGAAGAGATTTGGAAGACACTCTTTGGAAAAAATTTACAAATCCAATAAGAAATCTATAAAGATTCTGGCAGTTTGGGGCTTGGGGCCTGCCCTGGCCCTTAAAATGGAACTCACCACTAATAAGTCCCATTCTACACACAGAGTCTCAATAGCTCAGCTATGAACAGAGAGCCTGGAGTCTCCAGGGAGCATAGAACAGCTTCCAAAAGAAACACTCAAACAGAAACAATAAAGGGAATTAGAAGAAAAGAAAAACCTTGCCAAGAGAAGAAAACTTTAGAAAAACACTATAATTAATATTCTCAGTGGTTAAAAAAAATCTAACCTTTTAAAAGAAAAATAATAATCATAAAAATTGAAGGCATATATTAAAGCAGGAAGGACAGTGTAATGAATCCTGTGTACCTATGAGCCAGTTTATGGTCATTTATTTTACTTCTAAATCATCACCCACTTCTTATCCCATATTATTATTTTGAAGAAAATCTTGGAATAATAACATGTCATATATAAGTATTTCAGGCCATACCACTAAAAGATAGTACTTTAAAAATATATATAACTACAATAGCATTAGAACACTAAAAATATAATAATTATTCCTTTATATCATCAAAAAATCTGATTTCAAATCTATCCAGTTGTCTATGCTTTTATATTTTATTCTATTCTATTTTATTTTACTTTATTTTATTTTATTTTATTTTATGTATGGTTTGTTCAAATCAGGATCCAAATTGTGGCATTGTGATGGTCAATGTAGTTGCCTAATCACCTTTTAATCTGTAGGCTTCTCTTACCTTCTCTCTCTCTCCCTTTTTACACATCTTGCAATTTATTTTTGAATAAATTGTTTCATGTTTTATAGAGTATTTCACCCTCTGGATTTTGCTAATTACATCCAATTGGTATTATTAAACATATTTCTCTATCTTGATAATTCCTATTTATTGGTAAGTAAATTTAGAGACTTAGCCAAATTTAGGTTCACAATTTGGGCAGGAATTCTCCATAGGTGATGATATGTACTTCTGTCAGGAAGGACATAGTGCCTGGATCTTTACATTTTCGTGACATTTTGAGCTTTGAAAAATCAATGCCTAGAAATAGTTGCATTGTTTCATTAAAGGTTGCAAAAATATCTTAATTCTATATTTTTTTATTCATTTTAGTAACTGGATTACTTCTATTAAAGAAAAACTTTCTATCATTAAATATTGGATTTTCTTAAGATACATTTGTATAGATAGGAAAGGCATGATAAGTGCTTAACTTTTACCTTTTTAAACCAATTTTCACAATAAAAAGTTGATTCTCTAGCATTCTCCAAAGATAATCAATGAGGTTTATTTTTCCTTAAATAACATTATAAACCTATACACGTATATATCATTGACCTGCTACAATCTATCACAATTACTGTTCTTACTGATACTCAAAACCTCTTCAAGTTGCTTCCTGAGTCCTTTTGACAAGACCTGGGATTCTTGGGAAACTTCTTTGCTTTTAGATTTGACAAGATGTTCAAGGCTCATCTTGTGTATTTCCAGCCTTAGAGCTGGATTCTTTTAGTTCTCCAAAATCTTCTTGTTCTTTCTAGTGGAAAATGACATTTCTACATCAGAATTTCTTTCCCTAAAGTCAGTTCCTTATTGCTTTTCAAGAAGATTTAAAAGTGTATTTATCCAGAATGTTTGGTTGTTTGTAATGGTAGGGTTGGTTCAAATAACCTAGCCTATCATTCATACAAGCTCATCTCAGGAGCTTTGATAAACCTATTTCTTGGCATTTGCTTCCCCCAGTTATTTGAATGACTCATTCTTCAATTCTATCAAAGCTTTATTTAAAATTCATCTTTTCCATGAATAGTTCCCTGACTGGATAGCAAAGAAGTTAGTGAGTGTTGACTGAATCAATGAATAAATGGATAGTGCATGTATAAAACACAAAGAGAGGCTTATTAAAAAGGAACATAGAGTGGTCAATAAAGAGAACCTAAAATTTTAAAATATCATAGCAAAATGAAAAATTCAAAATCCAGAAGCACAAATATCTTAAAAAAACAAAATGAAACAAACAAACAACAAAACCAAAAATAACCTTAAAGGTAAAAAATCATATTTAAAATTCAAACAATATCTCAGAAATAAAGAATACAGATTTCTAGAAAGCAATTAAAAGAACCCACTGAATGCTAATCATGATAGATGTAAAAGACATATATCAATGCATATTATCACGAAATTTCACAACACTGTGGACAAAGTGATAACCCTCAAAATTTCTACCAAGAGGCAGCACAATAATTACATACCAAAGGTCAAGAGTTATAATGTTACTAAATTCTGAAAGGAATGATTGTCAATCTAGAATAAGTTATTGATCAAGTGTAAAATGGAAGGAAATTTTCAAACATGTGAGTTTCCATAAAGGGAGAGTCCAGGATTATAGCAAGCATGGAGAACTGTAAGCCCAGATTCCTGCAAAGTAGAAAGGGACAGAGGGAGGAAGGAAAATAAAAGAAGGAGAAGATGTTTCATTTGAACCAACAGAGAGGATGTTTCTACAACTGTCAGATTATTTAAGGATGATTTATGTATTGGTACATAAAAAATCCTAGCAAGTAAATAAATATATGTAATTATGAAATTTTAAAAAATGGACTGTTGAAGAAAAGAAACAAAGCTAGTATACCATATGGCTTAGCTATGAATAACATTTACATAGTCATAATGAACTAAATATTGCATAGTGATCTCAAAATTATGCCTTATTTATACTAAGAGAGGGTGGAAAGGGAATGGTCTGGGCTGATGTGTGTATGCAGAGGGTGGTGCATGTAACAGCTGAATTCATTTTCAAAGGTTAGCTGGAAGATTTAGAAATAACAGAATAAAAATGGTACCTGTAAACATGAAAATGAACACTAAAATATACAGGTGAAAGAGGTAAAAGAATTACCTTGAGGGGGTAGGAATTGGGGATGGGAAGATGCCTTTTTTTTTACACTTAGTAAAACTATTTGACTTTTTAACCATGTTTATCTTTGATGAAAACTGTTTGCTCAAAGATTCAGATGCCCTCAGAGAACTGCTGACACTTTCAAGGGTCTCCTTGAAGGAAGAGAGAAAGTCAAGGTGCAATCATGAACACTGGGTATATTGATGCTGATTGAGACCAGGACAGTAGAAGTGATTGGCAAGTGGTAGGCCCATGACCCTAAAAAACATAGATGCAAAGCACCTCATTTTATCCACAATTCAAACTCTTCCCCTTATATTTTCAGTCTGTGCCTTAAATTCTTCCCAAACTCCACCCCCGGTCTTAACTCTCTTAGGTTAACAAGAATATCAAGGTTACAAAATCTTTTTCCCTTTATTCTTTTTCTATTACTCATATATTTCCAAGAAATGTGTTACCTGAGATTTGTTCCTCTAATTCTATATATTGAATGTATTCTATTTCTGCCTATAAAACACTATATGAAAATTTTCTCCAAAAAAATTTGTGTTTCTTGGGAACATATAGAAACTCTTAAAATATACCCTTGGCATATGTATTATTTAATTCATACTCTTTCCCTGTTTCAGTATAATAAAATGCCCCCAAAGAAGTCTTATTGCATTATTTTGCAGTTATCTTTATAATGTTCTGGTCTCTCTATAAAATGGGGCTCATTTCTGCATTTATCCACAACCTTCTCACCTGCTGAGAACTGTCCTTCAAAATTTTTATTAAAAACTCTAGATAAAATTATTACATGCTGGAAGTTTATCAATAATAAAGGCAGTACCATATAAAACTACTGTGTATAAACTATACATATAAACTACATTGGGTGAGGAGATTTCAGCAGCATGGAGGGCAATGTTTAGAAGACTCCTGCAACCCAAAAAAGTGTGCTTGTCGAACATGTATGAAATTCCTTAGAAAGATTATGATTCTTTGGACTCAGGACAGTGTTTTCTGTAAACTGCAAACTTTCATGTTCACTAAGGGGAAAAAAAAGGTCCTAGACTTTTCCCTATGGCAAATTTGACTGGTGGAAGGGAAATAAGTATAAAGATTCCAGTTGACCATGGTGGACTAGATATTAAGAGTAGGGATGAAACTAAAGGAAAAGGTTGATGACACTGACCATCACTTACTTCACAGTCTGGCTCCGTATCAGCCAAAAGTAAAAGGAATATAATTTCTGTCAAGGGTAGGATAGGAGCACATACAGAAATCAAGTCACCAGATAACATGCATACTAATGTATGGGGATCAGTGTCCTGTGTTCAACTCTGTGGTGACTTTCTTGTTTCTGATCCAGGAAGTACATTTGTGTTGATGTCCTTTCTTTATCCTCCTTTGTAAATGGCCAAACTCAGGCTCAGCAGCACAGAAGGTAAATAAAGGAATTGAAAACATCAAACCATTATCCACATCTGATGCATGACTGTCAGGGCTCCACAGACCCTGTACTGAGCTGTTTGCAATTTATCAGTGTGACTAAGACTATTAAATACCATTTTTTGAGCTACTACCATATGGTAGGCATAGTACATTCAATAAATTGTTTCAAAGAATTGTAAAACATTTCCAGGTCAGTTATTTTCCCCATTTTATAGGACAGGTAACTGAGGCAGAAGGTCACCCAGCTAGTGAATGATACAGATGGGTTTCACAGCCAGTTCTACTTAGTTCTAAAGCTCATGCTATTTCTACTGTTTTGGGTTGCTTCTCTGAACAAAGCACAATCTTTGACCTCAGTAACAAACTAATGGAGACTATCACTTGGAAAAAGAAGCCCATTGTCAGTGGTTCTCAAATCATACCAAACTGGCAATTACGTAAAACACCTTATGTGAAAGACTGGCCTGGTGAAAAGAGTGCATATATATAAGTGCATATAGATGTATATAAATATTACAAATCCTTGAGTGTATTACATATAAGAAACTTTATAATTCAAATAATGCAAAATAATGTTGGGCTGTTTTGTAGCATATTTAAACCCTAACCCAAAAAAAGTGCTCCGCCACACCTCCCCGACCTTCCTTACATTCTATCATTTTGCACTATGAAAATCTTGTGTGTGCACACAACTTGTGCTACTTAGATTGGTTACCTTCCCATGTAAATACCTTAGACTTTGGATCTGGTATAGGATTTAATCCTGAGAGACTAGAGCAAAAAAGAAAGATCATAAACAATGGAAACTCAAGAAGATCATAAATATGTCAAAACTAGAAGGCAGAAATACCTGCTGATACCCTAGCACCAACCAATATTGGAAGCTTTATCCTCCTTTAAAGTATTAATTAGTAGAGAAGAATTTGGAGATCATAATCAACAAGATTCAGTTTTTCTT
This sequence comes from Lagenorhynchus albirostris, assembly GCF_949774975.1. Lineage (NCBI taxonomy): Eukaryota > Metazoa > Chordata > Mammalia > Artiodactyla > Delphinidae > Lagenorhynchus > Lagenorhynchus albirostris. The sequence continues at coordinate 32,172,348 of NC_083108.1, read as the reverse complement.
TAACCGAAGCTAAAGAACAGTCTCCTTTCCACCCCACACTCTTTTCATTTTACTGACATCCTATAACTTGTTGGACATTAATAAATAGCCCAAAATGGTGAACTCACAGATTTCCAGACAAACTTGGCAGAACTCAAAAGACTGGGCTTCAGATGGGCAAGGAGAACATTAGACCTTCTGGGTGCTATCCATCCAGTCAGAACATTTTACCATTCATCCGTCATTACTTATTTCCTCATTCCAAAATGGCCCCGTGCCATGACAGTCTGCCGCCCCCTGCTCTGCAATCATTTCTGTACACATTGCACCTTTGGCAGGAGACTGCCATTCTTATTTAAGGCAATTATCGGTCATACATTTATGATAATTTATCAAATGTCTTACTGAAATTCTATTTTTTATGAGGGCATGTAAGAGACTCATAGAGTCTTAGCTCTATCTGGCAAAAATTGAAAGCTTTGAAATTTCTTGGGCTCTTTCAAAAAGAAGCTTAAGGTAAATACAGTCCTCATATCTCTTAAAGGGATTGGCATCACCCTCGGGCTGTAGGCATTATTGATGCCAAGGTTGGCATGCTGAATCGTTATTTTCTGTAATCCATTGCATGAAAATATGTAAAATTCTGACAGTTGCATTTGGAATTAGTTCCTAATCTAACAGCCACCAGGGCACTCCCTCTCCTCAGTAAATCACTCACTACCCACCCCCACCAGCAGTATCACATAGCCAATACATGTTTGCTGACAACTCACCTTTGTGCCAAGTGGGTCTAAATGCATGAAATTAGAGAATGAAGGAGAGTGGAGAGGTCTAGGCCAGGTGCGATGAGAGTAATGGAACCCTTCAATAAAACTGTGATTACCCCCTATTGCAGGTGGGTTAACAGAGGCTAAGAGAAAGAAAGTAAATTATGCAATGACCACAAAGCTCAAAGTTGTCATGCTTGATATCAGAACTCCATAGTGTCAAAGACCATGTTATGTCCACTTCTTAGTTATACACAGAGAGAGAATACATACTTTGAGTAAATGTCATGTCAAGAAATGTACATTTTTGAACAGTTACTCGGCATCCAATTGAGAAAGGTTTAAAAGACACCTCTCTCCACTCCTGAAATTATGATAAAAGAATGCACACACACACACACACTCGCACACACAAACACATAATGCTAAGCACCTGGTTACAGGCAGAGAGAAGCAGAATCACATAGTCACTTTGTTTAACCAATAAAACAGAAACCAGCATTAAGAAGAACATGCTTGAGGGGAATAAAGACTCCTGTGTTTTAGGAAATATACCCAGACTACCAAAAATTGGCAATCAATCTATTTCCAGAACATGGGAAGATTTTCCCTTAATTGCAACAACACAGTCATGCTACTAAAAATGAAAATAGTGAAACAACTATAGAGTGCTATCCAATAAAAATATAATGCAATCCACAAATGTGAATCACATGAGATTTTAAATTTTGTAGTAGTCACATTCAAAGAGTAAAAAAGAAACAAGTAAAGTTAATTTTTAAGGTGAAATTTTATTAACTTCGTTGTCTTGGCTGAGGCTGTTATAACAGACTATCATAGACTGGGTGGCTTATAAACAAGATAAATTTATTTCTCACAGTTCTAACTGCTGAGAAGTCCAAGATCAAGCTGCTGGAAGATTCATTGCCTGGTGAGGGTTCATTTCCTTGTTCATTGATGACCATCTTTTCACTGTGTTCTCACATGGCAAATGGGATGAGGGAGGTTTCTCTGGTCTCTTTTATATGAGGACTAATCTCATTCATAAAGGCTCCACCTTCATGACTTAATTACCTCCCAATGGACCCACTTCTATATACCGTCACATTGGGCATTAGGTTCGACATATGAATTTTGGGCAGGACACAAACCCATTCAGTCTATAGTACTCAGTGTATCCAAAATATTAATTATTTCATGATATAATCTATATTAGAAATATTAATGAGATATTTTACATTTTTAAATAAATCCAATGTGTATTTTGCACTTAAAACTCATCTAAATTCAGACTAGCCACATTTCAAGATCTTAGTAACCACGTGGAGTTAAAGGCTACAACATTGGATACCATAGCTTTACACCATACCTTATGAAAAAGAGCTAGAATAGGTGCAGGTCAATACAATAGAACAATACCTAGTCTTCTTCTTACTGGAGCTCTTGGTTCATAAATAAAGGATCCAGACTAACCAGAACACTGAGTAGTGAAGGGGGACTGAAAAGCCTGGAGAAAGATATCAAGGATAAGTACAGGCGGCTGCAACTGGCATCCCTAAGGGAAAGAGCTATCCACTTGCAGGTATAGCACTGAAATGGATGGATGAGCTAGGGAAAGAAAGGAAGCAAGTCTTCCTGTAATGCGTGGATTTTTACATACCTCAGAGTATGAACCAGGCAGTGGGGAAAGTGGAAAACTCTGGATGACAATCTGTACTGCATGAAAATGGAGCAGGAGCTGGTAACATGCACAAAAAGCCCACTGAAGATTCCAAAAGATTTGGCCACTGCTCAAGCTGATAGTCATACCTTTGGTTGACAAACATTTTGGTTGAGAAAGATCTCTCCTAGAAAAAAAAAAAGGGGGGGGGGTGGCAGAAACAATAATAGCAATAACTGAAGAAAAATAAAAACAGCATTACAAATCAACAGCAAAACGATGGATGATTCTATATTATAACTGTCATGAGAATTTGAATTAGGAAAACACTAGGTATATCAAAGTGTTAAAACTTTCTCTTTAATAAAACAATAGAAAGCTAGAAGAAAATATCAGAGAAGATTGATATTTTCCCAGGATGAGAAAGATTTTTCTAAGCATAAAATTTATGGAAGAAAGCCATTTGGGGGTGTGAGAAACAATCAATATGTCTGTATCAAAAATAGAATAGTACTGAAATTCAGCAAACATCATAAGCCAAATTGAAAACAAATGATAGCTAAGGAAATGTTTAATATAAATGTGCTTTTTTATAGAAATTGAAATAATAAATGAGCTAAAGACATGTACAAACATTTCAAAAAAAAAAAAAACAGAAAGTAGATGAAAGGCATGAACAGAAAATAGCCTGTCAAAATTCAAATAAACTGAAAACTAAATTGCCATATTTAACCTAACCATTACTAATAAAGTAAAATAATTCAAAAGATACTGTGCATGTAAAATCCATCGCTGGATTGTTTATCATAGCATTATATATACCAGCAAAAGACAAAAATGGGAGGATCCTATCTGCTAATGAAAGGACAATTGCATAAATTAAATTAAAATTAGAATAACGTTTAACGATATGTTTTTTTTTACATCTTTATTACAGTGTAATTGCTTTATAACGGTGTGTTAGTTTCTGCTTTATAACAAAGTGAATCACTTATACATATACATAATGTTCCCATATCTCTTGCATCTCCCTCCCTCCCACCCTCCCTATCCCATCCCTCCAGGCGGTCACAAAACACCAAACTGATCTCCCTGTGCTATGCGGCTGCTTCCCACTAGCTATCTACCTTACATTTGGTAGTGTATATATGTCCATGCCTCTCTCTCGCTTTGTCACAGCTTACCCTTCCACCTCCCTATATCCTCAAGTCCGTTCTCTACTAGGTCTGTGTCTTTATTCCTGTCTTACTCCTAGGTTCTTCATGACATTTTTTTTTCGTAAATTCCGTATATATGTGTTAGCATAAGGTAATTGTCTTTCTCTTTCTGACTTACTTCACTCTGTATAACAGACTCTAGGTCTATCCACCTCATTACAAATAGCTCAATTTCGTTTATTTTCCTATCGCTGAGTAATATTGCATTGTATATATGTGCCACATCTTCTTTATCCATTCATCCGATGATGGGCACTTAGGTTGTTTCCATCTCCGGGCTATTGTAAATAGAGCTACAATGAACATTTTGGTACATGACTCTTTTTGAATTTTGGTTTTCTTAGGGTATATGCCCAGTAGTGGGATTGCTGGGTCCTATGGTAGTTCTATTTGTAGTTTTTTAAGGAACCTCCATACTGTTCTCCATAGTGGCTGTACCAATTCACATTCCCACCAGCAGTGCAAGAGTGTTCCCTTTTCTCCACACTCTCTGTAGCATTTATTGTTTCTAGATTTTTTGATGATAGCCATTCTGACTGGTGTGAAATGATATCTCATTGTGGTTTTGATTTGCATTTCTCTAATAAATAATGATGTTGAGCATTCTTTCATGTGTTTGTGGGCAGTGTGTATACCTTCTTTGGAGAAATGTCTATTTAGGTCTTCTGCTCATTATTGGATTGGGTTGTTTGTTTTCTTGTTATTGAGCTGCATGTTCTGCTTATAGATTTTGGAGATTAATCCTTTGTCAGTTGCTTCATTTGCAAATATTTTCTCCCATTCTGAGGGTTGTCTTTTTGTCTTGTTTATGGTTTCCTTTGCTGTGCAAAAGCTTTGAAGTTTCATTAGGTCCCACTTGTTTATTTTTGGTTTTATTTCCATTACTCTAGGAGGTGGGTCAAAAAGGATCTTGCTGTGATTTCTGTCAGAGTGTTCTGCCTATGTTTTCCTCTAAGAGTTTGATAGTTTTTGGCCTTACATTTAGGTTTTGAATCCATTTTGAGCTTATTTTTGTGTATGGTGTTAGGGAGTGATCTAATCTCATATTTTTACATGTACCTGTGCAGTTTTCCCAGCATCACTTATTGAAGAGGCTGTCCTTCCTCCACTGTACATTCCTGCCTCCTTTATCAAAGATAAGGTGACCATATGTGTGTGGGTTTATCTCTGGGCTTTCTATCCTGTTCCATTGATCTATGTTTCTGTTTTGTGCAAGTACCATAGTGTCTTGATTACTGTAGCTTTGTAGTATAGTCTGAAGTCAGGGAGCCTGATTCCTCCAGCTCCATTCTTCATTCTCAAGATTGCTTTGGCTATTCGGGGTCTTTTGTGTTTCCATACAAATTGTGATTTTTTTTGTTCTAGTTCTGTGAAAAATGCCATTGGTAGTTTCATAGGGATTGCATTGAATCTGTAGATTGCTTTGGGTAGTAGAGTCATTTTCACAATGTTGATTCTTCCAATCCAAGAACATGGTATATCTCTCCATCTATTTATATCATCTTTAATTTCTTTCATCAGTGTCTTATAATTTTCTGCATACAGGTCTTTTGTCTCCTTAGGTAGGTTTATTCCTAGATATTTTATGCTTTTTGTTGCAATGGTAAATGGGAGTGTTTTCTTGATTTCACTTTCAGATTTTTCATCATTAGTGTATAGGAATGCCAGAGATTTCTGTGCATTAATTTTGTATCCTGCCACTTTACCAAATTCATTGATTAGCTCTAGTAGTTTTCGGATAGCATCTTTAGGGTTCTCTATGTATAGGATCATGTCATCTGCAAACAGTGACAGCTTTACTTCTTCTTTTCCAATTTGGATTCCTTTTATTTCCTTTTCTTCTCTGATTGCTGTGGCTAAAACTTCCAAAACAATGTTGAATAATAGTGGTGAGAGTGGGCAACCTTGTTTTGTTCCTCATCTTCGTGGAAATGCTTTCAGTTTTTCACCATTGAGGACAATGTTGGCTGTGGCTTTGTCATATATGGCCTTTATTATGTTGAGGAAAGTTTCCTCTATGCCTACTGTCTGCAAGGTTTTTATCATAAATGGGTGTTGAATTTTGTCAAAAGTTTTCTCTGCATCTATTGATATAATCGTATGTTTTTTCTTCTTCAATTTGTTAATATGGTGTATCACATTGATTGATTTGGGTATATTGAAGAATCCTTGCATTCCTGGGATAAACCCCACTTGATCATGGTGTATGATCCTTTAAATGTGCTGTTGGATTCTGCTGGCTATATTTTGTTGAGGATTTTTGCATCTATGTTCATCAGTGATTTTGGCCTGTAGTTTTCTTTCTTTGTGACATCCTTGTCTGGTTTTGGTATCAAGGTGATGGTGGCCTCGTAGAATGAGCTTGGGAGTGTTCCACCCTCTGCTATATTTTGGAAGAATTTGAGAAGGATAGGTATTAACTCTTTTCTAAATGTTTGACAGAATTCGCCTGTGAAGCCATCTGGTCCTGGGCTTTTGTTTGTTGGAAGATTTTTAATCACAGTTTCAATTTCAGTGTTTGTGATTGGTCTGTTCATATTTTCTATTTCTTCCTGATTCAGTCTTGGCAGTTGTGCATTTCTAAGAATGTGTCCATTTCTTCCAGGTTGTCCATTTTATTGACATAGAGTTGCTTGTAGTAATCTCTCATGATCTTTTGTATTTCTGCAATGTCAGTTGTCACTTCTCCTTTTTCATTTCTAATTCTATTGATTTGAGTCTTCTCCCTTATTTTCTTGATAAGTCTGGCTAATGGTTTATCTATTTTGTTTATCTTCTCAAAGAACCAGCTTTTAGTTTTATTGATCTTTGCTATCGTTTCCTTCATTTCTTTTTCATTTATTTCTGATCTGATTTTTATGATTTGTTTCCTTCTGCTAACTTTGGAGTTTTTTGTTCTTCTTTCTCTAATTGCTTTAGGTGTAAAGTTAGGTTGTTTATTCGCGATGTCTCCTATTTCTTAAGGTGGGCTTGTATTGCTATAAACTTCACTCTTAGAACTGCTTTTGCTGTATCCCATAGTTTTTGGGTTGTTGTGTCTCCATTGTCATTTGATTCTAGGTATTGTTTTTTTGATTTCCTCTTTGATTTCTTCACTGATCACTTTGTTATTAAGTAATGTATATTTTAGACTCCATGTGTTTGTATTTTTTACAGATCTTTTCCTGTAATTGATATCTAGTCTCATAGCATTGTGGTCAGAAAAGATACTTGATAACAATTTCAATTTTTTTTTAATTTTCCAAGGCTTGATTTTTGACCCAAGATATGATCTATCCTGGAGAATGTTCCATGAGCACTTGAGAAAAATGTGTATTCTGTTGTTTTTGGATGGAGTGTCCTATAAGTATCAATTAAGTCCATCTTGTTTAATGTATCATTTAAAGCTTGTGTTTGCTTATTTATTTTCATTTTGGGTGATCTGTCCATTGGTGAAAGTGGGGTGTTGAAGTCCACTACTATGAATGTGTTACTGTTGATTTCCCCTTTTATGGCTGTTAGTATTTGCCTTATGTAATGAGGTGCTCCTATGTTGGGTGCATAAATATTTACATTTGTTGTATTTTCTTCTTGGATCAATCCCTTGATCATTATGTAGTGTCCTCGTTTGTCTCTTCTAATAGTCTTTATTTTAAAGTCTATTTTGTCTGATATGAGAATTGCTACTCCAGCTATTCTCTCATTTCCATTTGCATGCAATATCTTTTTCCATCCCCTTACCTTCAGTCTGTATGTGTCTGTACGTCTGAAGTGGGTCTTGTAGACAGCATATATATGGGTTTGTTTTTGCATCTATTCAGCCAATCTGTGTCTTTTGGTGGGAGCATTTAGTCCATTTACATTTAAGGTAATTATCAATATGTATTTTCCTATTCCCATTTTCTTAACTGTTTTGGGTTCGTTATTGTAGGTCTTTTCCTCCTCTTGTTTTTCTTGCCTAGAGAAGTTCTTTTAGCATTTGTTGTAAAGCTGGTTTGGTGGTGCTGAACTCTCTCAGCTTTTGCTCATCTGTAAAGGTTTTAATTTCTCCATCAAATCTGAATGAGATCCTTGCTGGGTAGAGTAAGCTTGCTTGCAGGTTTTTCTCCTTCATCACTTTAAATATGTCTTGCCACTCCCTTCTGGCTTGCAGAGTTTTTGCTGAAAGATCAGCTGTTAACCTTATGGGGATTCCCTTGTGTGTTATTTGTTGTTTTTCCCTTGCTGCTTTTAATATGTTTTCTTTGTATTTAATTTTTGACAGTTTGATTTGTGTCTTGGTGTATTTCTCCTTGGATTTATCGTCTATGGGTCTCTCTGTGCTTCCTGGACTTGATTAACTATTTCCTTTCCCATATTAGGGAAGTTTTCAACTAGAATCTCTTCAAATATTTTCTCAGTCCCTTTCTTTTTCTCTTCTTCTTCTGGAACCCCTATAATTCAAATGTTGGTGCATTTAATGTTGCCCCAGAGGTCTCTGAGACTGTCCTCAGTTCTTTTCATTCTTTTTTCTTTATTCTGCTCTGCAGTAGTTTTTTCCACTATTTTATCCTCCAGGTCATTTATCCATTCCTCTGTCTCAGTTATTCTGCTATTAATCCCATCTAGAGTTTTTTTAATTTCATTTATTGTGTTGTTCATCGTTGCTTGTTCCATCTTTAGTTCTTCTAAGTCCTTGTTAAATGTTTCTTGTACTTTGTCTGTTCTATTTCCAAGATTTTGGATCATCTTTACTATCATTATTCTGAATTCTTTTTCAGGTAGACTGCCTATTTCCTCTTCATTTGTTAGGTCTGGTGTGTTTTTATCTTGCTCCTTCATCTGCTGTGTGTTTTTCTGTCTTTTCATTTTGCTTATCTTACTGGGTTTGGGGTCTCCTTTTTGCAGGCTGCAGGTTCGTAGTTCCTGTTGTTTTTGGTGTCTCTCCCCAGTGTGTAAAGTTGGTTCAGTGGGTTGTGTATGCTTCCTGGTGGAGGGGACTAGTGCCTGTGTTCTGGTGGATGAGGCTGGATCTTGTCTTTCTGGTGGGCAGGTCCACGTCTGGTGGTGTGTTTTGGGGTGTCTGTGGACTTATTATGATTTTAGGCAGCCTCTCTGCCAATGTGTGGGGTTGTGTTCCTGTTTTGCTAGTTGTTTGGCGTAGGTTGTCCAGCACTGTAGCTTGCTGGTCATTGAGTGAAGCTGGGTGCTTGTGTTGAGATGGAGATCTCTGGGAGATTTTCGCCATTTGATATTACATGGAGCTGGGAGGTCTCTTGTGGACCAGTGTCCTGAAGTTGGCTCTCCCACCTCAGAGGCACTGCACTGACTCCTGGCTGCAGCACCAAGAGTGTTTCATCCACATGGCTCAGAATAATAAGGAGAAAATGTAGAAAGAAAGAATTAGTAGAAGAAGAAAGAAAGAAAGAATGAAAGAAAGGAGGGAGGGAGAGAGGAAGGAAGGAAGGAAAACAAGAAAGAAAGAAAGAAAGAGGATAAAGTAAAATAAAATAAAGTAAGATAAAATAAAGTTATTAAAATAAATAATTATTATTAAGAAAAAAATTAAAAACAAACAAACAGACAAACAAAAAATGGATGGACAGAACCGTAGGACAAATGGTGGAAGCAAAGCTATACAGACAAAATCTCACACAGAAGCATACACATACCCACTCACTAAAAGAGGAAGAGGGGAAAAAATCCTAAATCTTGCTCTCAAAATCCATCTCCTCAATTTGGGATGATTCGTTGTCTAAAGGGGGGAAGGAAGGAAAGAAAGAGAGAAAGAAAGAAGACAAAGTAAAATAAAATAAAGATAAAATAAGGTTATTAAAATAAAAAAATAATTATTAAGAAAAAAATAAAAAAAAAAACAATAAACGGACGGACAGAACCGTAGGACAAATGGTGGAAGCAAAGCTATACAGACAAAATCTCACACAGAAGCATACACATACACACTCACAAAAAGAGGAAAAGGGGAAAAAATCATAAATCTTGGTCACAAAGTCCACCTCCTCAATTTGGGATGATTTGTTGTCTATTCATGTATTCCACAGATGCAGGGTACATCAAGTTGATTGTGGAGCTTTAATCTGCTGCTTCTGAGGCTACTGGGAAAGATTTCCCTTTCTCTTCTTTGTTCTCACAGCTCCCGGGGCTCAGCTTTGGATTTGGCCCCGCCTCTGTGTGTAGGTCATCAGAGGGCGTCTGTTCTTCGCTCAGACACGACGGGGTTAAAGGAGCAGCTGCTTCGGGGACTCTGGCTCACTCAGGCGGTGGGGGGGGAGGGCGGGTTACGGAGTGTGGGGCGAGCCTGCAGCGGCAGAGGCCAGCGTGACGCTGCACCAGCCTAAGGGTTGCCGTGCATTCTCCCGGGGAAGTTGTCCCTGGATCCCGGGACCCTGGCAGTGGCGGGTTGCACAGGCTCCCCGGAAGGGGTGTGTGTGGATAGTGACCTGTGCTCACACACAGGCTTCTTGGTGGCGGCAGCAGCATCCTTACCGTCTTATGCCCGTCTCTGGGGTCCACACTTTTAGCCGCGGCTCGCGCCTGTCTCTGGAGCTCCTTTAAGCAGCGTTCTTAATCCCCTCTCCTCGCGCACCAGGAAACAAAGAGGGAAGAAAAAGGCTCTTGCCTCTTCGGCAGGTCCAGACTTTACCCTGGACTCCCTCCCGGCTAGTAGTGGTGCACCAACCCCTTCAGTCTGTGTTCACGCCGCCCGTCCTCTCCCTGCGCTCTGACTGAAGCCCACGCCTCAGCTCCCAGCCCCGCCTGCCTCGGCGGGTGAGCAGAGAAGCCTCTCGGGCTGGTGAGTGCCAGTCGGCCCCGTTCCTCTGTGCGGGAATCTCTCCGCTTTGCCCTCCGCACTCCTGTTGCTGTGCTCTTCTCCGTGGCTCCAAAGCTTCCCCCCTTCGCCACCCGCAGTTTCCGCCAGCAAAGGGGCTTCCTAGTGTATGGAAACCTTTCCTCCTTCACAGCTCCCTCCAACTGGTGCAGGTCCCATTCCTATCCTTTTGTCTCTGTTTATTCTTTTTTCTTTTACCCTACCCAGGTATGTGGGAAGTTTCTTGCCTTTTGGGAGGTCTGAGGTCTTCTGCCAGCTTTCAGTAGGTGTTCTGTAGGAGTTGTTCCACGTGTAGATGTATTTCTGGTGTATCTGTGGGGAGGGAGGTGATCTCCACGTCTTACTCTTCCGCCATCTTCCCCTCGTCCCAATGATATATTTTTAATGTGTAATAAATAGGAGGAAGATGTCATCTACAAATATTTATGCGATGTAATTCTGAATAAAAAATGAGATATAATAATTTACACATATAAATGTAGTTTTGTTAAAATATTTTTAAATATTTTGTTAAATACTTTGTTAAAATATATGTTTATATTTTAATAACAGGTTATATTATTAGTTTAGTTTTTATTAAGAACATATATGTATAATGGTTCTATGTATTTAGATTAATTCGATATATGTATGTACACATACATAGAAAATAGAAACAAACACATTTATAGAAAAAAAACTTGAAATAAATATATTACATTTTTTACTTAGTTATATCTGGAAAATAGTTATAAATTGTTATCTTTCTGTATTTTTTACAGAAAGATAATACATTTTTATTTTGTATTTTTAATAGTTTTTAATCTTTTAGTACTTTTAAGTGTTCTAAAATAATCACATATTATTTTTATCATTACATTATTACTGATAGAAACATTCTAAGTATGAGTAGGCAACATGTTTAATATGGGGCAAGAGAGGGATGTGGCTACCTACAAGCCTAATACGATCTCTATGCCAGAGCCAAAGTACAATATCAAACTAAATAGGTTAATTTCTGGTTGAAATGAAAAAAGTTACTACATTACAACATCCAGGTGCAGGTTACACATAGACTATAAGGAACTTGAAGAGAGAGAAGTCACCATGAGTGGGAATTAACTGGAGTATGGCTTGTGCTAGAAATAAAACCAAATCCTTGGAGAGCTTTTGAAAAACAGAAAAGGTAAAGTCTCAGGATTGGAGAGCATATTTGATAAAGACAAAACTGCCAGGCAGCTCCTGTACAGAGACCTTCTTTTATACATGTGCAGGATATTCCTCTTCTCTACAAGTTCTTTTCCTTCCAGAAAACAATCCAAGCCATCTGGTTTCCAGTCTGGATGTTTTGGATCTAGAAAAGGTGGTAGAATTGTATCAGCTTCCTGGACTTTTGGTTTAAAGATACTGATAGCTCTCACTAAATGGATCCTCCTTTAGAATAAAAATTCTAAGGATAGAATAAACAATAATTTCATCTTAATTTAACTGTCTTTCCTTGTGTCTTGGCCAAAGTCACAGGTTACTCATACGGCCATTGTTTTAGGCCAAACATTCCTTATAATTGAATTCTTGCTGGACAGAAGGCTGAGTTCAAGATATATTATTGGCATGTAATTCTCAACTTCTGAGAATATGTGCTTATTGAAGTAGACATTCCAGTTAACTGTTTTCAGTTTGATTGTAATGATCTAAATCTTTAATCTCATATGGCATTTCTTAGTTTCCATTTCCTGCCTTTCACTACTTGTCCACCTTCATGGCCAACCCATCCTTTCTCTTGGAAATTATCTTCACTGCAACTAGCTCTTCTTTCTGCAGGGAATTTCACCTAGCTAGTATTTTTCTTCTACATGTAACCCACAGTGCAACACAGAGTCCCCAGCCTACAGGAGGGTAAAAATTGATCCAGAGAAAAAGTCTTCCTTAATGAAACACCTCTATGTACACACAGAAGAGTTACCTTCGTTTGGGGCACTGAGAACCACCAAAAATACAGTAACATTTTTCTTTCCAGCAAATCCAGAGCCTAAATCATATCTTTCGGCCATTTCCAGACACCAGCACCTTGTATGCTGTGTTGTTACAAAATCTTTTCTCATGAAACAATTCTCTTTCAATTAAGTGCAAAGTGGCTTTCAAAGTGAGAGCCCAACCAACAACAGGGACCCGGCCCAGGATCCCAACCCTTGGAGCTTGCTGATTCCTCAGATGAACTTGAATTCTCTTCCTGAAGGTGAAATCTGCCTTCAGAGTCCACTGAGCCTTTTAGTCCCTTGAAAGTTCTTACAGTGTCTATAAAAATTTCTGCTCTTAACCTTTCTTGTATTATAAAAAGCACAGCCACATTTCTCATAACTATTTGATGTCTTATATAAAACCCTTTATAAAATAAAATTTTAAAAAATCTCCCCAGATAGCCTCAAAAGAAAAGTTGTCAGCGTTGTCTTTAAACGGCATGCTTATTTAATATCAACGTGAAGATGGAGTCAGAGCTCTGAATTCTGGGCTGCCCGTGCTGGCATTGAGGAGCCCTGCTAAAACCTGCCAGTTGCTAAAATATCCCTTCTACTCCATGGGGAAATAGTGTCAAGAGTAAAAGCCAGAAAGGGAAATTTTGGCTGGCATCCAAAAACAGTTGTAGAAAAGAAGGTTCCCTCTCCGACAGCATTCTGACATGCTTTCTTCAGTTTTGCCATGAAGTTGAAATCTTTCCTCAGGAGAGATGAGTGCATATGTAAAGACTGCAAGAGCATGGTGAGCTCAGGAATTTCAAACATGGCCCAGTCTGACATGAAGGAAGGAAAGGGAGAGGGGGTGGGGAGGAAGCCACTGAACTTCCAGAAAAGGCTGCCAAAAGTATGCCATTTCAACAGGTTTATCTTTGAAATGTTTCTACTGCCAAACTCTTCTTGGTGATTCTAATATAATTTGGACCCAATCCTTGTATGATTTTATATGAGGCTGCTACTTTGCTTGATTTCTGATTTGGATCCATCATATATATAATGATATATGTGATCTACAGGATTAAAAATTTGGCATTTATGAGGTATTCGCACACAACATGTTAGTATCCAAAGTTCAGCTAAGAAATGCAGTCAAAATTTTAAAAGCCTATCCGGAAGGAAGGAGGGATGATAGGGAAAATATGTAAAAAAACCTCCTCCAGTTCCAACAGGCAGTGACTGTGTCTCAGATAATAGAGTGGCAGCCCTCCATCATCACATGGGCTTACAAAGTCTGTACTGGTGGTTGTGGAGGGTGTGTCTGTGTGTGCACACCAACATATGTCAGAGGGGTGGAAGCCAGTAGGGCCACTCAAGTGAAATAAAACCTCAAAACAGATACATATACATCTGTTTCCTACACACAAAAGCTATCCCTGTGCAGAGAAAACAGTAAAACCTTGGCAATTGTCTAAATAATGTCATCAATCACATTAACATTAACAACATATAACATGTATGTTAGACCTTGACCAACAGTGTGAGTGTAATAAAGTGACTGATCATTATTCCACACTTTCTTATGTTTTGAACCATAAGAAAGGGCTGAGTTACCAACCTTAGAGTCACTCTCAATAACTGTTAATAAGTAAGTAGAGAAATAAACCAGGTATTATTGTTTGCTAAGGAGGTGGAAAGTTGATTGCTAGAGAAGCCTATATAGCCATCAAAATCCCATATGAAAACATAAAGTACAATTTTCTTGATTTGTCTATACAGTGAATTACTGGTTCTGTTCTTGCTTCTTCCACTAGCTAGTTGTTTATCTTCTTTACAACAACAATTCCTCTTAACATCCTTTTTATCACTTGTAAAAGAGAAATAATAATAATACCTACTTCTCAGTATTATGTAATTTTAAAAGGTACAATGGATGTATCTTTAGCAGACTGTAAAATGCTGCATACATGTTGATCATCGTGAGCAGTAGCAATATCTCTGATTCATTTCACTCACAAGATTGAAGAGAAAGGATATTTTATAGCTTCTGAGATTTTAATCCATTTCTAATGCACTAATTTCATGGTCATAAAATATTGGAGCTGAAAGAGATCTTAAAAATCATCTCATTCAAACTTCCTCATTTTTAAGGCCCAGAGAGTTTGTGATATGCTCAAAGTCAAAGAGCAAACTTAAAAAGTCACAGGTATGCATAGAATACAGAAGTATTCCAGATGCATACATCTGCAAAACAGGTTCTTGAGAACTTGCAAAATGGTTTATTCGATAAGATTCTCTGACTTTTTGCAAAAGATTAGGTTAACAAATCTGGCCTTAAAGAAGAGTTCTATAAACTGAATTTTCTATTTGCCCATTAGTTCTTATAAGGCAATTCAGAAGAAAATGATCCCATGGACACAGCAGACAGAAACATCTTTTAAAGCGATAAATCCTGTCATCTCAGCCCCTTCCTTAAACGTTTCCATCAGCCCTCTCTGGTCCTATTATAGAAAACCCCTTGCCATCTCCTGCAAAGTCCCCATGCTATGATTCCTGCTGTTTCAGACAAACTTATTTCGAATGAAACACCCCATTCATCAATTACACTTTGTCTGCACCTGCTTTTTTTTCTTTTTTTTCCAATTCTGAGATTTTAGTGATAATTTTCCCTCAGATCATTGCATGGCACACCTTTTGTTATTTATGTCTTAACTAAGTGTCATCTCCTTAGAGAGATCCTCTGTGCCCTCTCAAGTCTCTTGTCTATCCCCTTATTTTGCTTATGGTGCTCATCCCATCTGGAATGATCTTATTTATGGATATTTTGCAAGTGTAGTATCAGCCTCTGTCACAAGAGCACAAGCTCCATTAAAGAAGCAATGATTTTCTTTCTTACAAAACATTGCATCCCCAGACCAACTATTTAGCACTAGCCTAGCACATGGTAGTAGGCACTAAATTGTTTATGCACAAAACATAATTTATTGATGAATGAAAGAAGGAAGGGATAGATAAATGAGTAGACCACTCATAACTTTTGATAAGAAACATGTTAAGATGGTGATTGGATTGTTTTCATAATAGCTTGCAGCTCTAACCATGTGGCAGCACCTTGGCAACCAGGACTGTGTTGGAAGAATTATGTGAAAAAATACAGGCAGTTGTCAATGAGATGAAAGAACACCAAAGACAAACTTTATTGGTATTAGAATTTCACATGAAACCAGGACTTAGCATCAGGTAGAATCATTAGTTCTGTGCATTAATAAGTAAATATTCAATATTCAAGATACATAGTATACAGGCACCCAGGAGACTGAGGGGGAACAGAGTTACGGAAGACACAACCTCTGACATAAAGTTCACATAGTTCGCTTTGGGATCATAAGGTATAAATACAAGTTGTATAACAGTGCAAAGTTGAGAAACTACTCAAAATTGAAATAGCAACTCTTATGGACTGAATGTGTCTCCCCAAAATTCACATGCTGAAAGTCAACTTCCAGCGTGATGATATTTGGAAGTGGGGCCTTTTGGAGGTGATTAGGTCATGAGGGTGCAGCCCTCAAGAATGGAATTAGCATCCCTATAAGAAGAGGCCAGAAATCTAGCACACTTTCTTTCTACCACATGCATTATACAAAGAAGTCAGCAATCTGCCACCCCGAAATGATGCTCACCAGAACCCGACCGTGCTAACTCCTTGATCTTGGATTTCCAACTTCTGGAACTCTGAGAAATAAATTTCTGTTGTTTTTAAGCCACCCAGCTTACCATATTTTGTTATAGCAACCAGCACTAAGACAGCAATGAGGAAATACATGAATCATAAAGAGAGTACCTGATTCTACATCAGGTAAGTAGAACAGTCAAAAAGCACTATGAGTTCAAGAGAGAGAAGAAGGTGTTGCAAACTGGTACATGCTGGTAAGATCTACGTAGAAGGAATTTTATTGAGTCATCTGCATTCATTATTTTAGGCAATGAGGGCTGTTCCAAATACATAAAGATAAAGATTTCTTTCTTTTTATTCCTCCATGCTCAAATACCTCTGAGATGATCCTGAATAGCATAGGAAACTATGTAGGTACAGCACACAGTTTGTCTATGAGAAACTGGACACAGGCAATGTGTGATTTTTATGTCCTTTATACTACATTTTGGTGTTTCCTATCTCCAGGCCCATTTGCAAATGATAGCAGGGCTAGGGTATTCAGATCTGCTAAACAGTGGGGGACAAGCGTGAATGTGAGTGGGATGGTTTTCTAGCCACGGTATGAGTAAACTAAGTTCCCTTTGTTTTCTTTCTTTCATCCGACTGCAGTTTCTTTTACTGCTCATGTTTTTGATAAAGAAATGGAAACAGACACTCAGTAGAATATATGCTTTGTACCTTTATTCCAATATTATCTTGTTATCTTTATTCCACATGGGGGTGGGTTGAACTGGAAACCTCTTCTGAAGGGATCAAAGTCTCTAGTCCCAAAGACACTGCACCCAGAAAATTTCAAGCAGCCACTACTCTAGGGTAAGAGCCCAATTCTGGTGGGTTGAGATGCTCATGCTGACCCTTTTGCCTTTACCATTCTGAGTCCTGTGTGCTTGGCTCAGGGAAAGGGTGTATTCTTCTTTACTTTGGCTCAGTTCTTTAAGTTAACACTGATCGTGGTACAGTGATGGTGTTGGTCAAATACTTGAAGGACAGTTAGATGAATGGATAGATACTTGGATGCATTTGCAAAACAGATACATATAATATCTGTCAGATAATTCCTTTGTCCTAAGCTACAAGTCCTGTTCTCTGCAGAAAGTTGGGGAAAGGCAGTTGAAACATAAATACTGAGGCTTGGGTTCAAACCCCATCTTATCACTCTACCTTTGTAACTCTGAGCAAGATCTGTCCTTAAAAAGTGTTTTCAAAATGTATCATACTTTCCAGGATGAAGACCAATGAATGGGATCGTGGATCATGTATGTAATGTAATTTTTATATCCCAACTGTTTGATAAAAATTTTCCATACACTGGTCTGAAAACTGGATTTTGTCCATTGGTTATTTGGCTTTGTCTTTGTTTCCCCAGGCCTAAGACTGTATTTGAATGCCTGATGCTTTTCTCTGCACCTGATATTAGTTGTCTTGCTATGTTTTTTAACTCTGACCTCTGCTGTGGGCAGGAAACCATGCAAAACACTATAGTAGGGGAACTGTCTTACCCTACACCCTAACATATATAACAACATACTGCTTCTTGGTAAAACACATCATGAATAAATTTGAAAATGAGATTTAATTTAAGCTATTTTATATTCTCTGTATTGTGGGACTCATTTTGTAAAAATATTCCCACTCATCACTGCTTATTGTTCTCTCAGATAGAACTGTAAAATTGTGAAGATGGTTAAGCTATTTATTTATTTTAAAGCTAAGGTTCTTTCATCGGTTTTATCTTTCTCCAATTTCCATCATTCTGTGACTCAAGCTCTCTCTCCTTATAATTTTCACACTGTACCCAGACTTGGGGGCCGTGGAAGAGCTCATCACTTCCTGGACAAGAGCATCCATATCTCGCAGGAGCAGAAATGGGATGTACAAGTTCGTTATAGGTGAAGAAGGGGGGAATGAGCATAACATTCAGAAAAGCTGCTGAATTTGCCCTGCGCAAATCAGAGATTTGTGGAAATGATCATATTTCCATAGCCTGTCTTCTCTCCACAGCACATTCTGCTCATTAATTCATTAATATTTGTACCACCCCTGCAGTGGCGGTAACTATTATTAGCTTGGGTTTGTAGACGGAGAAATAGAAATAAAGCACAGTGAAGTTCAGCAACTTGCCCAGGATCACAGTGGGAGATGTTGTTGGGAGTGGGATCTCAACCCAGAAGTTGTGTCTCCCAAGTGCCTGCTCTAACAGAGACAACCCCTCGACCCCATCCATTAGCATAGTGGTTACGGGGAAGCTGTCACTTTATTTCCTGGAGTTGCATTCACCTAAGCTACTGAACTCTCCTGAACACACATACAGTTGAGTTTTTCTAACATTTACACTGCCAAATGTCTGCATAATTCCTCTCTTTTCCTTGCCTAGCTGTCAGCAGCTGCCCTGCCTGACAGAATACACCCACATGGTCAGGAAAATATATTTTTGAAAAAAAATAGTTACACTTCAGCCCAGTTCTGCAAAAGAAGCATGATATTGTCAGCTAGTGAAACAACACATTTCTTTCTGAAAGGAAAGGTATATTATATTATTTTCATGCACTGACCCTCTCTGTGCCTCCTGCCCCAAAGTGCAAGTGACATTTTGGTTTATCATCGTGATGTTGATGGTGAAAATGATCTGGGAGTGGAGATGTTTGGCCAGTTCAGCTTGTAACTCCTGATTGTATTTGATTTCAGGAGATGTAGATGAGGGAGGAGACTAATGTGTGTTGAGGGCTCACTGCTGTACTCACTGATTTTCACAAAACTAGGATGTTACGGAAAAACCTGAATGAACGTTTCAGCCAACCCAATACAAGGTGGATACTGGTGCTCTCATTGTAGAGCTGCAGAAATATAAAAAAATATAGACTCAGGGAAGTAAACTTGACCCAGATTGCCTGGCTACCAACCAGAGCCAGGATTTGAACTCAGTTTTATCTGACTCTAAATTATGTTGAATCTATATATTAGTATAAGAATACATCAATGACATTGACCAATGTTTCAGATGAACTCACCTTATAGAATCTATACTCTTGAAAAGAGAAGCTTTGCCTTAAAGATCATTTGCCAAGCATGAGCTCAGGGCTGTGTGGCGGTCTCAGAATTCCATCCATGAGTACGAAGTTGACTGTCAGTTCACACTGTGATAACTCAAACACTTTTTTTTTTAAAACAACTTTATTGGAGTATAATTGCTTTACAATGGTGTATTAGTTTCTGCTTTATAACAAAGTGAATCAGTTATAATATACATATGTTCCCATATCTCTTCCCTCTTGCATCTCCCTCCCTCCCGCCCTCCCTATCCCACCCCTCTAGGTGGTCACAAATAACTGAGCTGATCTCTCTGTGCTATGTGGCTGCTTCCCACTAGCTATCTATTTTATGTTAACTCAAACACTTTTGGAAGAAACCAAATGTTCTGTGAGTCAGGTATTCCAGCCTAGTCTGCAGAGTAAAAGAATCTAGAAGCTGGAAATGTTGTAGAAGTTTACTGTTAGGGTCTGTTACAATCAAGGTAGACAACTAGACAAATGTGTATACATAAGCCCCTATGAGCCAAGCAATGTGTTAGATCATCTCTCCTTTCACAGATGCTGAAACAAGTTTCAGAGTGCATATAGGACTTCTTGAAGATGCGAGGCCAGCTAGTGACCCAGGTGAGGCTGAGTCAAACTTCCCCCGCCTTCCCAGCCTGTCCTCACCGTGTATCATGACTCTCTCTCCTGCAACACACCTAAACTCTCTGCTTGTTGCCTACACAGTAAGAATCCTTCTTCCTTTCCCCATCTTTCTGCTTTGCTTCTCTGGTAAGCCCACTGTGAGAGGAAGGATAATTAGTCTCTTTTGGGAAACTGTTTTTAACTTAATATTTAGACTTTGATGGAAAAACTTACTAAATGTGGTGCTGAACAATAGTTCTTTTAAAAAGTTTTATTTGAAATATACATTCCAAAGTATTTATACACCTAGCTATACTATTTAGCACTTATATATGAAACAAACTCTAGTGTAACCACTATACAGGTTAAGAAACAAATCTTTTCTAGCACCTCAAAAGCTCCCGTGTGACACTTTCCAGGTTAAGGTAAGCATAATCCTGACATGCAGAATAACTGTCCTTTTATTCTTCACAAATATAATGTAGAACAAAAGTGGCAAGACACTAAAAGATTCATAAAATGAACTTCATTCATAAAAGTTAAAAAAATTAAACTATACTATTTAGAGACATATACATGTGTGGCAAAACTATTAAGAAAAACAAATGAGTGATTTTTTAATAATATAAATCAAAACATGACATCTCTCTGCTTTAACTCCTTTAGTAAGAGTCTATTGTACGTGAAATAAACCCTTGTTCCTCATCTAACCCCCAAGCATGTGCAAGATCCAGTGCTGCCCTCTGCTTTGCCTTGATCTTCCTTTCTCTTGGCCTTCCGCTATCACTGACCTCAGCCCAGTTCCAAGAACACAGCAAGCTCACCTGTGCAGTCAGACCCTTTCTGAGCTGCTCCTTCTCAGGACCTTTGCATGGCTTGCACCTTGTCCTAAGATCTCAATCTAATGTCACTTCCTCAGAGAGATCCTCTCCCACCACCTCCAATCTAAATTAGATCAATTCACCTCTTTACGCTTCCATCGTAATATTTATCGTTAGTGACATTTTATTATTTATTTACTTATTTGTTTGATTATATCTGTCCCCACTAGAACATAAATTCCATGAGGGAAAGGACCACCTCTCTCTTAGTGGTGCTGCCTCCTTAGCAACTAGAACAGTGTCTGCTACACAATAGATGCTGAATAAACAACAGTTGAGTGAATTGGTCAAAGAACAAATCATCCTCTGTGTAGAAGGGGATCAAACACCAAGAACACACAAATGTTTCATAGTAGAATTCTGAATTCATAGATGAGAGCTGGTCAGTGGTAAGAACCAAATATATGAAGAGAAAAAAATAGATCCAGTGGAACAAATCTTGCTCCAAAGGTTGGGACATGGATTCTCATTTTAGGACTAAAATCCATGCATAAAAAGTGTTGAGTTTTACCTACTCCTTATGATTCCTGCCCCACCCCCAATTCTCCGACCATGGAAAGAAGCTTTTGATTAAATCATCGTCTGTTGCTTCTAACCCCCTTCCACACCAATAACAGGGAGAAAAGGGAGAGCTAAGGAGCACAAGAGAAGTGTGAGAACTAAGTCAAAGCGGGCTGGGACTTTGGGAGACTCAACCTTCTCTGTGTCCCGTCCTAACTCATGCCATGGCCATCATCCAGCCATGTTATCAATGGACCGCAGGTCCCATTCAGGGTCAGGTGACCTTATGAAGCAGAAATAATATGTCACAAAGATACAGTGTAATAAAAGATGTATGTGAAGCTTGGCTGCCAAGCCAGCTTTTCTAAATAACATTCTGATTGCATTCGATGCCTCAGCAACCCCACTATTCCTGCTGCCCAGGCACGCTGCAGCCAATATATGCACTGGATGATGAAAAGCCCAGGGACCCACTGGGCAGAAGCCAAATCACATTATCGGCAACATTGGCATAAAGGTATACAAAGCAATCCTGTTAAATATTTAGATGTGTAGGGCCCCAGTGCATGACACACACTCAGCTAGAAATATACTTTTTTAACGAGGAAACTTGAGGTTATAAACCAGTATAATATTGTGCCTTTTAAAGGGAAGTAAATCTGAGAAGTATTCATTGCATATTAACCTATGGGATTTAAACCATCACCATCAAATCACATGGTTAATTGAATAGCAGCATTAGTCCCTTACATTTACATTTTACTTTTGTTGTTGCAAATCACTTTCAAAGGCATATTGTTTTTTTGATGCTCAAAACAAAAATCCATGAAGATAAGTTTATTAGCAAGTACTTTTTGAGCATCTACTGCAGACAGGGCATCAAACTGTGCACTGAGAGATACAGAGACTAGCCCTCAACTGGAGAAAGAGGGCATAAGAGAAATGATCGGGTATTATCATCTCCTTGAGGGAAATGTAATGGAAGGAGCAGCAAGAGGATATTAAAGATCAAAGTAGGGCTTCCCTGGTGGCGCAGTGGTTGAGAGTTCATCTGCCGATGCAGGAGACACGGGTTCGTGCCCCAGTCTGGGAGGATCCCACGTGCCGCGGAGCGGCTGGGCCCGTGAGCCATGGCCACTGAGCCTGCGCGTCCGGAGCCTGTGCTCCGCAATGGGAGAGGCCACAACAGTGAGAGGCCCGCGTACCGCAAAAAAAAAAAAAAAAAAAAAAAAAAAAAGATCAAAGTAGACTTTAACGGGAAGAACAAGCACTATCCTGTGCCTGTTATCATCAAGAAAATGTCCTAGGTTTATGGCTTAGAACTAACCACTCCACAATTGCTTAGAGCACAGATGAGGATACAAAACATTTCAGAAAAATAATAATTATATGTACAATATCATATGTACATGCCCACTGAGTGACCCAGATATAAGAAGGTAAGAGTTTGAAGAAGGTAGACTGAATAAGGTTTGTAGAAGAAACTGGATTTTGGCTAGTATTTCAGGGAAAGGTGATATGAAGAAAGTGTAAGTGAGCTTGTGCATGTGGGAATGTGTAAAAGTGTTTTCCCAGTTGAGGGCTTATTTTTCACATTGAGAAGAATGTAAGTTCTCAAGGATTACAGAGCTAACCAGCTAGAACTCAAAGGTATTACAACGTGTCTTATCTCAAAATGCTACCTACAAATAAAAGAAATGATCTGTTCACCCATTCAATAAACAGGGACCAAGTATTGGAATGGAGTCAGAAGACTGGCATGTGCAGACAAGGTATTCCAATTGAGAAGGTAGAAAGCAGGGACTATCTAGAATGCACAGGAGAGTCTCCTGGAGGAAGCATCTGAGTTGATTTAGAGCATTGATAGGAGTTAACAAGGGGAGACCTAGGATAAGGGCATTTCTGATAGAAGCAACAGAAATGGAAAAAGAAAGGCTTGCATGTGATGGCTATAGCAGGCCATCTTCCTGCTGATAGCAAGTGTTATTTAATGCACAGAACCCATCAGAGCCCTCATCTCTCCTTTCCTGAGTGAGGGCCTTGGTGAGGTGGTAAGAAAGGAAGAAGGTGATGCACACTCCCACCAAGACTGAGCACTTCAGAAGTCCCACTGGCAGCATCAACACCAGGCAGAGAGTGAAGGTCCCCCCTTGGCTCCAGCTACAGGGGTAAGCCCTGGGGACTGCTTGTTCTGGAGATGCTCCTTCTCAGATTATACCCAAGGTCAAAACAGAGGTTTAAAAATATCTGGCAAATGACAATAATGAAGTTGAGCTTGATATTAAAGTCTAAATTGTGCATACACTTCTTCAGCCTTCTATATTCTTCCTTTATCCTCTCTCCTAATTTCTTTGATGTCTCTTGAATATCTGAAGGCTTGCTTAGAACTATTAAGGGTAAGTATGTTAGATTTCATCAAATCATTTTTGTTCAAAGTAAGTGAAAGAGTTAATTACAGTTATACCTCTTGAACTTCTCTTAATGAACTATTTAAACCAACCATCTGAAGAAAAATGATACTGTTTAGAGCCATAGCTAACCATCAGGGATCATTTTTCACTAGGGCTTTCTTTGTGGATAAACCCCCATAATATCCTCTCTTATCATTGATAAGATATCCACAATAGAAAAAAAAAAAGAAGAAGAAATCATGTAAATAAATAGGGCACTTTATTTTCCCCTGCTGTAATGTTAGAGAAACAGAGCTACTACATAGACACTTAGAGCAAAGAAAATATAAATTAAGAAAAGCCCAAACTACTAATTCACCAATTACAACTAAAGACACCCTGCATGGAGAATGGGAGGGTGTGGATTCGGGGCCTAGATCCACCACTTCCTGACTATGATCCTCTTAAGATTACAGCTACTCCATCTGTAAAATGTGGCCAGCCACCACCTGCGCACTGCAGCCTGCTGTCCATCTCACGGGGTTGCTGTGAGCTTGTGAGGATTCAATGATCTCACCTGGCACAATCTCTGACACATTGGAAGAAAGTAAAAACTACAATTTAATAAGTGAATAATGTATAAAGAGGCAGGGTGCTGTTGTACAAAGAGTGTGGGCTTTTTAAGTCAGAGAAACTTGGGTTCAGAAACTGGGTTGCCACTGGGATTGTATGACTGTGGATAATCATGAGATTTCTCTGAATTTCATTAAATGAGAACACCTGGGACAGGCCTAGAATGGGATGAGGGGAGACAATAAGATGTTTATTTTATGTGCCTTTCCTTTTGCTTCAAAACAACCTATCATCCAGAACCTTCTACTTTTTCTCTGATGTCGGGTTACACTTACTGAAAATCGGCACCCCTGGCCATATAAGGACATATAAGGATGTCACCCAGCCCACTCCTAATGGGTCTTCTGTTGAAACTCCTCCAAGCTAGCAAGCCACAGCTTCTGAAGCTTTAAGGTTAAAAAAAAAGAGAACAAGAAGGAGACAAAAAAGCGAGTACTAAAATTTATGTTTATATGAGTTTGAGTGTGTGTGTGTGTGTGTGTGTGTGTTTGAGTGTGTTCAAGAGTGTGAGTGTGTGATTTCCCTAGTAAGATGTGGATGAAAAATTAGCTGCAGGGAGCAGATCAGTATGAAGCAGTACATATATAATAAGTGTACGCTGAGGGCCCCCAGGGCTCATTCAGTACAGCTGTAGCTAAGCTATTTGACCAAGGACCCTGGAGTTAGCGGAGCCCTGCCCAGAGCCACACAGGACACTTACTAAGAGTCGGGGCCAGGTTAGTTAAGGACAAAGAAATAGCTTAGAATTGTGTGTCATTTTCAACTGCGTGGAAAAAAACAACTTCCAAATTTGCCATTGTAAGAAATAATGTTCCTATTTTCTCATACTGGCTTTTATTTTTTCCTGTCTGAGGTTTTTTTTTGTAAATGGGTTATTCAGGCAAGTAAAAAGGCAGAAAATAAACACTGCTACTGTTTTCAAATTACAGCAACTACTATGGCTGTTAGTAGTCCTTGATCAGTCCTGACAGGCTTCAGTAACAGTATTCCATACACTTCCTTCTTACCAGTAATCTTTAATGTATAAGAAGCATTGCCTTATTTTTTTTTAATCAGAACCTTCAAAATTGCATTTATGAAAGTAGCAATCTACTATATAAATTTGAGGTTTAGTTCTCCTAACAACAACAGAAAGAAAAGAAATTGTAAAAATCAGCTGTGACTGTACTGTTAGAAATATTGAATCCAGCTAAGTCCTTTCTCCTGCCTTTCCCAAGCACTGGGATAGGATATGGCTATCGAGTCTGTCAACTGGAAAATTCTTCCTAAAGGGCAAAATGCAACATTATGGATCATAGTCAACCAAAGAGGGAAAAAAAATAAAATAGAAAATTGCCCTCCAAACTGATAAAAACCCATCTGTCTCCCATGACAAGGCAGTGCCGTTCTTCACAGCCTCCCATCCTGAAGACATTTAGAGGGTCATAATTTCCAGTTCCTTTTACTTTTATTCTTCTTCCTTTTTCTTGGTGAGGGAAGGCAGACCTGAAAGGAGCTGGTTGCTGAAGACTAAGAGAAGATGGCCTGAACTAATTCATCTTGTGACCTTTTAGTGCCTTCCCAGTAAGGTGATTTAATAGCACTTAATCTGTCAAAAATCTGAAGCTTTGTAATAACTGTATATTAAACCATTTTTTATGGAGCATTAGCTAAAGTCCTCCCAGTTTACAAAGAAAGAGAGAAAGAAAGAAAACACTTGTCATATTCATTCTCATTAAACTTCCGTTATTCCCTAGTGGGATTGTGTGCTATGGAGTGACCAGCCCACAGAGCAGTTATGTCTCTGCGTTATGCAGTGTCCAGAGGAGGGCCAGACCTTATGGCCTGACTGCAGCATTGTAGGCTGGGTCATGTTGCTGACTCTGAAGATGGATTTGCTGCTCAAAGCCTCCCAGGAGAGACATGGGAAAATTCTGCACAAATGGGTCCTGTGACTGTTTTGAATCCAGAGTACTTTGTTGCAAAGAGAAAGAAATCATGACTGCTTTGTCTCAATGTATGTTTTTTTTTCCCCAAAAACCAGTTATCTAACATCAACTTGGTGTCCAACAATTAAATTCAATTCTGATCCTATCTACCTGGAGTTAGCATCAGATCCCACAAGTTAAAGGGCTCACTCCCACAAGACTTCCCCGACTTCAGATGCTAGCCACAAGTGGCGTTCCCAGGTGACCCACACTTCAGACCAGCTAACTACAAATTTGTGGATTCCCACAACACCCTCCTCAAGTTCTATAATTATTTAACTACTCATAGAAATCAGGAAAGTACTTTGCACAGAATTATAAAGGATAAGGCTCAGGAACAACCAAATGTAAGAGATGCATAGGGCAAAGTATGGGGATGAGAAACACATAGCTTCCATTGCCTCTCCAAGCATTCTACCCTCCCAGCACATCAATGTGTTCACCACCCCAGAAACTGTTCAAGAGTTTTATAACCCAGTCTCTAGCCCTCCTCTCCATCCCAGAGGGTAGGGGGTAGAGCTGAAGTTTCCCACACTCTAATCACATGCTTGGTCTTTCTGGTGACCAGCCTCTATGCTGAAGCCATCTAGAGGCCCTACTCTGAGTCACTATTAGTGGAAACTCAGGTGTGGTGAAAGGAGCTTGTTATGAATAACAAAGAAGACACTCCTATCATTCAGAAAATCCCAAGAATTTTAGGAGCTCTGTGCCAGGACCAGGAAAAAGGCAAAATATGTTTTTTATTATACCATGCTTGGACACAGTCTGTACAGTCTGGCGAGGACAGGTTAAGACCAGGTTAGAAATTTTACCTTGAGTGGATCTAAAATTCCACTTCTTTTTTTTTTTTAACATCTTTATTGGAGTATAGTTGCTTTACAATGGTGTGATAGTTTCTGTTTTATAACAAAGTGAATCAGCTATACATATACATATATACTTACAGCTACCTAGTGATCTTTCTTGTATTTCTTTGAGAATTCATACTTGAATTCTTTTTCCATATCTGTTTAATACCCTCTCCTCATTAACAATTCCTCAGAGTTCAGGTTCAGCTCACCTCCTACATAAGCCTTCTTTCCCTGACCTCCCAATCCTTGTCACTCTTACCTGCCCTCCCCTTTCTCTGTGTTCCTGTGTCACTTGGAATCTGTGACACAAGCTTGGTTAGTATGGGATGGTCCAACTGGATCATAAATTCTGTATTTTTTGGTGTCAAACAAGAAAGAGATGGCACATTTAAATCAGAATAAGTTGAGGAAATTTCATAAAATAATTATTGCTTTGGTCAAAAATTCATTCATGTTTTTTGTAAGATGTTACAGAAAAACCCAAATGAATTTTTTTGCCAACCCAATATTTTCAAAAGTGGAGACAGGATGTAGGGAAAAGAAAAGAACACCAGGGCTAGCAATAGCCCTGTTGCATCCTTAGGCCTGAAGTGATGGGTAAGGGGCAGATGACAGAACTAGAAAGAAAGTTATACACAGAGGACTTCCTTTAAAGGATCTGTGACTTCTGCTAGAAAAATAAAATCAGACCCAGATGTTACCACAGAGGTGGCTGGTTGCATAAGTATCCCAAACCTACTGTCTGATATCCTACTAGGGTTCCCCATTGGCTGGACCAAGCCAGAAGCCACGCACAAGTCAGCTCATTGATTAAGTCCATACAGATCATCCCTGGGGCAGAGAGGAGGTGGCAGGTAGCTCTAGAAGTACTAAATAGCAAAGGGGAGTTTAATAAATAACCACTGAGGGGTGTATCCTGGGCCCAGATGGACAAATACCCCTGTACCAGGTCACTTCCTCTCCTCTATGGCTGCCACACTCCTATGCCCCCTATTTCTGCCTCAAATAATGGAAAGATGCTCCCCAAAAGTGTACCTTGAAATATCATCATTTTAATCTTGTTATTGACTAACATTTAGCAAAAAGAGCCAAGGAAGTAAGGGACTAAGAAGATTCAAAGTGCCAAACCCAATGGATGAGCAATAGGACTCATCAAGCCTTCTGTCTTCAGATACACTTTTCTCTTAATTTCAAAAAGCTGCCTTCCTAGTTTTTCTCCTACCTCATTGCAACTTTTTGGGCTCCTTTGCCTGCTCCATCCCCTCCCCTCCATGAATTTTCTTTGAGCTCTTTTCTCTTTATCTTTACACTTTTTTTTTTCCCTAAAAGAGTGCTCAATTATCGTGGTTTTAAATGCCATCAATATGCTTATGCCATGGAAGTTTTTTTAATCTCAAATCAGACATTTTTGGTCAATTCCAAGCACATATATCACACTCCCTACCTAGCAGCTCTTACTGAATAGCTCACATAAATATTAAAGCTTATCATCTCTGCAAATAAACTCCTTCAGTTTTTCCTAACTCATTAAACAGTACCTCCAGCCACCAAGTTGTTCAAGCCGGAAGCAAGGGTCACATTGCCTTCTCCCAACTCTTTATCTCTGGACCTGTAAATCTCCACCAGATCCTGTAGACTCCTGCTGTAGAGTATGCATGAAATCTTCATACTCTACGATAGCTGCTTCTGTCCAAACAAGTATCTGTCACTGAACTACTAATTGATCTCTCTGCTTCGTTGTTGCCTCCAAATCACTTTCCTTACTGCTGGCAGAATGACCATTTAAAAATGCTAATCCAGGGCTTCCCTGGTGGCGCAGTGGCTGAGAGTCCGCCTGCCGATGCAGGGGACATGGGTTCGTGCCCCGGTCCAGGAGGATCCTACATGCCGTGGAGCGGCTGGGCCCGTGAGCCATGGCCGCTGGGCCTGCGCGTCCGGAGCCTGTGCTCCGCAGCGGGAGAGGCCACAGCAGTGAGAGGCCCGCGTACCATAAAAAAAAAAAAGAAAAAATGCTAATCCAATCCTGTATTATTCCTCTTAAATTCCTTCACCAACTTCCCATTATGTTTAGAATCAAATTCAAATTCCCTCCTCTGTGCTACAAGCCCCTGTGTGATCAAGCTTTGCCTACCATCCAGACTAACCAACCTGACCTCCCACCACTCTCCTTTCTCATTCCTTGATCTACCAAGTTCATTCCTGCCTGAGAAGCCTCATTATAGTTTCTCTCCCTACTTGTGGGAATGTTCTTCCTAAAGAATGTGAGTGCCGGCTATTTCACTGGCTTAGGTTTCAACTCATATGTTACCTTCTCAGAGAAGTCTCCCCTGTCTCAAGTGAAATTGTTTCCCTCATGACCATCCTCAAATTTCCTACCTGTTTCATTCCTTCAGAGCCTTATCATTATCTAAAATTATACTATTTATTATCAGTTATAGTCTTCTCCTTTAGAATGTAAATTCCTGGAAATTGCTTAAACGAAGGCTGGTACATAAGAGTTAATCAATATTTTTTTTCTGAAATTAATGGATGATTGAATAAAAGATGTCATGAATAAAAGACGATTCCCTCCTTTCCCTCTCCCTGAAGACTCTTTAATTCAATTAAATAAGCACCTATCTCATAACTTAATATATTAGTTGTTTGTATACAACTTTTATCTTTCCCAAATGCAATGAAAGATTCTGAAGACTGAAAATACATTTCCTGTAACATTCCATCCCTCATGGCTTCCAAGACATTATTTGCAACCTAGGAGTTGCTGAGTAAATAATTGTTGAAAGAATAAATGGAAGAATCGAATGGGAGGGAATGAAGGAACAAAATACCTTTCTCTTCATATGATAACAAGCTCAGCATCTAAAATAGCTCCAACCAACAGCAACTTGAGCACACCCTCTCATGGAAATAACCATCTTCTCTGTCTAATACTCTCTCCCTGGTGATCTTCATTTCTTGAAAATGTTAGCCTTTGCACAAAATCTGAAGAAAGAAAGAAAGAAAAAAAAGAAGCACATCTAAAGCTCTCAGAGAAGCTTGGTTAAAGAGTGAGAAACAGAGGTAAGCAGTGGGTATGATTTAAGAGAGGTACTTCAGACTCCATAAATTTTCTCAGTCAGCATTAAAGCTGCTTAATATTTTATATAGCATTGCTTGCCTAGTTGTGACATCAAGAAAACCTCATAAATGTATAAGTTTTTTCTTTTGATTTGTTTTTTCTCCTGTCATCAATGTTGTTTTTTGTTCACATTGCCTATATTCCCTTCCCCCCACCCCTTTTGGTTCATTCATCCCAGTTATAAATATCTGTACTTTCCCTTGATTATAGTTAAATAGATTCTGGATCATTATCTTCCTATTTTTTTTTGAAGTAATATATGGAGATTACAACACAAGGAAAATTCCTTTATTTCAAATGAAGATGGGAAGTCTGATTGTTCCTTCATCCTTTCACTCATTCCTTCAGTCAGTGTCTTGTATACTAAGTGTATTGGAATAAAATCAAAGATTTATAAAAACAGGTCCATTTAAACTTCCCAGCCTGTATTCAACACCTTCTTTTATACAATGTTGGTATATATATACCACTTAAATTGTGTGAAGGGGTGTGTGGAGGGGGAAGAGGGTAGGTATATATGATATAATCCTGTTTCCTATTGGACACTAAGTTTCACTGAGAGAAGGGTCAATTCCTTTATATTCTACACACTTCCTGCATGAATCCAAAGTGAGATACATAATGGCACAAATAAATTCATAGCATTTTATTACATTTCCATATTTTTCCAATTCAAGTCAATCTGGCTTCAAGCTTTCATTTGTCATGCTTCGCAAGATCCATTAGCAGCCATGTTCTATGAACTGATTTTACCCTCTGACGTCCGGATAAAACCAAGAGGGTTAAAAAGTCCAGGAAATAGGGGAAACACTCTGGTCATCAACCTCATTAGATACCAAAGGCCAGTGGCTCTGTTACCAGCTATAACTCTCAGTGCAAGGTTGACTGCAGGCAACCCTTCTCCTGTTCTGAAGCCTGCAGTAATTGTGCCTGGCCACATGGTCATTCATCAGGTCCAAACATCTCCCATCTAGTGTCTTATTCAGTCCACAGCACATGCAAGTGGACCTCTACCACAAGCAGAACCAACAAATCCCAGTTTCCTTTCTCAATCTTAAGAAAGTCAGTTTCTGGAGATAAGTACTCCCCTCTGTACTTGAACATCTCTCCAATAATCTAGTCCCCTCCTGTCTCTACCTAAAATGACCTGAACTGGTGTTTCACAACCCTAGCAGGTCTATAGCATCAATTTTATAATAAATATTTGGTAATGCATAATTTATTATCCTGAGATAAAATTTATACCCTACATATTCATGTGATTTAAAAAAAAAGAAAGGGAAGAAAGAAAGGAAAGAAAGAAAGAAAGAAAGAAATGCCCTATTTGTATTATAAAAAAAATAGAGGAAAAATACCTTATGATAAAATAATATTTTAATACATTAGTGCCTTAATCTGATTTCACTAGACAGCACAAGGAAAGAATCCAGGTGATTGGACCACCACAAGGAATCATTATGACTTTAACAATCACAAATGTGGACTGGTACAGCTGCATTGTATTGGCAAACAAATACCTCAGGCTTAATTTTAGTCAGTAATGGTAACATTCTGAAGAAAATATACTGAAATTCTCTCTCAATTCCCACAGTACTTCACTGTGTAATAAAGAATTTGATCTCAGCCCAAAGAGAGGTCTGGCCTTTGTCTCCAGTTCTACCTCTAAATCCTTGGAATTTTCTGAGTGATTGGAGTGTTTTGTTATTCATGGTGGGCCCCTTGGATCACACCTGATAGTTTATGCTGAGATGACTCATATGGGGACAGCCCATGCCAGAAAGACCAACCATATGATTAGAGGATTGAACCACATGATATCAGCTAGACCTCTGGGTAAGAGAGAGTGGCTGGAAATTGAGTTCAATGATATAGGCAATCTTTCAGTAAATTATGCCTATATAATAAAACCCCAATAAAAACTCTTGACAGTGAACCTTCCAGGTGGTCAATACTCTGTGCATGTTGTCCCACATTGATGCCAGGAGTGTAACGCACCCCTGAGGACATGGAAACGTTGCATCTAGAACCCTCCCAGACTTCGCCCTATGTGTTTCCTCCTTTGGCTTGTTCTAATTTGTATCCTTTTGCTAAAATAAAACTATAATTATAAGTATTCCACTTTGTTGAGTTCTGTGAATTTTTCTATGAAGTGATCAAACCTGAGGGAGTTTGTGGGAACCCCCAAATCTGCAGCCAGCCAGTCTGAAATGAAGATGGTCCTGGGACTCTTGAATTTGTGGTTGCTGTCTGAGTGAGGGCAGGAGGGTAGTCTTGTGGGGACTGTTCCCTCAGATTGTGCATTCTGCCTAATTCTTTGGATTATGATACTGGAAAATTCAGTGACTATTAAAAATCATTAAAAATATCTTATGTTTAATCTACTTCTGGTAATTGCAGCATAGATTTGTTTCAGAATAAATTTACTGTTGAAAATAACAAGAAAAAAATAAAACTATCATTTGGAAAGCATTGGAGAGCTACCATGTCAGTGTCAAATTGTGAAGCCAAGATCCAGGAGAGGAGTGAAGCTTATGGAATGACTCCAGCATCTTGGAGCCAGTTTCCTCCTTAAGTTAATTGTCAATTTAGAAAGAAGAGGTTGAGAAGCTGAGAAACCAAGCAGAACTTTCAGTAAACTCATATAATCTAGTGGACAAAAATCACAGTGATAACTCCTTCAAAGACACGGAGCCCTACTAAACACCCCAGGTTTGCAATTGCAATGTTAAAATGCAAAGCCCCATATTTCTGATATGAGTGAGTCAGAAATAGCTTAGCCTTCTCAGGGACTGAAGTTACCTTCAATCTGTTCAATCTTTAACTGATAACAGTTGATCTGCGATGACCTTCTTGTCATCCCCACCACCACAGCCACCTCAAATAATAGAACAGAAACCAGAACTGCACATCAATCTACCCTTTTTTCATACATAATTTTTGGCACTTAAAAACAACAAAACAGACATTTAGAAGATATGGCATGAACACAAATGAAGAGAAACAAATAGAAAATAAGACTAGATCTATACAGAATCAAAATAATAGAGTCACCAAAATAGACCTTAAGTTTTTTTTATGATTGCAATATTCCAGGAATTAAAATACAAAATTGATAACGCTGACAAAGAACTAAAACTATGAAATATAATTAAATTGAAATACTAAAGGTAAAAATACAAAAACCTGAAATCAATAACTTGAAGAATTGGTTTAAAAAGGGATTAGACTTACCTGAATAGAGATTTAGAGAACTAGATGATAGCTCAGAAGAAAATATTCTGACTACAGTAAAGAAAGATAAAAAGGTGAAAAATACAGAATAGAGCATAAGAGACATATGAGTTATTGTTATAGGTCTACATGCTTATAATTGGAATCTCACAAAGAAAAAGGAGTTAAAACGGATAAGAAACAATATACGGAGATAATAACTGAGGATTTTCCAAAACTGAAACTAAAAAATATCAAAGTTCAGGAATTACTATAAACCTCAAGAAAGATAATGACATCTAAACAAAACAACTAAAAAAATAATAATTATTATTATAGTACACTGCTTAAAGGCAAACAACAGAAAGAGAATAATCTTAAAAGCATATAAACAAAAAGGACCTTTTAATTTCAAGAGAGCAATAACTGACCTCTCAAATAAATAAATAAATAAATAAATAAATAAATAAATAAATAAATAAAAGAAGCCAGAAAACAATGAAGTGATATCTTCAAGGTGGTGGAAAAATTTTTAAATATATATATATATATATATATATATATATATATATATAGAGAGAGAGAGAGAGAGAGAGAGAGAGAGAGAGAGAGAGATGACAATCTAGAATTCTATATCCAGTGAGGAAAAAGTAATGCCTCAAAAATGAAGGCCAAGTAAATTTTTTCAGAGAATCAATAACTGTGAAGTTTGTCACTGGTATAATAATCATAAATGAAATATTAAAAGCAGAAGAAAAGTGATTCCCCTTAGAAGAATTAAAGATCATTGGACAGGGTAAATATATGGGTATGTATATACACAATATATAATGCATAATATATAACATACATAACTACATTTTAGAAAATTTTAAATTGCATGAAAATAATAGAAAAATATGAGAGGAATATAATTGGAGTAAAAGTATCCTAAATCCCTTGCATTGTCTCAAGAATGAAGAAAATGCTAATTTATACTAGAATTTAATAAGACAATACATAGATTCTTAGTCATTTTTAAGAAAGGTTATAAAAGGAAGGAAGAAAGAAACATATAATAGTCAAGAAAATAGAAAGCAAAGAATAAGTTTGTATATTTAAACCTCAATATACAGGTAATTATATTAAATATAAATGATCTAAACACTCCAAGTGTTTAGACCAAACACTCCAAGATACTTTCAGATTAAGAAAACACAGTTCAGTTCACCAGGAAAACAATAAGAAGTCAAATCTTCTATGTACCTTAAAAACACTTAGCATTTATAATTAAAATTTATGTGGTTCTAGGTTCTACACAAGGGTTTGCTTTCTTTTGTTTTGTTTTGTTTAAATTTATGGATCATCTGAAAGTCATACAGAAAACAGGGTAAACTTAATTTTGCAGGATTGCCCTGAACATTTCCAGATATTTAACATTTCTGTACCTCCATCACTGAATGTCAAAAATACTATGGCTACTCTCCAAACATCCTCTAGAAAGCAATATTAATCCAATCATTAGCCTTTGCCACCAGAACAGAAATAGGAGGATGCCCTCTTATTTGCCCTGTAGTATAAAAAACTGGTAACAGCTACATGAGTCAAGGAAGCCCCGGAAATCAAGGATTCAAAGGGCTTTCTGCTTATCTTGTAAAGTGAAAGAGGAAAATGACATTTTCATTCTTAGGTGACAATTACACAGAAAGAGAGAGAGAGAAAAAAACACACACACACACATACCCACAAACAGAGGTCACTTAATTTCTCAGAAAGTTTCACAAATTATGGTTAAATAAATAACAGATAGTATTACTTCTGCATTCTAAGAGATTAAAGTCTAGGAGAGAGAAGCCACAGTCAAAAATCACTGAAATTCAGAAAAGAACAAGTAATGAAAACAATTGCAAGTGGGTTTGAGGAAGAGAATGATAGCACCTATTTTCTTTAATATGTTCCCTGATTAATCAGAAGTATATTTTAAATGTCCCATGGATGATTCTAATGCTAAGTGAGAGATGAGAATCAGTGTTCCATGTTCTCAAGGATAACGGTGCAGTGGTATCCTAATTCTATATCTTTCACTTACTAGAATATGGTGCAAAGCTTCCTAGCATAAGACTTGTCAAAAATGGATATTCCAGGGTGTGATACAGCCCTGATAAATCTTCAGACTTGTCCAGGAATTTTCATTTTTTCAAGGTCATCAGGGAATTCTGATAAAGATAGCACCCTGGACAACCCTTTGGAAACAGCCATCTAAAGATACTAAGCACATTTATTCTGATAAGACATATTTTTCAGTGTAAACCTGGAAGGGTGGCTCCTCTTAAAAACACCAACTATGGCGAGTCTAGAGAGAACCATCCATAGAGAATGGGGTGCCTTCAGGAAAGGAGATGCGGGGGGAGGAGGGGAAGATGGAGGAAGAGTAAGATGCGGAGATCACCTTCCTCCCCACAGATACACCAGAAATACATCTACACGTGGAACAACTCCTACAGAACACCTACTGAATGCTGGCAGAAGACCTCAGACCTCCCAAAAGGCAAGAAACTCCCCAAGTACCTGGGTAGGGTAAAATAAAAAAAAGAAAAAAACAGAGACAAAAGGATAGGGACGGGACCTGCACCAGTGGGAGGGAGCTGTGAAGAAGGAAAGGTTTCCACACACTAGGAAGCCCCTTCGTGGGCGGAGACTGTGAGTGGCGGAGGGGGGAGCTTCGGAGCCGTGGAGGAGAGCGCAGCAACAGGGGTGTAGAGGGCAAAGTGGGGAGATTCCCGCACAGAGAATAGTTGCCGACCAGCACTCACCAGCCCAAGAGGCTTGTCTGCTCACCTGCCGGGGCGGATGGGGGGCTGCGAGCTGAGACTCGGGCTTTGGTCAGAGCGCAGGGAGAAGACAGGGGTTGGCTGCGTGAACACAGCCTGAAGGGGTTAGTGCACCACGGCTAGCCAGGAGGGAAACGGTCTGGAGCTGTTGAAGAGTCAAGAGACGTATTCTTCCCTCTTTTTTTCCTGGTGCGCGAGGAGAGGAGATTAAGAGCGCTGCTTAAAGGAGCTCCAGAGATGGGCGCGAGCCGTGGCTAAAAGCACGGACCACAGAGACGGGCATGAGACACTAAGGCTGCTGCTGCCGCTGCCAAGAAACCTGTGTGCGAGCACAGGTCACTATCCACACCTCCTTTCCAGGGAGCCTGTGCAGCCCGCCACTGCCGGGTTCCCAGGATCCAGGGACAACTTCCCCAGGAGAACGCATGAAGAGCCTCAGGCTGGTGCAATGTCACGCCGGCCTCTGCCACCACAGGCTCGACCCACACTCCGTTCCACTCCCTCCCCCCAGCCTGAGTGAGCCAGAGCCCCCTGAATCAGCGGCTTCTTTAACCCTGTCCTGTCTGAGCGGAAAAACAGATGCCCTCCAGCAAACTACATGCAGAGGCGGGGCCAAATCCAAAGCTGAGCCCCTGGGAGCTGCGAGAACAAAGAAGAGAAAGGGAAATCTCTCCCAGCAGCCTCAGAAGCAGCGGATTGAAGCTCCACAATCAACTTGATGTACCCTGCATCTGTGGAATACATGAATAGACAACCAATCATCCCAAATTGAGGAGGTGGACTTTGAGAGCAAGATTTATGATTTTTTCCCCTTTTACTCTTTTTGTGAGTGTGTATGTGTATGCTTCTGTGTGAGATTTTGTCTGTATAGCTTTGCTTCCACCATTTGTCCTAGGGTTCTATCCATCCGTTTTTTTTTTCCTTTATTTTTTTTTCTTAATGATTAATTTTAATTATTTTATTTTACTTTATCTTCTTTCTTTCTTTCTTTCTTTCTTTCTTTCTTTCTTTCTTTCTTTCTTTCTTTCTTTCTTTCTTTCTTTCTTTCTTTCTTTCCTTCCTTCCTTCCTTCCTTCCTTCCTTCCTTCCTTCCTTCCTTCCCTCCTTTAGACAACAAATCTTCCCAAATTGAGGAGGTGGGCTTTGAGAGCAAGATTTCTGATTTTTCCCCTTTTCCTCTTTTTGTGAGTGTGTATGTGTATGCTTCTGTATGAGATTTTTTCTGTATAGCTTTGCTTCCACCATTTGTCCTAAGGTTCTATCCATCTGTATTTGTTTTTTAATATTTTTTCTTAATAATTATTTTTTAATTTAATAACTTTATTATATTTTACTCTATTTTATTTTACTTTATCTTCCTTCTTTCTTTCTTTTTTCCTTCCTTCCCTCCTTTCTTCCTCTCTCCCTCCCTCCTTCCTTTCCTTCTTCCCTTCTTTCCTTCTTTTCCTCTTCCTTCCTTCCTTCCTTCTTTCCTTACTTCTTTCCTACCTTCCTTTCTTTATTTCTTTCTATCTTTCTTTCTTTCTTTCTTTCTTTCTTTCTTTCTTTCTTTCTTTCTTTCTTTCTTTCTTTCTTCCTACTTCTACGAATTTGCTACCTCTACGTTTTCTCCCTTTTATTCTAAGCCGTGTGGAGGAAAGGCTCTTGGTGCTGCAGCAAGGAGCCACTGCTGTGCCTCTGAGGTGGGAGAGACAACTTCAGGACACTGGTCAACAAGAGACCTCCCAGCTCCACATAATATCAAATGGCGAAAATCTCCCAGAGGTCTCCATCTCAACGTCAGCACCCAACTTCACTCAACGACCAGTAAGCTACAAGGCTGGACACCCTATGCCAAACAACTAGCAAAACAGGAACACAATCCCACCCATTAGCAGAGAGGCTGCCTAAAATCATAATAAGTCCACAGACACCCCAAAACACACCAACAGACATGGACCTGCCCACCAGAGAGACAAGATCCAGCCTCATCCACCAGAACACAAGCACTAGTCCCCTCCACCAGGAAGCCTACACAACCCACTGAACCAACCTTAGCCACTGGGGACAGACACCAAAAACAACGAGAACTAGGAACCGGCAGCCTGCAAAAAGGAGACCCCAAACACAGTAAGGTAAGCAAAATGAGAACACAGGAAAACACACCACAGATGAAGGAGCAAGATAAAAACCCACCAGACCTAACAAATGAAGAGGAAATAGGCAGTCTACCTGAAAAAGAATTCAGAATAATGATAGTAAAGATGATCCACAATCTTGAAAGTAGAATAGACAAAATGCAAGAAACATTTAACAAAGACCTAGAAGAATTAAAGATGAAACAAACAATGATGAACAACACAATAAATGAAACTAAAAATACTCTAGATGGGATCAATAGCAGAATAACTAAGGCAGAATAATGGATAAGTGACCCGGAATATAAAACAGTGGAAATAACTACTGCAGAGCAGAATAAAGAAAAAAGAACGAAAAGAACTGAGGACAGTCTCAGAGACCTCTGGGACAACATTAAGTGTACCAACATTCGAATTATAGGGGTTCCAGAAGAAGAAGAGAAAAAGAAGGGGACTGAGAAAATATTTGAAGAGATTATAGTTGAAAACTTCCCTAATATGGGAAAGGAAATAGTTAATCAAGTCCAGGAAGCACAGAGAGACCCATAGACGATAAATCCAAGGAGAAATACACCAAGACACAATCAAACTGTCAAAAATTAAATACAAAGAAAACATATTAAAAGCAGCAAGGGAAAAACAACAAATAACACACAAGGGAATCCCCATAAGGTTAACAGCTGATCTTTCAGCAGAAACTCTGCAAGCCAGAAGGGAGTGGCAAGACATATTTAAAGTGATGAAGGAGAAAAACCTGCAACCAAGCTTACTCTACCCAGCAAGGATCTCATTCAGATTTGATGGAGAAATTAAAACCTTTACAGATGAGCAAAAGCTGAGAGAGTTCAGCACCACCAAACCAGCTTTACAACAAATGCTAAAAGAACTTCTCTAGGCAAGAAAAACAAGAGGAGGAAAAGACCTACAATAACGAACCCAAAACAGTTAAGAAAATGGGAATAGGAAAATACATATTGATAATTACCTTAAATGTAAATGGACTAAATGCTCCCACCAAAAGACACAGATTGGCTGAATAGATGCAAAAACAAACCCATATATATGCTGTCTACCAGAGACCCACTTCAGACATACAGACACATACAGACTGAAGGTAAGGGGATGGAAAAAGATATTGCATGCAAATGGAAATGAGAGAAAAGCTGGAGTAGCAATTCTCATATCAGACAAAATAGACTTTAAAATAAAGACTATTAGAAGAGACAAACGAGGACACTACATAATGATCAAGGGATTGATCCAAGAAGAAAATACAACAAATGTAAATATTTATGCACCCAACATAGGAGCACCTCATTACATAAGGCAAATACTAACGGCCATAAAAGGGGAAATCGACAGTAACACATTCATAGTAAGGGACTTTAACACCCCACTTTCACCAATGGACAGATCATCCAAAATGAATATAAATAAGGAAACACAAGCTTTAAATGATACATTAAACAAGATGGACTTAGGTGATATTTATAGGACTTCCCATCCAAAAACAACAGAATACACTTTCTTCTCAAGTGCTCATGGAACATTCTCCAGGATAGATCATATTTTGGGTCACAAATTAAGCCTTGGTAAACTTAAGAAAACTGAAATCATATCAAGCATCTTTTCCGACCACAATGCTATGAGACTAGATATCAATAACAGGAAAAAGATCTGTGAAAAATACAAACACATTGATGCTAAACAATACGCCACAAAATAACCAAGAAATCACTGAAGAAATCAAAGAGGAAATAAAAATATACCTAGAAACAAATGACAATGGAGACATGATGACCCAAAACCTATGGGATGCTGCAAAAGCAGTTCTAAGAGGGAAGTTTATAACAATACAAGCCCACCTTAAGAAACAGGAAACATCTCAAATAAACAACCTATCTTTGCACCTAAAGCAATTAGAGAAAGAAGAACAAAACAAACAAACAAAAAAAACCCAAGGTTAGCAGAAGGAAAGAAATCATAAAATACAGATCAGAAATAAATGAAAAAAGAAATGAAGGAAATGATAGCAAAGATCAATAAAACTAAAAGCTGGTTCTTTGAGAAGATAAACAAAATAGGTAAACCATTAGCCAGACTCATTAAAAAAAAAAGAGGGAGAAAACTCAAATTAGTAGAATTAGAAATGATAAAGGAGAAGGAACAACTGACACTGCAGAAATACAAAAGATCATGAGAGATTACTACAAGCAACTCTATGCCAATAAAATGGACAACCTGGAAGAAATGGACACATTCTTAGAAATGTACCACCAGCCAAGACTGAATCACGAAGAAACAGAAAATATGAACAGACCAATCACAAGCACTGAAATTGAAACTGTGATTAAAAATCTTCTAACAAACAGAAGCCCAGGACCACATGGTTTCACAGGTGAATTCTATCAAACATTTAGAGAAGAGCTAACACCTATCCATCTCAAACACTTCCAAAATATAGCAGAGGAAGGAGCACTCCCAAATTCCTTCTACGAGGCCACAATCACCTCGATACCAAAACCAGACAAGGATGTCACAAAGAAAGAAAACTACAGGCCAAAATCACTGATGAACATAGATGCAAAAATCCTCAACAAAATGCTAGCAAACAGAATCCAACAGAACATTAAAAGGATCATACACCATGATCAAGTGGGGTTTATTCCAGGAATGCAAGGATTCTTCAATATATGCAAATCAATCAATGTGATAAACCATATTAAAAAATTGAAGGAGAGAAACCATATGATCATCTCAATAGATGCAGAAAAAGCTTTTGACAAAATTCAACACCAATTTATGATAAAAACTCTGCAGAACGTAGGCATAGAGGGAACTTCCTGAAAATAATAAAGGGCATATATGACAAGCCCACAGCCAACATCATCCTCAATGCTGAAAAACTGAAAGCATTTCCACTAAGATCAGGAACAAAACAAGGTTGCCCACTCTCACCACTCTTATTCTACATAGTTTTGGAAGTTTTAGCAATCAAAGAAAAGTAAATAAATGGAATCCAAATCAGAAAAGAAGAAGTAAAGCTGTCACTGTTTGTGGATGACCTGATACTCTACATAGAGAATCCTAAAAATGCTACCAGAAAACCACTAGAGCTAATCAATGAATTTGGTGAAGTTGCAGGATACAAAATTAATGCACAGAAGTATCTGGCATTCTTACACACTATTGATGAAAAATCTGAAAGTGAAATCAAGAAAACACTCCCATTTACCATTGCAACAAAAAGAATAAAATATCTAGGAATAAACATACCTAAGGAGACAAAAGACCTGTATGCAGAAAATTATAAGACACTGATGAAAGAAATTAAAGATGATACAAATAGATGGAGAGATATACCATGTTCTTGGATTGGAAGAATCAACACTCTGAAAATGATTCTACTACCCAAAGCAATCTACAGATTCGGTGCAATCCCTATCAAACTACCACTGGCATTTTTCACAGAACTAGAACAAAAATTTTCACAATTTGTATGGCAACACTAAAGACCCCGAATAGCCAAAGCAATCTTGAGAACAAAAAACGGAGCTGGAGGAATCAGGCTCCCTGACTTCAGACTATACTACAAAGCTACAGTAATCAAGACAGTATGGTACTGGCACAAAAACAGAAAGACAGATCAATGGAACAGGATAGAAAGCTCAGAGATAAACCCACACACATATGGTCATCTTATCTTTGATAAAGGAGGCAGGAATGTGCAGTGGAGAAAGGACAGCCTCTTCAATAAGTGATGCTGGGAAAACTGGACAGGTACATGTAAAAGTATGAGATTAGATCACTCCCTAACACCATACACAAAAATAAGCTCAAAATGGATTAAAGACCTAAATGTAAGGCCGGACACTATCAAACCCTTAGAGGAAATCATAGGCAGAACAGTCTATGACATAAATCACAGCAAGGTCCTTATTGACCCACCTCCTAGAGAAATAGAAATAAAAAGAAAAATAAACAAATGGGACCTAATGAAACTTCAAAGCTTTTGCACAGCAAAGGAAACCATAAACAAGACCAAAAGACAACCCTCAGAATGGGAGAAAATATTTGCAAATGAAGCAACTGACAAAGGATTAATCTTCAAATTTTATAAGCAGCTCATGCAGCTCAATAACAAAAAAACAAACAACCCAATCCAATAATGGGCAGAAGACCTAAATAGACGTTTCTCCAAAGAAGATGTACACACTGCCCACGCACACATGAAAGAATGTTCAACATCATTAGAGAAATGCAAATCAAAACTACAATGAGGTATCATCTCACACCAGTCAGAATGGCCATCATCAAAATATCTAGAAAAATAAATGCTGCAGAGGGTGTGGAGAAAAGGGAACACTCTTGCACTGCTGGTGGGAATGTGAATTGGTACAGCCACTATGGAGAACAGTATGGAGGTTCCTTAAAAAACTACAAATAGAACTACCATAGGACCCAGCAATCCCATTACTGGGCATATACCCTGAGAAAACCATAATTCAAAAAGAGTCATGTACCAAAATGTTCATTGTAGCTCTATTTACAATAGCCCGGAGATGGAAACAACCTAAGTGCCCATCTTCGGATGAATGGATAAAGAAGATGTGGCACATATATACAATGCAATATTACTCAGCGATAGGAAAATAAACGAAATTGAGCTATTTGTAATGAGGTGGATAGGCCTAGAGTCTGTTATACAGAGTGAAGTAAGTCAGAAAGAGAAAGACAATTACCTTATGCTAACACATATATACGGAATTTACGAAAAAAAAATGTCATGAAGAACCTAGGAGTAAGACAGGAATAAAGACACAGACCTACTAGAGAACGGACTTGAGGATATCGGGAGGGGGAAGAGTGAGCTGTGACAAAACGAGAGAGAGTCATGGACATATATACACTACCAAACGTAAGGTAGATAGCTAGTGGGAAGCAGCCGCATAGCACAGGGCGATCATCTCGGATCATCTGGGTACTTTGTGACCGCCTGGAAGGGTGGGATAGGGAGGGTGGGAGGGAGGGAGACGCAAGAGTGAAGAGATATGGGTACATATGTATATGTATAACTGAATCACTTTGTTATAAAGCAGAGACTAAAACACCATTGTAAAGCAATTATACCCCAATAAAGATGTTAAAAAAAAAAAGAAAGAAAAGAAAGAAGATGTGCATCTTTGGGTCTGCTCTTGTATTGCTGAAGGGCAAAGTGGGTGGGGTTTACTTGGGGAAAAATTCCTGAGAGAGCTTCACAAGCTGTCCCTGGATCCTGAGGGCAGATGTCAACATTGAGACCTGTGTCTTCTTTTGTTTTAGAGAATTTGGAAGATGAGAAGAAAGGAATAGAGGCCGAAAGTGCCGTTCAGATTTCCATTTGCCGGTGGAGCGTTCAAAAGAATTCCTCAGTGGTTTCTGGAGCTGATGCAAAGAGGGACAGACCTTAATAAAGGATATGGGAGCAGTGGGGTTACACAGGGAACTGTGGGTTGGAGAAAGCTACCATCTAGCAGGAGCTGTGTTGGAGGCACAGACAGATCAAAGGTAGAAAAGCCAATATTCTGTGATAGGATTATTAGTTTTTTTAACAACTTCGATTTATATTTATTTATTTTGGCTGCACTGGGTCTTCGTTGCAGCTCTTGGGCTTCTCTAGTTGAGGCGTGTGGGCTTAGTTGCAGTATGTGGGATCTTAGTTCCCTGACCAGGGATCGAACCTGGCCCTCCTACATTGGGAGTGCAGAGTCTTAACCACTGGACCACCAAGGAAGTCCCTGATAGGATTATTTAGTGAGAAGAAGGGTCAGGGTGAAACTGGACCCATCCCCCTGGAAGCCACATATACCATGTGGGCATAAATCTCCCCCTGAAGAAAGCAACAGAAGCTTAAAGACTCAGAACACACTAGAGACAGCTGTCTCCACCCCTCTGACTGTGTGACCCATGTCAGAAGAGAATATCAGCCTCCCCGATCTCTCTACCAAGTTCTCAGCCAGGAGGGAGACAGACTTAGAGCTGGGCTAGGACTGAAAGTGGAGAAAACCTTCCCCATCTCACTCAGAAGTCCTTTGGAGCCACAGTTCAAGACTCTGGGAAGGCAATGGGAAGGCGAGGAAAGAAGAACAAACTGGGGTTTTAAACTGGACTGGATTAATTTTAATAATTTAATGTGACAATAAAGTTTGGGGATCTGCTACCCAACGAAAAGGGAGCTGAGACAGAGAACAGTTGAAGGAAGTATTTAGAAAAACAAAGACTATTTCACGTGTGAAGTCCCTCTGTACTTTGACCCCTCAGTAAACTGGTTAATAGCTCCCTAACACC
The DNA here is from genome assembly GCF_949774975.1 of Lagenorhynchus albirostris. Taxonomy (NCBI): domain Eukaryota; kingdom Metazoa; phylum Chordata; class Mammalia; order Artiodactyla; family Delphinidae; genus Lagenorhynchus; species Lagenorhynchus albirostris. Next base: position 32,127,813 of record NC_083108.1, on the reverse strand, counting down.
AGAAGTGAGATTAAAAACCCTGACTTGAGTCCTCCCCTCTAAGTGCCTGGACATTTACATTTATCACTTTCTCCTTAGGCCTCAGTAACTCCCGGATAGTCACACCCCACGTCATTTCAAAGAAAGGCTACTCCTCAGCATGTCCTGAGTGGGCTTGCCTTTTCCTCACTTTTCCCTGTTATCTGGAGAAAGATCTTGATTCCAAGACTACATCAAAGCCCCTGTGTTGGCAGCCTCTTGCAGCAGCACCGATGGCAATCAACGCCAATTTGGAGCTGTGAGGTCACCAGATGGGCTGACCTTGGGCCATTCCAACACAGGCAAGGTTGGGCTGGGACTGCCTGTCCATCAACCTGGCTTTCTCTCCTCTTGCATGCTTGGAGTGCTGAGAGCTGCCTTGCAGGTGGGAAACAATTACGTTACCATAAACCTCCAATTAGAGAGCCTCCCAGGCAGGCTGATCTGACCCCTTAACAAGAGCTGCTAAAGGTGGCCAATTTCTGCCCCAGATCTGCATATTCACTTACTCAGAAGATACAGGAAGTTACAAAAAAAGAAATTTGGAGAAGGAATTCTGCCCAATGAGTTTGGCACCTGAGAGTTGCATACAGACATAGCTGCTGGTACAGGAAGGATTAGAAATTAGTAAACAGACAAGTCTCCAGTTTTAATAAGTGGGCTGAGAAAAGGCTAATTCTCCCCTTTCTGAAAGCATGCTTTGGCTCTGGGATACTCTGTGTCTTCAGAGATGTTTTTAATTCATATGTTCTGAGAAAAATACCAGGAAGATCAGTGAGAGGACAGTCTCTCCACTAGACAACTAACCATATCTTTATGATTATGCATCATTTTAATAGTAAGATAAAAGCTAATATTGCTAATGCAGTCCTCACTAAAATAATCACAAGATAAGAATTTATTTAAAATTAAAGTTTCCTCTTCTAGATTCAAGATATTTGGCTCTAAATCTTTGAATCTAGTATACCATAAACAAGAGTTCTAATTTTTAAATATTAAACATCTACACACACTTTCAACAAAGAAATCAGTACAATATATGAACAAGAGTATAGGATGGTAAGGACTGAACAATATCCTTAGTGTATGTCACAGAAAATAAGAAATTATCTGAATTTAGACCAAGTAGTAGAAACTGGTCTATGTAAGTGTTAACACCAGCATTTTCTTTATTTTATTCCTTCAAGCCCAAACACTTGAATGCAATAGTTAACCTAGAATAGTCAAGAACTATCAAATCCCAGCCTTTATTAAATATGTGCATGAATGATATAAATCTTCCATGAGTGCAGGGTCACTTTGATCCTTTCAGTGGCTCATAAAGCAGCATGTATCCTCGTGCAGACAAAGGAGGTGGGCACCACGTCTGAGCCAGGAGCTGCAGAAGGGTCTTTGGAAGGAGGGCAAGGACACAGCTGAGTCTTAGATTGCCTCAGAGACTAAGACTAGATTTTTCTAAACTCAGTTTGGAAGAGAAAGACAATGAAAAGTGGAATTTTTATCAATTGAACCCATCTCTTGATCCTTCTCTATTGCTATCTACAGGTTGCGGGCATAAAATCTCACGTTCAATGGCGTCCTGATGATATCAAATTGGGTTGAATGAAGCCTAATTGCCTCTGCCCCGGAAGGATCTTCAACCTGAAGTCAGAAACCTATTAACTGTCACCATGAGGGACTGATAGGGAAAGCAATGACCCTAGATTATTTGGAAAGTGTTTTAGCAAAAAAAAAAAAAAAAAAAAAAATGGGTTTCTCATTCATCTGTAAGTAACACATTTGTTTGATACCCTTTTATTACTAAAACCTAAGGTGTCAGTATTTTAATTTTTTTTAAGGGCTTTAACAGCACTTTTACCTTCAAGGATGGTTCAGAGATGAGCTAGTAATTATCTGAGGAGATTGTGAGACAGAGTCAGTAAGTGAAGGTCAAAACTTACACAGGCACTAAGGCCACATTCTGACGTTTATACATAAATAGAGGTAAAGAAGCCATTTTGCTCAGAGTGCCCAAAGGAGGAGCAATGAGAGAGTGGATTTAGAACACCTGTGGTGGTTCACAGAAAAGATAGTGTATGAGGCCAGGGTATAACCATGGTTACTGTTATTATTCTGAAGCCTACTGAATAAGGCAGCATTGCCGATGGTTTGTTCTCTCAGGAAACCCTTTGGGAGAGACCAGCAAGCATCCGGCTGGTGAAAGGTCACACTTTTCATTAGGTAACACACACACAAGCTTTGGAAGCCTGGGTTTTTAATAAGAAGAGTCCAAGTTTTCAGTGTGTGGACATAGTTACTCATATTACAATTTCAGAGTAAATGCTTCTGGCAGAGCTCTCGCCAGTGAATTTCCTGTACTGATCTTGAAGCGGGATCAAGGTAAGTAGCATATCATCACAGAGGCAGGAGTCCTTCAGTCAAGGCAGGTTGGGTATCAGATACTTCTGGCAAAAACCCTGCAAGGCAAGACTGGAAACTTGATATGTTACTACTTTTCCAAAACTGAATCAAAGTTATTTATAACTTGTTAAGTTTTATTTTTATACTCATTTTAACACATTAAACTCTCTCTACCACCATGGTCATATGTAAGACTAACACAGAAACATGGAAAAAGATGGTTTGAACCTCGTTTGAAAAATTGAGATGGTGATAATTACCATTTCATAAAATTGTCATCAGAAAATAACTAGAGAGATCGTAGGGAAGATGGTGGAAGAGTAAGATGCGGAGATCACTTTCCTCCCCACAGATACACCAGAAATACATCTACACGTGGAACAATTCCTACAGAACACCTACTGAACGCTGGCAGAAGACCTGAGACCTCCCAAAAGGCAAGAAAGTTCCTACGTACTTGGGTAGGGCAAAAGAAAAAATAACAAATAGAGACAAAAGAATAGGGATGGGACCTGCACAAGTGGGAGGGAGCTGTGAAGGAAAAAAGGTTTCCACACACCAGGAAGCCCCTTTGCGGGTGGAGACTGCGGGTGGTGGAGGGGGAATGTTTCGGAGCCACGGAGGAGAGCACAGCAACAGGGGTGCGGAGGGCAAAGCAGAGAGATTCCCGCACAGAGGACCGGTGCCGACTGGCACTCACCAGCCCGAGAGGCTTGTCTGTTCACCTGCCGGGGTGGGCGGGGCTGGGAGCTGAGGCTGCGGCTTTGGTTGGAGCACAGGGAGAGGACAGGGGATGGCGGCGTGAACACAGCCTGCAGGGGGTTAGTGCACAACGGCTAGCCGGGAGGGAGTCCAGTGAAAAGTCTGGAACTGCCAAAGAGGCAAGAGACTTTTTCTTCCCTCTTTGTTTCCTGGTGCGCGAGGAGAGGGGATTAAAAGCGCTGCTTAAAGGAGCTTCAGAGACGGGCTCAAGCCACGGCTAAAAGCACGGACCACAGAGATGGGCATGAGACACTAAGGCTGCTGCTGCCGCCACCAAGAAGCCTGTGTGCGAGCACAGGTCAGTATCCACACGCTCCTTCCGGGGAGACTGTGCATGCAGCCCGCCACTGCCAGGGTCCTGGGATCCAGGGACAACTTCCCCGGGAGAATGCACGGTGCACATCAGGCTGGTGCAACATCACGCCGGCCTCTGCTGCTGCAGATTTGCCCTGCACTCCGTAACCCCTCCCACCCCCACACCTGAGTGAGCCAGAGTCCACGAATCAGCGGCTCCTTTAACCCCGTCCTGTCTGAGAGAAGAACAGACGCCCTCAGGCGACCTACATGCAGAGGCGGGGCCAAATCCAAAGCTGAGCCCCGGGCGCTGTGAGAACAAAGAAGAGAAAGGGAAATCTCTCCCAGCAGACTCAGAAGAAGCGGATTGAAGCTCCACAATCAACTTGATGTACCCTGCATCTGTGGAATACCTGAATAGACAACCAATCATCCCAAATTGAGGAGGTGGACTTTGAGAGCAAGATTTATGATTTTTTCCCCTTTTCCTCTTTTTGTAAGCGTGTATGTGTATGCTTCTGTGTGAGATTTTGTCTGTATAGCTTTGCTTCCACCATTTGTCCTAGGGTTATTTCTGTCAGGTTTTTTTTTTTTTGGTTGATTTTTTTTTTTATTATTTTCCTTTTAATTTTTTTCTTAATAATTATTTTTTATTTTAATAACTTTATTTTATCTTACTTTATTTTATATTACTTTATATTATTTCTTTCTTTCCTTCCTTCCCTTCTTCCTCTGTTCCTCCCTCCATCCAACCCTCCCTCTCTCCCTCCCTTCTTTCTTTCTTTCTTTCTTTCTTTCTTTCTTTCTTTCTTTCTTTCTTTCTTTCTTTCTTTCTTTCTTTCTTTCTTACTTACTTACTTACTACTTTTCCTCCGTTTTATTCTGAGCCATGTGGATGAAACACTCTTGGTGCTACCTCCAGGAGTCAATGCTGTGCCTCTGAGGTGGGAGAGACAACTTCAGGACACTGGTCCACAAGACAACTCCCAGCTGCACATAATATCAAATGGCAAAAATCTCCCACTGGTTTCCATCTCAACACCAGCACCCAGATTCACTCAACGACCAGCGCTGGACACAGTGCTGGACACCCTATGCTAAACAACTAGCAGGAAAGGAGCACAACCCGACACATTAGCAGAGAGGCTGCCTAAAATCATAAGTCCACAGGCACCACAAAACACGCCACCAGACGTGGACCTGCCCACCAGAAAGACAAGATCCAGCCTCATCCACCAGAACACAGGCACTAGTCACCTCCACCAGGAAGCTTACACAAACACTAAACCAACTTTAGCCACTGGGGACAGACACCAAAAACAACGGGAACTAGGAACTGGCAGCCTGCAAAAAGGAGACCCCAAACACAGTAAGATAAGCAAAATGAGAAGACAGAAAAACACACAGCAGATGAAGGAGCAAGATAAAAACACACCAGACCTAACAAATGAAGAGGAAATAGGCAGTCTACCTGAAAAAGAATTCAGAATAATGATAATAAAGATGATCCAAAATCTTGGAAATAGAATAGAAAAAAATGCAAGAAACATTTAACAAGGACCTAGAAGAACTAAAGATGAAACAAGCTATGATGAACAGCACAATAAATGAAATTAAAACTACTTTAAATGGGATCAATAGCAGAATAACTGAGGCAGAATAACGGATAAGTTACCTGGAAGATAAAATAGTGGAAATAATTACTGCAGAGCAGAATAAAGAAAAAAGAATGAAAAGAACAGAGGACAGTCTCAGAGACTTCTGGGACAACATTAAATGCACCAACATTCGAATTATAGGGGTTCCAGAAGAAGAAGAGAAAAAGAAAGGGACTGAGAAAATATTTAAAGAGATAATAGTTGAAAATTTCGCTAATAAGGGAATGGAAATAATTAATCAATTCCAGGAAGCACAGAGAGTCCCATACAGGATAAATCCAAGGAGAAATATGCCAAGACACATATTAATCAAACTGTCAAAAATTAAATACAAAGAAAACATATTAAAAGCAGCAAGGGAAAAACAACAAATAACACACAAGGGAATCCCCATAAGGTTAACAGCTGATCTTTCAGCAGAAACTCTGCAAGCCAGAAGGGAGTGGCAGGACATATTTAGTGATGAAGGAGAAAAACCTGCAACCAAGCTTACTCTACCCAGCAAAGATCTCATTCAGATTTGATGGAGAAATTAAAACCTTTACAGACAAGCAAAAGCTGAGAGTTCAGCACCACCAAACCAGCTTTACAACAAATGCTAAAGGAAATTGTCTAGGAAAGAAACACAAGAGAAGGAAAAGACCTACAATAGTAAACACAAAACACTTAAGAAAATGGGAATAGGAACAATACATATTGATAATTACCTTAAATGTAAATGGACTAAATGCTCCCACCAAAAGACACAGATTGGCTGAATGGATACAAAAAGAAGACCCATATATATGCTGTCTACAAGACACCCCATTCAGACCTAGACAAAAATACAGATTGATATTAAAGGGATGCAAAAAGTTATTCCATGCAAATGGAAACCAAAAGAAAGCTGGAGTAGCAATTCTCATATCAGAAAAAATAGACTTTAAAATAAAGACTATTACAAGAGACAAAGAAGGACACTACATAATGATCAAGGGATCACTCCAAGAAGAAGATATAACAATTGTAAATATTTATGCACCCAGCATAGGAGCACCTCAATACAAAAGGCAAATACCAACAGCCATAAAAGGGGAAATCGACAGTAACACATTCATAGTAGGGGACTTGAGCACCCCACTTTCACCAATGGACAGATCATCCAAAATGAAAATAAATAAGGAAACACAATATTTAAATGATACATTAAACAAGATGGACTTAATTGATATTTATAGGACACTCCATCCAAAAACAACAGTATACACATTTTTCTCAAGTGCTCATCGAACATTCTCCAGGATAGATCATATCTTGGGTCACAAATCAAGCCTTGGTAAATTTAAGAAAATTGAAATTGTATCAAGTATCTTTTCCGACCACAATGCTATGAGACTAGATATCAATTACAGGAAAAGATCTGTAAAAAATACAAACACATGGAGGCTAAACAATACACTACTTAATAATGAAGTGATCACTGAGGAAATCAAAGAGGAAATAAAAAAAATATCTAGAAACAGATGTCAATAGAGACACGATGACCCAAAACCTATGGGATGAAGCAAAAGCAGTTCTAAGAGGGAATTTTATAGCAATACAAACTTACCTTAAGACACAGGAAACATCTCGAATAAACAACCTAACCTTGCACCTCAAGCAATTAGAGAAAGAAGAACAAAAACACCCCAAAGTTAGCAGAAGGAAAGAAATCATAAAAATCAGATCAGAAATAAATGAAAAAGAAATGAAGGAAACGATAGCAAAGATCAATAAAACTAAAAGCTGGTTCTTTGAGAAGATAAACAAAATAGATAAACCATTAGCCACACTTATCAAGAAAATAAGGGAGAAGACTCAAATCAATAGAATTAGAAATGAAAAAGGAGAAGTGACAACTGACACTGCAGAAATACAAAAGATCATGAGAGATTACTACAAGCAACTCTATGCCAATAAAATGGACAACCTGGGAGAAATGGACACATTCTTAGAAATGCACAACTGCCAAGACTGAGTCAGGAAGAAATAGAAAATATGAACAGACCAATCACAAGCACTGAAATTGAAACTGTGATTAAAAATCTTCCAACAAACAAAAGCCCAAGACCAGATGGCTTCACAGGCGAATTCTCTCAAACATTTAGAGAAGAGCTAACACCTATCCTTCTCAAACTCTTCCAAAATATAGCAGAGGGAGGACCATCCCAAACTCATTCTACGTGGCCACCATCACCCTGATACCAAAACCAGACAAGGATGTCACAAAGAAAGAAAACTACAGGCCAAAATCACTGATGAACATAGATGCAAAAATCCTCAACAAAATACTAGCAAACAGAATCAGCAGCACATTAAAACGATCATACACCATGATCAAGTGGGGTTTATTCCAGGAATGCAAGGATTCTTCAATATACGCAAATCAATCAACGTGATACACCATATTAACAAATTGAAGGATAAAAACTATGTGATCATCTCAATAGATGCAGAGAAAGCTTTTGACAAAATTCAACACCCATTTATGATAAAAACCCTCTAGAAAGTAGGCACAGAGGGAACTTTCCTCAACATAATAAAGGCCATATATGACAAACCCACAGCCTACCTTGTCCTCAATGGTGAAAAACTGAAAGCATTTCCACGAAGATCAGGAACAAGACAAGGTTGCCCACTCTCACCACTCTTATTCAACATAGTTTTGGAAGTTTTAGCCACAGCAATCAGAGAAGAAAAGGAAATAAAAGGAATCCAAATCGGAAAAGAAGAAGTAAAGCTGTCACTGTTTGCAGATGACATGATACTCTACATAGAGAATCCTAAAGATGCTACCAGAAACCTACTAGAGCTAATCAATGAATTTGGTAAAGTAGCAGGATACAAAATTAATGCACAGAAATGTCTGGCATTCTTACAACTAATGATGAAAAATCTGAAAGTGAAATCAAGAAAACACTCCCATTTACCATTGCAACAAAAAGAATAAAATATCTAGGAATAAACCTACCTAAGGAGACAAAGGACCTCTATGCAGAAAATTATAAGACACTGATGAAAGAAATTAAAGATGGTACAAATAGATGGAGAAATATACCATGTTCTTGGATTGGAAGAATCAACATTGTGAAAATGACTCTACTACCCAAAGCAATCTACAGATTCAATGCAATCCCTATCAAACTACCACTGGCATTTTTCACAGAAATAAAACAAAAATTTTCACAATTTGTATGGAAACACAAAAGACCCGGAATAGCCAAAGCAATATTGAGAACCGAGAATGGAGCTGGAGGAATCAGTCTCCCTGAGTTCAGACTATACTACAAAGCTACAGTAATCAAGACAGTATGGTACTTGCACAAAAACAGAAAGATAGATCAATGGAACAGGATAGAAAGCCCAGAAATAAACCCACGAACATATAGTCAACTTATCTTTGATAAAGGAGGCCGGAATGTACAGTGGAGAAAGGACAGCCTGTTCAGTAAGTGGTGTTAGGAAAACTGGCCAGGTACATGTAAAAGTATGACATTAGATCACTCCCTAACACCATACACAAAAATAAGCTCAAAACGGACGGGGCTTCCATGGTGGCACAGTGGTTGAGAGTCCGCCTGCTGATGCAGGGGACATGGGTTCGTGCCCCGATCTGGGAAGATATCACATGCCACAGAGCGGCTAAGCCTGTGAGCCATGGCTGCTGGGCCTGCACGTCTGGAGCCTGTGCTCCGCAACAGGAGAGGCCACAACAGTGACAGGCCCGCGTACCACAAAAAAAAAAAAAAAAAAAAGAAAATGGATTAAAGACCTAAATGTAAGGCCAGAAACTATCAAACTCTTAAAGGAAAACATAGGCAGAACACTCTATGACATAAATCACAGCAAGATCCTTTCGGACCCACCTCCTAGAGAAATGAAAATAAAAACAAAAATAAACAAATAGGACCTAATGAAACTTCAAAACTTTTGCACAGCAAAGGAAACTGTAAACAAGACCAAAAGACAACCCTCAGAATGGGAGAAAATATTTGCAAATGAAGCAACTGAGAAAGGGTTAATCTCCAAAATTTATAAGCAGCTCATGCAGCTCAATAACAAAAAAACAAACAACCCAATCCCAAAATGGGCAGAAGACCTAAATAGACATTTCTCCAAAGAAGATATACAGACTGCCAACAAACACATGAAAGAATGCTCAACATCATTAATCATTAGAGAAATGCAAATCAAAACTATAATGAAGACTTCCCTGGTGGCGCAGTGATTGAGAGTCCGCCTGCCGATGCAGGAGACCCACGAACGTGGGTTCGTGCCCCAGTCTGGGAAGATCCCACATGCCATGCAGCAGCTAGGCCCGTGAGCCATGGCCACTGATCCTGCGCATCCGGAGCCTGTGCTCTGCAACAGGAGAGGCCACAACAATGAGATGTCCGCATAGTGGAAAATAAATAAATAAATAAATACTATAATGAGATATCATCTCCCACCAGTCAGAATGACCATCATCAAAAAATCTAGAAACAATAAATGCTGCAGAGGGTGTGGAGAAAAGGGAATCCTCTTGCACTGCTGGTGGGAATGTGAATTGGTACAGCCACTATGGATAACAGTATGGAGGTTCCTTAAAAAACTACAAATAGAACTACCATATGACCCTGCAATCCCACTACTTGGCATATACCCTGAGAAAACCATAATTCAAAAAGAGTCATGTACCAAAATATTCATTGCAGCTCTATTTACAATAGCCAGGAGATGAAAAAAAACTAAGTGTCCATCATCGGATGAAGGGATAAAGAAGATGTGGCACATATATACAATGGAATATTACTCAGCCATAAAAAGAAACAAAATTTAGCTATTTGTAATGAGGTGGATAGACATAGATTCTGTCATACAGAGTGAAGCAAGTCAGAAAGAGAAAGACAAGTACCGTATGCTAACACATATATATGGAATTTAAGAAAAAAGAAAAAATGTTGTGAAGAACTTAGGGGTAAGACAGGAATAAAGACACAGACCTACTAGAGAATGGACTTGAGGGTATGGGGAGGTGGAAGGTTAAGCTGTGACAAAGGGAGAGAGTGGCATGTACATATATACACTACCAAATGTAAAATAGATAGCTAGTTGGTAGCAGCTGCATAGCAAAAGGAGATCAGCTCAGTGCTTTGTGACCACCTAGAGGGGTGGGATAGGGAGGGTGGGAGGGAGGGAGACGTAAGAGGGAAGAGGGAACATATGTATATGTACAACTGATTCACTTTGTTATAAAGCAATAACTAACACACCATTGTAAAGCAATTATACTCCAATAAAGATGTAAAAAAAAAAAAAAGAAAGAAAAGAAAATAACTAGAAAGGGAGAGGTCTGTGTATTCATGTATTTCACTGTACACATTTTAATTTTTATTGTGAAATAAGTACACAAGTTTTTTCAATTATCAAAGATTTATTACGAAATAAATATATAATGACCACCTAGGTCAAGAAAGCCCTCTCCAATCCCTTCTAGTCCCTGCTCTGTGCCTCTAGTAACCACTATCTTGATTTAAATATAATCACATTTTAGTGTGTATTTGTAGTTTTTATCTTAAGCATGAATACTACATGAATGCTCTCTCTGAATACTACAATTTGGTCATTTTTATTTTGAAATTCATATAACTGGAATTATACTCTATGTACTTCTTTTATTCTGTCTTCTTTACTCAACGTGTCCAGAGTTTTTATTGGAGTTAGTCTTGTAGGCGTGGAGTGCCTGCTTGACTGACTCAAGCCCCTCCATGGGTCAAACTGATACAGTGATCCAGGATGGCCCCAAGTCCCAGGCACACCAAACCAGGTGTTCACCACAGACCACAGGGTTAGCAGCAACTACATTGTGTGGCCCCAAATCTCACGTAGACAAGACAGTTGTAGACAGGAGGAAGTAAATGGAGTTAGAAAAATGTGAAATCTTCCCACTCATTGGGAAAGTAGTAAGTTGAAAAATAAAAGATTTGGATAATATGACTCCACAGGTGCACTAAACACCTTTGCAATGAAACAGACAGAGAGCTTGATGCTGCCTGGAGAGGTTGTAGCCGTGAGAGATTCTGACCACAGTGGGGTGGCATGTGAAGATGGAGAGAGAGACAGAAAGGATACTAGCAGGTGTCTTTTCAGATACTCCAGTCAAACCATTCCTTCCAGACTGCTCATATCTTATGTTTGGAATTCTTTGATTTCTAGAAAAAGTGTCAGAACAAACTTTGTATGGATACCTGCAGTGTGGTAATACATATACATATACACACACTAAGCCAAAGAGAGCATCCAGAGGTCATCCTCCCAGTCCATGAACAAGGGTGAGGAGGATTTGACAAGAGACCCAACAGAATTTTTAACCCCATGCCCCTAAATCATTGCTTTCTGCTGCAAGTTGTAGAATGTCAGGATAAACATTATGAAGTAAATATTGCGCACAATGGGGAGGAAATTAGCTGTGCAATTTCCATTAATGCTAATGAGACTTTGGTGGTTAATTTCCCATGCCTTGTGCTGAATATTTGCCCCAATTAGTTATATCAAGCTTGTGCCACACTGCTCCCAACCAAGTTTTCACTTTTGGGGAGGGGTGCAGTGGGGAGTGGGTAATTGTCCTCATCGTTTCCTTCGGTTTCAGATGATGAAAGCAAGGCTGAAGTCACCTAATCATATTGTTTCCTTCTTCGATTGAAAAGCCTCTGAGAAACTAGCACTTTGTGCCAAAACTTTTGAAATGCACAACCCCTTGGAAATCATTGTTTTCATTAGTAAGCTACCTCCTGGGGCATTCTTTTATAGGAGATCGGTTTATTTTTGTTTATTTATTTCACTCCAAAGAATAATTTCATCTCTATTCTCATTAGACCTACAGTTTGGTTTAACATCCCTATTATTTCCATGATGATGTTCCAGATAATAGGAAATTAAAGGAGATGTAGGAGTGAGTTTTAGAGGAGTACATTTGGATGGATCAGTCCATAACAAGCTTTTATTCCTGTGTACCAGATAGGGTTTGATGTTTTGTTCCAAAGAAATGCCTGTATATCTCATTTATGACACCTCTCACATATGCCTTATATTATGTATTATATATATTTCTCTTATTTTCCTTACTAGACTGTAAGCTCCCTAAAGATTGGGACAGTATTTTATGCACATTTTCTTCCTCTACAGATATCTAGCAAAGTACTAGACTCTGTTAATATTTACTAATGAATTAAAATATAACACAAAACTGAAATGGGTATAGAGTAACATAAAGTAGTTTAAAATACCAAATAGAAGATCCTTTTAAATCAAATCTTAGGATACATATAGTCATACCATATACATTTTCAGAACTTCAAAAAAATTGCTTTTAGGGTATTAGAATTGTCCTGAGAACAATTTTAGAAAGGAAATAACAGTGTGTTTGAAACAAAAATAGAAGGTAAAAAGGAAGGTAGGAAAAGAGGGCAGATTTTTGCAGTAAGCTTGTGGGAAAGATATATGAAAATGGAGAGAAATAAAATCTAGCCTTTAAGCTGGATTTATGTGTATTTTGTGGGGTTAGGAGCACCTAGTGGATCAATAAGAGGGGCCATGATGTCATGTGCTCTGGAACAAAGGGAGTGAGGACTATATAACCCTGGTGTGTCGGGGAAAGGAGTTGATGAATACACACTCAAATAGGCTGCCTTGAGACTTTTTAATATTTCAAATATTTCTGTTAATTCCCACAGCTCTTCTTCAGGACAGAAGTGGAGTCTGGTAGACGTGAGAACACAACTGCTGACCATCAATCAGAAAGCAATTTTTAAATTTTGATTGAGAAACATATTCTAGCAGAAAACTAGAAAGTGTTCCTCCCATGCATATTCTCCATAACAAACAAAACACAATTTTAAGCATTTTACTGACGCCTGAAGAAAGTAAATCCTAAAAAGGATATAATGAGTAAGAAAAGATAAGCAAAACTAATAGTATAATATCTGTCCTGATAAATGGTGTAAGGTATGTAAAATGTCACTAATACAATCTTTAGTTAATAGGTGTGTGATGAATATAGGTTGAATAAATTAATGGATAGTCCCAAAGAATGCCAACCCTAGATTGGAAGATATTATTTTCAAACCTCCATAAATAAGTTTTGAAAAATAACCTACCATCAGGAGAGAGACATATTCATACCCTAACCATCAGATTTCTCTTTCTTCTTCATAAGATAATTTCAATTTACCTTTACCCTTACTTGCAGTAATTGCAGCTAGATTGTATTTGTTGTTTCCTCTGTGCCAAGCAATACTCTAAGGCGTCTTAAGGGTATTGACTTATTTAATCTTCCTAATAATTCTATGATGTAAGTATTGCTACTATTATCATTTTACAAATGTAGAAAATATGACACAGAGAGTCTTGGTAACATGCTCAAAGTCACTAGGCATTTAAAAAATCAGGTTTTGAACCCAGGATGCCTGACTTGAGACTTCCCTTCCTTCCTTCCTTTCTTTATTAAGAGCATTTTTGAAATATAATTCACGTACTGTTGTGGAATTTGTTATATTCTCCCCCAAAATTCATATGTTCAAGTTCTAACTCTTGCTACTTCAGAATGTGATCATATTTGGAGATAAGACTTCATCAAGGAGATTAAGTTAAAATGCAGTCATTAGGATGGCCCTAATTCAATATGATTGTTGTCCTTATAAGAAGAGGAAATTTGTATACAAGTAGGTACAGGGGGAAGATGATGTAGACACACAGGAGGATAAGAAAGCCATCTGCAAGCCAGGGAGAAAGGCCTGGAATGGATTCATCCCTTATGGCCCTCAAAAAAAACCCAATACTGGTGATACCTTGATTTTGAACTTGTAACCTCCAGAATTATGAGAAAATATATATTTCTGTTGTCTGAGCCACCCAGTATGTAATACTTTGTTACTGCAGCCCTAGTAAACTAATATACATACCATCCACTTTACTTATTTAACATGTACAGTGTTTTTTTAGTCTATTCACTAAAGTTGTGCAACCATGACCACAATCAATTTTAAAACATCTCATCACCCATCAAAAACCCCTACTCATTAGCTGTCCCTCCTCACCTACAGCCTCTAGCAAACACCAACCTACTTCCTGTCTCTCTGGAGTTGACTATTCTGGACATTTCATAAAAATGAAATTATACAATATGTGGCTTTTTGTGTCTGTTTTTTTGACTTAGAGCCCACTTTGTTAACAGCTATGTAATATTGCCTTACTGCCTTACCTCTTTATTCTTGATTTCATCAATATATGACAGTAAATTTCTAACCATTACTGCTAATTCATAAAAATAGTCAATGGCACTCTGAAACAGTAAACTTCACACAAATCACTGGAGTGTATAACTGCGTGGAGGAGTGACTGATGGTGAGTGCCAGTAAATAAAATGCACCAAAATGTAAAAATGTGTTATGTAAAAATTAATCTAGAAGATATTGACATGTTTTCCTGAATTACATGAATAGTCTTGCAGGCATTTCTGGGGCCTTTAAATGCCTTCAAAACATTTCAATTACCCCCTCCTTGTTCACTGCCTATCAGTGATATAGTTAAAAAGTGTGAGAGAAACACTTCAATCCACCATTTAAAAAATGTCTTTTCCACGAGACTCATGGGAAAGAGAGAAATGAAAGACATATTCACTTATAGACCCTCAGCTCTATCTTGGGCAACTCTGCATGTGAAATGCTCTGTCCTCTAAAATCCAGCACTTAAAGGTTAGTTAACATCATGGCTTAGAGGCATAAAAGTGGGTATCAGCTCTGTGCTTGTATCTGGAAGGAATGTAATATAGAAGGAAAAAACAAATTGTTTTCCTTAGATTATAAACAAATAACTGTACAGGACCAAGTTTTCATTCTGCTTGTATTTGAATTTTAGGATAGCCTCCTCTTAGTGTGATAACTCAGGTGTAAGACTCGTTTGGTGTGACAGTGGATGAAGCTAGTAGCTTAGCCTGCTCTATCTGATCTAGGGACACCATTACGTCATGAGGATCAAAGCTTGCTGGCAAATGTGTGGGAGAGAAAACAAAGCCTAGAATGCAGGATAAGAAGTAAGGGAGAGCAGTCATCATCATCATACAATTTCACACAGTTCTAGGGCTTATAGGGGTGGATTTTGACATTCTTAGGTCATAGAAAGACTGATAAAATACTTTAGAAATAGTATTAACTTTTCTATGTCTTTCTTTCAGGAAACAGCCAGATCTTTATTGAACACCTGTTATATAACCCTACCCCATGTCAGGCACCAGACTTTTGAGACAAGCGGTCAAGAAAACACTGTCCCTAGAACTTGAGGATTTTGTAGAAAACATCGACAATTTCAATACAAACAGTAAAGAATTCCATTAAGATAGCAAGCTAAAAAGGAAAGGAACCTTATAATCAGGGAAGGCTACAAGGAGAAAACAGATAAAATTTGACACAAATGGTCAGGAATCTTTTGGTCTCTGATGATAGAAATCAAACTGAAAAAGGAATTTATTGGTTAACCAAAACTCCAGGAATATTGCTGGTTTCAAGCATGTCCGGATCCAAGTGTTCAAATGATATCCTCATTTTTTGTCACATTTTCACACTCTCCATCTCTATCCCTGTCTCAGCACTCACTTCCTCAGAGTTTGTTTCTTTCTCTGGAAGCTCTCTTCATATGACAGAAAGAGGACCAGTCCAATCTCTGAGCACACAGTCCTTAATGTTTATGACCCCAGAAACAAATACATCTTCCCTCTCCTGTTTCCACCTACCCAGTCTCTTGGAGGCATGCCTACTGTGTCTGTCTGGCTGTGAGATCATCCTGTGAACAGAGTACCATAGACAGAGGGCCGGGGTATGACAGCCTGGCCAAATGCTTATCCCTGAAGCCAAGAGTGGATGAGGCAATATGACTGAGTCTCCTCATAGCCCATGGAATGGAGAACAGGCAATTAATAATAAGGCAACTAATAAAAAGAGGGGTCCTGAGCAGACACAAACAACACATATCCACCAGCTCAAACAACTGAAAGAAATTTGAATAGGCAGAGAGATAGGGGTGAAAAGCTAAGAAAGTATATATGTACTATATGAATAAAGTTATGCCATAAGCTGAATGTTTGTGCCCCCCCCCAATTCATATATTAAATACTAATCCTCAATGTGATGGTATCGATTGTGGCACCTTTGTGAGGTAATTAGTCCATGAGAGCAGAGCCCTTGTGAATGTAATTAGTGCCCTTATAAAAGAGACCCCAGAGAACTCACTTGCCCTTCTATCATGTTAGGACACAACAAAAAGATGGCCGTCTATGAACCAGGAAGCAGACCTTCACCAAGTGCCAAATCTACCGGAGCCTTGACTTGACTTCCTAGACTCTGGAACTGGGAGGAATAAATTTTTTGTTTATTAGCTACTCAGTCTATGATTCTGTTATACCAGCTCAAATGGACTAAGACAGTTAAATGGGGTAGATGAGAATGCTATGTACATTTGGGGAGGGAAGGAGGATATGAGAGGAAAACAGATTAATTATAAAGGAAAATCTAAGTATGCATAGTGTAACATTTTCTCTTCCTGGTACCTCTCGCACCTCTTGTCCTTACAAATGAACCAAGAAAAGCTTTGTTGAAGATCTGATGAGCACAAAAACTAACCCAGTTGATCTGACATAGGATGTGTGCCCACCTTTTTGAAGTTTATAGCCTAACTCTAGAGACAAGACATATACACATGGAAAGCTGTCTAGTGATGAATGCTAACATTAACACATAACCAAGTTCGATACTCCAAATAAATCTGCCTTTTCAATGCAGCCCTGGGCTTGGGGTTGACACTTCAATATGAAGAAACCAGGCCTGGTGATCTTCCTGTAGGGGCCCCGCTGAACCAAGGTAGGCCTCAGATTGCAGCCTCTGCCTCACCCTGTGAAGGTCAGATTGTAGTTCAAAAAGAATCCTGGTGACATAAATTATGTAAAACAACCACTTCAGGGTTTTAAACTGAACTGGAGTCTAAATTTAACTGCCCAGCAAATCACTGAATAGGGACTATAGCAATATCTTTAATAGATGATATAAATACTTAAGACATAAAACTGCCTATTCTACTTATTTCCATTACAGCAATCCCCTTCCTTTTCCAGACCTGATTAGGGCAGATAAACAGGCTCTCAAGAATCTGTTTTCTGGGCACGTGGATTTTTCCTAAGTGTACTGCTTTCTCCTGCATTACCTAAACTTATTTGTTTGGGTTTTATCTGAGGCTCGTAGTTGGAAGACCAGGAGCAGCAGACAAGACTGGCTGTTCTGTACAGGACACTTGGATTACTAAAGTTCATAAATTCCTGTGTTGGCCACCATTCTGGGCTGAGATAAAATGTGTTAAAATCTAGTCTGGTCCTAAGTCATCCTCTGAGCTCCATCTCCTTGCTGCCCAACCCAATTCCTACCTGTTTTGATGACCCTGGGCCCATGAATCTGTCTAACCTTCTATTCTGACTATAATGGGCTGCCTTGTGAGGTAATTTTCTATGTCGGCATCTTCTGTCCCAAAGGTGAATAAATGCAGGATTGTCTGAATCTGAAACACCATTTTATTTTTAAGGTCCACAGGGTGTGCCAAAATGTCTTGGGAGGCAGCATGGGGGACAAAATAAGCAGGGTTTCAAAGGTATAGGAATTCAGTCTTGAAACCAGCTCTGCCATTATTCTTTCTGAGCCACAGTTGTGTTTTTTTTTCTGTAAAATGGGAATAACTCCACCCAACTCCTAATTAATAAATGTTTGCTCCTTTCTCACTCTCCCTGTTTGTTTGTTTTTCTTGTCATCATGCCCATCAATGTGCCTTCTGGTGCTTAATGAATACTGTTGACAGGCCCAGCTGCTCTTCTAAAACCTGGAGTCACATGCCGTACCCCTTCTGCCTCTCTAAATTCTACCAACATTTAAAAGTTCAGCAAAGTCCTCATTCTTTTTTTTTTTTTTTTGCGGTACGCGGGCCTCTCACTGCTGTGGCCTCTCCCGTTGCGGAGCACAGGCTCCGGACGCGCAGGCTCAGCGGCCGTGGCTCACGGGCCAGCCGCTCCGCGGCATGTGGGATCTTCCCGGACCGGGGCACGAACCCCTGGCCCCTGCGTCGGCAGGCGGACTCTCAACCACTATGCCACCAGGGAAGCCCAAAGTCTTCATTCTTTAATATTCTAGTCATTATGGCTTTTACTATTTTCTACTGTCTCCAAGAACACTTTGGACTCTATTTACTCAAATAGCTAACTACTTATCTATCAATTTTTTTACATCCATTATTTTTCCTTCCCCATTAAACTCCTTGATGGCACTTTTTGTGTACTTCCTTATGATTAAAAAAGTACTGCTCCTTCAGTAGAAACAATAAATAGGTATTGATCTGCATAGGCAAAAATAATACCCCAATCAATAATGTACCAAGAAGAAATTAGTAAATTATATTAGTGGAGACTACAAAAATTTGGTATGAGTCAAACATTCATCTGCTTTACACAGATTGTCTTCTTGAAACAAAAGCCTAAATGTATAGAAACAAACCATAAGATACTCTTAGGAAGGGGAAAAAGCAGAGTTATTTGAATTTTTCAAGACAAAGGCTTTGTAAAGGAGATAAAACTTCTGAAGAACTTCAAATGGTTCTAGTTGCAAGGGTACAATTAGAAACAGGTTTCAGAATTTTAGATAATCTTATTTTCTTATAATATGTGGGCTGTCAATCAGCTGGAAATGTGTAAAATATAACTAATTCCTTAGGGACCACTTCCCCAGCCTAATCATGGTGCTTCTTGGATTTCTGTGACCCCTCCCATCTGTGACCACATAGATAAGCGCTTCTGTGACTACTTCTGCCTACTTTGTGGTTTCCCATACATAGGATTTTGCTTCTAACTAAATTTTAACTTTCTTTCATAGAGAGACTTTTCCCATCTTCAAAAAACCCAATACAGATCTGAGACTACACAGAGAGCATGCAACAAATTTTTCATTAGACTTACTCAATTTCATCCATCCCAAATATCAACGTGAAATCCAGATACATCTCAAAAGCCCACTATCTGTCAGATAAGGAGTGTCAATAAAAAACAGCATTTCCTTTTCTAAAGTTCTCTAGGAAGTGAAAACGTGTTGCACAGTAGAGCATAACAATTTGAAATCCTGAAATACAAAAAGCAAGTCTCCACACTCAGAAATAAGGCTTATCCCTCACACAGTGGCATCTGGTTACTAAGAGAGGACTAATTCCTGTCCTTGGATGCCCGAGTACACCTTCTATTACACTAACTTAAATGAAACCACCGAGGGGAGAAGATGACCCTAGAGATTTATCTGATGATATGGCCATATTAGATCCCCTCAAATCCTTTAATTTGCAAAAAGTCCCGAAGTCGGTGAACCAAACAAATAGCAGCTCTCTCCCCATGCTGTGTAACTTGAGTGATATTTATAGACAAGGAAAAGTTCTGTGTTCAGCAATTTCCTAATCAACTAAGAACAAATGGAGAAAGCAAATCCATGAAATAAGAAAGGGCAACACCACCTAGCTATGACTTAAAATGTGGCAGAGAAATGTTAGCGCCATTACGCTACTGAGCCTCCTGCCCCAGTCCAGACGCATTCATCAGAGATGCTACAGAAGCTGAAACTTGAGGAAACAGCCTGAGACTGTTAAAGCTGTAGCCTTCCGCCAGCAGCCCTATAGAAGAGGACCCTGCAAAGGAAAAGGAGAGGCCCCGCAAAAAGCCTCAGATATCCATGACACATTTCCTGGATTCTCTTTTTTTTTTTTTTTTTTTTTTTTTTGGTCTAATGTGATGTAATTTATCATTGACAGTTTCTGGTAATAAATTCAAATTCAAAGCATCATTTAAAAATACTTACTATGTGCATGTCAACTCCTGAGAGAGAAGCTGCAAACCCTCCAAAACAGAAGGAATGGCCCCCATCTTCAAAACATGAGATATTTCAGAAACTGGCTTTTGTTTTTGATTTTGCTTTTTCTTGGGCTTATGAATTATTAGTCCTTCACCCGGACATCCATCTCCTCCACTTTTCTACCTTCAGTAGGTCTGTCTCTTGAATGTCCCAGGCAGATGAACCATATATTGTTGTTGTTTTCCAGCTGCACTGGAAAAATCTATTTCATACCATGGAATTCTGTCAGGAAAACCTTCACTAAAATATGACTTAACTGCCTCCATACTGAATCTCAAATTATTTCTTCTCATCTTTGGTTCATAGGAAAGTGAATAACCTGTTTCCTCTTTATGACTATGTTTATATTTGCAGATTCAGAAGTAGAAAAGGACTTCTGGATTTAAGGAATACAATTGCAAAATTTCTCCACACAGTGAGCACATGAAGATAAAAGAATGAAGGAATATCAGAGCTCAAAGAACTGCAGAGAATGGTTCCCTCCCTATTCAAGTTCCTCCTGTTTCTCAGGTGGGGACTGTGCCCTAGGGAATTTGGGGCATCTGCACAGTGGCTCGCATTCTCCTTTGCGGCGTGCTGGCTGTGGAGAAGGGGTAGCCCCACAGACTCCAAATTAGTTTCTTTTGCTCTTTTTCCATTTTACCCCGTAAGTTAAGACAATTATGAGTTGTCTAGCATGGAAAGGCAAAAATAATCTGCTGAATGGATTTTTGACTTTCTTTGAGACTTAAGTTCAAGTTTATTTAGGTTAGTTTGAAACCTGTTTCTTCATCTCTTTTTCTCTTCTTGGCCCTTAAATCCCAACTCTAGAATCATCTTCCTTAGACTCCTCTTTTCAGCTTTCTTGCCTTGATATGTCTGTGAATCAGTATATTAACTTGACAAATTTCTGTGGTCTCAAGTTTCCTAGATTCTCCATGAAAAGTTATGTCTTATACCCTACTGGCCTCAAATAATTCAAATAGGACTCGGAAAATTATTCACAACTTCCATGGCCACAACTTGCCAGCTGCTCTATATCTGTTTGTTTTTGCAGGAAGGTGGGGGTGAGACAAGGGGATTCATAGACAGGCTAGCTTGGAGAAATAATCAGCCAGGATTTTTTTGGAACCACTAGACCAAGGCAATAGACAGGAGCAGAGCACAGCATCTCCAAGTGGGCTTGGAGTTAATGTTAATGTTAATGTTATGAAATGTCTTGAAAGCAAGTAACAGAGGTTGGCCAAGACAAATGTTAAGATCTGGAATTTGTTTCAGAGGAATTGGAAAACTAAACAGCAGCCAAGTCAACGATTCTCACTCATCAGCATATAAAAATCTACCTCATGAATTAAAAACAAAAAGATATTGCCAAGAAAGTCAGGAAAAGGCACTGATTATAAGAACTAGGTTTTGTTTTTGTTTTCTAACTAGGTTTTGTTTTTGTTTTGTTTCTTGGTAATGAAGAAAATATAAAATAACCAGATATTTCAGTGAGGAAAATGAAAGCAAAATCAGCTATGGCCACAAACTGAGATGAAGATAGCCCAGTAAATACTGACCTATAGCTCCTCATATTCATCACACAGTCCTTCACACCAGCCCGGATTCCCTCCTCCAGAGTCACCCATTACCTCGAACCATGGTTGAAGGATATTTTGCTACCAAGGCAAAGGATATCTCTTTGCTACCCTTCTCATCTCTGACTTTTGTGGCTGAGGATTCTGACTAAAACAGTGTCTGTCTAGGGTATCTATGAGGAGAATCATGACAAACATCTAAAAGAGATCAAAAGGAACTACAGAAGAATTTTCTAGAAGAAACCCTACACTGTAAGGCTAAAAGAGACATTGAGATCTATAGCTCCAGTGCCTACCTCATGCTGCCTTAGGGCAGTAAAGGTGTTTTCATGCTGTAGATGAAGGTACATAGGCCCAGAGACATCCTCAGGGTGAGGAAGGATGGGGGACAGACTAGAATCAAAGTGTCCCATGGCTCAGGACCAGGGTCTTCCCACTGGACCACATGTCCCCTCTTCACTGTGTTGTAAGAAGACCTCCTCACATTTACAGAAACTTTAAAATCAATTAGTGTATTGGCTCCGGAAGAGATATTGTAACCTGTCCAGAGTAATACAATCAGCAATGCGCAGTATTACTATCCTCTATGAAGAACTTGAATAAATAAGACATTTATAAAAATGAATGGAAAATCTAAAATGAATATCCCAAGAACCATGAAAAAATAAACTAAGAGAAGTAGAATTTTCTTTGAGTCTCTGAGGGAGAAGCCGCAGTTGAGGATTTTATACATAATTTATAAGGAAAATTGTCCCGTTCACTCAGATATACACCGTATCAGTTTGTGGGAAAGATTAAGGAGGCTGTCTTTTTTTTTTTAATTGAAATCAAATATAGGTATGGAAGAAAATGAATTCTGAATGAGGGAAAATGCAATGAGTCACATAGCAAGGTTTACTAGAATTTACATGAGAGTTTAGTTTGTTTTAAATGAGTAACTTTGACCTTATTTATTGATCAGTAATAACAAAAGATCCCCAAACAAAGTCTCACTTAGTGCTAAAGCTCCTGTTTTCATTTTCCCTCCACTCTAAAGAAAGCTGGTCCTTGGCATAAATAACACAGACCTCTCTGGATGCCTATGATTTGAACAGCATCAGTAAAGTACTCAGAACTGGTTATCCTTATCTCTTAAAATGTTAACATAATTAATTCAGTCTTTGGAATTTTTTTACCCTTAGAGAAGCTTTTAAATTGCTAATAATACTAGAAACACAGGACTAATTTCCCCACTAAGGTATTGGTAACTTCCTCTAAACCTCAAATTAAGAGGATTCAGGGAGGCTAGACAAGGAAAAAGAAATAGACTTTGGAAGGAGGGGCATAAGTGTAGTAATTGAAAATTAGAGAGAAGGAAAATCAGACTATTATGATGGCACAATTTTGCTGGTAGGAGCTCAGAATAGGCCAAGAAGATCTATACCAGCAATCTCCATAGAAAACATCTGTCATTTACCATGGCTTCTGTTCATTTGAGCCCTCCCCTTATCCCTCTTCTCTATACAGGAACATCATTCTGATCACCCCTTGGACCACTGTGAATTCCTCCAGCAGTAGTGGCAAGTAGACACTAACCTATATGCCATTCTCATATCAGATGTTCCCTTGCCCATTGCTTTCTGGGTATTCATATTCTTGTCTTGGGCCCTAATGGAACTGAAGAGTTAATATATTTTTCTCTCTTGGGGAGATACACAGAATCTGCCACAAGGCTACTTCTGCCAAGCAGCCCCAATACTAATACTAAAAAAAAAAAAAAATAGCAATGATGCAGCTCTTTACTCTTTCCAAAACCCATTTACTTATGTAATTGCTTATTTCTATAAACCAAAAAGGAAATTAAGCAAGGGGGTTTTATTATTCCATGTTTACAGAGGAGGCTATAACCTCTGAAATAGCCAATACTAGCTAAATTTTGCTGAAAGTTACTTTATGTCAGCCACTTTTCTGAGCACATTACACATATTGGCTAATTTGATCATTTCAACAGCACTGAGAGGTAGCTACTATTATTATCCCCATTTTATAGAAGAACCGTGGCTTTAAGAATTTGAGGTATTTTCTCAAAAGCAACCTAAGAGAAATTGTGGCTTGAATCTAGTTCTATTGAATCAAAACTTAATGCTCTTAAATGCTGTTACTGTAAACAAGAGTTAAATTGAGGAAGGCTTTTCCTCAAGATTATACTTCCTAAATGGCAAGAAGTGGACTACTTCTGGATTTAACTCCTTATCAAGTGTACTTCAAACACTACTCTGATATTTACAGAAATGCAAGCAATTTGGCTAAGGAACAGAATGATATGATATAACTGGTCCTACACCTGAACTTAACATTAGTTCCTTACCTGAAGGGGTCTGATTTGCGACGGAAATTTCCTATGGATCTCTTAAATGATTCTCTTAGATGATTCTATCTTCAAGAAATGAAATGGATTAAATGGGCCCCATTAAGCTTATGGTAATCTTAGCTTTTCCAACTTCTGGCAATAGAACATCCAGTGTAAGCACAGGGTAAATTCCAGTCTAAGGCTGCAATTTTGATCCTCCCTTGTTATTAGCAGAGTGAATCACTCTAACCAAGAGCTATAGAAAACACTTTCTTCTGGTAATATCATTGACTGTAACAATGAAGTAATGAGACCCCCAACAAACTCAGCTTTTAGATTTCTACTCCAAAGTGATTATTTTGACAAAGCAAAGACATGTCAACAAAATTGACATGTCATTTTCTTAATAATGATGACAGTTATTCTTCATAGAGTTAGCTTGCATTATCCAGTACACTTATTCGGTTGAGAAAAGAAAGCTGAATTAAATTCATATTTCTTATTTGCAAAGTCAACAAATTTAACCAGGTTGCCAAGTGAGGTGTTGGTCTCAGTCTACGTTCCACTCTTAAGGAGTGGTCGAGGGAGGAAATTTAAGTTCTGATCAGGAGACTCCCCCAGGAAAGCAGCGTTTCAACCTGCTGTTCTCTGATTTGAACAGTGATGCTGAGGCTGCCCCTCATGCACAGCAAAGACTCTAAATAAGTCAACCACAAACTGTCAAATACTATTGTATAGTTTCCCTATAAAGTGGTCTGAGATGGCTCCAAAATATAAAATTCATCTTCATAACACCAAAGTGAAGAGAGGAGACATGAAAATAATTAATTTTATCAAATTACCTTGATTCCATAATCCAAACACTAAATTTGAAATGGTAAGTCTAGTGGTGCTGTGCAAATTCACTTTTACACACAACACTTTCTCCTTATGTGAAATAAAATGTTTGTCTATATTTTTACATCAATAACATTATTCAATAAATTCCCCCCAAACAGTGAGAGCTTCTTACAGATGTAATGGCAGTCGTTCTCCAGGACCTAACAGTGTTTTTCAAAGTATGACTCTAAAATCAAACCTAGAGAGGACCTTCAAGATGGCGGAGGAGTAAGACGTGGATATCACCTTCCTCCCCACAAATACATCAAAAATACATCTACATGTGGAACAACTCCTACAGAACACCTACTAGACCGTGGTAGAAGACCTCAGATTTCCCAAAAGGATGAAACTCCCCACGTACCTGGGTAAGGCAAAATAAAAAAGGAAAAACAGAGACAAAAGAATAGGGATGGGACCTGCACCTCTGGGAGGAAACTGTGAAGGAGGAAAAGTTTCCACAGTTTCCTCTAGGCCTCCACTAGGAAGCCCCTTCACTGATGGAGATGGGGGTGTGGGCAGGGGGGAAGTTTTGGAGCCACGGAGGAGAGTGCAGCAACAGGCGTGCAGAGGGCAAAGCAGAGAGATTGCTGAACAGAGGATCGGTGCTGACCAGCACTCACCAGCCTGAAAGGCTTATCTGCTCACCTGCTGGGGAGGGTGGGGGCTGGGAGCTGAGGCTCGGGCTTCAGAGGTCAGACCCCAGGGAGATGACGGGTTGGCTGCATGAACACAGCCTGAAGGGGGCTAGTGCACCACAGCTAACAGGGAGATAGTCTGGGAAAATGTCTGGAACTGTCTAAGAATCAAGAGACAACTGTTTTGGGATGTGCGAGGAGAGGGGATTCAGAGCACCACCTAAATGATCTCCAGACATGGGCGCAAGCCATGGCTATCAGTGTGGACACCAGAGATGGGCATGAAATGCTAATGCTGCTGTGTAGCCACCAACAATCCTGGGTGCAAGCACAGGTCACTATCCACACCTCCCCTTCCCACCACTGCCAGGGTCCCGTGATCCAGGGATAACTTACCCAGGAGAACACATAGCGTGCCTCAGGCTCTTGCAATGTCACACTGGCCTCTGCCACCTCAGGCTCACCCTGCATTCTATACCCATCCCTCCCCCAGACCTGAGTGAGCCAGAGCCCCCAAAACAGCTGCTCCTTTAATCCCTTGCTGTCTGAGTGAAGAACAGACTCCAGAGGGTGACCTACATGGAGAGGTGGGGCCAAACCCAAAGATGAACCCCAGGAGCTGTGCAAACAAAGAAGAGAAAGGGAAATTTCTTTCTGCAGCCTCAGGATCAGTGGATTAAATCTCCACAATCAACTTGATGTATCCTGAATCAGTGGAATACCTGAATAGACAATGAAGCATCCCAAAACTGAGGTGATGGACTTTAGGAATAACTGTAAACTTATGGTTTGCTTTCTGTGTCTAATTTGTTTCTGGTTTTATGTTTATCTTAGTTTAGTATTTAAAGCTTATTATCTTTGGTAGATTGTTTATTGATTTGGTTGCTCTCTTCCTTATATACATATTTTATTTTTTTCCTTTTTCTCTTTTTGTGAATGTGTATGTGTATATTTCTTTGTGTGATTTTCTCTGTATAAGTTTGTTTTTATCATTTGTCCTAGGGTTCTCTCTGTCCTGATTTATTTAGTAGTTTTTAGTGCTTGTCATCATTGGTGGATATTTTATTGGTTTGGTTGCTCTCTTCTTTTTAAAAAAAATATTATTTATTTTTTATTTTAGTAATTGTTTTACTTTAATATCTTTATTTTATTTTATTTATTTCTCTTTTTTTTTTTTTCTCCCTTTTATACTGAGTTGTGTATGACAGGGTCTTGGTGCTCTGGCCAGGTGTCAGGCCTGAGCCTCTGAGGTGGGAAAGCTAAGTTCAGGACATTGGTTCATCAGAGACCTCCCGGCTCCACATAATATCAATTAGTAAGAGATCTCCATCTCAATGGTAAGGCCCAGCTCCACTCAACGACCAGCAAGCTCCAGTGCTGGACACCCAATGCCAAACAAATAGCAAGACAGGAACACAACACCACCCATTAGCAGAGAGGTTGCCTAAAATCATAATAAGTTCACAGACACCCCAAAACACACCACCAGATGTGGTCCTGCCCACCAGAAAGAAAAGATCCAGCCTCATCCACCAGAACACAGGCACCAGTCCCCTCCACCAGGAACCCTAAACAACCCACTGAAAAAACCTTACCCACTGGGGGGAGACACCAAAAACAATGGGAGCTATGAACCTGCAGCCTGTGAAAAGGAGACCCCAAACACAGTAAGTTAAGAAAAATGAGAAGACAGAGGAATACACAGCAGAAGAAGGAGCAAGGGAAATACTCAGCAGACCAAACAAATGAGGAGGAAATAGGCAGTCTACCTGAAAAAGAATTCAGAGTAATGATAGTAAAGATGATACAAAATCTTGGAAATAGAATGGAGAAAATACAAGAAACTTTTAACAAGGACCTGGAAGAAATAAAGAGCAAACAAACAATGATGAACAACACAACAAATGAAATTTAAAATTCTCTATAAGGAATCAAGATCAGAATAACTGAGGCAGAAGAATGGATAAGTGACCTGGAAGATAAAATATTTGAAAATAACTAACACAGGGCAGAATAAAGAAAAGAGAATGAAAAGGATTGAGGACAGTCTCAGAGACCACTGGGACAACATTAAACACACCAAAATTCAAATTATACAGGTCCCAGAAGAAGAAGAGAAAAAGAAATGGACTGAGAAAATATTTGAAGAGATTATAGTTGAAAATGTCACTACTATAGGAAAGTAAATAGTCAATCAAGTTCAGGAAGAGCAGAGTCCCATACAGGATAAATCCAAGGAGAAACATGACAACACTCATAATAATCAAACTATCAAAAATTAAATACAAAGAAAAAATATTAAAAGCAGCAAGAGAAAAGCAACAAATAACATACAAGGGAATCCCAAAAGGTTAACAGCTGATCTTTCAGCAGAAACTCTGCAAGCCAGAAGGGAGTAGCAGGATATATTTTAAGTGATAAAAGGGAAAAAACTACAACCAAGATCACTCTACCCAGCAAGGATCTCATTCAGATTTGATGGAGAAATTAAAACCTTTACAGACAAGCAAAAGCTAAGAGAATATAGCAACACCAAACCAGCTTTACAACAAATGTTAAAGGAAATTCTCTAGGCTGGAAACACAAAGGAAAAGACCTACAATAACAAACCCAAAACAATTAAGAAAATGTTAATAGGAATATACATATAGATAATTACTTTAAATGTAAATGCATTAAATGCTCCAACCAAAAGACATACACTGGCTGAATGGATACATAAACAAGACCCATATATATGCTGTCTACAAAAGACTCAATTCAGACCTAGGGACACATATCAACTGAAAGGGGG
Source organism: Lagenorhynchus albirostris (assembly GCF_949774975.1). Taxonomy (NCBI): domain Eukaryota; kingdom Metazoa; phylum Chordata; class Mammalia; order Artiodactyla; family Delphinidae; genus Lagenorhynchus; species Lagenorhynchus albirostris. The sequence continues at coordinate 32,099,507 of NC_083108.1, read as the reverse complement.
GGGGGGGATGGAAAAAGATATTCCATGTAAATGGAAATTAAAAGAAAGCTGGAGTAGCAATTCTCATATCAGACAAAATAGACTTTAAAATAAAGACTATTACAAGAGACAAAGAAGGACACTACATAATGATCAAGGGATCAATCCAAGTAGAAGGTATAACAACTTTAAATATTGATGCACCCAACATAGAAGCACCTCAATACATAAGGCAAATGCTAACAACCATAAAATAGGAAATCAAGAGTAACACAATAATAGTAGGGGACTTTACCACCCCACTTTGACATGTGGACATATCATCTGAAATGAAGATAAATAAGGAAACACAAGCTTTAAATGATACATTAAACAAGATGGACTTAATTGATATTTATGAGACATTCCATCAAAAAACAACAGAATACACTTTCTTCTCAAGTGCTTATGGAAGAGTCTCTAGGACGCATAATATTTTGGGTCACAAATCAAGCCTTGGTAAATTTGAGAAAATTGAAATCATATCAAGTATCTTTTTGGACCACAATGCTATAAGACTATATACCAATTACAGGAATAAAAAATCGTAAAAAATACAAACACATGGATGCTAAACAATACACTACTAAAAAACCAAGAGATCACTGAAGAAATCAAAAAATACCTGGAAACAAATGACAATGAAAACAGGATGACCCAAAACCTATGAGATGCAGCAAAAGCAGTTCTAAGAAGGAAGTGTATAGCAATGCAATCCTACCTCAAGAAGCAAGACAAATCTCAAATAAACACCCTTATCTTACACCTAAAGCAATTAGAGAAAGAAGAACAAAAAAAAAACCCAAAGTAGCAGAAAGAAAAAATCATAAGATCAGATCAGAAATAAATGAAAAGAAATGAAGGAAACTATAGTAAAGATCAATAAAAGTAAAGCCTGGTTCTTTGAGAAGATAAAAAATTTGATAAACCATTAGCCAGACTCATCAAGAAAAAAAGGGAGAAGACAAATAAACAGAATTTGAAATGGAAAAGGAGAAGTAACAACTGACACTGCAGAAATACAAAGGATCATGAGAGATTACTACAAGCAAGTATATGCCAATTAAGTGGACAACCTGGAAGAAATAGACAAATTCTTAGAAAAGCACAACCTTCTGAGCCTGAACCAGGAAGCAATAGAAAATGTAAACATAACAACAACAAGCACTGAAATTGAAACTGTGATTAAAAATCTTCCAAAAAACAAAAGCCCAGGACCAGATGGCTTCACAGGTGAATTCTATCAAACATTTAGAGAAGAGGTAACACATACCCTTCTCAAACTCTTCCAAAATGTAGCAGAGGGAGGAACACTCCCAAACTCATTCTACAAGGCCACCATTACCCTGATACCAAAACCAAACAAATATCTCCCATAAAAAGAAAACTAGAGGCCAATATCTCTGATGGAGATAGATGCAAAAATCCTCAACAAAATACTAGCACACAGAATCCAATAGTACATTAAAGGGATCATACACCATGATCAAGTGGGGTTTATCACAGGAATGCAAGGATTCTTCAATATACACAAATCAATCAATTTTGCAGCTGACATGATACTATACATAAAGAATCCTAAAGATGCCACCAGGAAACTACTAGAGCTAATCAATGAATTTGGTAAAGTAGCAGGATACAAAATTAATGCACAGAAATCACTTGCATTCCTATACACTAAAGATAAAAAATCTGAAAGAGAACTTAAGGAAACACTCCCATTTACCATTGCAACAAAAATAATAAAATACCCAGGAATAAGCCTACTTAAGGAGGCAAAAGACCTGTAAGCAGAAAACTATAAGACATTGATGGAAGAAATTAAAGATGATACAAACAGATGGAGAGACATACCATGTTCTTGTACTGGAAGAATCAACATTGTGAAAATGAATCTGCTACCCAAAGCAATCTACATTTTCAATGCAATCCCTATCAATATACCAATGGCATTTTCCCCATAATTAGAACAAAATATTTCACAATTTGTATGGAAACACAAAAGACACCAAATAGCCAAAGCAATCTTGAGAAAGAAAAACAGAGGGGAGGAATCAGTCCCCCTGACTTCAGACTATACTACAAAGCTACAGTAATCAAGACAATATGGTACTGGCACAAAAACCAAAATACAGGTCAATGGAACAGGAAAGAAACCCCAGGGATAAACCCATGCACATATGGTCATCTTATTTTTGATAAAGGAGGCAAGAATATACAATGGAGAAAAGACAGCCTCTTCAATAAGTGGTGCGGGGAAAACTGGACAGGTACATGTAAAAGAATGAAATTAGAACACTCCCTAACACCATACACAAAAATAAATTCAAACTGGATTAAAGACCTAAATGTAAGGACAGACATTATAAAACTCTTAGAGGAAAACATAGGCAGAACACTCTATGGCATAAATCACAGCAAGATCCTTTTTGACCCACCTCGTAGAGAAAGGGAAATAAAAATTAACAAATTGGACCTAATGAAATTTAAAAGCTTTTGCACAGCAAAGGAAACCATAAAGAAGAAGAAAAGAAAACCCTCAGAATAGGAGAAAATAGTTGCCAATGAAGCAACTGACAAAGGATTAATCTCCAAAATTTACAAGCAGCCCATGCAGCTCAATATCAAAAGAACAAACAACCCAATCCAAAAATGGTAAGAAGACCTAAATAAACAATTCTCCAAAGAAGATATACAGATTGCCAACAAACACATGAAAGAATGCTCAACGTCATTAATCATTAGAGAAATGCTAATCAAAATTACAATGAGATATCATCTCACACCGGTCAGAATGGCCATCATCAAAAAATCTACAAACAATAAGTGCTGGAGAGGGTGTGGAGAAAAGGGAACACTCTTGCACTGTTGGTGGGAATATAAATTGACACAGCCACTATGGAGAACAGTATGGAGGTTCCTTAAAAAAGTAAAAATAGAACTACCATATGACCCAGCAATCACACTACTGGGCATATATCCTGAGCAAACCATAATTCAAAAAGAGTCATGTACCAAAATGTTAATTGCAGCTCTATTTACAACAGCCAGGACATGGAAGCAACCTAAGTGTCCATCAACAGATGAATGGATAAAGAAGATGTGGCACATATATCCAATGGAATATTACTCAACCATAAAAAGCCACAAAATTCAGTTATTTGTAGTGAGGTGGATGGATCTAGAGTCTGTCATACAGAGTGAAGTAAGTCAGAAAGAGAAAAACAAATACCATATGCTGGCACATATATATGGAATCTAAAAAAAAAAAAAAAAGAATGGTTCTGAAGAACCTAGGGACAGGACAGGAATAAAGATGCAGACGTAGAGAATGGACTTGAGGACATGGGGAGGGGGAAGGGTAAGTTGGGATGAAATGAGAAAGTGTCATGGACTTATATACACTACCATATGTAAAATAGATAGCTAGTGTGAAGCAGTTGTATTGCACAGGGCAATCAGCTTCGTGCTTTTTGATCACCTAGAGGCGTTGGATAGGGAGTGTGGGAGGGAGACACAAGAAGGAGAGGATATGAGGATATATGTATACATATAGCTGATTCACTTCCTTATACAGCAGAAACTAACACAGCATTTTAAAGCAATTATACTCCAATAAAGATGTTAAAATACATAAATTATAAAATCATACCTAAGAATCACCTGTTTGGGGAGTTCGGGGGAGAGGAGAGGGAGAATCCTTATTCAAGATGCAGATTCCTGGGCTCTAACTCAGATCTACTGCATTAAATAAACTCTATGGAGACATCCTGATGTCAGCACATATAAGAAATCCCAAAGTCCTTGATTTGTATTAAAGTTTGGGAATTACTGGCCAGGTTCTTGAGGCATCAGGGCAGTGATGTGCCTGTAGAGAACACGAGGTGAGGGATAGAATGGCCTAAGGAAATGTCTCCTGACAGGAATTCCCTTATGTTTTGTGTTTCATTTAACCAAACAGTCCCAGGAGTCTGGAGAGAGAACCCTGTGAAAGGTGAAATAGGAAAGACAAGGGACCAGAGAAGTCTATGTCTTTGGGGACAGGGATGATGAAAGAACGGCAGATGTAGACTCTGTGCTCAGCAATCCCCTACCTAAGATCCTCCCCAGGAAGAGGTCAGCTGTCTGATTCCAGGAGAGTGACTCTGAGGTTGGAAAGCTTCTGCCCTGCCCCACACTTGGGAGGCAAGTGATCTTCCCTATCAGGTTTTCAGCACAACCTATAGTGTCACGACAAGATATACTCTGCGACATGATAATGTCAGTCAGAAGGAGGCTTGTGGAATGATGTCCTGAGTTCCTTCTCTGCCTGAGAGAGTGACACAGAGGGCAACTAAGTTGAGACCAGCGAGCTTGCCCTAAATCCAGTCTGGCTTGAGGCACCCTGCCCTGCCCTGGCAGCTGAGGCCAGAAATGGGTTAAATGAGATAATGTATATAAAGCATAGCATTCAGATACTTATTTGAAAGGTAGCTAATGGACAAAGTAAGTATATGAATGTGCTTTGAGAGTCTAGAACAATGAACAAAAAAAATATTTAGAATTAATAGACAGAAGACTAGTTCCAAGACTATTTAAAGCTTGTTAAATTACTAGGTTTACAGTGGTTTGTGACTTGAGCTCCATGAAACCTAGCAGTAGCTCTGAACCCACATTTGTACCACCTACTTGTCTACTGTGGGGAGATGAGACCCTAGGAGACAGACCTCTAATCCCCTACTCTATTTCAATTTACCAGAGTACCACTCAATAAGGCTATTTCATACTATGCCTTTGATCAGAAAGTTTTTAAACTGAGAGTCTGAGAAATATTCTGCTTGAAGATAAAAATTAAAGGTCACTAAGAATCTGGTAAGAAAAGTAACAGTATTCTAAGACATGGTCTCCCCTGGGCCCAAATGGCCTTAAAACCCAGAACTATTGTCAGCCTTACTTACAATTTCTTTCCTGTTTCGTCTCTTGGTGAGTGGAATTGGAATCCCAAACCATGCTTAGAGTGAGAGCAGTAGGTTGTCATGTTTGCAGCCCTGATCTGTCTCCATTAAAGAGCAGAAGACTCTGTTGACTCCAAGGGTTTACAATAAAACCCTCTGAATCTCTAGGTTCCCTAGGCTCTGCCTTGTCACAAGCACAATAAATTGCCTCACAGGGAAGAGCTAATACTTTGAATTACTCTCAGCACCAATTCTTATCTGCTAGAAACTGATAAAACAATCAATACACTGTTTTGTGTATTTGTCTCCAAGGAGATAAGAGGTGCTCAGAGTTATTGGGAAGGCCTCCTGGTCTCCAGGGAACAGTGAGGACTTCAAGGCAAAAGCCTTGAGAACAACCAGCACCTATGTTTGGTGACCTTGGATAAATTCCTTACTTTTTGTCCAAAAGTTTCCCATCTGTAAAATGGGAGGGATAATAGTTAACCCAATCCCCCAACCCAGGAGTAAGTCAAATATAAAATATTAAAATCATAGAGTACAGAAGGGGTCCTAATTATTAGATATTATTACCTTATGATATCAAATTAACATGAACACTGGACTTGATTGCCCTCTACCACTGTGCAATATAATTATTCATTTACCTGTCTCACCTATATGAAAATAGGATTGTCTTGAGATTTGGGACAATGTCTTCATTACCTTTGTCTCCATAGCACCAACACAGTATCTGCATATTGTAGATACTCATTAATTAGTAATAATTTATTAAATGGAATAAAAGAAATAAACAAATGAATAAATAGATTAATAAATTAAAGTATTAAACTATTAGCCTCATTCCCAAATCAAGAGTCCTTTATAAAATATCCACAAGAAGGTCCCTAAGCCTAGAAATGTATGCACCAAGGAAGATGGTCATGATGGCTGAGGAAATGTAGGAACAATGCCCAAAAGGCATAGCACTCCATTATTAATGGAGCCAAAACTACATTCAGGATATTATTGGTAGCCATGTCATATTATCATACCAAGGTAAGAACTCTCAAATATTGTCTACATGCTATAGATTCAAGTCATTTTAACTCCAGGTACTTTTTGAGTCTAGAATCAGAAATATCAAAATCCCTCATAAATATGTACATGTCAATTTGGGCTCGTTATTTAACTTTATATTGATGTAGAATATACATACACAGAAGTGAAAAATCAAGTCTCCAGCTTGATGAATTTTCAAAAACAGAGCAACCCATGTAACTAGCACTCAAAAAAAAAAAAAAAACAACCGAAAAAAGGACACTACCAACACCTCCAGAAGCTCGCCTCTGGGCCCTCTTCCTGTCACCACCCCAGCACGAGTAACCACTATTCAGACTTCAAACACTGTAGATTGAACCAGTTTTCCAGTTTTGTATACATGAGATAATATTAAATGGAGTCTGGTGTCTTGTTTCTTTCCCTTAACAGTTGTTCATTCTCGTTGCTAGTATAGTATTCTGCTGTGTGAATACCCCACAATGTACTTAGCTGTGCTATTGTTAGTGAACATTTGGGCAGTTTCTCTTTTGGTGCTATTAGTAACAGCGCTGCTCTGAAAATCATGTGCTTGTCTTTGTGAATGTATGTTTAGCTTTCTATTACAGCCAATAAAATCTTTTTGAATCATGAATCTATTTCAATCCCATCAGCTCTACCTCTGAACATTTCTAGGTCGGCCTGCCTGATTTATCTGCTCTCATCTTGGTCTAAGCCACCTCATCTCTGATGTGGAATAGTGCAAGAACTCCTAGCCACTCTCTGCTTTTCTAATCCATGTTCCACACAGCACAAATGGTTGTCTATTTAAAAATGTAAATAAGATTATGTCTCACCACTGCTTAAAATTCACCAGTGGTTTCCCATTAAAGCAGGCCATATTCTACAGGCTCTGCCAGATCTAGCCTCTGCCTACATCTCTGAATTGATTTTGAATCATTCTCTCATCACTTCTCACTCTGCTCCAGGTACACTGTCCTTTTTGCAGGCTTTAAATACACTAATTATGTTTCTTCTTCCTGTGATGCACCTCCTCGAGAAGCTTCACATAACAGGACCCTTTTCCCCGTTGAGTTCTCAAATCAATGTCATCTCAGAGATGTCCTTCCTGACCCCCGATCCAAAACAGCATCTCCTTCCAGGTCATTTTCCATCTGGTTACATGGAGCTTATTTCACTACCTAATGTTTCTGCTATCTATTTTCTTGCTTACTGAGTATCTTACTGTTTACAACAGTTTTATTGAGATATAATTCACATACCATAAAATTCACACTTTTGAAGTGTACAGTTCAGTGGTTTTTAGTATATTCACAAAGTTATGCAAGTATCACCACTATCTAATTTCAGAACATTTACCCCACACCAAAAGAAGCCCTATACCCCTTAGCGGTCATTCCACATTTCTTTTTCTCACAGCCCCTGGCAACCACTAACCTACTTTCTGTCCCTACCACAGATTTGTAGATTTGACCACTCTTGACATTTCATATAAATAGAATCATACATGTGTTTTTGCATTCAACTTCTTTCACTTAGCATAATCTTTTCAAAATTCAACATCCTTTAGCATATATCAGTAAAGTTGACCCTGAAGAACGTGGGGGTTAGGATTGCCAACTATTAGAACAGTCAAAAATCTGCATGTAACTTATAGTTAACTCTCCATGTATGCGAGTTCTCAATATCCTTGGTCCTGCATTCATGGATTCAACCAAATGCAAATTGTGTAATACTGTGGTATTTACTATTAAAAAAATTACACATGTAAGTAGACCCACAGGTTTCAAACCCATGTTGTTCAAGGGTCAATTGTACTTATTTCCTTTTCTTTGCTAAATAATACCCCATTGTATGGCTATATCACATTTTGTTTATCCATCAGTGGATAGGTGTATGGGTTGTTTTCTATTTTTGGGTAAAAGGGGCTATTTCTCATAATGCTCTCATGAACATTTGTGTAAACACTTTTGTGTGGATGTATGTTTTCATTTATCTTGGGTGTAGCCCTAGGAGTGGATGACAGTCTTCTGATATTAGAATGCCATCTCATCTCAGTGAGAGCAGACACTGACAGCACCAGCACACGATATGTACCAACCCATTTGGGGAGTGAATTAATTAACCTAGGATCTCAAAGCAAAGTTAACCAGAACCAATTACCTTTTATGGTTTGTCTTAAAATTCTGGTGTCACTTAGGCCTCAAGTACCTAACAAAATTCACTTAGCAAAAAGCTGGTTTTCCATGCTGGTTTTCATATTAAATAGCACATGCTGAAAACCATGTGTTGATAGGGATATTTTAACTTAAATTCACAGTACAGATTGGAGGAGGGGAAATAGTCATGGATTGAATAAGCATCCAAAAGAAGAAAATACACCTATGTTCACTTGTACAGATGAATCAGCTTACGGAAGCCCTAGTGAAGAACCTCTGAGGACCAACTGGAGAAATTGCTCCAAGCAGAGCAAACTGCATTTGTTATCACGTACAGAGATATTTGAGAAAATAAATGAAGCAAATTACTTTAAATATTTGGGACCACTGCTTATATCAAAACTGGAGTCAAATGTTTTTTATCTTCATAGCTGTGAGAATTTATCTCAAAATCCTCTTAGAATCCCATTTATCTCCCAGCAAGTTTGTTTAAGGCCATCAAAGCACAGGGATTGCCCCAGTGGAGACAGAACAATGGTCCATCCAGCCCAGAATCTGGCCTCTGAGAGTAGTAGCCAGTGTGGAATGGTATGAAAAAAAAGGCAGAAGTCCTTACTGAAATGAACCTAATTGTGCAATGTCAGGGCAGGGGGCTTGGAGCAATCTCTTCTGAGCCCAGCTGGTAACCAACTTCTGCCCTGAAGCAGGAGGATAGACGGCCCTTGTAACTCTTAGCCCAGCAAGTGTAACTGCCGGCTCCATTTCAGAGCATGATTTCCTTCCCCCGGTGTCTTTAGAAAAGAAGGTTGGACATTTACCACCCAAGAAGTTTGCTGCTATTGCTTTATGGCGGGCCATTAAAGTTAATCCATTAGCTAAGGGGAAAAGATCTTCAGGGAACTAGGGAGTTCAAGTTGAAAATCTAGATAATTTGCTGCCATTTCCTCAAAAATATTTATCTTATTCTTAGACTGGATTTTTTCTTTTTTAAGAGAAATACCCTTTGCATTCTGCCTTGATTGGATGTGTTCCCTTAAACAAAGCAACATCCTCAGCTAACTGACCTTGTGCATCGTAATCAGGCAAACAAGAAGCATAAGTGAAGCAGTTAAGATTTGAGAGCAGAATGATGCCTTTGTACCTTCCCAGCTGATACAGTGCCTATAGTTCCAAGTTCTTGATATTAAAAAAAAGCAAATTATTCACTCATCATTAAAATTGAGCACTAAGAGCCAGGCTATACTCTGGGGATACAATGGTGAATAAAGCGGATCCTGCATTTTTGGTTATAGGGTTTCTATTCCAGTGTGGTAACAGAAAAAAATGTGAAGAGACAAATAATATATATATATATATATATATATATATATATATATTTACAAACTGGGATAGAATTTGCTTAATGGCTAAAAGGAAGGTGTTGAAATAGAATGATTTGGCAGAGACAGGTGAAGGGTTTTACTTACTTTAGAGGTTTTAACAGAGACCAAAGAGGTGGTAAGAGGGAGAGGTGAGCTCCAGCAGAGAGAAGCCCGTGTCAAGGCTCATGAGGCTGGCATGCTCCAGACCGAGCAGTTATTCATTCTACCAGAGTACAGTCTCTGAAGAAGTAGCGTGACATGAGATGAGTAAGGCCTATCTTGCAGAGCCTTTTATGTCAAGGGAGATAGTTCAAATTTTATTTTCATGGAATGTAAATGTTTAACTTTTGAGGCCATTGTCTGACCAGTTATCAGTCACTGAATAGTCTCCATGATACAGAAAGGTTTCTCTGGGACCAGTTGACCAGGCTGGGTGGAACCAGGCAGCAAACCTTGCATCTGATCCCTCTGAGACTCTCCAGGTGTTGTCCAACTATAGAGTGACCGCAGGGATTAGATTCAGGCTGCCAGGTCCACAGAGCAACTCCATCTGGGATCCAAAACTGTGACATGGCTTGAGGTGCTTCCCTTCAGTTTGACCTGACCCCAAAACTTGACCAGTGGTTTTGTCGGCTCTGGTGTTTCATTCCCTTGGTCTGATGTTTTAGCAAGGGCATTTCTTCCCTGAATCTTTCCCTCTATCAACCACTTAACTCAGGGCACCTAATCCTGGTGGGTCTTTCTGATCCCTGAAGTCAGGCTCCCTCTCTGAAATAATCAGTTATACCATGCGGAACACACCATTTTGGGCTTTGGAACTGGCAAGAAAAGCAAAGTATTACATTGAAATTAAGTGCAAGGTGGAATAGAGATAATAATAAAGGAAAGGGGAAATTTCAGGGGCTGGGATTAGGCTAACACAGAGCCTGGTAAAATCTGGTACTTAATAACAGTACTGGCGAGGTGCTTACTAAATGCCAGGTCCTATGCCACATACTTAATATGCATCCACTCATTTGATCTCCCATGAAATTCTATAAGAAACTTCAATTTACTTTATAGAAAAGGGAATTGAGGCACAGAGAGGATATGTGATTTGTTCGAGGTGAGAAGAGGTTGGAACCACCTGACACTGGAGCCAATGCTTTTATCCCCAGCTGTAGGGAAAGAACTTGGGAACACGAAATGTGGAGGTGTTAGTTCCAATAGCTGTGAGGCTGCTGACCCACCATGTGATCATGGTATCATTTATCCCACAGCTCTGAATAAAGGATACCATAAATTCTACCCCTCTACATTTCCCAATGGCCTGAGGGTGTCTATTCACAGTACTTATTGAGCACCTGTGAGAAACCATGGGCTATCTCTACATGGTTGGAAGGGACAACAACAATCACATGCAAACATCCACCAAACCAACAGGTATTTAATGAGCATCTGCATAGTGCAGAGTACTTTGCTGGGCACAGACATATTGAGAAAGAGAGAAAGCAAGCAAGAGCAGTGATTGATAAGACATTCCATGTGCCCCAGGTGACTTGCAAAGTAGTTGGCATAACTGATGATATAAAGCAAACCATGTGAACTGTAGAAGATCAAAGGAGACAGAAATTAATGCCACCTGGCATGCGAACACGACTGGGCCTGGAGACAATAAACTGGCCTCGGGCAGTTGGAGAGGAAAGTGAATTCTAACTTCCCAGTGAAAATTTTTAAATATATATATTTGTTAATATTCAGATGACTGTTTTAGGTAACTGAGACCCAGAAAAAAATTCAAGGTACACACATACACACACAAGCAGTCCACATCATCTTGTCATTTGAATTATTGGGCTCTGTGCTACTGCAGACAAATGTGTATAACAGGGCTTAAGTGTTGGGGTGGAAGCAGGAAATAGGAGGAGCTAAAGCCACTCTAGGAATTTCATCTTGTATGTTACCCATTTGGGAGAACTAAGGAGACCACATCCTTTAGGTAGTTCATTTCTGATTGTCAGAAGCCCAAAACCCACAATGCCTCTTCCCAAGAAAGCATGAAGCTATGGTTTAGACACTGGAAGTTGGCCTCCTCCCCAGGGGTGCAGCAAAATCACTTGGGGAGTTTTTTCAAGATATAGCTCCCTGTGCTCCATTCTAGGCCTGTCAAGATGAACCTGGGCATGTGGCATAAGTTTCTAGGTGATTCCAGTGCCTACTGCTCTAGGAAAGTACTGCTATATGGAACAGCAGTGGAAGATGTACTGTAGTAGCCTGAAGATCTACAAGCCAGGAAATCAGAACTTTTACTTACAGGGAATGTCTCTTAAAGGAGAGTTGGAAACTAATAATTATGGACTAGATTTCCAAAGTTCACAGATGAAGAGAACACCAGAGGCTATAGAAAATCATATTCTTACCACCCCTCTGTCCTTCAGTGTACCACATAAAGATCACTTAATAGTGTACTCCAGGCTTCTAATTATACAATTTGCTGTGGTTTTTATTGTTTTGTTTTGTTTTAGCAGAGAATCAATTCTGGATCCAATCCTACAAAAGATATTCTGAGAAGTATAAGAGGAAAAACATATTTCCTACCTTAAAGGATCTTATAAATGAGAGAGGACATTTGAATATATGAAATATTTAAATAAAAATATAGACAACTTTGTGACAAATGAATCGTCGTAAATAAAGCTTACTCCAGATCAAAAGTCACAAAATGGTAGCCCATAGATCTTACCCACAAGTAGGTTTTGTTTGGCCTGCATGGTGCTGAAAAAAAAAGAGCCCCTATTGAAACAGTGAGAGATTTTGTGTACTAGTAATCAAGATTTTTAGCTTCTCTTGAAAGCATTGGAAGCTCTTGCCTCACACTGGGGTCTTCCTTCTTGCCTGGTCATGGTGGAGCTGACTGGTGGTGGCATCTCATTAGCCAAGCATATCCTGTGGTCTTTAGTTCCCACTGCTCACTCGAGCTGCCTAATCCCAGCTTCCTTACTCATCCCTGTTTCTTATGTGGCCTATCTGTGTGCTTGAGAGGAAAGAGAGGGTGTTGGGTGTTAGAATTCTGAATTCCTGGAGGAGAGGGATCTGGGACTTGAAAGGAGATAAGACATTGTGTATCAGGATTTTTGACCAATGTAAAGAAATAAACTTTAAAATCCCCATCCACAAATAAAAAATATATTTTTACTTCACCTATTCTTTTTTTTTTTTTTTTTCTTTTGCAGTACACAGGCCTCTCACTGTTGTAGCCTCTCCCGTTGCAGAGCACAGGCTCCGGACGCGCAGGCTCAGCGGCCATGGCTCATGGGCCCAGCAGCTCCGTGGCACCTGGGATCTTCCTGGACCGGGGCACGAACCCGTGTCCCCTGCATCAGCAGGCGAACTCTCAACCACTGCGCCACCAGGGAAGCCCCTACTTCACCTATTCTTATTTCCTCCTGATATCTTGTCAGCAGGATTCATTTATAGTCGTTAAAAAAAGCAACATGTTTGTTTTCTATGTCTTTGAGTCTGTTTTTGTTTTGTATATATTCATTTGTATTATTTTTTAGATCCCACATATAATGATTGCCAAAGGGGACAAAGAAGACAGGAGGAACAAATCAGAGGTATGGGGTTAACAGATACAAACTACTATACATAAAATAGATAAGCAACAAGGATTTACTGATTAACCAGGGAATTATACACAATATCTTGTAATAACCTATAATGAAATATAACCTGCAAAAAAAAAAAAAACCCAAAACTGAATTATTATGCTGTACACCTGAAACTAATACACTATTATAAATCAACTATACTCAATTAAAAAAAAAAAACTGTCTCTTTTCAGAGTCTGTAACCACTTGCATAATAGTGAGAGACAGGACACTTGTAAGAGGAGATGGCATTCACCCATCCAGGGAGCAAGCAGTTGAGCAGAAAATGCTAATCCAAAGACCTGGTGCTCTGGAGACTTTTAAATTCACAGTGGGAAAAGTGGCCAGTGGTGCAGGGTCCTCTCTCAAGCCCTTGGAAGGGAATTGGGGAACAGAAATCTCTCACAGGTTTTGAACTCTAGGATATAACCATTCTATTTGCTTTTGACAAAGTGCAATCTAATTGTAATCTGATGACCGCAAAGGGGACTCTTTGATGATTAAATTCAGGAGTCAACAACCATGTGCCTACTTTTCTCCTTTCATTTCCAAACCATAAAATTTAATCAGGGAAATCCAAGGCCTTATGGAGGATTAGAGTCATAAAAAAAAACCTCCTCCCTCAAAAAAAAAAAAAAAAAAAAAAAACCTTAAAAATAAAGAAGAAAAGCCCCAATGGTCTGATATGGACTTTTTAAAGTTGGCTGCAGCCAGTGTTACCAAAGCCCTAGCCATTATTTTTTAATCTCTCATTGACAAGGCAAAGCTTTCCTGCAGACTAGGATTTGGGAATTGTTATCTCCATTTTATTGGCTTCTTTGCCAAGAATTGCAGGGCCAATAAAAATGCAACTTCCTTCAGCAGGGAAGGATGAATGGATACTGAGGCCTCAGGACAGCAGAGAGCAGCTGTACACATTCCCCAAGGAGGCAGGAGAGGTTGCTTGTTTAGTAGCTGTCAGTGGAAAACAATGAAAGGAAAGAAGGTGTGGTGAGATAGGGAGAAAGAAGGGGAGAAAGAAGAGAGAAAGGGAGAGCCAGAGGGGGAAGGAAAGGGGAGGAAGGAGGCAGGAAGGATGAGAGGAAGTGGAAAGAAGGAAGGAAGGGGGAGGGAAGAGAAGGAAGAAAGAGAGGGAGGAGGGGAAGGATATTAATACAAATGGGTCCAAATTCTATTTCAATTTTTTGAGCTGCCTTTCTCAAAAAGCAAAATTATCAAGCAACTCCATAAGACTATTCTTTCTCACATTTCCCTGTAATGTTTATGGAGGAAATTGGGAGTTTCCTGTTGTCCTTAGAAAAAAGTATAGAATCTCTATAAGGTTTATGAGGTCCTGTAAAATTTGTCTCCAGCGAATCTCCTTAGACTAGCACTAGACCTTTGTTACACATCACCCCTGTTTGAAACCCTTACCTTCTGAAATTCCTTTAGCTTTTCAAATTAAATCTGCCCAGTCTCATGTCTCTGCTTTATTCAGAATGTTCCCTGTGCCCAGAACCCACTCCCCTTCCCCTCTGATGTAACTGACTTGAATTCAAAATTAAGGTCTTAGTGGGTTGCTTCTGAATAAATGAAGAAAAAAAGTGGGGACAGGATAATTAGACCCTTTTCTAAAAATGTCTACAGGTTCAATCCCTATATTTGGATATATAGCGCATGATTTGGGAACCAGAGAAATAAGAGAAAGGCCAGAAAGCAGTGGGAGAAAGCCTTGGGCAGGATATTTCTGGAAAAATCTGTGAAATTCCAGCCTAATAAATCCAGGGCCAGAAGCAGAGAACATGCTAACTGTGCACAACCATGATTGTCTCCACTCCTCCACACCTCCAACTTTACCCCACTGATCAAAGATGAACCTGTGTGATAACCACTCATGAGATGGTGGAGGTAGGTGGCCATAAAAATCAAATTTCTATGCTTGGCCAGACTTTCTGCAAGAGCTGCCCTTTGCATTTTCCCAAGACGGTGAGTCTGGGATATTCTCCTGATCAGGTGGCTCCTGATCAGGTATTCTCCTGATCAGGTGAATCATCCTTTGTAGGTTGCACAGTGGGTTCTAACTGGGTTTCTTGGAAGCTATAAGAGATGTCTCCCCAACCCCCAAACACCTGGAAGCATCTATAGGAAGCAGCAGTAAAACAGTCATGGGGCCTTAGGAAAAGTGGTTTACTATCCAACAACAACAAAATTCTCCAACGTAAGAATTATTCCCTTGCCAGTGAAACCTCAAAGACTAAGATTCACACATTAGAAATTCATAATATTTATGATAAGGTCTAAAGCTGAGGTTTATTTTTGCACTAAAAATAATTGTGTTTTGATAATAATTCTATCTTACACTCCAAAATAATCCAAAAGTGAGGGATGAGTAGGTGTAAAGATGACAAAGACTGGCCATGTGTTAATAATTGTTGAAGCTGAGTGATGTGTACATGGGGTGCATTATCCTGCTCTCACTACTTTTGTATATGTTTGAAATTTTCTGTAATGAAAAACTAAATTGTATATCATATTATATGATCAAGTAGAATGGCAGAAAGACATTTCTGTATTTAAAAGAAATAAATGTTATTCGGTAAGAGCATTGTACCATATTGACATTATCTTTTAAAAATTGTTTAATGTGTGGTTGTAGCTATTATGGCAGTTGAACTTAAAAAATAAAAGCCTAGTCATTTAGTTAGATATAGGTTATTGTTGCCATTTAACAAGATCAAAGGAATAATGGGTATGTAGTGAAGAGCAGGGACCAGATAATGATCCTTGATGACAGAGGACTTTGATGATGAGGAAGAAGATGATGATGATAACTAAAAATTTCTGAGTGTTTATTAGGGGCCAAACACTATTCTAGATTCCTTATATGTATTAATTCACTTTATACTGACAATAACCTTGTGATATAGGTACAGAGGCTTAGGGACAAGCACCTTTCCCAAGATCTTTTAGATATTGAAGTGCCTGGGCCAGGATTCAAATTCAGACACAAATTAAGTGCTCAGTAGCACTTAGTGGTGCATATGGTAATAATCCTAAACAACACTGATTGAGCACTTATGTACCATGCCCTGGGGCTAAATCATTTACACAGATTATTTTATTTAATGCACTGAACAACAACATGCTGTAGCTATTACTGGGTTGGCCAGAAGGTTCGTTCGTTTTTTTCCATAAGCTGGCACTTGCTGTCTTTAACTTCATTTGAAACAATTTTGTTAGATTGTATTGTGACAGCTGTCATGTTAGCGTGCATTAAAAAAAACAAACAAAAAAAAAAAACTTATCCAAATTGGTAAATTTTGGGGTAACCATTTTAATATTGAAGATGGAAGGAAAAAAGCAACATTTTTGGCATATTATGCTTTATTATTTCAAGGAAGGTAAAAAAGCAACTGAAATGCAAAAGAAAGATTTGGGCAGTGTATGAAGAAGGTGCTGTGACTGAACGTGTCAAAAGTGGTTTGCGAAGTTCCATCCTGGAGTTCGCTAGCTGGACGATGCTCCACGGTCGGGTAGACCAGTTGCAGTTGATAACGATCAAATAGAGAAATTAATTGAGAACAATCAATGTTATACCACGTGAGAGATAACTGACATACTCAAAATATCCAAATCAAGCGTTGAAAATCATTTGCAACAGCTTGGTTATGTTAATCACTTTGATGTTTGGGTTTCACATAAGTTAAGCAAAAAAAAAAAAAAAAAACCTTCTTGACTGTATTTCTCCATGTGATTCTCTACTTAAACATAACAAAAACATTCCATTTTTTAAAACAAATTGTGAAGGGTGATGAAAAGTGGACACTGTACAGTAATGTGGAATGGAAGAGATTGTGGGGCAAGGGAAATGAACCACCAACAATACCAAAGGCTAGTCTTCATCCAAAGAAGGTGATGTTGTGTATATGAGGGGATTGGAAGGGAGTCCTCTATGATGAGCTCCTTCTGGAAAACCAAACTATTAATTACAACAAGTACTGCTCCCAATTAGACTAACTGAAAGCAGCACTCATGAAAAGAGTCCAGAATTAGTCAACAGAAAATGCATAATCTTCCATCAGGATAACACAAGACCACATGTTTCTTTGATGACCATGCAAAAACTGTTACAGCTTGGCTGGGAAGTTCTGATTCATCTGCCGTATTCACCAGATGTTGCACTTTTGGATTTCCATTTATTTAGGTCTTTACAAAATTCTGTAAATTGAAAAAAAAATTCAATTCCCTGGAGGACTGTAAAAGGCACCTGGAAGAGTTCTTTGCTCAAAATGATAAAATGTTTTGGGAAGAAGGAATTATGAAGTTGCCTGAAAAATGGCAGAATGTAGTAGAACAAAATACTGAATAAGTTGTTCAATAAAGTTCTTTGTGAAAATCAAAAAAATGTGTCATATATTTTTATTTAAAAACCAAAGGAAAATTTTGGCCAACCCAATATTATTGTCCCCATTTTGCAGATGAAAAGATTAAGGCTCAAAGACTGAAAATAGTTTGCTAAGGTCACGAGACTAGTGAATAGCAGAACCAGCCCTCCTCACCACTGTGCTAGACAGTTTCTGGTATGCCCCTACTTAGAAAACTCAACAGGATCATACGGAGAACACGACCTCCACCAAGAGTGCAAGCTCTTGCTCAAGTATTTCAGACTGTTCATGCACATTCCAAGTTGTCATGGTAAATGGAAGCCATACTGTTTAATCTCTTGCGTATGTAGGCTACTATCAAGTAATGTTTATTCTTCTCATCCAGTAAATTCTTTCCACTTGCTACAAAGATTCAAATTTGAATTAAAAACCAATTCCCAAGATCAGAGTGATGTGAGGTGAGAACTCCACCAACCCTAAAAGGTCTCTCCCCTAGAATCTAGAGAAAGGAACACAGCCCCGTTGGTACCTTCGATTTAGCCCAGGAAAAGTCCAAGCTACAGAAAGATACACCAGAAATACATCTACACGTGGAACAACTCCTACAGAACACCTACTGAAGGCTGGCAGAAGACCTCAGACCTCCCAAAAGGCAAGAAACTCCCCACGTACCTGGGTAGGGCAAAGAAAAAAAAAAGAAAAAAACAGACAAAAGAATAGGGGCGACACCTGCACCAGTGGGAGGGAGCTGTGAAGGAGGAAAAGTTTCCACACACTAGGAAGCCGCTTCGCGGGCGGAGACTGCGGGAGGCGGAGGCGGGAGCTTCGGAGCCGCGGAGGAGTGCACAGCAACGGGTGCGGCGGGCAAAGCGGGGAGATTCCCGCACAGAGGGTCGGTGCCGACCGGCACTCACCAGCCCGAGAGGCTTGTCTGCTCACCCGCCGGGGCGGGCGGTGCTGCGAGCTGAGGCTCGGGTTTCGGTTTCGGACGGAGCGCAGGGAGAGGACTGGGGTTGGCTGCGTGAACACAGCCTGCAGGGGGTTAGTGCACCACGGCTAGCCGGGGAAAAGTCTGCACCTGCCGAAGAGGCAAGAGACGTTTTCTTCCCTCTTTGTTTCCTGGTGCGCGAGGAGAGGGGTTTACGAACGCAGCTTAAAGGAACTCCAGAGACGGGCGCGAGCCGCGGCTAAAAGCGCGGACCCCAGAGACGGGCGGGAGACGCTAAGGCTGCTGCTGCCGCCACCAAGGGGCCTGTGTGCGAGCACAGGTCACCCTCCACACCCCTCTTCCGCGGAGCCTGTGCAGCCCGCCACTGCCAGGTTCCCGGGATCCAGGGCCAACTTCCCCAGGAGAACGCACGGCGGGCCTCAGGCTGGTGCAAAGTCACGCCGGCCTTTGCCGCTGCAGGCCCGCCCCGCACGCAGTGCCCCTCCCGCCCCCCCGGCCTGAGTGCACCAGAGCCCCCGAATCAGCGGCTCCTTTAACCCCGTCCTGTCTGAGCAAAAAACAGACGCCTCCAGCGACCTACGCACAGAGGCAGGGCCAAATCCAAAGCTGAGCCCCGGTGAGCTGTAAGAACAAAGAAGAGAAAGGGAAATCTCTCCCAGCAGCCTCAGAAGCAGCGGATTAAAGCTCCACAATCAACTTGATATACCCTGTATCTGTGGAATACCTGAATAGACAACCAATCATCCCAAATTAAGGAGGTGGACTTTAGGAGCAAGATCTATCATTTTTTTCCCTTTTCTTCTTTTTGTGAATGTGTATGTGTATGCTTCTGTGTGAGATCTTGTCTGTATAGTCTTGCTTCCACCATTTGTCCTAGGGTTCTACCCGTCCATGTTTTTTTTTTCTTAATAATTAATTATAATTTTAATAACGTTATACTTTACCTTCGTTCTTTCTTTCTTTCTTTCTTTCTTTCTTTCTTTCTTTCTTTCTTTCTTTCTTTCTTTCTTTCCTTCCTTCCTTCCCTCCTTTAGACAACGAATAATCCCAAATTGAGGAGGTGGTCTCTGAGAGCAAGATTTATGATTTTTCCCCCTTTACCTCTTTTAGTGAGGGTGTATGTGTATGCTTCTGTGTAAGATTTTGTCTGTATAGCTTTGCTTCCAACATTTGTCCTAAGGTTCTATCCGTCCCTTTTTTTTTTCTAAAAAAGTATTTTTTAATTCAATAACTTTATTATACTTTATTTTATTCTTACTGTATCTTCTTTCTTTCTGTCTTTTTTCCCTCTTTCCCTCCTTCCTTCCTTCCTCCCTCCCTCCCTCCCTCCTTTCTTTCCTTCTTGCCTTCTTTCCTTCTTTGCTTCTTTCTTTCTTTCTTCCTTCCTTCCTTCCTTCCTTCCTTCTCTCTTTTCCTTCTTTCTTTTCTCATACTTCTACTAATTCTCTCTACTTTTTCTCCCTTTTATTCTGAGCCGTGTGGATGAAAGGCTCTTGGTGCTGCAGCCAGGAGTCAGGGCTCTGCCTCTGAGGTAGGAGAGCCAACTTCAGGACACTGGTCAACAAGAGACCTCCCAGCTCCACATAATATCAAACGGCAAAAATCTCCCAGAGACCTCCATCTTAACACCAGCACCCAGCTTCACTCAACGACCAGCAAGCCACAGTGCTGGACAACCTATGCCAAACAACTAGCAAAACAGGAACACAACCCCACCCATTAGCAGAGAGGCTGCCTAAAATCATAACAAGGCCACAGACACCCCAAAACACACCACCAGACGTGAACCTGCCCACTAGAGAGACAAGATCCAGCCTCATCCACCACAACACAGGCACTAGTCCCCTCCACCAGGAAGCCTACACAACCCACTGAACCAACCTTAGCCACTGGAGACAGACATCAAAAACAGCAGGAACTACGAACCTGCAGTCTGCAAAAAGGAGACCCCAAACACAGTAAGATAAACAAAATGAGAAGACAGAAAAACACACAGCAGATAAAGGAGCAAGATTAAAATGTACCAGACCTAACAAATGAAGAGGAAATAGGCAGTCTACCTGAAAAAGAATTCAGAATAATGATAGTAAGGATGATCCAAAATCTTTGAAATAGAATGGACAAAATGCAAGAAACAGTTAACAAGGACCTAGAAGAAATAAAGATGAAAAAACAACGATGAACAACACGAAATTAAAAGTACTCTAGATGGGATCAATAGCAGAATAACTGAGGCAGAAAAACGAAAGTGACCTGGAAGATAAAATAGTGGAAATAACTACTGCAGAGCAGAATAAAGAAAAAAGAATGAAAAGAACTGAGGACAGTCTCAGAGACCTCTGGGACAACATTAAGTGTACCAACATTCGAATTATAGGGGTTCCAGAAGAAGAAGAGAAAAAGAAAGGGACTGAGAAAATATTTGAAGAGATTCTAGTTGAAAACTTCCCTAATATGGGAAAGGAAATAGTTAATCAAGTCCAGGAAGCACAGAGAGTCCCATACAGGATAAATACAAGGAGAAATACGCCAAGACACATATTAATCAAACTCTCAAAAATTAAATACAAAGAAAGCATATTAAAAACAGCAAGGGAAAAACAACAAATAACACACAAGGGAATCCCCATAAGGTTAACAGCTGATCTCTCAGCAGAAACCCTACAATCCAGAAGGGAGTGGCAGGACATACTGAAAGTCATGAAGGAGAAAAACCTGCAGCCAAGACTACTCTACCCAGCAAGGATCTCATTCAGATTTGATGGAGAAATTAAAACCTTTACAGACAAGCAAAAGCTGAGAGAGTTCAGCACCACCAAACCAGCTTTACAACAAATGCTAAAGGAACTTCTCTAGACAAGAAACACAAGAGAAGGAAAAGACCTATAACAACGAACCTAAAACAATTTAGAAAATGGGAATAGGAACATACATATCGATAATTACCTT
This sequence comes from Lagenorhynchus albirostris, assembly GCF_949774975.1. Taxonomy (NCBI): domain Eukaryota; kingdom Metazoa; phylum Chordata; class Mammalia; order Artiodactyla; family Delphinidae; genus Lagenorhynchus; species Lagenorhynchus albirostris. Next base: position 32,078,106 of record NC_083108.1, on the reverse strand, counting down.
AAATGCAAATGGACTAAATGCTCCCACCAAAAGACACAGATTGGCTGAATGGATACAAAAGCAAGACCCTTATATATGCTGTCTACAGGAGACCCACTTCAGACCTAGAGACACATACAGACTGAAAGTAAGGGGATGGAAGAAGATATTCCATGCAAATGGAAACCAAAAGAAAGCTGGAGTAGCAATTCTCATATCAGACAAAATAGACTTTAAAATAAGGACTATTAAAAGAGACAAAGAAGGACACTACATAATGATCAAGGGATCGATCCAAGAAGAAGATATAACAATTGTAAATATTTATGCACCCAACATAGGAGCACCTCGATACATAAGGCAAATACTAACAGCCATAAAAGGGGAAATTGACAGTAACACATTCATAGTAGGGGACTTAAACGCCTCAGTTTCACCCATGGACAGATCATCCAAAATGAAAATAAATAAGGAAACACAAGCTTTAAATGATACATTAAAAAAGATGGACTTAATTGATATTTATAGGACACTCCATCCAAAAACAACAGAATACACATTTTTCTCAAGTGCTCATGGAACATTCTCCAGGATAGATCATATCTTGGGTCACAAATCAAGCCTTGGTAAATTTAAGAAAATTGAAATTGTATCAAGTATCTTTTCTGACCACAACGCCATGAGACTAGATATCAATTAGAGGAAAAGATCTGTAAAAAATACAAATACATGGAGGCTAAACAATACACTACTTAATAATGAAGTGATCACTGAAGAAATCAAAGAGGAAAGAAAAAAATACCTAGAAACAAATGACAATGGAGACGCAACGACCCAAAACCTATGGGATGCAGCAAAAGCAGTTCTAAGGGGGAAGTTTATAGCAATACAAGCCCACCTTAAGAAGCAGGAAACATCTCGAATAAACAACCTAACCTTGCACCTCAAGCAATTAGAGAAAGAAGAACAAAAAACCCCCAAAGCTAGCAGAAGGAAAGAAATTATAAAAATCAGATCAGAAATAAATGAAAAAGAAATGAAAGAAACAATAGCAAAGATCAGTAAAACTAAAAGCTGGTTCTTTGAGAAAATAAACAAAATAGGTAAACCACTAGCCAGACACATCAAGAAAAAAAGAGAGAAGACTCAAATCAATAGAATTAGAAATGAAAAAGGAGAGGTAACAACTGACACTGCAGAAATAAAAGAGATCATGAGAGATTACTACAAGCAACTCTATGCCAATAAAATGGACAATCTGGAAGAAATGGACAAATTCTTAGAAATGCACAACCTGCCAAGACTGAGTCAGGAAGAAATAGAAAATATGAACAGACCAATCACAAGCACTGAAATTGAAACTGTGATTAAAAATCTTCCAACAAACAGAAGCCCAGGACCAGATGGCTTCACAGGCGAATTCTATCAAACATTTAGAGAAGAGCTAACACCTATCCTTCTCAAACTCTTCCAAAATATAGCAGAGGCAGGAATACTCCCAAATTCATTCTACGAGGCCACCATCACCTTGATAGCAAAACCAGACAAGGATGTCACAAAGAAAGAAAACTACAGGCCAATATCACTGATGAACATAGATGCAAAAATCCTCAACAAAATACTAGCAAACATAATCCAACAACACATTAAATGGATCATACACCATGATCAAGTGGGGTTTATTCCAGGAATGCAAGGATTCTTCAATATACACAAATCTATCAATGTGATAAACCATATTAACAAATTGAAGGAGAAAAACCATATGATCATCTCAATAGATGCAGAGAAAGCTTTTGACAAAATTCAACACCCATTTATGATAAAAACCCTGCAGAAAGTAGGCATACAGGGAACTTTCCTCAACAGAATGAAGGCCATATATGACAAGCCCACAGCAAACATCATCCTCAATGGTGAAAAACTGAAAGCATTTCCACTAAGATCAGGAACAAGACAAGGTTGCCCACTCTCACCACTCTTATTCAACATAGTTTTGGAAGTTTTAGCCACAGCAATCAGAGAAGAAAAGGAAATAAAAGGAATCTAAATCGGAAAAGAAGAAGTAAAGCTGTCACTGTTTGCAGATGACATGATACTATACATAGAGAATCCTAAAGATGCTACCAGAACACCACTAGAGCTAATCAATGAATTTGGTAAAGTAGCAGGATACAAAATTAATGCATAGAAATCTCTGGCATTCCTATATACTAATGATGAAAAATCTGAAAGTGAAATCAAGAAAACACTCCCATTTACCATTGCAACAAAAAGAATAAAATATCTAGGAATAAACCTACCTAAGGAGACAAAAGACCTGTATGCAGAAAATTATAAGACACTGATGAAAGAAATTCAAGCTGATACAAATAGATGGAGAGATATACCATGTTCTTGGATTGGAAGAATCAACATTGTGAAAATGACTCTACTACCCAAAGCAATCTATAGATTCAATGCAATCCCTATCAAACTACCACTGGCATTTTTCACAGAACTAGAACAAAAATTTTCGCAATTTGTATGGAAACACAAAAGACCCCGAATAGCCAAAGCAATCTTAAGAATGAAAAAAGGAGCTGGAGGAATCAGGCTCCCTGACTTCAGACTATACTACAAAGCTAAAGTAATCAAGACGGTATGGTACTGGCACAAAAACAGAAAGATAGATCAATGGAACAGGATAGAAAGCCCAGAGATAAACCCATGCACATATGGTCACCTTATCTTTGATAAAGGTGGCAGGAATGTACAGTGGAGAAAGGACAGCCTCTTCAATAAGTGGTGCTGGGAAAACTGGACAGGCACATGTAACAGTATGAGATTAGATCACTCCCTAACACCATACACAAAAATCAGCTCAAAATGGATTAAAGACCTAAATGTAAGGCCAGAAACTATCAAACTCTTAGAGGAAAACATAGGCAGAACACTCTATGACATAAATCACAGAAAGATCCTTTCTGACCCACCTCCTAGAGTAATGGAAATAAAAACAAAAATAAACAAATGGGACCTAATGAAACTTCAAAGCTTTTGCACAGCAAAGGAAACCATAAACAAGACCAAAAGACAACCCTCAGAATGGGAGAAAATATTTGCAAATGAAGCAACCGACAAAGGATTAATCTCCAAAATTTACAAGCAGCTCATGCAGCTCAACAACAAAAAAACAAACAACCCAATCCAAAAATGGGCAGAAGACCTAAATAGACATTTCTCCAAAGAAGATATACAGACTGCCAACAAACACATGAAAGAATGCTCAACATCATTAATCATTAGAGAAATGCAAATCAAAACTACAATGAGATATCATTTCACACCAGTCAGAATGGCCATCATCAAAAAATCTAGAAACAATAAATGTTGGAGAGGGTGTGGAGAAAAGGGAACACTCTTGCACTGCTGGTGGGAATGTGAATTGGTTCAGCCACTATGGAGAACAGTATGGAGGTTCCTTAAAAAACTACAAGTAGAACTACCATATGACCCAGCAATCCCACTACTGGGCATATACCCTGAGAAAACCATAATTCAAAAAGAGTCATGTACCAAAATGTTCATTGCAGCTCTATTTACAATAGCCCAGAGATGGAAACAACCTAAGTGCCCATCATTGGATGAATGGATAAAGAAGATGTGGCACATATATACAATGGAATATTACTCAGCCATAAAAAGAAACGAAATTGAGCTATTTGTAATGAGGTGGATAGACCTAGAGTCTGTCATACAGAGTGAAGTAAGTCAGAAAGAAAAAGACAAATACCGTATGCTAGCACATATATATGGAATTTAAGAAAAAAAAATGTCATGAAGAACCTAGGGGTAAGACAGGAATAAAGACGCAGACCTACTGGAGAACGGACTTGAGGTTATGGGGAGGGGGAAGGGTGAGCTGTGACAGGGCGAGAGAGAGTCATGGACATATATACACTACCAAATGTAGTAAGGTAGATAGCTAGTGGGAAGCAGCCGCATGGCACAGGGATATTGGCTCGGTGCTTTGTGACAGCCTGGAGGGGTGGTATAGGGAGGGTGAGAGGGAGGGAGACGCAAGAGGGAAGACATATGGGAACATATGTATATGTATAACTGATTCACTATGTTATAAAGCGAAACTAACACACCATTGTAAAGCAATTATACCTCAATAAAGATGTTAAAAAAAAAAAAGAAAAAAGAAAAAAAAAACAATTCCCAGAAAAAGAAATCAGACATCTCACAGGGATCCCTTGCAACTGAATTTCACTAGGAACTTGCATTTTGAGTATAAATTTGGCATATATATCAATGTTTTCAGTCCCCTAAGATGGTGACTAGAACAATGACTTAACTTGATGTCTTCAAATATTTTTTGCTTGTTTTAGCAGTGGAACTTCTTGCTCAAACACAGTCTTTTTTTTTTTTTTTTTTTTGCTGTACGTGGGCTTCTCACTGTTGTGGCCTCTCCCGTTGTGGAGCACAGGCTCCGGACGCACAGGCTCAGCAGCCATGGCTCACGTGCCCAGCCGCTCCGCGGCATGTGGGATACTCCCGGACCGGGGCACAAACCCGTGTCCCCTGCATCGGCAGGCGGACTCCCAACCACTGCGCCACCAGGGAAGCCCTCAAACACAGTCTTATATTGAATCCAAAAAGTAAAAGCAGATAAAGTAGTATACTAATGTTATATTATTTTATGAATATAAGTTTATAATATTTACTTATAAATCAATTAATGATAACAATGAAAAACTACTTTAATGACACAAAAATATGAAATATGTTTGCAGTCTCATAATAACCTCAGCCTCACCTAATTTCTTTTCTGTATTTGTTTCGAATGCATTCAGTCAAAGAAATCCTGTTTCATATAAAGTATAATAGGTTTTAATAATTTACCTTGTAACCCTGAGACATGATTTTTAATTATAAAAAGATAATGGGAACAGTTTATTTCAAGATCTACACAAAAAATAAGTTAATCTGGCAGCTAAAATAATAAATGTACTAGTACATAAAATGTAACATGTAGGACGTTTGAGTTTATATTCATTTTGTTACAGGTTTTAAAAAGTAGTTAAAATAAATTTATATATATTTTCATTAAACATTTAGAGACCTTCTTAAGATTTTAAGAAATTTAGTTTGAAAACCACTATCTTTGGATGCAATTGAATCCAAAGAATAGTTTCTGTCTCAATCACAGAGTGAGTCTGGAAGAACAATAATAATAATAAATATTTACATGGTACTTACTCCATGCCATTCACAGTTATAAGCTTTTCACACATAAGTCATTTAAGTCTCACACATATCCTAGGAAGTAAATATTATTATCCCTCTTTACTGAAGCCTCTTATAGGGAAAGTAAGTAACTAACTTCCCACAACTCACACAACTAGTAAGTAGCAGGACAGGATTTGAACCAGGTAACCTAGCTCCAGAAGGCTTTGCTCACTTGGGTCACAATGCCTTTGAAGTTGAGGAGAAGGGGAATAAGAACACAATGGAGAGCAGCAGACACAAGCTATAGACTTTTCTATTTGGAGCCAGGCACTTTAACCATTTACAACGCAAGGTTTCTAGATAATCCTACCAAAATATTCACCATTTGGCTTCAAAACCAAATGGCTAGAAGTAGCATCTTAACTAGGCTTTCCCCCATCCCTTGGTACATCTAGGTGCTATGTCCTGAATCTGATGGAAAGGGTTCCAGTAGGAAAGGCATGGATCAGAGATTTTATAAAAGTCTATGTACCACTTTGCCTGCCTCTCTGATCCAAGGAGACTTTATCAAACATATTCCCACCTCCACTTCCAGAGTAGTGTCAACTGCTTCTCTGCCTGAGTAGATCAAACAGCACCTGAAGCCCATCATCCAATTTGCCTTTTTTCTATTACACTGTGTAAACTCTTCAGGACCACCCTACCAAGACCACTTCTACTGCCTGTAGAAACTAAGGACTATACACACTTTAACCTTCTTAGGAGAAGGACATCATTTATCCCCCATACACTCCAAACCTGAATCAGGAGGGGAGAGATATGAGAAATGAATTCCACTCTGGGCAATTATGTTCCTCATTCTTATAACAGGTTATAACACACTGGTATACAACCCTTTTACTCTTCCATTATCATCACCTATCCTCTCCTGGTCATTGCCTCTCATTCATGAATGACTTTAGTACCTGGGCAGTTGTCTTCCTCTCTGTCCCAATTCCTACTGGTATTCTCTAAAGCTGGGATATCCCCATGTAAGACCCATCCAACTCTGGCTTTCAGAGCCTCAACCTCTCATCTCCAGTACCCTTTCCCTTTACTCCTCAACCACACACTCTCATGGTCCATCCCCAGACCTTGTCATTAACAAAAATGGCAGCAACCTTCTAAATCACTGATTGGAAGATCGCACCCTCTAGTCTAACCTCCTATCCAACTAGCTCACCTGATAAAGTGTCCCTTTAAAACAATGAGTCTGTTTCATTTTGCTGTCTAATCTCTTGGCCTTCTTTCTATCCATCACCCCCCTCCCATCTCTACTTCCCTCCTAAACTTTCATATATTTCATAGTTCCTTATCATACTTACCTCCTTGCAAACATCCTCAACTCTATTACTTCTTTTTTCTCTCCTTCACATTTTCCTGCCAATACTCCAACCCTGGAAGAACCTAATAATCTTCATATTTATTCTCATGGATCTCATAACTTGGAGTACAAGTCACTGTGAATTCATGATACCCAACTTCAAACAGCCATCCAGCCTTACCTGACAATCTTAGTGTATTTCTCTGCAATGTTCACTTTTTCATTCTTATCGAAGACTACTTCATACTTTTTTTTTTTCTTTTTATACCTCTCCTCACCAGGATAATCTTATCCTATACTTTATTGAGCAAATAAGGAGCCGTCAGTCTGCAGCTTCCATGTCCTCCCATATTCAACATCTCTTAACCTACGAAGGATGTGGAAACATCCTTCTCCCCATTCTGTCTTTCTTTCTCAGGTGATTAAGTATCTCTCCTCTGTCAAAAGGACTCTCTACATGTGTTTTGCATCACAATTCCCCCATCTTCTCAAGGGCTTTATATTCTCAGTTGTCCCTTTTCTCTCCTACATCATCAACTTCTTTCTTCTCACCAAATTGCTTACTTTACCTCATAAACATGATGTCTCTTACGTATAAAATGAAATAATTTTTATATTTATTTTATAAAATAAAATATTATAATAAAATAAAATAAAATGAAATACAGCCTCCCATGAACTTACAGTTTCCCACCAGCTACAGTCCAATTCCTCTGCTTTCCTCCTCTGGTAACTGAATCGTCTTACACAGTCTCTATTTCCTCAGCTCCTTTTCATTTAACAGTTCAACCCAGTCTGGCTCCCTCCCATCATTCCACTGAAACTGCTCTACGTTTCAGCAGCAATTAACCCAGCTCCTTCTTCTTGTGCTCCTTCCTCCATGACACCATTCTTCCTTGTTTTCCTCCCTCATCTTGGCTGCTCCTTCTCAGTCTTTTTCATAGGCTCGTCCACCTCTTCCTGTGAGATGAATGTTGGAGATCATTTGGGGCTTGCCCCCTCCCTTTTCTTTTTTTCTACATTCTCTTCCTTTATTCCCATCGCTTCAATGGACATTTGTATTTTGATACTTCCCAAATTTATAGTCTCAGTATTAACTTCTTTGAACTTCACACTCATATGTCCAGCTGCCTCTTTGACATGTCCAAAGCAGAATTCTTGATTTTATCTTAAAACCCGTTTTTCCCTGAGGCTTCCCATCTTCATAAATGACATCACCACGCACACATTTTCTCAAGCCAGAAACCTGAGGGTGTGACCTTCTTCTTTTCTCCCCTCCCTCTGAATCTATTGATACATCTGATCCATCAGCAAGTCCTATCTCTGCTATCATCAAACTATAACTCAACTACTTCTAGTTCTCCTCATTCCCACCACCAATATCCTAATCCTAGATGTCATAACTTCTCCCTCAGCTACTGCAAGAACCTCCTCACACATGTCCCCATTTTTTTGTCCTTCAAAATTATCTTTTCTTTATACAAAAGTCAAAGTCGAAGTGACTAATATATATATATATATATATATATATTAGCTGTATCACTCTCTTGCTCAAAGGCTTTCAATAATTTCCCATTGCACTTTGAAGCAAGTGAAAACCCCATACCATGGCCCATGCTGCCCTTCTTACTGTTCCAGCTCCATTTCATGCTGCCACCTACCTCCTCACAGTGCTTTATCAAGTGAGTCCCCCGTCCAGTTTCTCAAACATGTAAATTCTCCCCCACCTAAGGTCTCCATGTCAACCACATCCTCAGCTGAATGTAGCCTTCCTTGGAGGCCTTCTCTCATTACCATATAAAAAATAATATTAATATATTGTATATTGTGCTATAGATACTCAGCTAAGTATTTTAAATGGATTATTTTGTTTAATACTCTTAACAAACCTATAAATAATGAATTATATGAGTAAACAAAGGCACATAAATGTAAAATAACTTACTCAAAGAAAACATATCTTATAAGCAAAGAACTCACAACTAGACAGTCTAGGTCTAGAACCAAATTCTTTACCTGTAGTGTATTAATTTACATTTCCTCCTCTTATTCCCTACTCTCTACAGTGTGTAATTATTAATTACTTTGTTTGCTTCTATTCATACAGATAAAATTTACAAGGGCCTCTTTTGTGTCAGGGCCCATGCTAGGTAAAAAAAGCAAGTTTTTCCATCTTGTGGGGCCTGTGCCCAGTGGGGAAGACTGATCTGTATGTTCCATGAGGCCAGGGTTGTGTCTTCAGACCCATGTGCCTGCCACATCACAGATATGTGACAGGTACTTAATGATTTTTTTTTTATTGAAATGTGAGTTCTAAGGAATTTTGTTTTGTTCAAGTAGCAAGAATTATGTATTAGTCTCCTGTGGCTGCCAAAACAAAGTATCACAAACTGGTGGCTAAAACAACAGAATTTGCTCTCGTAATTCTGGAGGTCAAGTAAGTTCTGGAGTCTGACTCAAGGTTTCAGCAGAGCTTCACTTCCACTGGAGACTCTAGGGGAGAATTTATCCCTTGCCTCTGACAGTTTCTGGCAGCTGTCAGCATTCCTTGGCTTGTGGTCATTTCTCTCTCTCCTCTGCCTTCACATTACCTTCTCTTATATGTGTCTGTGTTATTTGTGTTATTTTCTTTTTCTTCTCTAAGAATACTTGTGATGGTATTTAGGGCCCATCTGGATAATCCAAGTAATATTGTCATTTCAAGATCCTTAACTTAATTATGTCTTTGGCTATATGTGATACTGTTCACAGATTCTGGTGATTAGGACAAGACACATGTTTTGGGGGTCACTATTCAGCCCTCCAGAAGGAAAAGGTCCATCTGCCCTGTAAAGGGCTGGCAGTCAACGAGGCACTACATTCCTTTTCCTCAACTGTCCACATTGTCGGAGATAATTGCTGACCCTACCAAAACCCAGACTCACTTTCTGAAGCTGTTAGAGAAGTGACTCTCATACTACATTATACTGAAGTATCATCTAGGGAGCTTGTTTAAAGTCTTGATTGTTGGACTTTACATCCAAAGATTCTAATTTCATAATTATCTGGCATCAGATTTGTCCATTATAACAATACCCAGTGATAATCCACCCTTTATGGAGAGTGTCCAAGAGAAAAATCCAAGCCAGAATCAGATAGAGATTTCTAGAAATGATGTCCAGTCTTTTGCTCTAAAATCAATACTGTGTAAAGGTTCTAGCTTACTCTTTAGTAAGCCAAGATTTGGGTACTGAGCAGATTCTGAAAAGTCTCCCATCATTCAGGCACCCATAGCACTTTATTTCTTTGGGGACACACTGAAGACTTGTTTGGTATCTTCTAGAGAATAATCAATAAGAATGCATTCTTCTCAACACTTTATGAGGCTTTTGAAGCTTTTAAATAAACATCCACATGCAAGATAGAGGGGCACACCTTCCAAAAACTGTAGCGATATACTTTGTGCTATTAGGTAGAGGATAGTGCATGAGTCATTCAGCTGAATATATTCTTTTATTTGCTTATTTAAGTGAACACCGGCTCAAATGCCCTTTCAAGTATCTGTCTTTGAGAAAGTTACCCTGGTCCAGTTAAGCTATGGAAAATATTGTCCTAATATTTTTTTCCTGAAACAGAATTTGCTTGGCTTGTGGCCAAGCCTTGCCTTGCCTTGTCTAAGGCAACTTTCTAAGTGAGAAGCTTTACATTGTGTGTCTACTTTCAAAAAGCAAAGAAGGACACTTGAGAAATTAAAAATAAATAAAATGAGGCAATCAGTTTTTGTTTTTCTTTTTAATATTTGTAGACAAATTAGGGACTAACTAGATTGGAGGAAAGATTCTTCAAGTTTGTTAAATCTTCCCAAAGATGTCAGAATTTTATTCAAACTAAACATTCTGTATTCCAAATTGTTACAGTCTGTTTTTCCAGCCCTTCCCAAGGATCTGCAGCTCAGAGGCCTCCACTTCAGATGGTAAACTGGAACAGCTATGCATTTTAGTTGCTTCATAGAGCTCAGGTGGAGTTATCCCTGCAGAGACCCAGATATGTTCCCCCTACATGATACAGTGAAACAGTGCATCACATAGGCTATTTTAGAAGTCTTCCATAAACCAAATTCCTGTATGGTATGCATCCAGCTGGGTAAGCAACTTACTAAATGGTGCTTGAAGGGATCTGATGTAACCCTCCTCACTCTCCTGGCAAAGACATGGAATGGTTTTCTCCCCTTTCCTTCCTGCCTCCCTCAAACACTCCTGCTTATCCATGGTGTCATTCTGTAAATTACCTCTCTTTCAAAACTCTAAATATTCATTTTGACGTAATTTTTCTGGATACAAATATAAGGGCAAACTGAATTTACTTTGGTATCATGCCCTTCTTAGAAAATGTTCATTTATTTATTTAACAAATATTTATTGAACATCTAGCATCTGCCAGGAAAACAACGGCATCATGATTTACTTTCAAATTAATTGAAAGCCAAAGAGATTATTTTTTCTTGGCTGCACATTTATGCATTTATATTTGTATCATGAGGATGGAAAAGATGAATTTCAAACCTAGCGTTAACTATAAAATGTATGAACGAAGTACATGTTCACACCATTATTCTGAAGCCTCTTTAGTTAAGTGCTGGCTTTGACAATGGACAACGGGAAAGGAAAGGGTGTTTGTATGGCCGCTTATGGTTGAATTCACACTCTTGCATTTTGTATTTCACCCAGAAAAACCAGTTTAGCAAATACTGCCATGTATTAGTAGCACTATTTTAACAAGCCCACAAATGTTAGTTAAATATTTAAAGTTCAGTGTAGAGGTATAGATGGCCTTTTCTTTTAACGTTGTAGATAGTAGCTATAGTTGTTGATCAACTGCAAATCTCTCTCTCTCTTTCTCTCTCTCTCTCCCTCTCCCCACATGCCCCCCATACACTATTTGCTTATTATTTTCCCATAGATAACCAGAGGACGGATATTTGCCATCAAGATAGCTTAGCAAGGCAGTCTGCGTGATGTTTGTGATTCCATTTGTCACAGGAGCTTTTATGAGGGAACAGAGGATATAACTTTGCCCATTTTTCATTTCCTGTTATCGCTCAGGTTTCAGTCTTCGGATGCTCTGTTTTCCTGTACCTCAACTGGAGCCGGTATTATCAGAGCACCACCTGTTACCACCATTGCCGCTGAGGCCCTGTCAGCAGTTCCAGGAGCAGAGAGGTTCCTTCCAGGGAAGCTGAGAAACCCTTGCAGGCCAGAGCAAACCAAGTCCACAGTTAGGTCCACATATGCAGAGCAAAGCAGGCATTTGATGATTAACTAAATAATTCCAAGAGAGGAACATTCTTGGAGTTGTAAAGCACATTTAACTTTATGGAGCGCTTCCCCACTTCTATTTTGCTGGATTATCTGAGCAGCCTGTAACACAGCAGAGCTGGTACAATTATGCCTGTTTGTACTCATGTAGAGATCCTGCTTTCTGTATCCTCTACAACTAGAAATGGCCAGGCTGTGGGGTGTAACTAAGGATAAACAATGGAGTCAGTGGTGGAGAACTCACTCCAAAGGTGTGCAAGGAAAGAACAAACTGAATCACTTTGCTGTATACTTGAAACTAACACAACATTGTAAATTAACTATACTTCAATTACACACACACACACACACACACACACACACACACACATCACTGGGGAATCATTTGAGCTATACATTGCAGGGAAGGAGAAGAGGTTGATGACAGTGGACTGGCCCAACTTATTCTTTCTTGATGACTTTTCTTAGAGTTTAGTCCTCTAGTCTGGACCCTAATCAATCAATCATAGGCTTATATTTTAGATGTTGCTCTCCCTCCCTCTCCTCCTTTAAAACTTACATCTGTCTCATTCATAGTTCTAAATACATGTTCTTGCTGCCTCCCAAGACTATAATAACAGACCCATGTTAGCACAGGATTGGGGGGTGGGTTGGTTCAGGGTCTCACCTCATCTCAGTCTTGACATTCTCCTCTCTTTATTGCCCCTCCCCATATACACATCCTTTTCCAGTGTCTAGTAGTAATTCCAATCTTGCTTGATTTTTGTTACCAAGTCTTATGCCTGACTCTTATCAGTGGACCCCAGTCTTAATCATATATCCATTCCTCTGACTCCTTTAGAACCACTGTTTCTGAATAAATTATCTAACTCCCAAGAGTGGCCATTTGAAACTCCAGCCCAAGGACTGCAGATTTGCCAGCTACTGAGAAATGCTTTCCTGATGCTGGCTGCTTGACAATCAGTTTGTCCACCTAAATTTTACACATCTTCTTCTCATCCTTCTCCAAAGTTGTGTTCTTCTTCCCCGTTGGGAGACCTTTTCATTTGTTTTAAATGTCTCCAAAGTGGATGTCATGCTTGGATTATAACCTGTTGCCATATTCCTTTGGTATCTAGTTTTCAGTAGAGTCATTCTCACTAGTATTTATGCAACTTAAATGGGAACCGGGGACCCAGTTTCTGGCCCTGACTTCTAGTCCCCCCAGCCTCCTGAACTCAAGCTTTGTCATGTGATATGAAAATTAGAGGCCGCCACCAGAATGATTGATTAGAAGATAACTCACATATCTGTTGTACCTTGATGACAATGTGCCACAGAGTAGGTTAGGCCATGAGAGAGAAACCGTCAAGATTTGGAAAAAGACCCATTAGGGATCCAGGTACATGGAGCCTTGGGAAGCTCTCCTTCATGTGTAGATGGGTAAGACAAGCACAGAGCTCTACATGGGGCTGCCTGGGATGCCCCACCATGCCTACACTCTCCAGACTTCTCCTTTGTGCTCTAAGCATGTTTCTTCTTCAAAACACACTGGTTCTGTTATCATACATGTTCTCATCCAGTTGCAAATAATAAAATTTATGACTAATTGTGGTTTGATGCACCACTGATGCTAAAGATACTTGATAACTTTTCACAGAAAAGACCCTGAAATGAATGATGTTTAAATGGAGCATTTTGCAAGGCTCTGAAGGCTGTAGATTGATCATAAAGGAGAGAGCATATGTATGGTTCTGTACCCCAGATGGGGTAAGAGGGCTTGGGGACAGAGGACTGGGCATGGAGGGGCTGCAACCGAGGCCTTCAAAGGAATGACTGTAACCACTGGAAGCCCTACTCTGCAATATCACTGCCTGACAAGTTCCCTGAATCAGTAAAGGGCCATTGGTTTCTAAAGTCTCCCATTTATCCCCTCCAGTTGCTCCGTCCCAAATCATTCTTGAGTTTTTCCTAAAATTTTTGATAAGTTTAGAATTGAACTCCTGTGACTTAGAGCAATATTTCCTCAAGTGTGAAATGCTACAGATAATTTTAGGTAATGCACAAGTCTGGCAAATAAAATTAAATCACATAGTGAGAAAGTTATTCCCTTTTCAATTCTCTTTTCATCCTTCTGATGATACCAAGGATAAATTCTCAGTCTGGAACTGTGCATTTTTAACACCTCTCCAAGATTTATTTTCTCCTTTTTTAGAAAATTAAGTGCAGACTTGAAGCTCAGAGCCTTTGACAGGTAGTAGTATTTTCCCATAAATTAATAACATTATTTAATTATATTGTATTTATTTTCATACTATCACCCTCTTACGGAAAGTAACATCAGTCATGTATTTGAGATAGTGAAGTCAAGTTTTCTTTTAAAATCAAACTTCTAATTTAAGAAGAATGGATAAGTTTGAAGAAAACGTTAAATAAATGATAGACGGGAGGTATGTGGCAGTAGGCATGGGAAAAATGTTGATGGTGACATGCAAATGACAGACTGGTAACAAACATTGGCTTGGGTCATATTCCTAATATTCCCACTGTGCTTCAGAATTTCTCTCTCTCTCACCTTTCCTGGCCTTTTTGCTCTCCTTTCATCCAAAATAATATTTCAGTTGAAGTGCACCTTGATCGACTTGACAGTAAGTACACAAGCCCCTAGCGTTGGAGCATTTCATGGTAGAGCTACAAGTATCACTAAAAGCTCAGGTATACATAAGGGAATGAGAAATTTAGCCAGGGGAAAGCCAGCGGCCTTTGCCTTCAGCACAGGGGAAGGTAGAACGTGGGTGGGGGAGGAAACATGTCAACACAGGATGGGGAATATTTTCCCCTTCCAGCCTCCACCTCCCCTCTTAATATCTACCATCACACAAAAGACAGGGGGAGGGGAAAGGGAGACCACAGCCCATGTATTTGGGTAATTGCTATCTCAGTATGAAATGACATCTTCTTTTTATTTCCCTTACCCGCACCTAATACACCAGCATATTGTATCCCTCACACTGAAATCTGTGTGTATAAATTTTTGCAGGCACAGTGAGACCTCGTTGGGTTTGGCTGTTGTTTCTGAAAAGAGTATAAGAGGACATCAAATGTAAGTGAATCAAGCCCTCAGCTAGCATTTAATTGATAAGAACTAAAGCTAATATTAGATAACAAATAAATGGTCTGTTGCACAGGCATTTAATTAAACACCAAATTAATGCAGTAATGACCTACTGGAACTAAAAGCCAGGAATGCTTTACTGCACGCCAGCATCTGGACATTTTCACCTTCCAGCCCCCCTCCTCCTTCCCCCTCCTCTGCAGACAGATACATTATAGAGAAATACATTCACTCATATCCTACGTCCTCATGTTTTCATGTCTTGACTCATCATGCGTAATAATCTATTTTACCCAAGGAAGCTTGACCACTTAGCTAACTCTCTACTGAATCTCCCCTATAATATGTCCCAAACCTCAGCATTTGGGACTATTTGAAACCCTGGTCTTGTAGCCCTTGGCTGATTACATGCTGCCTTGAAGAGTAATTGCAGACAGTGTTTTAGATAATGGTCTCAGGGAAGAGCATGAAAAGTCATGAAGGGGAGTGAGGAGTTGATACAGGGCTTTGTCTGGACCTCTCCAGGACCTTTCAGTCATACAATAAAACATATAATAGGTAGAGGAAATGAGGAGATAAACTCCATGTAGATTTACTCCACTCATCCAGGTTGGCTTCTACAGGGCTCATCTGGGCCACTCTCATACTGTCTTGATGCTAACGCCTGTCCACTAGGTAGAGGTAAGCCCTAGAAGCACTTCAAGAACACCTCTTCCATGCACAGACTGCACACAGCCATGTGTATGCTATATTCCTCTTTTGCTCCATGAGACTTTGAATCCCCCTCCTGGACACAGGGACAGAGCCTTTTCAGTGTAACCTTCCAAGGTTCTCTGTCTCCTAGTAACAAACTCACTTCAGTTAAGAAGAAATCTCTAGGAGCCAACAACCTATATCAATGCATTTTTCCAATTCTGGGCCTAAAACCAAACGTAGGCAACTTTACTGGACCAGAAATAGGATTTCTGGGTCCAGTGTAGTCTAATTCCTCCTCTCTGAAAGCCGAGAAAGACAATTTTAGCATCTGGAGTATGTATGTACTTAGAAATGTGGGGTCTCCACCAATACATAATTCCTGAGTTAAGGGGTTCCAATATAGAATGAGGTTTTAATGAGTGTGGAGTAATTTGTTCCCCCAAACCACCACCTGCCCTCTTCTCAGACATGATCTTAAATCAAAATGATTTGACAAAATGAGTTAAACCCCATTGACTCTAGCAAGAACAATATACAGTGAAAAATCTTTCTATCTATCTATCTATGTATCTATCATCACAGGTTTTAATGTTAGAGCCTTCAGGGCTCTCCTCTCTGCTTTACCATACTCCATTCCTTTTGCATCACAATATCCCTCCCAATTCCACCCTACCTCCATCTCCCCTTTGGGATCTTCTTTCCCTCATCCTTCCCCAGAACTTCCCATGTGGATATTCATGCATTCCAGACCATTCATACCCCTTGGGGTTAAGAGTCTGAAAGTCAATAGTAATGTCAATGAAATTTTTGGTGTTAATTTCCCCTTTTGAGGATACTGAAAGGAGTAAATCTCTAATGGTGGAGTTTCCTGAAAAATTCAAGGTGAATAGGAAAGGTTTCAGAGGCCTGGAATACGGCTTTTAGGCATCTTTTAACATCATATGTATTGTCTTTTTCCAAGCAGTATTTGTCCTATGTGGGTGGGGGAGACAGACTCAAGGGAATTATATCCTACAGCTTATGGTACCATTGGATCCAGTGGCATATATGAAGTTCTCTGGATGACCTAATAAAAACAGCAAATTTATTTTAGGGAAATGTTTAAATACATATATAGATAGATAGATAGAGAGAGAGAGAGATAGAGAGATAGAGAGATAGATATAGATAGATAGATATAGATATAGATATAGTCATTGCTCTGTGTTCAGAGGAGATTGGTTTCAAGATCCCCCACAAATACCAAAATCCACAGATGCTTAGGTCCCTTATATAAAATGGTGTAGTATTTGAATATAACCTAAGAACATCCTCCTGTACACTTTAAATCATCTCTAGATCACTTATAATACCGAATAAATGTAAATGCTATGTAAGTAGTTATAAACACAATGTAAATGCTATGTAAATATTTGCTTGTGCAGAGAAAATTCAAGTTTTGTTTTGTGGAACTTTCTGGAATATTTTTTCAAATTATTTTCAACCTGAGGTTGGTTGAATTTGTGAATGTGGAACCCACAGATATGGAAGGCCAATTGCATATATAATATTTTTGTGTAAAATATCTCACATATGCCCAACACCCTGTTTTCTTATTACTGCATTAGTCCTAGGGTTTATTTTGCTATTAAATGGTTGAGTAAAAGTGCTTTCTATAGGCCTTTTAATTTCCTAAATCTTTCTTCACATCAGTTGTTGCCTGTGATACTCTTCACATCTCTGTAAGATAAATTGGACAGATGTTACCAACCCTTTTGAAATAAGCGTCTTAAGCCCAGGGAAGCTTAAAAATCACACAGCAATTTCAGGCTGGAAATAGAGAAGAAACCTATCTCCAGAACCAGATGTCTTTCCATGTCATCACATTATCCCTGGTCTTGAGAAGTTGCTGTGCACACAGTTGAAATAAACTGCCTAATAAATTTTAAAAATAAATAAAGAGATATTAAAGTTTCTCCTCCAATTTTTGTTCTTAAGTCATATGTTTTATCCCAGGATAGCAAATTGTTTACAAGCAATTACAGTAATTAAGCATAAATACACCCCAGTGAGCAAATATTATTATCCACTTTTTAACAGATGGGAAAGCAGAAGTGGAGAGAACAGGAATGACCTGCACAAGGCCAAAGAGGGTGTCCGTCAGACACAGGAAGGGCCTGGAACCTCAGACACCCCATGTTTGTCCTCTCACTTCTGGATGACCCACACTCCATAAAGAAAGTTTGACTTGTAAAAAATGGAAAAGAGGATGAAGGTGGTTGGTGACAATGCTGGGGAGAGAGCTGCTAGAAGTAACAATGCAAAAAGGACATGGTTTGAGAGATGCAAAGTGACATAGCCTGATCCCTCAGAGACATCTGAGACAATGTCCAGTCTCATCCTGGGGCAGCCCAGGGTTAGCAGCAAAGGTCATAAATGGAATACAAGTGTCTCCTCTCAGAACTAAGGTGGCCAAGCTTTTTCCAGTTCTGCATCTTTAGAATGAGCATGTGCCCATAAAATGAAGATTACTGGAATCACAGAATGAGAAGATGTGCTCGTGATGAAGATACAATTGCCCTTTCCGAAGGGCTTTGTAAATTGTGAGTCAAATGTACAGTTGCATTAATATTAGGAAAATTACATCCAGGGGAAAATGCTGAATGACAAGAAGGCTAACTTCTCATGCTGCGTCTTTCTGCCCATTATCACTTTTGACAGACAGTTTGAATTCAAGCAGAAAGCGTATGGCCAAATAGAGTAAGACAGAAATGAAACAATGGCTTTAAGAGTTAACAAAAACAAATCTGAAATGAAAAGTTGACAAGTGAGGTTCATGTCACATTGCTGAAATCAACAGTGAAGCCCAGACAAATAATTGCTTGATTTTTCTGTTGAAATATTTGGGAGATTTTTTAATATTATTTGTCATCACTTACCGAGATAAGATGGATGCAGCATTCAGTAAAACTGGGTGTGGGGGGGATTTGAAAGCCTCCCTCAGATAGCTTTATGAAATTTTATGTATAGGACAGAAAAGTATCCAGACACCCATTTCTGCAGAAAAATAAATAGTTATTTATTTCAGGCACTATTTCTACAAAAATTTATATAGCCACCACATACCAACCACAGGAGAGAGAGAGAGAGAGCGCGAAAGTGAGATAGAGAGAGAGAGGAATAAAGAGAAGGAGAGAAAGAGTACATGGCACTTCGTAGTCAAAGTAAGTGGGCTGCACCCATCCCAGGGAGCCAGCTGAGAGCAGGGTGTGTATGTGTCATCTCCAGTTTTCTCAGAAGCAAGAAGATATTAAGAAGGGTATGTACTCTCTTTGAGAATCCTTTATACAAATGTTTTGGTCAACATTGGAACAAGTGTGGACTGTCACTACCTGTGATTAGGTAACTTTAGTTAGTTCCAACAGATTCTTAAAACTTATTCAGGGAAAATATCCCAACTTACATGTCAGCTGAAATACACAATTCTAAGTCTTTGGCATTGTGACACTCAGAACGCTCAAAAATTATTTTTGTTTTAGTAGCATAGGCAACGATCTTTCCTCTTTGACTCGCACCACTCCTTAGATGTTTCTACATGCTACCAGAAAAATCAGCTGTTCAGGGAATAAGAAAAAGAATGGTGAGACAAAACAATGAAGTTGTGTAGCCTATCACCAATTAAAGAAACATTCCCACTTAGTAATAAATCTTTACATGCTAAATAGAAATAATGTCAAAGATCAAAATAAGAGTGAATAGGACAATACAGGGTGACTAGAATAACAGAAGTCAGCTGTTGGCTTTTTCATTTCTATTATTTTTCTGACTTACAATCATGACGTTTTAAATTCAGCACTGTGAATTCCAATAAAACAAGTCACCAGCCTAAATAAAGGAGTGAATGCATGAATAAATGAATGAATCACAAGTAGTTTTATCTTTGCTCTATTCACACCAGCTAGGCAATTTAGGAGATTTACGTTTGAAAGCTGATCCCTGTCTCAGACTGTTCAGCTATCTTTCCTCCCTTTACAACATGTGCCATATCAGTCAGAATTTGGTGGTGTCCAGGCTGAGACATCGTGTGATACTGTACAATATCTGGCAGGCAATACTAGGATGCCAGAATGGCCCCTTAGGCTATTATCACTCAGGAATCTGGGTTTGGGCTACTTTGATTTCCACCTTGTATCCTACCCACCAAATCACTTCCAGATAATAGGGGTCATCTGTCATCAAAATGCTGGAAACTGGTCTGCATAACATGGTTCTCTCACCTTTGAACATAAGTGGTTGATGAGTAATGGCATTGCTGTCTTCCAACTCACTGGAGAAGAACAGGCCCTTCTGGAAGATATTACCAATCCTGGTGGTCAGTAGGTGAGCTATAGCTCCTGTTCCCAGGCCTGTATTTCAGCAATATGACCAAGCATCTCTATTCTGTAAGGCTGGTCATCACTGCACTCCTAAAAGAGAATAGTGCAATAAAGGGAGCATCTAATGACCTCCCCAGTTGATGAATCTCCAAATTGCCAATATGACACTTGAGCAAAGTCATATATGTACTTTCTAGGTTTTCCCAGGCCCAGATTCCAGATCATGGGTCTGAATCAGGTTTACTATGTCTCAAACCTCTCTTTTCCTTTCCTGTTATCACTATGTGATACTAAACATTAGTATCACATAGAGACACCATTTATTTTCTGGACAACCAATGAAAGAAAACTCCTGTAGCAAGTTGTGATAACTATTTCTTCCAATCTCCCACTATGACATCCAGAGGATCAAGGTGGTTTAGGACAGGTTTCACTGGCTAGATAATTATGAAGCTTTAATTGATTTATTTCCAAGACAGCTGCCACATCTTCCTTTGCTGGTCAATATTTTAAATTTCCTTCACACTCCTCCTGCCTAAAAAACAATGATAGATATTTAGGGAAATCAAAATTAACTTCTAATTAGAAAAACAATAAGGATTGATTGATTGATTGACTGATCTATTTATTTATCTTTGTATTTGATAATGAATACAAAAAAGGAAGGAGATTTTTTTGTTCTTCTCTTTGTCTTACTATCCCTTATCTCTCCATCTTCAAAAATATGAGCCTCAAATGCACTTGAGATACTAGTTTCTTTCATGATTTTAGCAGTTCTTCCACCTAGACAGATCTATTCCTTTTCTCTAACCTGTGATAGAGAAAACATCAAGAAGATCTTCAGTAATTAGTCAACATATTTGGATGATTTGAGAATATACCACCTTTTACCATATAGTAGTAGTTCTCCCCAGGACATATGATATTAGTCACAAGTCCTAATAGCCTAGGTGGATGGACTTTGTACTTAAATGGATCCATGATTAACAGTGGTGTCATGGCCATGAACCTCAACTGAGAAAATAAACCCTAGATTTCCATTGCAGAGAGTGGGAGTCTTAGTAAAATACCAATCTGACCCTGACCCTCTTCACTGAATGCTACCATGGATTTGCTGCTCAGAGGGGCACCCTGGCCCCTCAGGATCTGGCTCCTGCTTACCACTCAAGTCTCATGGCTCAAGGTTCTCTGACACTACTTTTGTATAGCGGGAACACCAAACTGCATGTAATCCACTGCTCCTCCAACACCCCTAAACACTCGGCAGTACCTTCCACACTCACTATGCCACCTCTCATATATACATCTCTTCCATGTTGAACCCTCCCTTCAATCTGGTATGTGTTAAGTTTGTTCCAGGTAAACAGCTTTAATGTACAGTGTATTTGCTGATTATGATTCCTTACCAGACAAAACTAATACATAATGCCATGAGGTTTTCATTAAGAAATACTGAAGCCTGTTTTTTGTATAAAGTTGAAGTTTCTATAACATATGGATTTATGAATCCAGAAGTAAACACCCTTTGTAAAAGTTTTCCTAAATGTAAAACCCTAAATAAATTTTCTCAGACAACGGTTTGTAGAAACAGTTGTTTAAAAGTAAAAAAAAAAATTTTTTAAATGGCGGACTAGGAGGACACAGAATTTGCATCTCTGCACAACTAGGACACCTACCAGGCACTGGTGGGAGACCACAGACCTAAGGGGATGAGACGAACCCCCAGTTACTGGGTAGGACTTGGGGCATGGGTGGGGAGTGAAGGGGGAGGAGAAGTGGAGGCAGGACGGGACTGGGGCCCCTGAGGGGTGGCTGGGAGAGGGAAGGGATCCCACACCTGAAGAGGGAAATGGGGGACCACTGGAAGGGCAGAGGATTAAAAGGGAGCATGGCCAGTTTTCCCCTGTCCACTTGGGCCCCCGGGAGCCTGCTGAGATCCCCGGCCTGATCCTCTGCTCACTGAGGACCCCTCCAGCCACGCGGGTCCTGGGAGTGGGAGGGAGGGAAGGAGGAGCAAAAGTAAAGGCCAGACCTACAGGACAGGCCATGCCTGAGGGGTGGCTGGGGGAGAGGAGGAGTTTCTACATGCAGCAGGACCCACACATGGTTAGGGGTCCAGCGGCAACAGGGGAGACCCTGGCGGAGATGTTGGGGGAGGGGAGTGAAGGAACGGAAAGGAATGGGCCAGTGCTTTCCCTGTTCACTTAGGCACCGGGGAGCCTGTTGGGCTCCTGGGCCTAATCATCTGCCCTCAGAGCCTCCCTCCTACTTTACAGAGCCCAAGCCCCCCCCTACACCCCCACCCAGGGCCCTACCTCTACACTTGGAGATCCCCTCTGAGACCCCCTCCAACCGTGCTGGGCCTAAAATCCACCCAAACACCCTGACCCAGGGCCTTACCTCCAAACTCCGGAACTACACTCTCCACCTGTGCTGCCCCTCCCCTTCTGCACAGGTCCTAAGCAGAAGCACCGCCCCACGCTTGAACATGGCCCTGCCTAGGCCCCACCCCCAAGGCCTTTTCCAGATGCATGGGTCCTAAGCCTAGGCCCCACTCCACACTCAAACGTCCTGGATGTCTAAGTTCTACCCTCTGCCTACACTCTGTCCCCCGTAGCCATAGCCAAGGTCTTTTTTTTTTCTTCTTTTTTCTTCTCTTAGGTTGGGGTTCTGTTTTACCTTGTTGTTGTTGATTCATTTATATTTTTTTCTAATAAATCTTCTATTTTTCTAAATTTATTTTATTTTTTATTCTTTGTTATTGTACTGCTCCTATTTTTCTTTTTTTGCCATACCATGTGGCTTGTAGTATCTTGGTTCCCAGGCCAGAGGTTGGGCCCAAGCTCCTGTGGTGGGAGTGCCAAGTCCAAACCACTGGACTAATAGAGAACCTCAGACCCCAGGGAATATTAATTGGAGTGAGGCCTCCTGGAGGTCCTCATCTCACACCAAGACCCAGATCTACCCAACTGCCTGCAAACTCAGTGCTGGATGCCTCAGGCCAGCCAACAAGTAAGACAAAAATACAACCCCACCCATAAAAAAAAAAAAAAGAAATGACCAAAAAAAATGTTACAGACAAAGGAGCAAGGTAATAACCTACAAGAAAAATAAATGAATATGAAATAGGCAACCTACCTGAAAAAGAATTTAGAGTAATGGTAGTAAAGGTAATCTAAAATTTCAGAAACAAAATGGAGAAAATACAGGAAACATTTAACAAGGATCTAGAAGAACTAAAGAGCAAACAAACAGTGATGAACAATATAATAACTGAAATTAAAAATACTCTAGAAAGAATCAAGAGCAGTATAACTGAGGCAGAAGAATGGATAAGTGAGCTGGAAGATAAAATGGTGGAAATAACAGCTGGGGAGAATAATAAAAAAAAAAAAAGAACTGAGGAAAGTCTCAGACACCTCTGGGACAACATTAAATGCACCAACATTTGAATTATAGAGGTCCCAGAAGAAGAGAAAAAGAAAGGGTCTTTGAAGATATTTGAAGATACTGTAGTTGAAAACTTCCCTAACATGGGAAAGGAAATAGTCAATCAATTCCAAGAAGCACAGAGAGTCCCATACAGGATAAATCCAAGGAGAAACACACTGAGACACATATTAATCAAAGTAAAAAAAATTAAATACAAAGAAAAAATATTAAAAGCAGCAAGGGAAAAGCAATAAATACTATACAAGGGACTCCCCATAAAGTTAACAGCTCATCTTTCAGAAACTCTGCAAGCCAGAAGGGAGTAGCAGGACATACTTAAAGTGATGAAAGGGGAAGAAACTACAACCAAGATTACTCTACCTGGCAAGGATCTCATTCAGGTTCAATGGCGAGATCAAAAGCTTTGCAGACAAGAAAAATCTACGAGAATTCAGCACCACCAAACCAGCTTTACAACAAATGCTAAAGGAACTTCTCTAAGCAGGAAACAGAAGAGAAGAAAAAGACCCACAAAAACAAACCAAAATCAATTAACAAAATGGTAATAGGAACACACATATTGATAATCACCTTGAATGTAAATGGATTACATGCTCTAACCAAAAGACACAGACTGGCTGAATGGATACAAAAACAAGACCCTTATATATGCGGTCTAGAGGAAACCCACTTCAGACCTAGGGACACATACAGACTGAAAGCGAGGGGATGGAATAAGATATTCCATGCAAATGGAAATCACAAAAAAAGCTGGAGTAGCAATACTCATATCAGATAAAAGAGACTTTAAAATAAAGACTGTTACAAGAGATAAGGAAGCATATTACATAATAATCAAGGGATCAATCCAAGAAGAAAACATAACAATTATAAATATTTATGCACCCAATATAGGAACACCTCATTACATAAGGCAAATGCTAACAGCCATAAAATGAGAAATTGACAATAACACAACAATAGTGGGGGACTTTAACATCCCACTTATACCAATAGACAGATCTTCCAGATGGAAGATAAATAAGGAAACACAAGCTTTAAATGACACAACAGACCAGGCCAGAGAGACTTAACTGATATTTTTAGGACATTCCACCTGAAAGCAGAAGAATACACTTTCTTCTCAAGTGCACAAGGAACGTTCTCCAGAATACATCACATCTTGGGTCACTAATCAAGTCTTGGTAAACTTAAGAAATTTGAAATCATATCAAGCATCTTTTCCAACCACAATGCTATGAGACTATGTATCAATTACAGGAAAAAAAAACTGTAAAAAATACAAACACATGGAGGCTACACAAGTGCACTGCTCAATAGCCAAGAGATCACTGAAGAAATCAAAGAAGAATTTAAAAAATACCTAGAAACAAATGACAATGAAAACATGAAGATCCAAAACCTGTTCAATGCAGCAAAAGCAGTTCTAAGAGGGAAGTTCATAGCAATTCAAGCTCACCTCAAGAAACAAGAAAAATGTCAAATAAACAATCTAACCTTACACTTAAAACAACTAGAAAAAGAAAAACAAAAAAAACCCCCAAAATTAGTAGAAGGAGAGAAATCATAAAGATCAGAGCAGAGATAAATGAAATAGAAACAAAGAAAACAATAGCAAAGATCAATAAAACTAAAAGCTGTTTCTCTGAGAAGATAAACAAAATTGATAAACCTTTAGCCAGACTCATCAAAAAAAAAAAAAGGGAGGACTCAAATCAATAAAATTAGAAATGAAAAAGGAGACATTACAACTGACACCACAGAAATATAAAAGATCAGAAGAGAATACCTCAAACAACTACATGCCAATAAAATGGACAACCTGGAAGAAATGGACAAATTCTTGGAAAAGTACAACTTTCCAAGATTGAACCAGGAAGAATTAGAAAATATAAGCAGACCAATGACAGGTAATAAAATTGAAACTGTAATTAAAAATATTCCAACAAACATAAGTCCAGGACCAGATGGCTTCACAGGCCAATTATATCAAACACTTAGAGAAGAGTTGACACCTATCCTTCTCAAACTCTTCCAAAAAATTGCAGAGGGAGGAATACTCCCAAACTTGTTCTATGAGGCCACCATCACCCTGATACCAAAACCAGACAAAGATATCACAAAAAAAGAAAATTATAGACCAATAACACTGATGAACATAGATGCAAAAATCCTCAACAAAATACTAGCGAACAGAATCCAATAACACATTAAATGAATCATACACCCTGATCAAGTGGGATTTATCCCAGGGATGCAAGGATTCTTCAATATACACAAAACACTCAATGTGATACACCATATTAACAAATTAAAGAAAAAAGTATATAATCATCTCAATAGATGCAGAAAAGCTTTTAGCAAAATTCAACATGCATTTATGATAAAAAGTCTCCACAAACTGGGCATAGAGGGGACTTACCTCAACATAATAAAAGCCATATACGACAAACTCACAACAAACATCATTCTCAATGGTGAAAAACTGAAAGCATTTCATTAAAGATCAGGAATAAGACAAGAACGTCCACTCTTGCCACTATTATTCAACATAGTTTTGGAAGTCCTAGCCACAGCAATCAGAGAAGAAAAAGAAATAAAAGGAATACAAATTGGAAAAGAAGAAGTAAAACCATCACTGTTTGCTGATGACATGATACTATACATAGAAAATCCTAAATATGTGACCAGAAAACTACTAGAACTAATCAATGAATTTGGCAAGATTGCAGGATACAAAATTAATGCACAGAGATAACTTGCATTCCTATACACTAACAGTGAAAGATCAGAATGTGAAATTAAGGAAACAATCGCATTTACCATTGCAATAAAAACACTAAAATACTTAGGAATAACCTACCTAAGGAGGCAAAGGCTGGTACTCAGAAAACTATAAAACACTGATGAAAGAAATCAAAGATAATATAAACAGATGGAGAGATATACCAGGTCCCTAGATTGGAAGAATTAATATTGTGAAAATGACAATACTACCCAAACCAATCTATAGGTTCAATGCAATCCCTATAAAATTACTAGTGGCGTTTTTCACAGAACTAGAATAGAAAATTTTACAATTTGTGTGGAAACAAAAAAGACCCCAAATAGCAAAAACAATCTTTTGTAAAACACGGAGCTGGAGGAATCAGGCTCCCTGACTTCAGACTATGCTACAAAGCTACAGTAATCAAGACAGTATGGTACTGGCACAAATAAACCAGAAATATAGATCAATGGAACAGACTAGAAAGCCCAGAGTTAAATGCATATATGGTCACCTAATTTATGAAAAAGGAGGCACTTTGTTGTACAGCAGAAACTAACACAACATTGTAAATCACTCATACTTGAATAAAGATATGGAAAAACAATACAAAATAAAAGTAAAATTAAAAATCTAAAATGGTGCTTCCCTGGTGGCGTAGTGGTTGAGAGTCTGCCTGCCAATGCAGGGGACACAGGTTGGTACCCCGGTCTGGGAAGACCCCACATGCTGTGGACTGGCTAGGCCCATGAGCCATGGCCTCTGAGCCTGTGTGTCCAGAGCCTGTGCTCCACAATGGGAGAGGCCACAACAGTAAGAGGTCCGCGTACCGCAAAAAAAAAAAAAAAAAAAAAAAATCTAAGATGGAAGATCATTAAACAATTATTTTTGGGCTTCCCTGGTGGCGCAGTGGTTGAGAGTCCGCCTGCCGATGCAGGGGACATGGGTTCGTGCCCTGGTCCGGGAAAAACCCACATGCCGCGGAGCGGCTGGGCCCGTGAGCCATGGCCGCTGAGCCTGAGCGTCCGGCGCGTGTGCTCCGCAATGGGAGAGGCCACAACAGTGAGAGGCCCGCGTACCGGGAAAAAAAAAAAAAAAAAAAAAAAAAAACAATTATTTTTACCATCTAATAAATTGATTTTAGTATGTAAGTCACAGAGCCCAGGCATGGTGTGTACCCTCAAAAATATTACAGTCAAGCCAAGGTGAAATCTCCATTAATTATCACAATAGAAGATGGCTTACATGAAGTCCTAAATGGGTGGTGTACAAACAATAAATGCAGCTGGAAGTAATACAAAGGAATTTGGACTTTACAGAATGGAAGAATGGCACTGTCACACATTCAGAAACATTCCCTGGTGGCCTTTTTGAGTGAAGGCATGACAGAGGGAGATGAGTTTTGGATTTCAATTAACTTAAATAAACAGAGGGCTTGTGTTGGAAACTGGTGATGGTAAGTCTGGAAAGCAGAAAGATGATTGCTTCTGTTTATTTCATGCACTGATTCCTCGTATTTTTATATTACATAGCATTACATTCAAGATATTCATGATTCTACTTTTCTCCATTTTTGAACTTAAAATTCACTTTCCCATGTTTACGTGATTTTTTAGGCATGGACTGACTGCCTGTTCAATAGCTAATGACTCTGCTTCATCTGACCATCCAAAAGGGGGAATTTCTGATAACAAAACCAGACAAGGATGTCACAAAAAAGAAAACTACAGGTCAATATCACTGATGAACACAGATGAAAAAAATGCTCAACAAAATACTATCAAACAGGATCTAACAGCACATAAAAAGGATCATACACCATAATCAACTGGGGTTTATACCAAAAATGCAAAGATTCTTTAATATATGCAAATCTATCAATGTGATATACCATATTAACAAATTAAAGAATAAAAATCATATGATCATCTCAATAGATGTAGAAAAAAGCTTTTGAAACAATTCAGCCCCATTTATGATAGAAACCCTCCAGAGAGTAGGCACAGAGGGAACTTACCTCAACATACTAAGGGCCATATATGAAAAAAGCCCTGCCAACATTGTTCTCAATGGTGAAAAACTGAAACCATTTCCTCTAAGATCAGGAACAAAACAAGGTTGTCCACTCTCATCACTATTATTCAAAATAATTTTGGAAGTTTTAGCCACAGAAATCAGAGGCAAAAAAGAAATAAAATGAATCCAAATCAGAAAAGAAGAAGTAAAGCTGTCACTGTTTGCAGATGACATCATACTATACATAGAGAATCCTAAAGATGCTACCAGAAAACCACTAGAGCTAATCAATGAATTTGGTAAAGTAGCAGGATACAAAATTAATGCATAGAAATCTCTTGCATTCCTACACACTAATGATGAAAAATCTGAAAGAGAAATTAAGGAAGCACTCCCATTTACTATTGCAACAAAAAGAATAAAATACCTAGGAATAAACCTACCTAAGGAGACTAAAGACCTGTATGCAGAAAACTATAAGACCCTGATGAAACAAATTAAAGATGATACAAACAGAGGGAGAGATATACCATGTTCTTGGATCGGAAGAATCAACATTGTGAAAATAACTATACTACCCAAAGCAATCTACACATTCAGTGCAATCCCTATGAAACTACCACTGGCATTTTTCACAGAACTAGAACAAATAATTTCACAATTTGTATGGAAACACAAAAGACCCGGAATAGCCAAAGCAATCTTGAGAATGAAAAACGGACCTGGGGGAATCAGGCTCCCTGACTTCACACTGTATTACAAAGCTACAGTAATCAAGACAATATGATACTGGCACAAAAACAGAAATATAGATCAATGGAACAGGATAGCGAGCCCAGAGATAAACCCATACACATATGGTCACCTTATTTTTGAAAAAGGAGACAAGAATATACAATGGAGAAAAGATAGCCTCTTCAATAAGTGGTTCTGGGAAAACTGGACAGCCACGTGTAAAAGAATGAAAGTAGAACACTCCTTAACACCATACACAAAAATAAATTTAAAATGGATTAAAGACCTAAATGTAAGGTGAGACACTATAAAAGTCTTAGAGGAAAACATAGAACACGTTATGACATAAATCACAGCAAGATTCTTTTTGACCCACCACCTAGAGAAATGGAAATAATAACAAAAATAAACAAATAGGGCCTAATGAAACTTAAAAGCTTTTGAACAGCAAAGGAAACCATAAACAAGACGAAAGGCAAGTTTCAGAATGGGAGAAAATATCTGCCAATGAAGAAACTGACAAAGAATTAATCTCCAAAATTTGCAAGCAGCTCATACAGCTCAATATCAAAAGAACAAACAACCCAATCCAAAAATGGACATTAGACTTAAATAGACTTTTCCCCAAGAAGATATACAGATTGCTAACACATGAAAGAATGCTCAACATCATTAATCATTAGAGAAATGCAAATCAAAACTACAATGAGGGGCTTCCCTGGTGGCGCAGTGGATAGGAATCTGCCTGCCAATGCAGGGGACACGGGTTCGGGCCCTGGTCCAGGAGGATCCCACATGCTGCGGAGCAACTGAGCCCGTGCACCACAGCTACTGAGTCCGCACACCTAGAGAGCATGCTCTGCAAGGAAGAGTAGCCCCCGCTCGCTGCAGCTAGAGAGGGCCTGCGTGCAGCAACGAAGACCCAACGCAACCAAAAATAAATAAATAAAAAAATTTAAAAAAAAACTACAATGAGATATCATCTCACACCAGTCAGAATGGCCATCATCAAAAAATCTAGAAACAATAAATGCTGGAGAGGGTGTGGAGAAAAGGGAACACTCTTGCACTGCTGGTGGGAATGTGAATTGGTACAGCCACTATGGAGAACAGTATGAAGGTTCCTTAGAAAACTAAAAATAAAACTACCATATGACCCAGCAATCCCACTACTGGGCATATACCCTGAGAAAACCAAAATTCAAAAAGAGTCATGTACCAAAATGTTCATTGCAGCTCTATTTACAATAGCCCGGAGATGGAAACAACCTAAGTGCCCATCATCGGATGAATGGATAAAGAAGATATGGCACATATATGCAATGGAATATTACTCAGCCATTAAAATAAATGAAATTGAGCTATTTTTAATGAGGTGGATAGGCCTAGAGTCTGTCATACAGAGTGAAGTAAGTCAGAAAAGGAAAGAGAAATACTGTATGCTAACACATATATATGGAATTTAAGAAAAAAAAAATCATGAAGAACCTAGAGGTAAGACAGGAATAAAGACACAGACCTAGTGGAGAACGGACCTGAGGTTATGAGGAGGGGGAAGGGTGATCTGTGACAAAGCGAGAGAGAGGCATGGACATATATACACTACCAAATGTAAGGTAGATAGCTAGTGGGAAGCAGCCGCATAGCACAGGGAGATCAGTTCGGTGCTTTGTGACCGCCTGGAGGAGTGGGATAGGGAGGGAGGGAGGGAGGAAGATGCAAGAGGGAAGAGATATGGGAACATATGTATATGTATAATTGATTCACTTTGTTATAAAGCAGAAACTAACACACCATTGTAAAGCAATTATACCCCAATAAAGATGTTAAAAAAAAAAAAAACTGACATGAGTACCTCAGGCACTCAGTTAAAATGCTAGAAAGGACATGCCATAGGAGTAAGGAACATGAGAACACCACAGAACTGAGAACAAAACAAAAGACCAGCCTTAACAAAAAATGAAATCAAACTTGACAGAATCAAAAGTATGTGCTAGCAATTGCCCATCTGAAAAAATGTCAACACTCTTTGGAGGCAAACAACATAATTCAGATTTGAAACAATTTATCATTCCTTATATCTACAGAAAATTGAAACATTACTGGACATGCAAAGAAGAAGAAGAATGAAACCTATAATCAAGGAAAACAATTAGTAGAAACAGATCCCAGGACAACCCATATCCTGGAGTTAGTAGACAACGGGTTTAAAAGCAGCCATATTAGTAAAAGTCTCATATATGAACAGATTCTAAGGTGTAACATGGTGACTGTAGTTGATACCACTGTATTGTATAACTGAAATTTGTTAAGAAAGTAGAATGTAAATATTCTCACCAAAAAAAAAAAAAAAAAGTAAATATGTGAGGTGATGAATGTGTTAATTAACTTGTTTGGAGGGAATCCTTTCACAATACGTATATACATATATCAAATCATCACTTGTATACTTTAAATATCTTACAATTTTATGTGTCAATTATACCTCAGTAAAGCTGGGGGAAGAGGCAGCTATTATAAGCATGTTCAAAAGATTAAAAGAAAAGATGGTCACCTCTTGGGAATAGATAGGAAATGAAAAGTAAAACAAATGATGATTCTGGAACTGGTAAATACAAATTGTGAAATGATAATGCCACTGAAGAGTTTTAAACTGTGTATTGGAGATTTATAAAAGAAAGAAATAAAAAACTTGACCGAGGGCTTCCCTGGTGGTGCAGTGGTTGAGAGTCCACCTGCCGATGCAGGGGACACGAGTTCGTGCCCCGGTCCAGGAAGATCCCACATGCGCTGGGCCCATGAGCCATGGCCGCTAAGCCTGCGCGTCCGGAGCCTGTGCTCCACAATGGGAAAGGTCACAACAGTGTGAGACCCGCGTACCGCAAAAAAAAAAAAAAAACTTGATTGACCGATAGAAATAATCAAACATTTTATATCAGCTATACTTCAGTAAAAAAAATTTTAAAAACGTAAAAATTAGAGACAAAAATATTTTAATTAAATGAAAAGAATATCAGAAACTTGTGAGTCAAGAAATCTAATTTGCATATGACTGAAATCACTGAAAAAAGAAACAGAGAATAGAGCTGAAAACATTTGAAAAAATTATGGCAAAATTGGTGAAAAACATTGAATTACTGACTTAGGAATCTGTGTGAATTCCATGCAGGATAAATATAAAGAGAACCACATCCAGGCACATCAGAGTCAAATGGCTGGAAACTGAAAATAATCATAAAAGCAGCCGACAAAAAAAAGGCACATTGCCTACATACAAAATGATGGCTTAAATAACTATCAAAACAATGAAACCCAGATGATAATGAAATGACATCTTTAAAGAGCTTTAAAAACAAAAGAGTCCATCTAGAATTGTATCCACTGAAAATATCTATTAAAAATAAGGATGAAATGAAGACATCTTCAGATATGTAAAAGCTGAAAGAATATATTGTCAGCACACCTGCACAACAAGAAATTCAAAAGAGTTTTTAATCTTGAAGGCAAATGACATCAGATGGAAACACAGATTTATAGAATGACAGTGGAAATGGTAAATATGTAGGTAAATATAAAATTTTATCATTTTTTCTTTCCTCAATTTCTTTAAAAGTTAACTGACTATTTACAGTAAAAGTAGTAGTGTTTCACTGTGAGGTTTAAAATGTTTGTAGATGTGAAATATTTGACAATAATAGCATGAAGCATGGAGTGAGGAGGGAATAAATGAAATAATACTATTGTAAGGTTCCTACATTTTCCTTGAGGTGGTACAATATTAATTCTAAGTATACTCTGACAAGTTAAGGAAACATATTGTAACCCCCATCAATCATTTAGAGGTATAGCTAAAAAGCAAATCCATGATTACTGGAGTGTAGTGGATTAGACTCTCACATGTATGCTTAACAGATTCTTGACACAGTCTCAAAGACACTTCAGAGGAATCTTCTTAAATACAAATTGAAACAATTGGATATCCATGTGCAAAATATTTTTAAAAATTAAAAATGAATCTCACACCATGCATAAAAATTAACTGAAAATGATAATGGACCTAAATGTAAAATCTAAAACTATAAAACATAGGAAAACATAAGAGAAAATCTGTATGACCTTGATTTAACAATGATTTCTTTACTTACAACCACAAATGTACTATTCACTAAAAAAAAGAAATGGATTGGTTTGACTTCATCAAAATTCAAAACTTCTCCTCTCTGAAAGACACTATTAAGAAAATGAAAAAAGCTACAAACTGGGAGAGAATATCTGCAAATCACACATCCAATAAAACATTTAAATCCATAATTTATAAAGAACTATCAAAGTTCAATAATAAGAAATACAACAACCCAATAAAAAGGCAGGGCAAGTGATTTCAATAAATATTTCACCAAAGATACATCCATGGCAAGAAAAAAAAAATCACATGAAAAGATGCTCATCATTAGTCATTAGGGAAACAAATTCAAACCACAGTGAGATATCATGTCATCTCTATTAGAATGTCTATAATTAGAAATATTTCACATAGCAAGTTTTGCTGAGAATGCAGAGCAACTGTAAAATACTTCTGAGGAGAATATAAAATGATAAAACCACTTTGGAAAGAGTTTGCAATTTCATAAGAAGTTAAACATACACCTTCTATATGACCCCACCGTTTCACTCCTAGGTATTTACCACAATAAAAAATGAACACACATGTCCGTAGAAAGACTTGCATATAAGTGTTCATAGTAGTTTTATGTGTAATAACCAAAAACTGGAAATGACGTAAATGCCCATCAAAGGTGAATGGATAAACAAATTGTGACTTATACTAATGGAACACTACTCAGCAATAAAAAAGGAATGAACTATTGATACACACAACAGCATGAATGAATCTCAAAATAATAAGGCAAAGTGAAAGAAGATAAACAAAAAACCAGTATGTACTTTATGATCCCATTTTATAAAAAATTCTAGAAAGATCCCATTTATACAAAATTCTAGAAAACGCAAACTAATCTATAGTGACAGAAAGCAGACTAGAGCTTGCCTGGTGATAGGAATGTTACAGGAAAGGGAAGAAGGAAAAGACTGCCAAGGGGCACAAGAAAACTTTTGAGAGTGATAAATACTTTCCTAATCTTGAATGTGGTGATGATTTTATGGATGTATACATATACCAGAAAATATCAAATTGTAAGCTTTAAATATGTGCATAAAATATTTATTTTATGTCAATCATACCTCAAAAAATGTTTTCTATAAAAGAATGTTTATAGTACTTGTAAAAGCAAAAATCCTTAGATTCTGTTGCTTACAACACAAATGCCCAATAGTACAGTAGAAAAATAATTTGTTATTAAATTGATTTACACATAGCAATACAAATGAAAAAATCCTACAGATATATGCAAAAACATGTATGAAACTTCAGAACATACATATGAGTAAAAATAGCAATTGTAGAAGTATAAACAATAATATTATTACAGTTATAAAATCAAAAATATAGAAACTAAACAATGTATTGTTTAGTAATATCTACAGTTGCTATAAAACTATAAAGAGAAGCACAAGGGAGAATAAACACAATTCAGATTAGTGGTTCTGGGCAGGTGGGATGGAAATTGATGGAAGGCAGGGCACACAGGATGTTTCAAATTTAACTGCAATATTTTAATTTTTAAACTGGTGGTGGCCAACCTGTGCATTACTTGTATTCTTATCCTTTGTACTGTAGATGTATAAGTATCTTTTTTGTTTACCCAGTATTTAATAAAATATGTCAGTAAGTCTTAAAACTTAAACCCTCAATTTAAAATGTAAGGATTTCAGACTGGGATAAACAAAGCATGACCATGCATGTACTGTCTAGAAAATGTGCACTTGAAATGACCAGAGTGGTTCAGAGTAAAAGGATAAAAAAAAAAATAAACTATGAAAACAATAAGCATAAGAAAGCAAGTGTTTTTATATTAATATCAAAGTATACATCCAGACAAGTGTATCATCAGCAATAAAGAGGAATATTTCATAATGATCAAAGGGTCAATTCAACAAAGTAATGAGCAATGAGTGAAATCATTATCTGCAAACATGAGGGCAAACTGATTGACTAATGAGAGTCCACAGAGTCCTCCTTTGGTCTCTCTGGAAAGTATAGTCATGACTTGGAAGGACACTGGCTCTGTCAACTTCACCGACTCACAATTCCAGTTCTGAGCTGCCTTCCTGCAGATTTCTTGTACTTCATATTCATAAGCTTCTATCCTATCCTAAAGAGATGAAAAAAACCCAATAACAACAATAACAATTAAAAGGGAATAAAAGAATTTGGGGGTTTTCATAAAACAATCAATATTACAACTATTAATATTTAATAATTCATTATAATATCCAAATGTTTGCTCAAATTCTAAAAGATAAGTTGTTTAGACTGTGAACTTTTTATTTCTGCCTCTATTTGCCACTTGCTCTTTTGCTTGGATATTTTTTCTCTCTTTGATTTTATGTTAGCACTTAAATCAGGAATACAAATATAGAACTTAAAAATAAATTGATACGTAGTTGAACCCATGTGTGATCAGAAAAATCGAAATCATTTTTCTTTTCAGACAAAAGTATTAAAATGAATTGCCATCCTGGCTAAGTGGAGACATTACAGTGACATGAGTAATATTCCAAGTTGCTACAAAAAGCTGCAGTATTTGCTGATTACTCTATGTTAACTGTGTCAGAAGCAGGGCTTGGGGACAGATTTCATCTTCTAAAGTTATTTCCACCAAGGAGGAGAAGTTGGCACCTCGATGATTGTCGAAGAATAAACAAAACAAAATAATTCAGGCAACTGACGTAAGCTGGGGAATAGTACAAACTACCAACTTCACTGGCCCCTGTCCATCTAGTCTTCTCTTTTAATTTATTTGTTGATTTATACCATGGATGGATTTATCCTTTTCTTTTCCCCAGCTCACACTTCTGATTTTCAGAGCTGGATTATTTTTTCCTCATTCCTACTCTCTGGAGGAGTTACAGATCCATATAACCTGGGGTTCAATCACAGAGGGGTCTCCTTATCTGCAGAAATCTCCTTTTCTCCAGTTGTTATAACCATGACAATCTGAATGGCTATAGGCCACCAAGAGGCTGCTCAGAGCTGAAGACGCTTGAAAACATTAACATTATTTCTATCTTATGAAAATGTAGTTATGCGAGCAGTATGTAACCATTGTTCAAATACAGTCTGTCAATTGAGGTGTGTATGTGTGCATTTGTGTGATTTGCATAAACCATATCTAAAAATCCATCACATCATTTAGTGTTAGTTACACAAATGTGCTCACATATGGAGAGGGAGTTTAGCATTACAAATATTTTCACCATTTATTATTTCAACAAATACTTATTCATTAGATATCTATTGAGCACCTATGATGTACCGGGCCATGAATTAGACGCTGTGGGAGCTATAAAGAAGAATTAGTCAGACTAATCCCTAAGCAGCTTATAACTCAGGGGCAGAGATAAACGAAGGACTCAAAAACTGTACTTCCAAATAGAAAGTGATATATACCCCAAGAAGGCAGGTAAAAAGTGTCAAAGGAGTCTGAAAAAGGGATACATTCTGAGGGTGCAGACTATAAAGGAGAGACATCCAGAAATGCTTTTAGCAAGAGGTATTTTTTAAATGGACCAGTCTGATCAGATTTTAAGAGGGGCAGCTTGTAGAGACAACATCTCCATTAAAGCAAACTGGATGTTACAGAGCTGTAGAAATAAGAGAGTGAGGTGTATTATCAAGCATGTGGATTTGTCTAATTTGAGTAGAGCATAGGTTTTAAGAGTCCTGGAGATGAAGCCTGGGCTACAGGGGTTCAAAATAAATGTAATGGACACTGGGGAGCTTTTCAAAGAATTTGTGTATGGAGATGAGAAGCACTGAGGTGTAAATTTTTTGTCTCCTTTATTTATTTCCCCTCAATGCCCAGCAGAGACCCGTGCACTTAGTGGAGCCCCAGCGAAAACTGATGTTTATGGCTTACATTTACTGAGCACTTATGATGTGCCTGACTCTGTTCTAAACACTTGACACGTAGAAGCTCATTTACTCCTCACCTCAACCTGATAAGGTTTTTGACGTAATTATCTCTATTCTATAGTTGAAGTAACTAAGATATAACATTTAAATTAAAAACTTAACCAAAGTCACACAGTTTTTGATAATAGAACAAGGACATAGGCCAAAGTCTCAACTAGTGTTCTCTATTGCTTCTCGGCAAATAAATATCTATTAAATAAATAAATGAAGACCTTTGTACACTGGAGAACAACACTTTATACTCTTTCTCTCATGATTAGATGACGGATGAAATTAGACACAACTCACTGGACTGAGTCACAGCCTTAGTTGTTACATTCTCAATGACAATACAGGAACTGTTGGTTCGGGTCTGCTTCCTGCTATCATCAGAAGAATGTAGCCTGTTGTTGTTTTGTTTTGCTTTGTCATTGAATCCTACAAGATATGCAAAAATAGCTCCCAGGTGCTACTACCAGGCAGCAGTTATTAAGAGCTGACCATCCATTACGATGGCCGTGGTGTGTGGCATCCCTGCCTGGCACCGTGCAGCTATGAGAGACATGGAAGAATCTGCAAGAGGCCTGTGTGGAAAGGAAGGTAGAACTAGTCCTAGGGAGCCCTTGGGATGTGTGAAAATGCCTCTTCTTCTGTGTGCAGAATCAGAATGTTTCCTCACACTGGGATAATAAAATTATTCTTCAATTGGTTGGGGGAGGGGGAGAAGTGGGCTGTAGAGTAATTTGAGGTTGGTCTGCACAAGCCAGGGAAAGGGAAAACAATTATCTGCTCTTTGTAATTATAAAGACATCTTAGTTGGAACATGTAAGTTCCAAAAGTCATCTTTGTCTTTGATGTTCCTTTTTGCTCTTCCCAAATAATATAAATGCCTTATATCTTTCTAGGAAGCCATGACCTTAAGGTTTCTGAAAAGGGGCATCAATCCAGTCATGTCTGGAAGTACTTACTGAGTGCTTATTATGAACCATTCAGGTCCACCTTATTGGGAATTAGAAGCCCCTGAGGCAGTGTGGTAAAGGAAGAGAGCAAGAACTTTGACACCAAATCAAATCCCTCTCCAGCTCTTAGTGGCTGAGAGGCCATGTTTAAGGCATTCCAATGCTCTAATCCCATTTCTTCATGTCGAACATGGAGACAACAAGAGCACCTATATGATTGAGTGGTGGTGGAGTTCAAATGAGGTGCTGTAGTACACAACGAATCTGTGCGTGTGTGTGTGTGTGTGTGTGTGTGTGTGTGTATGTGTGCCTGCATGCACAGCAGTGATCGAAATGTATTTCCATTTAAGCTGTTGCTGAAAAGTTGTCTACCTCACAGTTCCTCAGACCATAGAGCCAGGTTATCAATATAACCTCAATATAATTCCAGACACACCCATCTGTAGCTGCTTCATCAGTGAGATGAATTATGCTTTGTCAACTTTTAATAAGGTCAAAAGAATAAGTGAGTCAACCCTTCCTCTACTCTTGCTTCCTGTTTCTGGGTCCACTGGAGAAGAACAAGTTTTTAGGGAAGCAATAACATAAAGTTTTAGAATTAATTTAGATAAGATTACAGGAAATGGTGGTAAAGTGATGCCATACACATTCCTTCCATAGGCATTTGTGTATTAGTTTGCTATTGCCTCTCTAACCAAGTACCACAGATTTAGTGGCTTAAACATTACAAATTTATTATTTTACAGTTCAGAAGGTCAGATGTCTCTTTGGGCTAAAATCAAGATATAGGCAGAGCCTCTAGTGCTTCTTCTGGAGGCTCTAGGGGAGAATTTGTTACTTACCTTTTCCATCTTCTAGAGGCTGTCCATGTTCCTTGGCTGGTAGTCCTCTTCCAATTTCAAAGAGGCCAATCACATCAATCTGACCTCTGCTTCTGTCGTCACATCTTCTTCTCTGACCCTTCCGCTTCCCCCTTTCCCTTATAAGAATCCATGGGATCACAGTGTATCTGACAGATAATCCAGGATAATCTCATCACAAGATCCTTAATTTAATCACATCTACAAAGTACACAATCCATTTTGTAATACAGTATAATGTAGTAACATTATATTGTTATGTATCCACATATTCTAGGGATTAACTAGTTTTCTCTATTGACTCTTAACAGATAAATATTTGTTTAAAAAATAGATATATGGACATCTGTGAGAACAATTGTTCTGCCTGCCACACAGTTTTGTTCTGTTTTGTTTACTGTTGTATTCTTGCCCCTATCCCAGCATGTCACCGGGCTTCAATCTTTGTTCTGTTTGTTTTCTATTTTCTTCCCTCCCCAGCCCTGCACTGTCACCGGACCTCAGAGACATCACACAGGTTTTGAAATAACTCTCACCAAGGGGCAGAGTTGCTTACCTAGTGAGGAAAATACTCTGAGGACACTTGAAAGAGGACATTGATAGCCTGTTCCAGGCTTATACTTTTCAGAGCTTTTCCCCTCTTTAGACCCCAGCTGGGCAGCTCTTCACCCTAGCTTTCTAAAAGCAGACCAAATTCGCGTAAACACATTCTGAATTTTTCCATTTGAGATTGTAACCTCCCCAAAGGACAGAGATAACAGTGACCTTCTGTCCTTCCAGAATTTCAGCCTTGTGTTTAACACTTGGATTTATGCATATGGGTTGCTTAATAAGCCAGAATACTTATGTTTCTGTCATGCATATTCCTATAACCATAGCCAAAGAAAAACGGTTCTGAAGATAGTATTTTTATTATCTTTTATTTTACCCTCTAAAATCTAATTCAGAGCATGGGAAGAAATGCCCTCACAGAGCCAAATTTCATGTTCATTAACGTAATTGAACATTAGTGCCATAGCCACCTCTTCCCAGTCCACAGCGAGAATGACCTTCTTCCTGTATTATCAATAACACACAGTGAAGGTCTGGCTGGCATTGACCATACGGTAACGGAGCTCTGGGTCCCTTGGGCAACAGGTTGATTTTTACTTATAGTGACAAGATGATCTTTACACTTGTTTCTCTTTGGACTATATACACACAGCTCTATCCATAAGCCAAAATACAGCCGGGCCAGCTCTTTTCACTCTGCACTTTACTTAGCTGACTAGGTGTCAGCATTAATTTCTTGACTATAGGGAAGTTTCATCTCTCTTGCCCTGAGGATGTTTTCCTGACCTCTCCAGTCCTGTGATTGGGAATGATTTGGTCTTTTCTCATAGGCTCCAAACATTTTCTTCCTTTTCCATTGCAATTATTATCTCCTGTGACATTTACAAGGACCCTCTCTGCTGTAGCTAGAGCTATAAACATACAGGGAGCCTCGGTGACCCAGAATGCTTTTCTGTTTGAACATGCCAGGTAATAAGTACGGGAGCTTTCAGCATGAATTTATGATTTGAGCCTTGTGAATAAGTGCCCAGCTTCAAAACCAGCCTACTAACAGTGCCTTTCTCAGTTGGACTCTTCAAGAATATGTTTGAAAGAATTATAGTTAGTATAACTATGTAAATAGAACAGTTAATTGTTCAACTCTACAGAAATCCTCATTTTTTTTAAATTGTAAGTGAATGAGATTCACACAATGACTGGGAGAAAGTTTGCACTGGAGTTGATTTCAAGACTCAAGGCAGTGGTGAGAATAGTACCGGGCTAGACATGAACCGAACTCAGATCATGAATGAGTTGTGTCACCTTTGACAAGTTATTCACTTCCTTAGAATTTTATTTACCTAACTTGCAAGAGAAACCTATTAGCCTAGCTCATCCCTAAGGTCTCTTTTAGTTCTAATATTCTGGGAAAAAAATAAATAACCACCCAGCACTTTTCAATTTTTATTAATATTTTCTGTAAGAATGTTGCTTGCCTGTTACAGTTGAAGGATGAAACAACAGGCTAGCCTTCTGTGTGTAATCCTGCTGACCTCCATGCTCACATATATTCCCTACCTAACCGTAGGCAAGAACAGGCTGGGACCAGCAGGTGTTTGCCCTTATCCATGGGAAGAATCACTCATTCATTCATTCAGCAGTCTTGAAGGGCAGTGAGGAGAATGCCCAGTTGGTCTTCATTTACTAAGGTGCTTCTCTTAGGAGCAGTGACTTTGAAAAAGTCATTTAAAATATTAATTACATTAACATTGTTAATATTCTAATATTATGATTAAAAAGTTTTATCTTTGGACAATGAAACTTTGCTTTCAAGCAAGATAAACAATGTTTGTCAAGGAAGCTATAACTATCCATTTTCCAAAAGTTCACTGAATTTTCCTGTCACTGTTTTTTTTTTCTCCTAGATTCTCCTGAAGTTACAAAGGAAATTTGCCCTTGCTTTCTACAGAGTTTGTACGCAGGCAGTTTGCTGTACTCCTTGGCCACTACTTCTGAGCATTAACATTCATTGTGTCCAACATTCCTTAGGTCATATGTGTCCTGTCCATTGTGCAGACCTGATGAATTCCTGGCTTGTCTCCACTCTGATTCCTGGCCTCCAAGAATTCCATGTTCTCATTTACAGCAGGAGGACGCATGCCATGCAATTTAACTTCTGATTTCTTTAAAAATTTCACATTTAAAAAAAATGTGTTTTCTCAATGAGATTATGAGGCCGTTGAAAACAGAAAACTTGCTGTACTACTTCTACTTTGGAAATAGTAAGTGATCAATGAATATTTATGGATGTTTCATAACTTCTGTCATGGGAGCGATAATCACAGATAAATTTTGGTCCATATTGTTCTCAAAGTGGAGTCCCTGAGCCAGAAGCTTCAGCATCATCTGGGGTACCTTGCTGGAAATGAAAATCCTCAGGCCCCAACCCAGACTTAGGGAATCAGAGACTCCAAGGGTGTGACCCAGCACTCTGTGGTTCAAGGATTCTCCCAGGTGATTCTGATTCATGATAATGCTTGAGCATCACAGTCAAAGACTGATTTCTGAATCCCTGAAGATATAGAGAGTTTCTCACCACAAACCCAAACATAGCAAAACTTTGTTACTTATAGTGGAAATATGCAATGAACTAAGTTGTGGTCTCATTTGTTGTAGTGGTTTATTTATGAAGATAAAATGTTTGCCACCCAGGTCCTCACCTGCCAATACAGTGTACATAACAGGCATTAGTAAGGGTTTTCCAAGGAAAATGTTCATTGACTTTTTTTTTTGTCAATTTTTGAGTTTTTTTTTACATCTTTTACATTTTTACATCAAAGCACTGAGCTAATGAAAAGCATTATTAATATTATTATCTTACTATAAGTTAACTTTAGTCACTTAAGTGTGGTTAAAACCCCAGGATCTGAGGCTATCCTATGAGTCAGTGGTTGGACACTGGGGCTGGTTCAACTGATTTAGCTGGAGGGGTAGGTGTTCCTTCCTTTCTTTCTAGTCCTGGGGTTTCTTCAAACTGGACATTCTAGAGAGAGGACAGTACATGTGCTCGCCTATGCAAAATCCTAATATATGATAAAAATCTATTGTATGAGAATATTGGGTTCTCTAAATCCATCCTAATGAGGGGCTGCATGTAACTTTTACTACTTTGTTTTATTTATTTATTTTTGCTTTTATTGTTTTGAAGTACAGATAATCTGGTTTCTGTTGGTGAATCTTTGCATATGTATTACTTCAGTCAGTAACACTGAAAAATGAATATGGTTACAAAGAGGCCCTGAAAAGGTGTGGGTTTGTGTTTGTGTGTTTATGCATGGACAAACATTATTACAGGAGAGAGTGAAGGGAAAGATTTATTCTCCTAAAATACATCACCAAGATTCCTGAGAGTTAATTACTTCTGAGAAATTAATCTTGATCTGTCACTTGCGTACTGACAGGCAGTGATTTCATCTGGTAAACACCTGGAATCAATTGCCTTCAGCTGCTTACCTGTGAGTCAGGTATATATAAGAGCAGGCACACCATAGGAGTATGAGTTTTTAATTAAAGTGATGCATATACATGGGCAGGGTGAGGCACAGAATGCTCAAGAGATTTGAGAGGTTCCTAAGAACAATCAATTCAGTAAATCAATACACAATGTTCAAGTACCTCTTCTCTACTTATCCCATGTTAGGCAGATAATAGATACATGCTTTCCTGCTTCTTTGGGAGCATGCCATCTAAACCAGGATTTCAGACACAACAGAGGAAGGAAGGAAGGAAGGAAGGAAGGAATGAAGAAGGAAGAGAGGGAGGGAGGAAGGGAGTCAGGGAGGGAAGGAGAGAGGGAGGAAAGAAGGAAGGAAGAGAGAGTGAGAGGAAGAAAAGGAAATTAAAGGTGGCACCTGACTGTATAGAAAGGATCATATATAATATAGGAATTCAGAGAAAGAAGAGTTTGCATGAAGTGAATAAACAAACAAAGACTCCTAGAGAAGTGAACTTGAGTAGCCCAAAAGGAAGAATACATGGTAAGGAAAGAAAGTGTTTTCTACCAAACAGGGACTTCTCTAAAAACTCATTCTCTTCTTCTAGGCCAGAAAATGAGAAGAGCAGATGCAGACCTCTTTTATTTAAAGTATCCTGACTATTTAACTCCTGTCAGTGAACAGATAAATTATATTGCCACTTACCCCCAATCTCTCAATGGTTTTCGATGCTGCAGAAAGGACATTTTTACTGCAGGCAAATTAATCCATTTCTTTTTTAAAAAAACAATAGATTTCTAATGATATATTTAAAGCATCTGTCAATCCCTGTGCAAACTGCCAAATCATGTGTTAAATTTAAAAATAGAGCTGAACACTTAAAACTCATCAGACTGTAATAATTGAGCATAGACTTGAAAAAAGAAAGAAATATGAACAAATTCAATGCTCAAGAACTAAGTTAAGTAGATCCCTCCAATTTTGTGGAATCCAGACAAATTCCAGACATTTTATGGAATTGAAACCATCCATTGCTTTCCACTAGGGATACCATGACTGGAACACTATACAGTCAATAAGAAAATTGTATTTTCTTAATAATTCTAAGATAGATAGA
The DNA here is from genome assembly GCF_949774975.1 of Lagenorhynchus albirostris. Lineage (NCBI taxonomy): Eukaryota > Metazoa > Chordata > Mammalia > Artiodactyla > Delphinidae > Lagenorhynchus > Lagenorhynchus albirostris. Next base: position 32,034,102 of record NC_083108.1, on the reverse strand, counting down.
AATTGCAAATAAAAAATTAAATGGAATTCTTTCTCTTCAATAGTGGTAGGGAACTGTGATAATCTACTTTAAAGAGTCAGGTGTTTCAATATTTCCCAGATCTTTTAGAATGCAATTTAGCAAATTATGTTCTAAATTTTACTGTAGAATTTTAACTTGAAGCCCACAAGTTGGTCAATAATATATTTCTTGTGAAGTTATTATATGAAGTCATATAATTCATTGTGAAGTCACTCTTCCCTCACTACTTGGTTAATAAGTTCAGTTACTAGTATCCATGGGCATAATTTATCTATCAGATCAACTAACATAGTTATTAGATGCCTACTTTTTTAAATCAGGTGGTTATTAGACAAAATCTCCATCTTCATGGGATTTAAAATCTAGTGTAAGAAAGGTGAATACCTATGAGACATATTACAAATCAAAACAAAATTCAGTAACAATTTATGAGTCATAAGTAAAATTATATTGTAGATTTTAAAAAGTAAGAGACAATACAAGAGGTTTTTTTTTAAGCATCTCATATAAGGCTTTGAACACAGTATGTACTCATTCAACACGTGTTGAATGATAAACAATACCAACAAAGATAATAGTAAATAGGACATCAATTTCTCAGTAAGCTAAAATAGTCAAGGGAGGGCTCATTAAGGAAAAATTACTTAGACTTAAGAAGAACAGTTTTGTAAGGTGTTGAATTTAGAAAGAGAAAAAAGAATCAGAATAAGCAACATAGATGAAAGAAGATACGCAGAATCTTAGATCTGCTCTGTTCAGTATCATAGACACTAGTCAAACATGGCTAATTCACTCACCACATTTCAACTACTCAATAGCCACATGTGACTAGTGGTGACCATACTGGACTGAGCAGATGTAGAACACATCCATCATCATAGAAGTTTCCATTGGATGGCACTGTCTTAGATTCTTGAAAATACAGTGTGTGTATGTGTGCATGCGAGTGTGTGTTTGTGTGTGTGTGTTGAGAGGGTGGAGAGTTTGGCCAGTTGGCTTTCTATAAATCCATTTTCTCACCTATAAAATGAGGAAAGACACAATATGAACTATATCTCTCCCATTCTAAAATTCTGTGTCTGTGTCTACATAGTAAAGTCAGTAGTGCAGCTCGTTTGTATATAGGAAAGTGGAAGAGAAATTTTAGAAAGAAAAATGGAAAGAGATAATAAAGAAGACTTAACAGGGCTTGTATCCATCCTGTGGACGATGGTGAGCCACTGGCAGCCTTTGAAGAGGAAACTGTTGTAGTCAATGTTACTGTCATCTGTACTTTGAAATTTCTCTCTGGTTTATGTCACACTTTTCTGCCATTTCTCAGCTATTATTGGGAAACCACATCTCCTTCCTTTGAACAATCATATGTTCCTAATTTCCAGATGTATCAATGGAGTCTTCTGGGAAGTGGATACTTAGATGGAATTAGGAGTACAAATGATTATATTGAGAAACTAACTCCCTTGAAAGATAAAAATGTGAGGAGAGAAGATGATTAGGCAGGGGAAGCCTTAGACTCTGCAGAACTGACTCCATTGAAGGAAAAGAGTAAAGAAAGTAGGATTGGGCAGGGAGAGCCTCAGATCATGATAAAGATCTGACAAATCCTCAACTATCCCTATGGGGAGCTCAGAGCAAAAATGATGGCCCATTAGAGAAGTCCTTCACTGGGAAAAAATAGTGAGGCTCTGGGACCCCTGCTGGACTCAATCCTTCCTGATACCAGTCAGGAAGAGTGTGGCCTAGTTCAAAAGCTGAAGCAGGTCCTGAAGGTGCTGCAGCTGAATGACATCTGATAACTGCCCTCCTTGCCCCTGAACAGTAAGCCCCATGTTAAGGTGAGATCTGAACAGCACACTTCCATGGCCAACACACCAGCTTCAACTCTATCACTCCCATCACCATCTCTCTATTTTTCAACCTCTCATTAGGTTTTGTTTTTGGCTCATCCTCTCCCTAGAACAGTGTGGGGCAGGGCAAGACAGATTGAAAATAAACCTGTTATTAATAATAGGATGGGGCACAAAAGAAGGAATCTCATGAAGATTCTTCCATTGCCTCTGGTTCATAAGCCATTTTTGTTGAATTGTGGTAAGCCAAATTCTGTATCTGCAGCCTTTGCTCTGCTGCTGGCATGTCCTGAACTGTGCTGTTATAAGGAGCAAAAAGGACAGCAGAGGAGAAAAAGGCTTTTGGTTTAGACGTATAAAGGCATAGTTCTCCCCTGTTCACATCTATGCTAATGACCCCTTCTATGTCCAGAAAAAAGCAGAGCTGCCAAATATCCACCCAATGTGGGCTGCTTCTTAGATAATTGCCAATGTCTCTTTCAATTGTAAAGGAAAGATAAATGTCACAAATGTACATCCCTAACATTAAGCAAAGAGATGAATCTGGGAAATTTAATACTATGCTGACTTTGGGCATTTTAGACATTGCCCCAAAGGGAATTTATTCCTTTCCCCTTGAAAAGAGGCCTGCTCTACGTGACATGAAATTTTACCAAATGTCAATTTTTCCCATATGGATGAAGCCAATAGTCATAAAGAGGCTTCTAGTGGGTTGAAGATACAAAGATAGTTACATATGTAGAGCACAAATTTAAACTGAGACTGGGTATGAGATGGGTTCTATAATTATTCAATGCTCAAGACCAGTGGTTGCCAAAATATGATCTTCAAACCAATTGCATTAGCTTCATCTGAAACTTGTTAACAAATTCACATAGGCCTCAACCAGATACTTATACTGAATCAGAAGCTCTAGGGATGAGGCCAGCAATCTGTGGTTCAACAAGCCCTCCAAGTGATTCTGATACTCAAGATCAAAAGCCAATGGTTCAGAAAGACGTTAATTGAAATGCAATGTCACTATAACTAAGTTCAAGCATTCAGGCTGGAGGGTCATATGCCATAAAAATAGAGTTGGATTGAGGAAGTTGAAGTCATGCCAATGAAGAACAGGTTTTATTTAAATGAAGGGTTTAACAAGGAAGAGACCGAGAGACCATTAAGTGGGTATGATCTATAAAGAAGAGTGGTTCTGATTGGTGATGAAATCTAACTGTGGTCTCGACAATGTGTACCTATGTGAACTTGGGGTGTGATTAGACTTACTAGCATCATGTGTAGAAATTTTCTATGCATTTATAGATATGATAGCATACCATTTACAGTGTTCTGTACCTTGATTTTTCACTACCTTTTTACGTTGAAATTTGTTCTTATAATTTTATGTAGAACTACGTCATTCCTTTAAAGAGTTTCATAATATTCCATTATACATATATATTTTTTTAGTAATTGATATAATCAGTTGTAATAGTTGCAACTGTGATTTGGGTAGGAAGGAAAGAGAATTCTTTTATACTGTATATTCTTGCATACTTTTTGAACCCTGTACCATGTACATATATGAGTCTATGTTAATAGCTGCATGGAATTACATTTCTGATGAACCATCATTTATGTAAACAGTCCAATGAGCATTAAGTTTTAATATTTTGTAATTAGAACAATGTTGCAAAAATATCCTTGCTTGTATATCATTTAGCACATGTGCTAGTATATCTGTGGAATAAACACCAAGAAATTCCATTCTGGCTTAAATGGAATGTGACTTTTTTATTAAATGTTACTCCCAAAATATCTTCCATAAAGGCCCTAATTCTAACCATAATGGAATGGGGGTGTTTTTCCTTCACAATAGTTAATATCCTGGACTATCTTTTTAGTTTTTTATCTATTAGATGGAAAATGAGAAGTATTATAGCTTTACTTTGTACTTCCCTTATTTCAGTGAGGATGACCATAATTGTTAAAAAGCTATTTCTTTCTTTATAACATGTATATTGGTCTCTTTTCCCATGTTTTCTATTGGATTACTTGTTTTTCTTCTTATTGATCTGTGGAAACTCTTTATATATTAAATAATACACATTGTCATCTATAGTATAAATTGAAATTTGATTATCTTTTTCCTTATGAATATCTTATGTGTTTATGTAGAATTCCATTTTTTTATAGTATGTTGACTATATAAATATTTTCATGGTAAAACCTTTGGGAGTGATAGATATGTTCATTGTCTTGATTGTGCATGTACATATATGTCAAACATACCAAATTATATACACTTTAAATATGTGCAGTTTATTGTATGTCTTTATACCTCAATAAAGTTGTTTTAAAAATTACTATCATACATTTTTTCTTCTACTATATATTCTAACTTGATGGTGTTATGTATACTTGATCAAATATATGAAAATTTTTAGTTCTTATATAGTATTTGGTATTCAGCCATCTTATTAAGTTCTCTTACCTGTTAAAATAGATTTTCAGTTCTTTAGTTTTCCGGGTAAAACAGCCTTCCTCAATTTTTCCTTCCCCTTCTAATTATCTCTCCTATCTTCACATTCATAATGCACCAAGATTTAACCCTAAGAATTGGGTTTAGAAACACACAGAGGATGGTTGCCCATTCAGGCACAGAGCGGGGTAGCTTCTCTAGGTGAGGTTGAGGCAGCTAACTTAGGGCAGGCCTACATTGACTGTGACCTCATGTTAGTGGGAGAATGTCACTGGTCTTTGTCAGGTTCAGAACAAATGTATCCAAAGTAAAAGTAATGAGGAGTGATCAAAAATCACTATGAAAATGGCCAACAAACATGAAAATATGCTCAACGTCACTAATTACTAGAGAAATGCAAATAAAAACTACAATGAGGTATCACCTCACACGGTCAGAATGGCCATCATTAAAAAATCTACAAACAATAAATGCTGGAGAGGGTGTAAGGAAAAGGGAACCCTCCTGCATGGTTGGTGGGAACGCAAATTGACACAGCCACTATGGAGAACTAAAAATAGAACTACCATATGACCCAGCAATCCTATTTCTGGGCATATACTGTGAGAAAACCATAATTCAAAAAGAGTCATGTACCACAATGTTCATTGCAGCTCTATTTACAATAGCCAGGACATGGAAGCAACTTAAATGTCCATCAACAGAGGAATGGATAAAAAAAGATGTGGTACATAAATACAATGGAATATTGCTCAGCCATAAAAAGGAAGAAAATTGGGTCATTTGTAGAGATGTGGATGGGCCTAGAGACTGTCATACAGAGTGAAGTAAGTCAGAAAGAGAAAAACAATATTGTTTATTAATGCATATATGTGGAATCTAGAAAAATGGTACAGATGATCTTATTTGCAAAGCAGAAATAGAAACACAGACATAGAGAACAAATGTATGGACACCAAGGGGGTAAAAGGGTGGAGGGATGAATTGGGAGATTGGGATTGACATATATACACTATTGATATTATGTATAAAATAGACAGCTGATGCTCTGTGGTGACCTAAATGGGAAGGAAATCAAAAAAGAGGAGATATATGTATGCATATAGCTGATTCACTTTGCTATACAGTAGAAACTAACACGACATTATAAAGCAACTATACTCCAATAAAAATTAATTTAAAAAAAAACACTATGAAAGATGGGGTGTTAGAATGTTAGTCCAAGATGGAATGGAAGAATCCCAAATTCCAAGCTCAATTGAGTCAGACACATAATACCAATGCTGAACACAGGAAGAGGGCTGTGGAGAACTGAAAAGGGCATGCCCAAGTTTTAAAGTACTCACCTGGTGAAAAGAAGACACCTCTAATGGCTCATGGCCGAGGTCAGAATTGGACATAAATGAGCAATGAATCTGGTCAGAATCTTTTACTATTCACTCATTCAATCAGCCGACATTTATTAAGCAAGAAGTGTGTCAAGCACTGGGGATATAATGTTAAATAAGACCCAACCCCTAATTAAAAATAGTTTGTAATCTACTTAGAGGACAAAATATCTGAGTGAGAAAGTAAAGTGAGACTCCCAGATGAGGTTTCATGTAACTGGGTCTTGGCCAAACAAAGTGTAGGATTAAAGAGCAGGTATAAGACTCACTTCACCAGTACTGGGTTGTGATGACGTTGTCTCATTCCCGAGACAATGGACAAGGGGTCCCTATCCAGCTTGTTTCGCTACAGAAATGTGCTCAGCAATGAACATTTTGATCCAGTAAATATTTAGGCTCAACTGGAAGTGTAACAGGAATACAAAACTTTGTCTTTTTCACAATTTTACTTATAGCCAGCCCCATGTCCCCTTAGACGTGTGAATATCAAGAATGTGAGATGTTTTTCATTTGACACCCTCCAGAATCCAAGCGTGACAAGTATTTGTTGATATGTTGGATATTTATATTTCTGAATAAGATACAGAATCAAAATTCAGCATGGGGTTTCCCTGGTGGCGCAGTGGTTGAGAGTCCGCCTGCCGATGCAGGGGACGTGGGTTCGTGCCCCGGTCCGGGAAGATCCCACATGCCGCGGAGTGGCTGGGCCCGTGAGCCATGGCCGATGAGCCTGTGCGTGCGGAGCCTGTGCTCAACAACGGGAGAGGCCACAACAGTGAGAGGCCCGCGTACAGCAAAAAAAAAAAAAAAAAATTCAGCATGGTTTGAGGGCAGTAGGAATAAGCGGGATCTGTCTTTCTCTTATTCTTTCCATTCCTCTCTGTCTTGGGTCTCCCATACTATGAGGAATACTTCTGGAACCATCCCATTGAGAACAGAGACCCAGAAGTGCAGCTGGGCCCTGATGTTGGACAGTGAGATGTCACTGCCTTCCTGTTCAGTATCTGGGGTTGTGAGAAGGAATGGACTTGCCTAGGGACTTATTTTTTCTTTGGAGTAGCCCAATACACACATAATCAGTGGTCTCTTCAGTAACCTCAGAAGGAACTGAGAAAATATAACCCTTGTTCCCTCTTCTGTCTCATGTTCTCATGGATTTAGAGCAAACTTTCTACTCTTGCCTTCCACTCTGGTAAAGCATTGGCAACTCTTCCTCCCTCTGCCAGCTCTTCACTTTGATTTGGGGCCAGGGAGCAGACATTATAAGTATGGGTAAAAACAGCATGGCACATTAGCATTTCCAGTCTACCACATCGGGGATCTCAGCGTTTTCAATATATATTTAAAATAACGGAGAGAGACAAGCTGCTGCCTTCCCTCAAAATTGCCAACGTATGCCCAAGATCTCCTGCATTTTGCATTGTGTCAGTCTGTGTCAGAGGTTTCAGGAAAGGTAATATAGAAGACGAATGAAAGTCTATCACTGCAGTGCCAAGATGAAAAAGTGACAGCTCATAATGAAAAGAAAAATAGTTTCCATTTTGGGCCTCTGTAAGTAAGAAAGTGACAGAGTCTTGGGAACTGTGAGCCTGAAAAATGGTCCTTTTGACAGACATGCCTGTAAGTGAGCAGGCCCTGGATATAATACCACCTATAATAGAGGGAATAATGATTATTTTAGGCATTGCATGATTTTGAATAAACCCTTGACTACTCCCCAGAAAATGGAGTTGAAAGGAATCTGGGAAGAGTGGTGCATTAATTTAAGCAATAAATGACCACATTTTTTTAATCTTTTAAGTCTAAGTTGGTTAAATTTATTTCAGAAATAACCAAAAGCCAATAGTATTAATAAAAAGAATTTTGCCTCAGCAATGATAAGAAAAAAATGTCACTTTAGAATCTTCCTTCAGGATTTTGTTTCCTTGTGGCCAAATCTTTTGGAATTAAGTTCTAGATTGCCTATAATAATTCAGTGTTTGTAAACTAATTGAAACCTAAATTCAAGTTGAGACAACAGAATAAAATACTGATTTTTTTTAAAAAAATTAATACCAAATTTCAAGATGCTTGGGATTGCCTGACAAACTACTTTCATTTTTCTTTAACAGCTGATATTACTTAGATGCAGCCTCAGGTGTTAGCCCATTTGCAGTGTTTGAAATGTCTTACCCTGTATAATTTCCTTAACTACTGACACAAACACTACCAGAAACACACTACCAATTCATTTAACAAATGCTGGGTTGGTGGTGCTTTCCTTGTGCATTTGCTCTACTGAGAACACACGTTAGTGTATTGATTTTCTTAAACCACGTTATACAAAATCTGTCTAGGAATTGAGGCTCCTAGAGTTTCCACTCTCTCAGTTTCAACCATAAGCTAAAAGAAATAAATGATGACTAAAAGGAGTGATTGCCACCCATTGAAAGCTGAATTGTGGAGCTGGAGAGAGAATACAAAATTACTTACCACAGTCTTAGAGCTGGAAGGGGCATAGAGGTCTGGGCTCCGTTTAGCACTCCTAGTGGCAGGGAGCTGGGTGATCCTCACATGCCAGTTCCATTTTAGACCAGATCTAATTATCAAATGAGCTTGCTGATTCTATATCAATATCAATCTTCCTCTGACAGGCATTCTTTGGTTCTGTCTGGCCTCTGGAAATGCAGGGAAAGGACCTATCCTCTCTTCAGATGATAACTCTGCACCTGTTTGTAACTATCTATATAGTTCCCATTGGATGACCCTATTCCCAATCTTTTCCCCAAAGGAAAAAAAAAAGATCACTAAGAAGAGCCATGAAGGTGAAAGGACTCAGGAATGCAGAGCCCATCTGCTTCCTGGGTGTTCTCGCAATATGCTGTTCCCTCCAGCCCTTATCCTCCTACAGTGACCATGTGCTTATCCACTTACAGTTTTTGTGATCAGGCCAATCATTTTACTTTCTGAGCTTCTTCTGTAGAATGGAGATAATTCCTATTTGGCCCAGTTTTTATGAAAATAGAGTCAACATGTAAAAATTCCTGGCAAATAGTAGGTATTCAATAAGTAACAGTCCCTGTTTCCCCAAGGCTTAATGTTGAGTTTGTTACCTTTGCTTCCTGGATAAATGTCACATAATAGTAACTCTGAAAATATCTGGGGAGGTAAGAAGTGAGGAAAAGGGGAAAGGGCATTTCAATTCATTTTACAACGGGGATTGGAGAGCCAGGGAAAAGCAGGAGTGTATAAACTGAGTTCTTTGCTTTCCTTTATTTCATTTTTAAACACACTACGTCCCTAAGTTACAGCGGTGCTGGGTGCTGTAACACAGTGCCTGGGGCAATCACTGCTATCTGCCCTTCCAAAGAATATTCCTGAGCAAAGACCAAAATAGGAAAGATAATGAACGGCACTGGAGAAAGTACATTTTGGCATAAGCAGTCTCAGAAAAATAAAGACTAAAATTCTGTGTGAGTACAAAGAAGCAGGTCCTGATGCTGAGATTTATTAGTCAGGGACAATCTGTCCAACTAAGCGCAGGCAGCTTCCATTCTCAAAATAAAGAACTGGAACGGACAAAAGGCAAAGAAAGAGATTGTATTGTGCCGGGAACAATGCAACTCTGAAAAGATGGCGAAGAGATGCCCTGATAGATTTTCCATCTCTCATGCTCGTTCAGCAAGGACAAACAGAGAGAACTAGCGTTTTCACGGGATGCTGGGAATAAAGAGAATTTCCTGAATGGAAGTTACTGCTAATCAAAGGGGGGCACTATGTACACTCTTGAGTTTAATATGCAAAGGATTTGGGGACAGAATAGGGGACAAGAATATTTCTCTAATGCTCAGTTTTTGCCTCATACTCTCCTGTCTGCTTCCTGTTGGTTTCCTGATCTCCAGCCCTATCTGTTTAGTTCCTACAGTCCCCATCACCAACTCTGCTCTCATTCTGTTTATAAATGAGACCCACCTCACCACCATAACCAAACAACACACACACACACACACACACACACACACACACACACACACACACACACACAGGACTAGTTTTTGTTTGTTTGGTTGCTTGCTTTCCAAAATTAATGACACAAAAAAAAAGAAAAAAATACCATAAAAAAGAGTTGTGTTGATGAAAAGATGGTGTCAGATTAGGGAGGGGGATAGGACTTCAACTGAAACTTAAAGTAAGGATCTGACTTAGATAAACAAAGAGGAGAAGGAAACAATTTCCTACATTTCTACTAGAGCAATCTGCCCACAGACAAAGGAATGTCCTCTTTCTGATTCAATCAAGACAGGCCCCATATTTAGCAGCCTTTTAGTGTAGTGAATCATACCTGGTGGAGGCTTTCAAGATTCATATAGAATATCCAAAGTCACTCTTGGGTCTGCCTGTAGTTTCAACCTTAATCAAATACATGGATTTGAGTTTGCCCTGAATTTTACTCCTAGCATTCTGGCCTAAATGGCAAAATGGAAAGTCATGAACTCAGTCAATGAAAATCCAGATCACTAAGTTTGGCAGGTGTGCCAGTTATTAATTTATTACTTCTTGTCTCAAACACACCTTTTTTGTCCTACGTAATGATACTAGAGCTGGGCATTGCACATGACATCTGCTACTTTCAACTGGGCATTGCGGGACTGGATCTTAGCTTCAAGTGCCCTTGTCTAAGTTTCTGAGTTCCTTCTTGTTTATTTTTCTTTTCAACCTTAGGGTGTAGTTGTTTTCTATATTGCTACCTCTGTTACCCCCTAGAGCCCTTGCTTAGCCCTTTTAGTAGTTAATTTAATATCAATTATTCACACTAAGTTTACCCTTTAATAATACTGTATTGTACATTTGAGAGTTGTTAAGAAAGTAGATTCTAAAAGTTCTCATCACGGGGAAAAGAATTGTAACTATGTGAGTTGATGGATTTTAACTAAACTTGTGATAATCAGTCAGCGATATATACATACATTAAATCATCATGTCATACACCTTAAATTTATACAATGTTATACGTCAATTATATCTCAATAAAACTGGAAAAAGCTACTCTGTTCAAAAGGATTTATATGGTTTCTGTCTCCTAACTGGACCCTGACTAATAAGCAGGACTTGTTTTTTCTTAAGGGAGAGCACATTTCTTTTAATCTGTGAGACAGAGGTAGATATGGGGGTGGAGATGGAGATGGAGATACCTTTAGTCATTAGTCTAGGCCTCTAAACTTTTTAGCCATTGTACCAACTTCCATTATAGATATTGTGTTAATGATTCTTGCTGTGCTATCGACTCACCTGTTCGCTCTCAGATCCATTCCCTGCCCTTACCCTTCTCTGCTTTGTATCATAGGATCTGAATCACAGTTTTTGTCAACCATTTCTGGTTAAGTTCAGCCAGTGGTGGGAAATTGGAGAATAATAAAATGGGAGAGGTCTTGGGCATGCTTTCTCACTCCCCATGCCAAACATCTTAAACACTGCTGCCTCCTTCTTTTTGGTTGAATATCTCAAAGTTTCAATTTCTTCCAAGCAGTTTTGGCCCTTGGGCTCTATTAATACCACCATTCCTTTTGGTCACTCCAGTCCTGGAGTAATAGCATGTTCCTACAGTAGCTAATATCTGGCTTTAGGGTTTTTTCAAGATCTTTTTAACTAGTTGCCCAAAATAAATTTCTACATTTGAACAACCTTGTGGTGGCTCTGTTTTCCTAATTAGATTCTGATATACCTATAGATATACCTCTCACAAAACCTTCCTTAATTCATGTAGCTGAATGTTCTTTAATACCATCAAATATATTCTATTTCTTACTTAATTTTCCTAGACAGTGTCATGGCTGCTTCAGAAGGAATGTCACTTAATTCCTCATTGAGCATATGTATTCTGTTTTCTGTCACCCTCTTCCTGATTACTTTGAGCAAGAATCATGAAAATGAGGAAATAATAAATACAATCAGCATTTCTTCTTGCAACTCTACATCATCACAGGGCACCTCTACATGCTCAAAGAAAGGAAGAATGGATGAAAAACTCCTTTAAAGGCATTTTTTTCCTAAAATGTCTAAGTAATTGAGGCAAATATGTTTCTTCCCCTTTGATTTATGTCACTGGTCTAAATCCCCTCCTGAGATGGAAATAAGCAAGAGAAACAGGAGGACCTGGAAAAGAAGGAGGATAAAAGGAGAGAGAGGACATTAAGAGCAACTTCTATTAACTGAATATTATTAATATATGTTTTTCCTTTAATTCTCACAACAGTCCATGAGTTGGATATAATTTGTATCCCTGTTTTACAGACAAGATAACTAAGGGTCAGAGAAGTTAAACAACTTGCCAAAAGTCACCCACTGAGCCAGTGTGTTAGGCCTGGTATTTAAACATAGGTCTGCCCAAACTTAAAGCCCAGTCGATATGCTTTGGTAGGAGACAGGGAGAGGAAAAGCCTGGGGTTGAGCTAGAACACCATAATGAAGACCTCAGAGGCTGTCATAAAAGCCCAGAGAATGCAAAGATAAAATTTGGAAGAGAGAGTCCTGAAGCAGAGTGGGAGAGGCTGAGAGCAAAGCCTGCCTAAGCCTGATAGTCTAGAAAGAACGTAGGGAGAGAAGGGGCACACAGGCAGCAATCGTACAGAAAACATTGTGGAGGGGAGAAATGGCCACACATGAGATATGAGCTTAGCTCCACAATGACATCCACAAGGCCAAGGCGTCTTTTTAGCATATGCCATACCCCTGATAGTCAGGTAATTGCTTTGGTACCCGGGTGGAGAGGAGCCTTCACTTTGGGTACCTTATTAAGATATCAACAGACACCGGAGAGTTCAGAGAAGAGCAGGGAGATGATTACAGGGGCTGGAGGGGTTGATTTATGAGGCAAGATGGAAAGACTAGTGCTGTTACCGCTTGGATAAATGATAGCTAAGGGAGGCATAATGATATCTATAAATATTTGTAAGGCGGAAGCAGTGAGAAGAAAAGGGACTCATGTGATACTGATGGAATACAATACTTTCCGTTTCCCTTTGCTGAACTGCCAGGAAAAACTTTCTGACAGCAGTGTCATCAGAACCACAGAAAAATCAGCCACAGGGGAAAGGGTGAAAGTGACAGCCCAGGATCACTTAAGACTGAGCTTCAGGAAAAACTGCAAAGTGTGTTGAAGGGCATCATCTGCCCAGTTTAGGAACGGATTGGAGAGGCCCTCATAGAAACTGTGGGCTCTATGGAGTCCAGGGCTCATCTTTTACCAGACACCTCTGAACCAGTCAGGTTTATTCACTGTGTCTTTGTTCCAACTTTCCCCTTACTTTGGAACACAACTCCTATGCCCAGTCGGTATCTCCCCATTTTATGTTGAAGTGAGCGCCTCCTGTAGGCCAAGCTCTGAGCTGGTGTCAGGTGTGGATACCAGACAATCATTGTCTTCAGGATGATAGTTAACTGGAAAGTCAGTCAAGTAAACACATAAGAAAATACAGTATGATGAGTGAGATGATAGACAGTGGTCCAGGGTCCTCTAGGAATAAAGAGAGGAAGCCCCTAATCCAGACTGGGGCTTGGGGTGACAATTCCTGAAATGTGACAATGTGTCATGAAAACAGCAATGGTTAAGAAATACCCCCTACCCTTTTGTGTTCTGGGAAGTGGCTTACCACAGAGAACAGTGCTTCCCTGGCTTAGATAAGACGGGCCAGTTCACTCTTTTCCACAACTTCCCGTAAGACCTGCACATGAGTCACTTCTTTACCTGTGACAAAGCCACACTCAGACCTTGCCTCTTTTACCTGAACCTGCTGAAAAGCCAGACACAGACCCTCCAACTCCCATTCCTTTGTTCATGAATTAGTAACTGAAATTAGAACATGTCCTCCCGAAATTAACTAGATATATTTCCTGTTCAGTTGACTGGGACTTTCAAAAACAATCCCAACTGTAAAATTACCCCACCTGTAATTTGTCCACTCTTTTCTCGAAAAATCTAAGAAAAAGACTCTGGTGAGACACATTGATCTTCAGGTCTGGAGTGTTCTCCCTACTGCAATAGCTTTTATGAAATAAGTTTTCTTACTAGTTTCTCAGTTTCTTGAAGAATGACTCGCAGTCAAGGCAAGGGGAAGAGGAAACATGCAGAAAGGAGTCCTGAGGAAAGAAAGTACATTGTACACAGGCCCGAAGCAAAGAGGCAGAAGAATATGTTAAGTGGAACTGCCATGATGACTGAAGGGCCATTTCTGGGAGTGGGGTGAGAAATGCAATGAGAAAGACATCATTTATTAAAGGACATGGCTCTAGCCAAGTATCTTTTCTGACTCAGATTCCTTGCTGTAAAAATGGAGGAAAAGATAATAATTACCTCATGAAGGAGGTCACATGGGCAAGTTCTGGCACTTGGAAGATGCTTAGTAACAAAGCAGCATCCCCAGGACAGACCTTTGCATGTGGTGGATAGACAAGAAATATTCCTTAAATGGTTGGTAGACAAAGCTTCCCACATCACCTGCTACACTCAAGTGAATTAGCACAGCCAATTCTCTTGCCACATGGATTAGAAGCCAGCACAGACTGACCTTGATGCCTCAGAGTCTGTGCTGTGAGAGTCCTACTCTGGCGTAAGACACTCCACTGTGGTTCAAGCTTCTCAGAATGCAAACAAAAGCAGACCACGTTTACCTCCAGAGTGTAAACACACCTACATTCTCAGAGCAGGTTGACCATACTCTGTACCCTAGAACTGGTGTGGGGTCAGTCTGGTGTGAGAGCCTCACGGCTTACACAGGACACTGCCTGTGCATGGTCAACTTGACCGTGTGCAGAGCGAGCCCCAACCCCCTGCACAGCCACTTGTGGCAGCTGCAGTTAGTACGGGTGATTGCTTAGGAGGGATAAAAACAGTTTTCCCAAACCAACTGTATTCAATGCAACATATTTTTAGTATGTTTAATTTTTAGTATGTTTAGTATGTTTAATAGTATGTTTAGTATGTTTAATGTTCAATGCAACATAATGTTTAGTATGTTTAGTATGTTTAATAGTATGTTTAATGCAGAGCGAGCCCCAACCCCCTGCACAGCCACTTGTGGCAGCTGCAGTTAGTACGGGTGATTGCTTAGGAGGGATAAAAACAGTTTTCCCAAACCAACTGTATTCAATGCAACATATTTTTAGTATGTTTAATGGAACAGAAATTTTTATTTTTACCGACTATTATGGGCATTACTAGTGTTCTGCAAAGGGAGCAGAAACCTGGTAGGGAGAGATAGCAGGTAGAGGAATTATATTATTTTTACCATAAGATTAGGGCACTCTATGTTCTTCTCCCCCAAGGCTCCTTCCTCTCCTCCCAGCCTAGAAAAACAAGAGATTATAGATGGAGGCTCCTGCTGTACAAAGCCCCAGCTCCATTAACCCTTCCTCCGTTGCAATCCAGGCACCAGAGATCCTATTATTTAATTCTAATGTACTGTTTTTCCACTGCCTGGCTCTGGGAGATCCAGATTCTTGGCGCCACAGACTCAAGCATCAGCCAAAGCAATAAAGAGGAGACAATTCTTCATTATCATCCTTGGAAGCTACTCAGTGACAATGAGGGAACTGTGGTTTGGGATTGTTTGTGTTTCTGTGTATATTCAGAGCACATGTCCTGAAGTTGTGGTTTTAGTGACAATCAGCTTTATCTATTTTAACCATCCTCCTCCTCTACTTTGCTTTTAAAAACTGACACTTCCACAAGATCAACAAAGATGACAAACATGAGAAGGAAAGTCTTTGAGACAAGTATGTCCTCTCCCTCATTTCCCTCTTCCTCTTTAATTCCCACCACAGCCCTGATAACCTACTGTTCCTTGTCTCCTCTCACCCCTCCATCACTGTCTCAACTGTCATTTTTCTCCAGATATAAAGGAAACCCTGGTTATAAATCAAGGTTCTAATCCTCACGGTAACCTTACCAAGCTGTATAAATGTGGCTAAGTCAATCAAGCAAGGCCAGAAAAACCAAGGGCAATCCCACAGAGTAGTCTCATGCTTGAAGCAAAATCCAGATAAACTTTCCCTGTGGTAAGGTGGACAAGGAAGTTTGTAGGATCATGTTGGCACAGAAGATGAAGTCCAGTGTATATTCCATTCTCGCATCTGTGTTCCCCATCATGGTTTGCTTTTTGTATGTGAGTTTCAGTTTCAGTCAGTGTTCGGAGTCATGAAATATACTCCCTGGCTCAGAAAGCTGCAGTAAAGCAGACTCAATTCTTTTCAGCCTGGCTCTGATATTGCAAACCGCACCTCTTGGAACTTATAAGCATATCACAGATGCTGAGCAGGTGAGCTTTGAAAAACTGGGTTCCATCTGAATAATCTTTCAGCCTACAAACGACAAAAAGCTATTTCTGACTCCAGGCGGAATGAGTGATTACTTTGATAACAAATTAAAACGAGCTTGGAAATTGGAAATTACCAGAATTAAGCTATCTCCAGTGAATGACTGAGCTCCCCCCTTCAGTACATTTTCTTCTATATTAGCCATAAACATGAGCTCTTCATTAATAGAAATTGGTTCATTGCTACTGGCCACAAGGGGAATCTAACGGCTGTGTGGCACTAACCCCCAACCTGATCAAGAAGACAACTTGCTCTTAATGTGAGTGCTTTCTTAGGAACTTAAAAATTCTTTATATCCCCTTTGGCTTCTTGCATATGAAGCCAATTACAATGTTCAACTTTTAAATGTTCAAATATTTTCTCTGTATGGGATGTTTATGGCACCAAATAATTTCTAGATGATTACTGTTTTTAATAACTATCTAATTACCATATTGATCAGAAACATCCTTTTGGCTTGTAGAAGGTACCAAGGGACAGAGGTAAGAAACAAAGATATTCCTGTTGCAAACTACTTGAACAGAACTTCTGAGCCTCCTATTCAGAATGTACAGAAGTATTGCTGAACGGAAGGCCTTTCATCCTCAGCGAGTGAGTAGAAGATTGTCCAGCCTCCTCACTAACCGACTGCTCAGCATTCAGAATAAAATGGGTGTCCTGTGACTGCCCTGATTCCTCAGTATTAGGACACAATTGAATAACCATTTTGTACTTTAACTTCATATGAAGGAAAATGTTGCTGTTTGGTGACAACTATATTCAAACATTTTCTGTTATTGCTTTGTTTATTGATCTCTGACCTGTATGTGATGGCCTTACATGTTGATAAAACAGAGAGATTAGGGAATTCCCTGGTTGTCCAGTGGTTAGGACTTGGTGCTTTCACCGTCGTGGCCTGGGGTTCAATTTCTGGTCTAGGAACTAGGATCCCACAGCAGCACGGCCAAAAAAAAACAAAAAACAAAAACAAAAAGAAAACCCAAAGAGGTTAATTTTCCAAAGCAGGTGTAACTTTATATTTGTCCTAGCCTTTCCAAGCTGGCATTTCATCAAGTGACCCTTGCCATCTAATTACCTATCAGTTGTCTAAATCACAAAGGTGTGCTCCTTGATGCCATCTCCCTTCTCCCTGTGATGGTTTCCGTGGATAGGTAGGATATGGAAATTATCTTGATATCTATTCTAGCTCTCCCTCACTCACTCTTGTGGCAAGAATGTATGTGGTGTGTGTGTGTGTGTGAGTATGTGTGTGTGTGTGTGTCTCAAGAAACAATGAAAAATAGCCAGTAAGAATTTCCCAAAGTATTGCGTGTTTCATTAGTGGAAATGTACCAATATCTTATGTTTTATGTGATGGTAATTTTCCTGCTTCTCTTTCATACTAAGCTTGATGGACAGGCCCTTCTTTAATGTACAAATAATCTTTATGACCCTTGTAAGCAGGTCTGATGATACTCAGCTGAGTAATGTACCAGAACTGAGATTTCCATCTACTTGATGTTTTGCACAGGGGTTTTGATGAAGTCACTGTCACCTGCTATTAACTTAATATCAAGTCTTAATAGATATTAAGTCTCACCATCTCCACGCTGCTGGGGTCCAAATTAATTAAGAAGTAAAATTCTGCACATAAATCCTCACTTCCCAGGGAGGTAAAAAAGTTTTTAACCTCATTCGAGAGCTCTGAGAGCAGCCTGTGGAAGAAGATACACCTGAAAGGCACACCTAAGAAGTCTGTGCATCAGTGAGGAAACCAGAGTTCCTGCAAAGTTGGGTTCACTTCCTTATGCTCAGCCCTGTACCCTCTTTCTCATCATTCTCACATTTATTCTCAAAATTCACTAGATTCTTCACTTAGTGCTTTATGGTACTAAGTTCTGGGGGAGCAACAAAACATCCCTTAAAAAGTAAACTGTTAAAGTATCAAATGTATTAAAAAAATCAAGTGCGGTGTGGGGTGAGATAAGCTAAATCTCTTCCAATCCTGATATCCTGTAAAATGTTGAGAACTACTAAAAATATAAGAAGTTTAAAAATTTACTCAATAGGCTTTTGGTATTACCTAAAATTCCACCTTCAGAAATAAATTTCTTATTAAATGATAATATCCTCAGAGCGGCAGGGGAAGGGAGGAGGAGTAGCAAAGGAATAAAAAAGCTTCATCTCTGTTAGGCACATGCAACTTCATGATTAGAATCTCACTAATAGAGAAGACAGGTTGTTTCAGAGAACATGGGCTAGTGGAGCCTCCCATAATAATGAGAAGATGGTGAATGGTCTTTCCAAAGGTTTGGTAAAGCAATGAAGATATCTTTGTCGAAGTCAAAGTGTTTTTGGTTGTGTGTTTTATTATTTTTTTATTGAGATATAATTGGCAAATAACGTTTAAGGTGTACAGTGTGTTGATTTGATACATTTATATAATGCAATAAGCTTACCACCTTAGCCTTATAGCTAACATCTCTATCACCTCACATAGTTATCATTTCTCTTTTTGTCGTGAGGTCATTTAAACTCTAGTCTCTTAGTAACTTTGAAGTATATAGCACAGTACTGTTGACTATAATCACTATGCTGTGCTTCAGATCTTTAGAATCTTCTAATTGCAATTTTATACTTTTCCTCCAGTATCTCCCCAGTTCCAATTCTTCATTGCAGACCTACAAGGACAAGAGAAGAAAACAGGATGAGGAGTAACATTAGGATCTATAAACGGAAAAATTTGGAAAGAAAGATAATAATTAAAAGCTCAGAGATACTTAAAAACCCCATTAACATATAGAGCCCTTAACTTTAATTGCTTATTGGATGCTAACAAAGCAAATAGATTTCTCATTTCACCCTTTCTCCTAAAATCTAAATCTACTCTTTGAAAGCTTCCCTTAGATCCTACTGGATGTTTTTTGTTGGTTCTAGCCTCCTTTTTTTTGGTTCTAACTGCCCAAACCTATAACTCTTCTCTAGCCAGATTTCTACCCTTAGCTCCTACAGCCAATTACCAGCCCAGGCGAAGCATGGGAAGTGCCTGGAAGTTTGTGTTCCCAGACCCTTAGTCAACAACTGACAGCTAGGGCTATGGGAGTATGAAAGCCTCCTACCCTCAAGTGGGATGAACCCGAAGCCATGACTTAACTGCAGAACTTTCCTGGGTCAGCCTGAGGTTACCCTTCACAGGTCCCTGCCTGAAATCTCATCCTTGAAAGGCTTTTCCCCTTTTCCTGAATTGTTTCCCGCACTTCCTTAGTAGATTCTTCCTCATAAATCACTTGCACACAATTCACCATCTTAGGGCCTTCTTCTGGGAAACCCAACTAAGATACACTGCTGCTGGATGTATCCACCTGAAGATCTGGATGAAAACTCCAATTTATCATGGCCAAAGCCAGGGTATCATCATGCCTCACCTGTCTCTTTCTCCTGCCATTTCTGTTAGGAATGCAACATTCTCATAGCTACCCAGGCACAAAGCTTTAGAACCATTTTCTATTATTTCTTTTTAGTTAATAAATAAATATTTTCATTACATTTTATAGTTTATAAAAAATTTTCATGTATTTAATAACATTTTATTTTCAAAATAAACTAGAAATCTATTGGCCAGATTTGATCATATCAGCCTTAGAGTGAGGCAACAAAGCGTAAAGGAAATTAAACAGGTAGTAAATTGAATAATTGGAATGAGGACTTCTGCCTATGACTTTGATTAACTACTTTTCTACAAAGACAGATGTTCTTCCTTCAGGACACCTCTCAGATGCTTTCTTTCTTTTTTTTTTTCCTATTTCTTCCACACACCCTTGGTTTAGAGCCTTGCTATTCTTTCTCAGGTGATAGCAGTCATCTCCTAAAGGGGTTACTCTGTTTCTTCTTGTTTCGTGTCCCAGTCAGATTAAGATCCCTACATCACATCTTTTTCTCACTTCCCTATGATCTGGATCCTGCAGACATTTCTAGCTTCAACTTCCCTCTTCCTCTGTAACTAACTCTAGGGTTTATTTGTTACTAGATCACAGTTTAGCTATATTTAATAATACAGAAAGGGGTACCTTGAAAATGGGTGCTGCTGTAACAAACACGTGAAGTGTATGCCGCTGACATAGCAACCTAGCAATGAGAGGTCATAAAAGTGATGCAAGAAGCTGGAAAGATGGCTATGCCTGTTAATGCAATGGAAAACTCTTCATAGAATTGTCACTTGTTATATAACTTGGAAGACAGATCACATGCCTAATGAGATAGGCACTGGAGGAAGAGGTTGGTAAACTTAAAGTTAGTAGCGTGTGTTTGAAAAGGTGATTAGTTTCTAGTCGATGGGTTGTCCGCAGAAGTGATGAAGTTGCCTCTAGGTCTGCACCTAAAATCCATCCTATGCAATCCTTCAGCTTTCTTTTCTTCCATAGGGACCCTGGAAGCCTTATGTAGAAGATGGCAAAATCTTGAAATGGAAAGATCCTAGACTCCAACAAGTGCTGGAAGACTTATCTCCAAGGAAAATTGCCAGGACTGGCACTGGACTCTGAAATGAAAGAGAAGTAACCTGTTACTGTGTTAAACCCTGAGATATTGCAATTTGTTTTGATACCAAGGCATACCCTAAACCATTCTGTTTGAAAGCCTGCAATGCCTACATCTTCTTTTCCAACTCCTAGCAGAGTACTATGATAGAGGTAAATGTTCAGTGCTTGTTAAATTAAATAGAAACAAAAACTCATATCATGAACTGATTGTGATGAATAAAAAATAGACAGCCATTTATGGATACTAGTGCACAATAACTACATAAATAAGAAATAAACATCAAGGAAGAAAATGATTATGTTTAATATCTCTAAGTATTCTTAACAGCTATGAATTGAATTATTCAATTATAACAAAGTGAATAGAAAACAATAATTAGTTGAGACATTTTTAGAAAATACTCATCACAATTCTCCTAAAATGTTTTTATTTATATAAATCTTTAAGTAAATTGATGGAATATATATAAGCTATGCTCTTTATAACAAATGTATTGTTTTCTTAGTTAATGCAATAAAAATATCCTGGTGGTTATTTATTCTTTTAAGGGGATAGAAAATATTAATTAGTAAACAATGTTAGCAAACAGCTCAGAGTA
The DNA here is from genome assembly GCF_949774975.1 of Lagenorhynchus albirostris. Lineage (NCBI taxonomy): Eukaryota > Metazoa > Chordata > Mammalia > Artiodactyla > Delphinidae > Lagenorhynchus > Lagenorhynchus albirostris. The sequence goes on along the minus strand of NC_083108.1, from coordinate 32,012,919 downwards.
AGGGAAGTCAGGTATTCTGGGGTGTGTGACAGCCACAGCACTCGAGACTGGGTTCATTAAACTGCTTCTTCAATGACTCTGGTTTGCAGGGTCAGTTTCTGGTGGCCCCCATCCTGCTGCATTAGTCAAGGTGAGTTCCCTGAACGTGACAAAACCTGACACAGGGGCATGTTACACGCCAGCAGATTCCACAGTTCACAAACTATTAAAGTGACTTTCAGAAGCATAGCCCTCCCCACTCTGCTGGCCTCCATAGCTGCCAGTTTTGTCTTTAGCTGAGTGTATCAGACTCCTTCCCCAAGTCCTACTGCTGAGAATTCAAGGATCAGTTGTAGGAAACCCAAACTAATGCATTCCAGGTCACTGTCATTTATCCTCTTTCCACTCATACCTTCTGAGTGACCTCTTCTCTTTCTACCTATACTCTGACATCTGGATCATTAACATCCATGTAATGAGATCACGGCTTTTTGTCAGTAGGGTCCCTTCCAGCTTCTCTTCAAGCTTTTCTGCTCCGACACTAGATTCAACCCTCACCCTGCCTGCACCCAACCCAGCCTTCCAATAATGCGTCTTGGCACCTCAGTGCTGCAGCCCTCTGCAGTGTGCTGTCTGGGCAGCCTGGGCTTCAGAATGCTGGATCTACCTCTGGTTAGACCTTCATTTCCTCTCTGAACATTCAGACTCTTCAAAGGCACACATATGCACCTCACTGTTGCTTCTTTTGGATGTAGTCAAAGAAAATCCTTCGAATATGGAGCAGTGAAGCTGGTCAAGAGCATGAAAACTGATGGCTCTACTCTTGGGCTGTCCTTCTCAGTGCCCCAAACCGATTCACTGTGGCTTGCAGGGCCTCTGCTGCTCTCCTAGACACAATCCTGGGCCCAAATACAGGTAATCACAGCCTTAAAGACTTTTTTTTATTTTCCGCCATGTGGCCTCCAACCCAAGCCCCGAATCATGCCCCATAAGGCTGGATTTTATGTAAATATCATGAGACAAGTGACAAGTGCAGAAGCTATCCCAAAGCTTGACTATTGATAATATTAACATACACATGAACTATTTTGGCAGAGAGAAAAAGAGTGATATTATGACAATTGCAAAACAATTGCAATGTGCAGCATTATTTATTTCAAGAACTAGGGGAAATAATGATGTGATGTTTTCCAGAATTTCTGGAAAAATATCTCCATGCACGTTAGGGCATCTTGAGTCTGTACAATTAGCAAGGGGATTACCCTCAATGGGAATAATGTATAATACATTTTTAAAGATGATTTTTTTTCACGGATTATTTAGTTTTTTGAATTTTATTTTATTTATTTTTTTATACAGCAGGTTCTTATTAGTTATCCATTTTAGGCATATTAGTGTATATATGTCAATCCCAATCTCCCAATTTATGACACCACCACCCCCACCACCACCACCCCGCAGCTTTTCCCCCTTGGTGTCCATACATTTGTTCTCTACATCTGTGCCTCAATTTCTGCCCTGCAAACTGGTACATCTGTACCATTTTTCTAGGTTCCACATACATGCGTTAATATACGATATTTATTTTTCTCCTTTTGACTTACTTCACTCTGTATGACAGTCTCTAGATTCATCCACATCTCTACAAATGACCTAATTTCATTCCTTTTTATGGCTGAGTAATATTCCATTGTATATATATATACCACATCTTCTTTATCCGTTCATCTGTCCATGGGCATTTAGGTTGCTTCCATGACCTGGTATTTTAAATAGTGTTGCAATGAACACTGGGGTGCATGTGTCTTTTTTAATTATTTGTTCTTTTTGTTTTCTCTGGGTATATGCCCAGTAGTGGGATTGCTGGGTCAAATGGTAATTCTATTTTTAGTTTTTTAAGGAACCTCCATACTGCTCTCTGTAGTGGCTGCATCAATTTACATTCCACCAACAGTGCAAGAGGGTTCCCTTTTCACCACACCCTCTCCAGTATGTGCTGTTTGTAGATTTTCTGATGATGCCCGTTATAATTGGTGTGAGGTGATACTGCATTGTAGTTTTGATTTACATTTCTCTAATAATTAGTGATGTTGAGCAGCTTTTCATGGGCTTCTTGGCCATCTGTATGTCTTCTTGGAGAAATGTCTATTTAGGTCTTCTGTCCATTTTTGGATTGGTTTCTTTGCTTTTTTAATATTGAGCTGCATGAGATGTTTATATATTTTGGAGATTAAACCTTTGTCTGTTGATTAATTTGCAAATATTTTCTCCCATTCTGAGGGTTGTCTTTTCATCTTGTTTGTAGCTTTGTTGTGCAAAAGCTTTTAAGTTTTACTAGGTCCCATTGGTTTATTTTTGTTTTTATTTCCATTACTCTAGGAGGTGGATCAAAAAAGATCTTGCTGTGATTTATGTCAAAGAGTGTTCTTCCTATGTTTTCCTCTAAGAGTTTTATAGTGTCCGGTCTTACATTTAGGTCTCTAATCCATTTTGAGTTTATTTTTGTGTGTGGTGTTATGGAGTGTTTTAATTTCATTCTTTTACATGTAACTGTCCAGTTTTCCCAGCACCACTTATTGAAGAGATTCTCTTTTCTCCATTGTATATCCTTGTCACCTTTGTCATAGATTAGTTGACCATAGGTGTGTGGGTTTATCTCTGGACTTTCTATCCTGTTAAATTGGTCTATATTTCTGTTTTTGTGCCAGTACCATACTGTCTTGATTACTGTAGCTTTGTAGTATAGTCTGAAGTCAGGGAGTCTGATACCTCCAGCTCCGTTTTTTTCCCTCAAGACTGCTTTGGCTATTCAGGGTCTTTTTTGTCTCCATACAAATTTTAAGATTTTTTGTTCTAGTTCTGTAAAAAATGCCATTGGTAATTTGATAGGGATTGCATTGAATCTGTAGATTGCTTTGGGTAGTATAGTCATTTTCACAATATTGATTCTTCCAATCCAAGAACATGGTATATCTCTCCATCTGTTGGGATCATCTTTAATTTCTTTCATCAGTGTCTTACAGTTGTATGCATACAGGTCTTTTGTCTCCCTAGGTAGGTTTATTCCTAGGTATTTTATTATTTTTGTTGCAGGGGTAAATGGGAGTGTTTCCTTAATTTTCCTTTCAGATTTTTCATCATTAGTGTATAGGAATGCAAGAGATTTTTGTGCATTAATTTTGTATCCTGCAACTTTACCAAATTCATTTGTTAGCTCTAGTAGTTTTCTGGTAGCATCTTTAGGATTCTCTATGTATAGTATCATGTCATCTGCAAACAATGACAGTTTTACTTCTTTTTTTTCCAATTTGTATTCCTTTTATTTCTTTTTCTTCTCTGATTGCCATGGCTAGGACTTCCAAAGCTTTGTTGAATAATAGTGGTGAGAGTGGAAATCCTTGTGTTGTTCCAGATCTGAGAGGAAATAGTTTCAGTTTTTCACCATTGAGAATGATGTTTGCTGTGTGTCTGTCATATATGGCCTTTATTATGTTGAGGTAGGTTCCCTCTAGGCCTACTTTCTGGAGGATTTTTATCATAAATGGGTGTTGAATTCTGTCAAACGCTTTTACTGAATCTATTGAGATGATCGTATGTTTTTTATCCTTCAATTTGTTAATATGGTGTATCACATTGATTGCTTTGCTTATACTGAAGAATCCTTGCATTACTGAGATAAGCCCCATTTGACCATGGTGTATGGCCCTTTTAATGTGCTGTTGGATTCTGTTTGCTAGTATTTTGCTGAGGATTTTTGCATTTGTATTCATCAGTGATATTGGTCTGTAATTTTCTTTTTTTTGTAGTATCTTTGTCTGGTTTTGGTATCAAGGTAATGGTGGCCTCAAAGAATGAGTTTGGGAGTGTTCCTTCCTCTGCAATTTTTTGGAAGAGTTTGAGAAGGATGGGTGTTAGCGCTTCTCTAAATGTTTGATAGAATTCACCAGTGAAGCCATCTGGTACTGGACTTTTGATTGTTGGAAGATGTTTAATCACAGTTTCAATTTCATTACTTGTGATTGGTCTGTTCATATTTTCTATTTCTTCCTGGTTCAGTCTTGGAAGGTTATACCTCTCTAAGAATTTGTCCATTTCTTCCAGGTTGTCCATTTTATTGGCATAGAGTTGCTTGTAGTAATCTCTTAGGATGCTTTGTATTTCTGTGGTGTCTGTTGTAATTTCTCCTTTTTCATTTCTAATTTGATTGATTTGAGCCCTCTCCCTCTTTTTCTTGATGAGTTTTCTTGCTCTGATCTTTATGACTTCTTTCCTTCTGCTAACTTTGCATTTTATTTGTTCTTCTTTCTTTAGTTCCTTTATGTGTAAGGTTAGATTGTTTATTTGAGATTTCTCTTGTTTCTTGACGTAGGCTTGTATGGCTATAAACTTCCCTCTTAAAACTGCTTTTGCTGTATCCCATAGGTTTTGGATCGTCATGTGTTCATTGCCATTTGTCTCTAAGTATTTTTTTTGTTTTCCTCTTTGATTTCTTCAGTGATCTCTTGGTTATTTAATAATGTATTGTTTAGTGTCCAATGTGTTTGTGTTTTTTACATTTTTCTCCCTGTAATTGATTTCTAATCTCATAACATTGTGGTCAGAAAAGATGCCTGATATGATTTCAATTTTCTTAAATTTACTGAAGCTTGACTCGTGACCCAAGATGTGATCTATCCTGGAGAATGTTCCATGCACACTTGAGAAGAAAGTGTAATCTGCTGTTTTTGGATGGAATGTCCTATATATATCAATTAAATCTATCTCGTCTATTGTGTCATTTGTGTTTCCTTATTAATTTTCTGTTTGGATGGTCTGTCCATTGGCATAAGTGAGGTGTTAAAGTCCCCTACTATTATTGTGTTACTGTCAACTTCCTCTTTTATAGCTGTTAGCAGTTGCCTTATGTATTGAGGTACTCTTATGTTGGATGCATATATATTTATAATTGTTATATCTTCTTCTTGGATTGATCCCTTGATCATGATGGAGTGTTCTTCCTTGTCTCTTGTACCATTGCTTATTTTAAAGTCTATTTTATCTGATATGAGTATTGCTATTCCAGCTTTCTTTTGATTCCATTTGCATGGAATATCGTTTTCCATCCCCTTGCTTTCAGTCTGTATGTGTCCCTAGGTCTGAAGTGGGTCTCTTGTAGACAGCCTATATATGGGTTTTGTTTTTGTATCCATTCAGCAAGCCTGTATCTTTTGATTGGAGCATTTAATTCATTCACATTTAAGGTAATTATTGATATGTATGTTCCTATGACAATTTTCTTAATTGTTTTGGTTTGTTTTTGTAGGTCCTTTTCTTCTCTCTTATTTCCCACTTAGAGAATTTCATTCAGCATCTGTTGTAGAGCTGGTTTGGTGGTGCTGAATTCTCTTAGCTTTTGCTTGTCTGTAAAGCTTTTGATTTCCCCATCGAACCTGAATGAGATTCTTGCTGGGTAGAGTAATCTTGATTGTAGGTTCTTCCCTTTCATCACTTTAAATATGTCATGCCACTCCCTTCTGGCTTGTAGAATTTCTGTTGTGAAATCAGCTGTTAACCTTATGGGAGTTCCCTTGGATGTTGTCATTTTTCCCTTGCTGCTTCAATAATTTTTCTTTGTCTTTAATTTTTGCCAGTTTGATTACTGTTTGTCTCAACGTGTTTCTCCTTGGGTTTATCCTGTATGGGACTCTATGCTTCCTAGACTTGGGTGGCTCCTTTCCTTTCCCATGTTAGGGAATTCTTTGACTATAATGTCTTCAAATATTTTCTAGTTTCATTTCTCTCTCTCTTCTCCCTCTGGAATCCCTAAAATGCAAATGTTGTTACACTTAATGTTGTCCCAGAGGTCGCTTAGGCTGTCTTCATTTCTTTTCATTATTTTGTCTTTATTCTCTTCCACAGCAGTGAATTCCACCATTCTGTCTTCCAGGTCACTTATCTGTTCCTCTGCCTCAGTTATTCTGCTATTGATTCCTTCTAGTGTATTTTTCATTTTAGTTATTGTATTGTTCACCTCTATTTGTTTGTTCTTTAATTCTTCTATGCCTTTGTTAAACATTTCTTGCATCTTCTCAATCTTTGCCTCCATTCTTTTTCTGAGGTCCTGGATCATCTTCACTATCGTTATTCTTAATTCTTTTTCTGGAAGGTTGCCTATCTCCACTTCATTTGGTTGTTTTTCTGGGGTTTTATCTTGTTCCTTCATCTGGTACATAGCCCTGTGTCTTTTCATCTTGTCCACCTTTCTGTGAATGTCGCTTTTTCTCCACAGGCTGCAGGATTGTAGTTCTTCTTGCTTCTGCTGTCTGTTCTCTGGTGGATGAGGCTATCTAAGATGTTGTGCTAGTTTCCTGATTGGAGGGACTGGTGGTGGGTAGAGCTGGCTGTTGTTCTGGTGGGCAGAGCTCGGTAAAACTTTAATCCACTTTTATGCTGATGGGTGGGCCTGGGTTCCCTCCCTGTTGGTTGTTTGGTCTGAGGCAACCCAACACTGGAGCCTATCTGGCTCTTTGATGGTGGTAATGATGAACTCTGGGAGGGCTCACACCAAGGAGTACTTCCCAGAACTTCTGCTGCCAATGTTGTTGTCCTCATGGTGAGACACAGCCACCTCCCCTCTCTGCAGGAGACCCTCCAACACTGGCAGGTAGGTCTTGTTCAGTCTCCTATATGGTCACTGTTCCTTCCCCTGGGTTCTGATATGCACACTACTTTGTGTGTGCCTTCCAAGAGTGGAGTCTCTGTTTCCCCCAGTCCTGTTGAACTCCTGCAATCAAATCCCACTAGCCTTTAAAGTCTTATTCTCTAGGATTTCCTCCTCCTGCTGCTGGACTTCTAGGTTGGGTAGCCTCACATGGGGCTCAGAACCTTCACTACAGTGGGTGGACTTCTGTGGTATAAGTGTTCTCCAGTTTGTGAGTCACCCACCCAGCAGTTATGGGATTTGATTTTATTGTGATTGTGCCCCTCCTTCTATATTATTGTGGCTTCTCCTTTGTCTTTGGGGTATCTTTTTTGGTGAGTTCCAGTGTCTTCCTGTCAATGATTGTTCAGCAGTTAGTTGTTATTCTGGTGCCCTCACAAGAAGGAGTGAGATCATGTACTTCTACTCTACCATCTTGAACCAATCCCTTTCTCGGATTTTTAAAATTGTACTTCCCATCTGTAAAAAGTTTTTAAGCACACATCTCTTTTTTATATTTATAAATCATATCTGTATAACATTGTGTGGTTGCATTAGGAACACTATAAAACATCTACACCAAATAGAAATTTAAAAGGTGAGATGAGAGAGAAAGGAAAAAAAAAATCAGCCCTCTTATTTTCTCCACTTCCAGTGTAGAGTTTTATATACTCCCTGAGGAACAAGAATCCCTCTTTGGTGATGACTATTCTAAGAAAAATATAGTAAGTGGTAGATGTTACATTAAAAGAGTCAGTGACACGATCATCATCATCCAGCAGGGAGTAGACGTGCATAGATAGGACTTTCAGATCCTATTTTTAAATTCCTTCTCTACAGCTCAGAGTAGTTTTCCCTGCAGCTGGAATATGCATTATTTTTGTCTCCCTTTACTGATATAAGTCAGAATGTGTTGGTTATGGATGCCATGGTGGATCTCTCACCATTTCATCATAAAGAAATATGTGGAATATTCAACGTTTCTCAGTCATCTTTGTCCTTGGTTCTCTTGCCTAAATTCTTCCAATTTAGATTTCTTCCTTGGGGGAATCATGGCTCCCATTATTTCTTATGGATCCATCTACCGGATCTCTCTACAGACAGATGTGGAGGTGCTGATGGGGAAAAACGATCCAGGTGCCTTGGCATTTTTTGTTTCCATATGATAGGCACCCACTTAAACCAGCTAAAGGGCATCGTGAGCTGTCCTTGAATCTCCAGAGCACAAATGGCATTTATCTCTGGGCAGCGGGCAGCTCCAATGCGAGTTTTTGTCAACCTGTCAATTTTTTTTTTCTTAAACAGAAGCAGAGTTCAGTAAATAAAGATAAATGATTGTGCTCCTTCTCTGCAGACCCTGGAGCTAAACTGAACAGGCCTCTTATGGTTTGGCCCTGCTTCATTGACTGTTCAGACAGCCCAGTAATACGACAGATGTACCCAGCCGTTCCCTCTTCCCCGCTGTCCATTAGATTATGTTCATTTTGTCTGAGATGCCATTAGAAGTCTCAAGGTCAAAGAAGTCACAGGGAAGAAAAGAGGATGACTAATTTTTTCCTGCAGCCTTTCATTGCCCAAAGAGCCTCCAGACAGGTGGGCTCCTGCTTTGTAAGGGGCACAGAGAGGGGAGCTCCATGCAAATTACTTGAAATAAAATGCAGGTGTGCAATTAACCCAGACACACTTCTGGCAACCAGCACAGCCCAGCACTGGAAGTTTTGTTTGAATCAGGGGAGAATGTTATTTGGGATATTTTCCTAAATGACAAATGAATGGTTTGTTTGCAACAACATGTTGAGGAAGAGCTTGGGGAGCAGTGGCGACTATCATTTCTTTCTTTTCTTTCTTTCCTTTTATCTTTTTTTTAGAAAAACAAAAGGGTACTAATGTTTTGGTCCCAAACAGTGTTTCCCTTGGGATTTCTTGAGGATATCACGCGAACGGGGGGATATTTCCCTGCTTAGCAGCTGTGATTATGCACGTAATGGTCCTTGAATTTATATAGTGCATTACTCCTGAGCTCAAAGCACTTAACACACATGGCCACATCATTAACACTTAGAATCATAGAATGTGAAAACTGGAGGAGATTGTGAGGATCACCTGCTTCAACTCCTCCGTATACAAAACAATGTGCAGTGCTGTTATATGGGGGCCCTTTACTTGCTTCATGCATATGAGGCAGATCATCTTTCTAAATGATGACAGAGGCTATAGTTTCTTCATTTCTAAAAACCCCCACAGCATCTAGCATAAGCCTGAGTGCAAGAGAGAAAAAACAAGCCATACCATTGACTGGTAGTTAGAATTATAGAGTCAAATAGTTGGAAAATTAAAGACCACCTAATCTCTCCAGAAATCTAAGAGTTCTGCCCAAATGTCCAGAAAGGGGGTACACAAAAGGGAAATTATGTAAGAGGGCTCCAGTTTCCACCACTACTTCAACTAGATCCACTCTCACTAATTTTTAAATATTTTGCAAGATTTTATGATATGAAGTTACTGTTTGAAAACAGTTCTCTGTTACTTAAAATTTAAAAAAAAAAAAATCTTAGAAAAATCTGCCTATAGCATCCCCAAGAGGTTATCCTTTAACTTTCCCTTGAGCAAGTGTGGGAAAAACAGCAGAATTTAACTCCTGTTCTACTTCACCTTACAGAGTTTTGGTTGTGTGAGGCAAAGGTATGACCAAAATGTATAGAGTGATCATATGTATGTTTCTGACACCTTTGTTCCTATCCAGTTACATTCAACAAGTGTTTATTGAACATCTTGTTATGGTTATCATTGCTTTGGAATGAAGGCTATGTGTAGTACCAGAAAATAAACACTTGATGAGCTTTGAATGATATTTGAGCACAGAAAATCCATAACATACATATATAACTATACATTTAAGAATATAAGCATCAATATGCACAGTTCAAAACATAAGAGAATAAACAAAAGATAAATTAGGTGAAAAGAGGGAAAACCTGAAGTCCACTGTACTTGGAAGGGATCTTAGATACCATTCCTTTATCAGATGGGTAAGCAAAGGCCCAGAGAAAGAACATGATATGCTCAAGATTGCCTAAATCAGAAGAAACATAACGACTACTGACCCACATGTCTCCCCTCCTCCAATTTAGTGTCCTTTTGTATATTATGTTGCCTTGTTTAAACTATGAAGAACTAGAATTTGAGAAGAAATCAGGGTTTAAACTAGGAATGGAGAGAGGAGAGCTCATTCAGTGTGGGAGGAAGAACCAAGATGGGGGGCTCAGTGGGCCATGACCAACTCAGCTCTGACGGATGATTGTAGAAGACAACTCCATCTAGCAAAAAGGGTCATCAAGTAAGATCCCTGCATAAGGCACCTTGCAAGATGCCGTGAAGGTAACAATAAAAAGATAGGTAAACAATGAGGTTTTTGCCTCAAGGAACACTTTCCAGAGTAAGGGGATGAAAAATACTCACAGACATCTACAGTTCAAAGTAAGGTGAGCCCCATAATAAAGAGGCAATCACAGCACTTGGCAGACTGAGAGCATCTACATACTAATGACTGTCAAATCTCATCCAGACTCAGTTCTAGTGTTCCAGACTCATACATCCAGCTGCCTGTTGGCATCTCGACCTGGATGTCTTATGCTGTCCTCAATTTCAAAAGACCAAAACTGAATTCATCACTGTCCCTGCTTCCTGCATCTTCCATCCCCAATCATCCTCCTGAGTTTCTCATCTCAGCAACACATCTCAGTTTACCATCTTAGTAAGTGGCAACACCATAGCCACACCATCTACCCAGTTACTTAAGCCAGAAAGCTTGGAGTCATTCTTGACTCTTCCCTCTCCTACACTCCCTCCATTCAATCAACTCCTGATGATTTTGCCCCTTAAATAGCTCTAAAAGCTTGTCCTGCCAATACCTTAGTCCTAGATGTCATTATCTCCTGAACCGTACTACCAGTGTCTTAACCCTTCTCCTTAACTTCTCCCTTCAAAACCATGATATACATTAGAACCTAAATGATCATTCTTTAATTCACATCTAATTGTATCTTTCCTCTTACCATTGCTCTTAGGATTAAGTACAAAACTACTTAACACATTACAAAGATTTTCCCCATTCTTCTCCTACTCACCTCCCCAACCTAGTTTCCCACCAATTTTCTTTCCTTTTATACTCTCCCATTTTAACATTCCATTAATACTGGGTTCTGCTGTATTCCTTCATATTGCCATGTTTTATTCCCTTTGCCCATGCAGTTTCCCTATTCATCCCTATTGTACCTTTCCCACATGAAGTCACAAGGGCACACACAGAGACAATACAGGCACACATGCTTTACCTGGCTATCTCCTATTCATCTTCATATTTCAGCTTAAATCTCACTTCCTCCAGAGTTTCCCTGAACCTAGACTAAGTATAGACCCATTTTCCATAGCATTCTCTTTGCACCATCATAATATGTACCATACTTTATTGTAACTTTTTTAAATGGCTGTCTTCCTCATAGGAGTGGAAGACCTGACTTGTGCCCGGCTCTATCCCTAGAACAAACAGCACATGCACACAGTGCTTAATAAATAATTAATGATTACTTGGTGATATCCAGAGCATTTAATCTCAGGTAAGTAAGTCTCTAAAGGTTTAAAGGAGGACACCCTTTAAATGAAAATTAGGTACATTGGAGACAATTTAAAAGGTTCTTATCCCAGCAGGCTGATGCCATGCCTGTATCAGACCATGGCTGAGATCATTTTACTGAGCATTAAATTCATTCACAAATGTTAATGGGTGTGAAAAAAATAATTGCAATGGTAACAAATTAGGAGTCTGTTACACTAACTAACTTTTCTCTATTAACACAGAATTTACTTTGAAGAGCAGAAAGAGCCAAGTGAGCAGATTTCATAATTGCAGAACTTTATTTTCACTTTATTCTAACTTTCCCAGTGAAAGAGAACATAAAGAAAGCCTTTTGCAAATGGATAATTACACACCACATCTCAGGATTATGAGATACTGTGTAACCTTTTCTCCTCCTTTTCTAATGTGACTGAGCACCATCGTCAAGCTATTCTTCACCTTATGGGATAAAAAGCACTTTGAGTCACTCTTCATATCTAATAGCATGCTTTCATGTTTATTAACATATACCCATAAAATGCATAATTTTTCAGCACCTGAAGGACCCATGTGGATCAGCTAACCCAAACTTCTATTTTAAAAACCTGAAAGTAAGGTCAAGAAAAGTTAAATGACTCCTTCTAACACGAAATTCTGGAATAAGAGAAACTTACATCAAATGAACAGTAATAGCTGCCTTTATGGAGAAACAAAGTAGGCAGTCATCCTTAGGTGTGGACAGAGAAGGTGGAGTGGAATCAGGTGTCAAAGCAAAGGGATCAAAACTTGTTTCAGACACCTGCTTGCTCAGTTCAAATGGTTTAAGACAAACCACTTTTTTTGATACTTAACATCCTCTGCACACACAGAAAGGTAAGAGAGCACAAACGTAAGGAGCATGGACGATGGAATCACACAAACTTGCCTCCAAACCAAAATGATTCCCAAACACACCATGATCCCCAAAGTATTATCTCTCCCACTCTGTTTCTTCATATGCTCATTTTTCTGCTACTTTTATCTCCATTTCACTTGTCATCATCTGATTTACTGTCCATTTATTTATTATCTATCTATCCTCATCAGCTTCACCAGAAGCTAAGTTTTATATAAGCAAGAAATTTATTTTGTTCACTGCTAATCCCCAATACATAAAATAGTGCCTGAAACATAGTATGTAATAAAAATTGTCATGTTTGAATAAATGAAGGAACGAATGGTAATTGTAATAAATAAATGTTAATCTGACCCTGAAAAGAACATGGCTACTTTATAGTAAATGCTGAAAAGAGCCACAGGAATTGGTGCTCAAATTATTAGTCAAGATACCAGTGGTATAATTTGATGAATATTGAGCAAGATTTCCATGAAATTTCCCAAGAAGAATCTTGAATTGAAGAGCATTGGTGTTTAAATTTCATCTCTAAATATTGAAAGTCCAGGAAAAAAACATATCTCACTCATGAAATGAGTGAAAGTAGAAGCAAAAACTGACATGTTTCCATGCATCCTATTTGGCTTAGAATATCACATACCATAGTCAGAAAAAAAAAGTATCTAGTTATGGTCACCAAAATAAAAGAAATCTTTAACATTTTCCGTAAATATCACTCTGTAGCAAAAAAAAAAAAAAAAAAAAAAAAACACGTCCTGTGCTGACGTGTAAAGAAAAGTCATGATCTTTGTGAATATTATAATTATATGAGGTGATTGCTGATTCTTCACCATTATTCCCAGGTAAATGTGATGATCTTTGTTAACTTTGCATGTTGTTTCTATCTTTCAAATACTTGTGTTCTTATTTACTGAGCAGTTCTGAAGCCTGACTCTGTTTGCAAGTAAGCATTTCCTTTTCTTTGAGTCATTCTATGACAAAGCATAGGTGATAGATGGAGTCACCATCAGTTGCTCCTCTGAACTCTTCAGCACTATGGTCAGTACTATGCAATTAGTAGTACTAATACTAATGCTTAATTATATACTTTCCGGTAGTATTTACTATAATTCCATGTATTTCCATCATAATGATTAACATATTGTCTGTTACATACTAGCAGCACAGTAATTTTCTTTTTTATTTATATGTACTATGGTATTCTTTAAACAGACCTGGATTTAGAAGTTAAAGGAACTCCATTCACACCAAGGGTGTGCTGCTTATCAGTTGGAAAATCTTAGCTAGGCAGCTTAATCTCTCTATATTTAAAATTTCTCATTATCACTGAAATAATGATGCCTATCTTCATTCACAGGGCTCGGTGAGGAGTAGAAAAGGTCATTCATGTGAGGCTCGTAACACTGCACCTTGTACATTGTAAACATCTCTGCTGCTGGTTGAATCTGAATCTGAGTTAATCTCCCCTAAGATTGCAGCATCTGGAGCTTGAGTTCTCAACCCTGGCCATGTGGTAGGATCTCTGAATAGATTTTACAAAACACTGGCTCTCTGGCCCCACCCAAGATTCATTTGGTTCTCAGGAGACAATCAAATCTTAGGTAATTTTTCAAAGCTATCCAGGTGATTCTAATGTACAACTAAGGATGAGAACCACACTGTTGAAGTCAGTCTGCCTAAATTCAGATCCCATGCTATGTGACTTTGGACAAGTAAATTAATCCCTCCAGGTTTTAGCCTCTCAATCTGTAAAATAGGATTATTCATGGTACCTTCCTAACAGGGCTGTCATGAGGATTCAAGGAGATAAACCATGGAAAGTGCTTAAAATACCATTGAGTACATGCTTAAAGTTCAATAGATTAGAGCTGATACTATTAATAAAAATCATCTCTATTTCATTCTTCTCAAGGACAGGGACTGTGACTTGTGTTCATTTCTCATCACAGAATCCTGTAACAAATGCATGCTCCATTCATGAGTGTAGACCCAGTTAGGGCCTTCTTTTGGCTATGTTACAATGTATGACTCCACAAGATAGAATCTTAATGTAAACCATTATCCACATCCAGTCACAACTCAGAGAAGATCAACTGGGAACCACTTAGGGCAAGACACCTGAGAAATATATGAGAACAAGAATATCACAAAGGGAAATGAGATATCATGCAACCTCATGATTTTGTCCTTGGCTGGCCTTAGTGGGGAGCAAATGGGAAGGGAAGAGAAGGATGTATTTTAACATATTTAAATTATGGAAAAGAACAATTTGAAAGAATCTCAGTCTTCAAGATGAGGCCAATATCAACTATGAGGTGAGGAATCCCTGGAAACTTATCTGTACATTTTGACATGAAGATTGAGCATTTTATTACATAAGTAGAACATTAACAAGATTATATTAAAAGTCCGGTGGTGATCTATGTTTCAATCTTCAGAGCAATACTTATCAAGAGGGACACACTGTATAATGGCAAAATGATGTTTTGTTCATTATATTGGCACTTTACAAATTCAGAAAGGAACACTTACCTCACATCATTTGTTTTCCTTCGACAGTTCCAAAAAGAAAAATTTCAAATAATTATAGTCTTGTTACTCTCCAGAATTTTCATTTGATATTCAATAAGAAGACTAATATGAAGAGATGGAAAATCATTTCTTTTCACCTATTTGATACAGTTTACTTTTATTACCCAAGCTCTTTACTGAAAATTCAATAGGCTGCTTATAGCTTACCATTTAATCTATGAACTTTGCATTCTGTTATTTCCCACACTTACTACATAATACAAGGAATGAAGTTTTTCAAAAAATGAATTTGTAGTAACAGTAACTAAGTTGACGTCCAGTGAATTGTTCTATTTTGTGACATCTTTTATTGAAAAAACATGATGCTTGCTACATTATAGTAATGATAATGATTATTTCCAACATATTTAATAAAGTGTTTTAGATTTGACTATTTCTATTAAATTAACCAGATAGTAACAGCATATAATTTCACCCAGAAATGTACATTAATTATTAACAATAAATGTAGTACAAAACAACAGACTTCAGTAATATAACTGCACATCTGCAAAGGAGACTGCTGGTGATTTGAAAATTCTAATTCTGTGATAAATCTTCCATTTGGCTACTGAGCAGCAGAAGTCACATGAATAAGAATGCTAAGATGAATGATGGAGCATGCAAACTTCAGAATACATTCTGATCTCAGACAGCAGAAAGAGGCTTTGGTGGTTAGTAGAAATTCCCTATCAAAAATGTGTACTTTTATCACAGAACCATTTTGAGGAAGATGTGTTCTGTTGTCTTTATTTGAAGCATCTCTCCCTGGCATAACATAGGAAATCCTTTCTTTCTTCTTTCCAAAGATTTCAAATCCACCATCCTGTAACCTCTCTCTTCACAGAATTACCATTTTCACATAGCCTGAAATCTCCTTTCCACAATACAAGGAAGATCATCCTCTTTTGTTACAAAACTGTGGTGCCTTCACATCTGGAATACAGCATGCAATTTTGGGCACTTCACCTCAAAGGAGGTATAACATCAATGGAAAAATTTCAAATAATCAAGTGGACTGATTAAGGACCTTATATGGGAGATGGGACTGATTGAGGATCCTTCAATACACAAAAAATGACAGAAGGGATATACAACCGAAGTCTTTAATACTAGAAACAATAAATCTCTCAACTCCACATTGGATAAGCGAATCTCAGATGTCAAGAACACAGATAATCAAGAAAAGACCATACTGTTAGCCTTTTGTAATGGACATAAGATATTTTATAGTTTGAAAAAGTAGATTGGGGGAAAAACTTAAGAAAGTCCACTTTATAGAGCCTCCTGACCTTTACAACCAAAGAAGGAATAATATTGAAAGTATAATTTTAGAAAGTTCTCATCTTAACTCCCAGAGAATACATCCATAATGAGTCATGAGCTGTTTAGGAGAATAATTAGCTAAAGACAATTATAATTTACTTTTATAAGGCAATGTGTGAACATCTTGGATTCAGTCAAAAGGGATATTCAACAGAGTCCTTGTATTTCCTATTCATAAACCTTAATAGTAATCACAGTAAACAAAACTGATAAAACTTTAGACTGCCCAACAAGAAAAGGGAGAAGACTAAACTAAAATTACTAAATTCTGGAATAAAAAAGGAGATATAACCACCACCTATAAAAATATTATATCATTATTAAAAATATGATAAGGGCATAACATGTTTGATTTTAAATAACAAGGTAGCTAACTTAGATGAAATAAATAATTCTTAGAAAGAAACAAACTATTAAAACTGACTTAGGAAGAAATAGAAAATCTGAACAGACCTGTAACAAAAAAGAGATTGAATTAGTAATCAAACAACTTCCCACAAAATAAGTAAAGGCCAAGACGAGATGGTGTCATTGGTGAATTCTACCAAATATTTAAAGAATTAACAACAATCCTTCAAAACTCTTTCAAAAACACAAGAGGAGGGAAAACATACCAACTCATTCTGTGAAGGTGGTATTACCCTAAAACCTGAACCAAACAAAGACATCACAAGGAAAGAAAACTACAAACCAATATCCATTATAAACATAGATGCAAAAATCTTCAACAAAATACTAACAAACCAAATCCAGTAACATAAAAAAGGCTCATACGCAATGACCAAGTGAAATTTTTCCCGAGTGTAAGATTAGTTCACCATATAAAAATCAATCAATTTAATACAGCATGTTAAGGACAAGAAAACACATAATAATCTCAATTGCTGCAGAAAAAGGATTTAATAAAAATCCAGTACCGTTTTGTGGTAAAAACACTCAACAAAATAATAATAATAAAAGGATACTTCCTCAACCTGATAAAGTATGTGTCCAAAACTCACAATCAACATCATACTTAATTGTGATACCCTGACAGCTTATCCCTTAAGATTAGCAACAAGATAAGGATTCCACTCTTGCCCCTCTGTTCCATATTGTATTGGAGCTACTGGCCAGAGGAATTAGACAAGAAAAAGAAATTAAATGCATCCAGATTAGAAAGAAAGAAGTAAAACTATCTTTATTTGGAGATGACATAATCTTGTATATACAAAATCTTCAGGAGCCCACCAAAAATACCTCTTAGATTAATAAAAAAAAAAAAAAGTTCAACAAGGTCGCAAGCTACAAGATCAACATACAAAAATCCATTAGACTTCTATACATTAGCAATGAATAATCCAAAAAAGAAATTCAGAAAACAATTTCATTTACAATAGCATGAAAAACAATAAAATATTTAGTAATATATGTAACAAAAGAAGTATAAGATGTACACTGAAAACTGCAAAGCATTGGTGAAATAAATTAAATGTCTTAAATAAGAAATGGAAAGATATCCTGTGTTCATGGATTGAAACACTTAATATTGTTAACATGAAAATAACCCCCAAATTTGTCTACAAATTCAACGCAATCCCCATTAAATTCCAACTGACTTCTTTGCAGAAACAAGATGACCCTTAAATTCACATGGAAATTCAGGAACCCAAAATTGCTCAAACAATTTTGATAAAGAAGAAAAAAGTTGGAAGACTTACACTTTGATATTTCAAAACTTACTACAAAGTTATGGTAATTAAGACAGTTTTGTACTGGCATAAGGATAGACACAGAGATCAACAGAAAGGAATTAAACTCTTATATTTATGGTCAGACGTAAACTCTTATATTTATGATCAATGAATTTCAATAAGGGTGCAAAGATAATTCAATGGGGAAAGAGCAGTGTTTTCAACAATAACAAAATGAACTTGGACCCACCACCTCACACCATATATAAAAATTAACTCAAAATAGGTTGTAAATCTAAATGTAAGAACTAAAACTATAAAACCCCTAAAAGCAAACATAGGAGTAAATCTTTGTGACCTTGGATTAAGTAATGGTTTCTTAGATGTGACATCAAAAGCATAAGCAACAAAACAAACTATAGATAAGCTGGACTTCATCAAAATGAAAAACTTTTGTGCCTCAAGGGAAACCATTAATAAAGTGAAAAGATAACCCAAAGAATCCAATAAAATATTTACTAATCATATACCTGATAATGGTCTAATATTCAGACTGTATAAAAACATTTAAAACTCATTAAAAACATTAAAAACATTTAATACAATAAAAAGACAGACAAATAACCTAACTAAAAATTTGGCAACACATTTGTAAACATTTTTCCAAAGTACCTATGCAAATGGAAAATAAGCACATGAAAAAATGCTAAATATCATTAATCATTAGGGAAATGCATACCAAAAGTACAATAAGATAAACTTTCTTATTAGGATGGCTATAACCAAAAAGATGGACAGTAACCAGTGTTTGTGAAGATGTGGAGAAATTGGAACATTCATTCATTGCTGGAAGAATGTAAGATGGTGCAGCCACGTTGGAAAATGGTGTGTCTGTTACTCAAAAAGGTGAACCTAGAGTTAGCATATGACCCAGGAATTCCACTCCTAGGTATATATCCAGGAGAATTGAAAACATATGTTCACACAAAAATATGTATACAAATGTTCACAATAGCTTTACTCACAATAGCCCCAAAGTGGAAAAAACACAAATGCTTATGAATTGATGCATGGGTAAACAAAATGTGTTGTATCCATAATATTTGGCAATAAATATGGATTTAGTGTTGATACATGGTACAACATGGATGAAACTTAAAAACATTATGCCAAGTTAAAAAACATTACACTTAATGTATGACTCCATTCATATAAAATGTTCATAAGAGGCAAATCAATAGAGACAGAAAGTAGATTAGTGTCACCAAGTGCCTAAGGAGGGGGCATTGGGGAAGGTCTGCTAATGAATACAGAGTTTCTTTTTAAGGTGATGAAAATGTTCTGTAATTACATAGTGCTTTGCACGAGCTATAAATATACTAAAAGCCACTGAATTGTACAGTTTAAATGGGTGAATTTTATGGTATGTGAATTACAACTCAGTAAAAAAAAAATACTCACATATTACTCATGCTGGTTTCTAAGTTTACGATTTCATAGGTACAACCAGAAGTGGAACTCCTTTTAGACCATTTTTTTGCTACCATTCCCTTTTTAGGCAGCTGGGTTAAAAGAAGTTCATCCAAAGTCAAGGTCTCTGACATGGCATGTCTCTAAAGGTATCTGCCACAATTGTTATAGCCAAGAAGAATAATGTTGATGACACCAAATCACAACTGTTCTTTTTTACATTAGGGACACTGGATGATAAAATATCTCTATTAGAGATTTCAAAATAATAAATAAGAAAATTATAACATGGTTCAAGACATAAAGACTTTAGAATATCCTATACTTGTATTCTCTTTCCTTCTTATAACTTTAAATATTCTAAGGGGAATATTTTGTTGATCTGTGCTGTCATTGGATGGTTACCTAGCCCATTTGTTGCTCCTGTGGCCTGCTCTTCAGGTTTGTCTCAGGGGATATTAGCTGATCAAAAGTATCATGTGTCTTAACAACAGTTACTTTTTTTTTTTTAAGTTTTTCTAGTCAAGATAATCATGAATTGTCTATATTGCTAGTCTTTTGTAGTTAAAGATAGATGATTGCCTTAATCTCCAGAAAATCCCCACAGTGTGTTATAATCCACACTGTTTCAAGACAAGGAACTCCAGGAACCATGCAGGCAAAGGAAAAAGAGGGGGTCATGGGAAATTAATTAATGGAAATTCTGGTCTCTTTAAGTCAGAAGTCCAACAGGCTGTGTTTTAAAGGGAACACAGTGGACTGGATTTGGTCAGGAATCTTTCTATTTGTCCATCTATCCATGTATCCATCCATCCATCACTTTGTTCAGTATCCACTATGTTGTAGGCACTAAACTAGGAATGAAGTATCATTCAATAACTAGAGAGGCCAGAGTTGAGGGGTGGGAGGAAGACATTATGTCAGGAATCCAGGTAATTTTGAAGCTAAGCAGATATTTTTCCAAATAATGGATCCATTATTGCAAGGCCATGTCAATAATAGGGTGCCAAGATATGTCAAGTCCTGTGCTTGCTCCTTCTTGTACATTAACCCATTTAACCCTCACAGAATATGAGTTGTGTATTATATTTTACAAGTAAGGAACATGAAGATCAAGAAAGTTAAGTGACTTGCCCAAGGTGATTCAACTTGTAAAAGACAGAATGTGGATTCTAACTCCAAAGCCCATGTTCTTTCCATTATGCCATCCTGGGCACAAGATTCCCCCATTACAGGGAGTGGCAACCCTACCCAAGCTGAAGTTCAAGACAGAGTTATAGTCCAAGAAGAGTAAGATTGCTATGTAGCAAAAATGATGTCATCATTTTAAGGTTACCTAGCATATCCACATATTAGAAATCAGGTGCCACCAGCTGGTCAGCTAAAGTCACTGAATCTGGCATCTGCTTGTCCAGAGCATCTCAGGAACTAGGTAGAGGAAATCTCGATGAGGGAAGGGCATTATTAATTCCAACTGAAAGTGTTTGATATGGTGGCCCATTAGAAACAAAGCCTGAGATACAATTCATTCTGGGTACTTATAGCAATGCTCAAATCCTTAACTCTCACCAAAAGTTGAGATTTTCTTTTCTGAAATGTCTTATAGTATTAGCAGGGACATTTACCTCTCTTCCTCCAATGTAGAAATAATGCCTCTTCAAGCTGGCAGCCAAAGAGTAAATACCTACTTTAACTTATTTGCTGGCTGCAATGAACATTACTTTGATCTGATAACTCTTAATGAGGATAGCAGACATTAGGGTTACAGACAAGCCTTTGGATTGAAAAGAGAATTATTAACATAGGCACATAAAATCTCCTAATTTTCTCATCTTTGGTGTACATTAGTTGGTTAATGGACTTGAGCCATGACATCTACACAGTCAAAGCAAAGTGGATAATTGTGTAATTATCTGATGAATTTAAACACTAAAGGAAGTGACTTTGGATAATTAAGATTTTGTTCTAAACTGCTGGAGCATCTTTTTTGGGTAAAAGTCATGAAGACTAAAGCAGAAGTAGGTATGTGTATTTGCCTTCCCCACTGCATTATATATATAGCAGCCTGAAGAGACAACCAGGTTGGGAGAGTGACCCAAACTTTTGGGCGGTTTTCTATAAGCCACATGTTTAGGAATGCCTCTCTGTTTGCCATCATTTGGAGCCAAGATACAAATAAAACTAAGACATGGTAGAATTTTAGCATCAGCCCTTTTCTGGAAGCTTAATGTTTATGATTCTAAAGAGAACAAGTCCCCCTTCCCTGGTGTGATCTGGGGTACCAACCTTGTGGCTGCAATGAGGTACTGTGTCAAGATAGTGGCAGGACCCACCATGGAGCACCCTTGGTTGAAGAAGCACAAGCCCCTCACATGGCACGATGAATATGGAGGTGGGTGTTGGGATCTAGGCCTAGCCATATGGCACTGGCCCATAACTGGTTGCCATGAGCTTTGTGGGCAGCCAAACACTTTGTAAGTGATCAGGCTTGAACAGGCTAGCCCTTATCTATCAGTATTATTATCCATGTTTGATAGATGAGGAAACTGAGGCATGGAGAAATTAACAAACTCAAAAACAAATATTAAAGAACTGATCTTTCTGGGCCAAATCCCAGGTTTGTTTGATTCCAAAATTGCTATATTCTAATGACTTCATATACCCCTACATAAACCTATTCCCACAAAAGTGAAAATCAAATATATCTTTATATAATGTATTACCTCTCTTGGGGCTGTTTTCATTGTAATATGGGGTAAGGCAGTTAGCTCGGTACACTGCAATAGGCATTCCCTTATAATCACATCATAGATTATCCAGGCATGACTAGTCCACTGCACCAGAATGATCTAACCTGCCAAACAATGTAGCAAATACTATCTCTCAGAATTTAAAATAAAAAGTAAAAATTAGAACCAGATATAGAGAGAATGGGATATGTTATGTTCTTGTAGAAGACAATTACTTGAATTATTCAAGTAAACACAATCATATGTACATACTAATTCAAATATTCCAAGAAGGACAAAATATAAATTTTAACATATTTTCATGGATCAAAACAGATTGAGTATTGGAAATTCTATATGGTAAAACATTAAACTTTATGGGAAAATGTAAACTTCCCATTCACCAGGCAGTTTACAGTCAACTTCAACTCTATTGAATATTACTTTATATATACACAGCCAAGATTCTTCAAAGTTTGTATACCCTTCCAAAAACATTAGACAAAACCTGTTTAAAAAAATATGCATGATGTTACATTTTTGCAGACATTTAATAAAGACTTTTTAGATCTTCAGTAACTAGTTAACTAGAAACCATATAGCAAAAGTTGGAAAGAGGAGAGGTTGGATGAATATCAATTCTGAGAAAGAAGTTTACTAGTTTCTAGGACCTCCTAGGGAGTAAAAGCAGCTTAAAATGCTGCATCTATGCTTGGTGCTAGATGTATATTGGTGCTATACATCGAGCACCAAGCATAACAAATAACAAGTATAAAATACTTTGTTCTAAATTGAGAAATGGAGTTTTGAGTGATTATACTGAGATCTTTTCTTACGAAGAGGGAATGTTATAGAACTTCTATATTAGGATTTGTTTTCCAAGGACAGGTCAGAAGTTTTCTCTTTGGGAAAATTGTGGCCAAATAATTTTAAAATATTAAAACATACTGATTTGAAAAGCAAAGCAAGAAATGAATCACACATAAATTTCAAGAATGAAAGAGAATTATATGTCATATGTAATATCAAGTGGCAATACCAGAACACTAGACTGGGCAAGAATTACTATGAAAAATTGTCTGGTTTAAATAGCAATTAAGGATTTAATGGGGGAAAGTAATCAGGAATATGGGTGATCTAGCCAGTAAAAGAGCATTAAGTGGGTAATACAGTACTCAAAATATTCCCTGTGAATATTCATGAGTTGATCTTATTGTGACTTATCTACACAGTGACATTTTCCAGTAGGAAAACATTTGACTAAAAGAAAATTGCTCCTGAGCTTCTGAACATTATAAAATTCATACTGTAAAGAAAGGAAAATTTAGTGCTATGAGTAGCTGATGGACAGTTGAATAAAATGTTGGAGAATAGGGGCTGTCCAATTTAAAATGGTGATTTACCACTTCAGGAAAATCCATGCAGTTTGATATGTTCATCCCAATAAATAGAAAACACATGAAAAGTGTTTGGTTAAAAAGACAGAAATATCTTCCTGGTCTACCTTTCAAACATTTTTGCATATCTTTCACTTAAGATAATTGCTTTCATTAAACATGGAAAATAGCTATAAAGAAGTCCCAGATAAGAAAAAAAAGTGCATGTCAAAATTAAGAAAAGACTGTTCTTTTGCTCTTGTGAAGGTATCTGGAAGGAAGCAAACAAATAACAACAGCAACAGAAGCAGCTGCAAAAGTCCACTCAGGGAATAAAAGATCAACTTAGGAAAATGACATAATTTCAGAGCCCCCAGTGGATATGGAAATTAGGAGAACTAAAATATGTGCAGGTGAAATATTGGCATCACTTAACTCATGCAAAATAACCTGCTGAGAAAATGCATCGAGTTTGACCTGAATTAGCCAGACAGGCTGTCTAAAGCTGTGTCTGCATATCAGCAAATTGTGTGAGAAGATTAAATAAATATATATGTAGCATGTTTCCATAGAACTTCCTTGTGAACATACTGTCAACACCATTTTCTTTTTAAATCTTGGTCCAAAACATGACAGTCAGTCAAACTGAGTGGTTTTCCCAGGTACATTTGTTTTTCTTTAGAAAGTAGCTGACTGTGGTTTCTGGATCTGTAGGAGGTAATCCCCCAGCTTGGCGGTGTTCACAAGCCCACCATTTTTATCTGAAGTTTCACCTCACAGAGGTGCTAATGACTACTCCCAGCCAACTTCTTTTTCCTGTTTTGGCATCACAAACATGGTTACATTCAGCATCTAAGATTTAAATAAAGGAACACTCCTCCAACAACTTAATAGAAAGAAAAATCTTGATCATAGCCAAGGAAACTCTGTCACCTTCAGCCTCCAAAATAAAATCCAATGTTTTTCCCATTCATATTAAATGAATTTGGGGTACACCCCAAGTTCTGTGCACTGCCATGAGAAAAAGAAAACGTACCTTCCTGCCCTGTTCTCCCTAACTTTTACACATAAGTTTGAGATTTATAGAGGGTGTGGAGAAAAGTGAACACTCTTGCCCTGCTGGTGGGAATGTGAATTGATACAGCTACTATGGAGAACAGTATGGAGGTGCCTTAAAAAACTACAAATAGAAGTACCATATGACCCAGCAATCCCACTACTGGGCATATACCCTGAGAAAACCATAATTCAAAAAAGTCATGTACCAAAATATTCATTGCAGCTCTATTTACAATAGCCAGGACATGGAAGCAACCTAAGTGTCCATCAACAGATGAATGGATAAAGAAGATGTGGCACACATATACAATGGAATATTACTCAGCCATAAAAAGAAACAAAATTGAGTAATTTGTAGTGCGGTGGACGGACCTAGAGTCTGTCATGCAGAGTGAAGTAAGTCAGAAAGAGAAAAACAAATACCATATGCTAACACATATATATGGAATCTAAGAAAAAAAAATGTCATGAAGAACCTAAGGGTAAGATGGGAATAAAGACACAGACCTACTAGAGAATGGACTTGAGGATATGGGGAGGGGGAAGGGTAAGCTGTGACAAAGTGAGAGAGAGGCATGGACATATATACACTACCAAACATGAAGTAGATAGCTAGTGGGAAGCAGCCGCATAGCACAGGGAGATCAGTTCGGTGCTTTGTGACCACCTAGAAGGGTGGGATAGGGAGGGTGAGAGAGAGGGAGACGCAAGAGGAAAGAGATATGGGAACATATGTATATGTATAACTGATTCACTTTGTTATAAAGCAGAAACTAACACACCATTGTAAAGCAATTATACTCCAATAAAGATGTAAAAAAAAAAAAAAGATCTCTAAAGTTACTGTGGAGATGAATTTAACTGAAAGGTATTAAAACTTAACAAAACTCCAAACATACTTTCTTTCCATCCAAAGTAAGATCCTTGGTCGATTTCATTCCTGGGGAAGAATAGTACATGATCACTAGGGAGATGGATACTTATAATTAATACACATTGTAAATGTCAGCTTCAGCATAACTTTTCCCTCCACACTTGTCATGGTGTCTCATTCATCCTTGAGGGATCCATCAATTCACACAGAAGCATCAGGAGGCCAGAAGGAAAGTTTGTCTTCATTTCTACTTTCTTTCCAAGGTTAACTACCTTCAGATCACATTCCGACTAAAATAAAGAACTAAGGTTTTTTTCCTAGGGTTTTAGTTCTTAAAAGTAAAAAAGAAAAGATAGAACAATTAAGCCTAAAATAAGGGTGATGCATATTCATGAACCTCAAAGCAATACTTAAGCTATTGCTGGTGACCTTGAGCTATAACAATTTACTGATCTTGATCTGTAAAGCACCTGAAGAAATGTACACCAAAGATACCAAATACCTGCAAATATAATTATAAGCCCATACATTTCTACTAGTAAACAAATCTGTAAATGTTGAATCATGAAATGATAAAAGGTGTTGATTACAACAAAGCAAGGACAGTGACCCATGCATTACAATGAAGACTTGAGCCTAAAGGGTAAGATCCATCTGCTGGTCAGAAAGCGTAAAAGTATGATAGAAGCAGAGCTCAAGCTGATCTCCTCTTTGCTCTCTGTTACTTTTATATTCTTGTCCCCAAGTATTATACCAGCTTTCTCCTTTTTCTTGATTTATACATAGCATTAAAAATCCTTGGTACTATTTTTAAATATTATTTCTGTGAGCCTGGAACTTAGATTTCTTGAAATTCTTTTTTGTTGTTGTTGTTTAGTTTTACGATTCTATTTTGCATTTGCTCTTAGTCGTGTGTTCCTTCTTTTTTCCATTCTTTTAACCTTTGACTTCATCTTCTTTTAAAACCAGCACAGTCAAATTTTCTCTAAATGACTCTTCATGCTCTGAATTTATAATCTGAACTTTATTTTTCAGACTTTCTCATCACCTCTTCAGCCACATGACTGCCTCAATAGGCATCTGTGCTTGTTTAATTTGAAGCATGAAGAGACTCCACTAGTTTCTTCTCTATGTTATTCCTTTCCTGCCCCTTTCTCTGACTCTGCTTCTTCCATGTCTTGATACTCCACCACCACCAGCAACTACAGCTCTTCTTCCGGTCTACCCCTGGCCTTGACAATATTATCCTGTGCCATTTCTGACTACATGTCCCACCAACAACACAAAATCTATATGACTCCAAAAATCTAGTTAACCAATCCTATACCCAGATTAACTACCCTTCCATAGGGTCACATTTCTCTTGTAACCAGCATAAACAGCTCCACAAATTCAGGTTACGAATCTGGCCAAACAGAGAGGGCTGGCTAAAGACTCAATATGCCTGCAGAATAGGAAATTCAGTATTTCCGTCTTGAGATTCTCTTCCTCTGAAGAATTAAAAAGAAAATCCCAGGAGGTATATACACTCCGCAAAGTGGATCATCCCAGCTTCTACTCCCAGTCAGAATCTATTAAGTCCTCTTGCTGACATTATTACTCTTTTTTTGTTTTGGGTTTTTTGTTTGTTTTGTTTGGTGGGTGTCATACAGGGAATCTAAAAATTGAGTTTCCTGGAGTAAGCTCTTGCTGTGGGCCTAATCAGTGACCAAGGAAGATCTGGCATTTTGGATTCTCTAAGAGAGATGTACCCCACCCTCAGGGTCCTTCCCTGACCCCTTGACAACACAGAGATTCAGGTGCATTTCCAGTTACCGGTGAGGAAGGCATATGTGGCTCACAACGCCCTCTAGGTGGTTTTGCTGCACCTTTACCTTCTCGGGCACCTCTTGTTTAGTATAGTCTTTTCTTACTCTTTATTATGAATTCCAGCAGGCTATTATTACTTTGTCTCCAGGTTCTTGTCACTTTCCTTAAAATCAAAAATAGTTGGGAATATTAGCCTCCTTCAGCATTTGATAAAAATTAAATGGACAGCAGATTATGTTAAGTATGTAATTCTTATATATATATATATATATATGTTTACACACATATATGTAGCCCATTTTTAATATAGACATTCTGTGATCTGTACTTGAAAAACACTGTTCACATCTTCCCTCTGCATGAAATTTGCTGCATATTCCTGCTACATCATTGATTCTGGGTCTAAGTCTTCTTATCTGAGTTCAACTCCTTCCCACCATATCCACCACCCCATTTTCATTGATTTTTCATAGTTATAGACATTTTGAAGATGTAAAACTATTTCTTCTCTACCTACTAAACTATCTAAAGAATAAATTATGCCTTCCAGTCATCAACCTCGTCCTGCTAAGTCTCAATAGAGGCTTTGGCAATTACATTCTGTATACATGTGTTTAAATATCATTACCTTTGTTCTCTTTCACTCAGAGTGATTTCTTTACTTTGAATTCCCTACATTGTCTCGGATATATCTTATCTCTGGTTTCCTTTGTCAGTTACTTTTTTTTTTAAACATCTTTATTGGAGTATAATTGCTTTATAATGGTGTGTTAGTTTCTGCTTTATAACAAAGTGAGTCAGCTATACATATACATATATTCCCATATCTCCTCCCTCTTGCATCTCCCTCCCACCTTCTCTATTCCCAACCCTCTAGGTTGACACAAGCACCTAGCTGATCTCCCTGTGCTATGCGGCTGCTTCCCACTAGCTATCTATTTTTCATTTGTCAGTTACTCTTAAAATTCAGTTTCATGATGTTTCTGTTCTCTTTACTATATTGGAATGCAGAAAGGTAGTTTTCAAGTTCTTTTAATGTTTCCTCTAGCAGAGGGCACAATTTCACTTACAGCAGGTGAAACTAGTGTCAGGCTTGGGGTAAAATAGACGTCTAATATATCATTGTACATTCTTGCAACAATTCTTATAGTTTCCAATATTTTTTGAAGTGTCAGATAAATATATATCCTTATTAACATCCCCACAAACACCATCTATAAATATCCATAGAAATTCTCCTATTTCTGGAGTCTCGGATGTAGATCCTGGAAAATAGGAGGGAATTGTTCAATAAATGCAATTTATGGTTCCCTCTTTTCCTTTTAGGCTGAGATAACTTAGTTTACCAGGCTTTCAAGGCAGAGTGTTTGGTCAAAGTATTTACTTCAAGTTGTCAGAAACAAGAGGCTAAGGAAGAGGTTAAATTTATTGCACAAAGACATGTTCTTACATAATCTAACTAGAAATTCCTTGAAAACAGACAAATGCTGTTAAAAACAACAACCACCACAGAAAATACTTAAACAGAGGGTGCTGAGTCCTTCTACTACTTACCACTGCAGTTTCTCATAGTGAATAGACTCAGGTGAGTTTGCAGCTAGGCACGTGAGATATGTATGCTATCATGAGCAAGTAAAAGGCCTGGAACCCAAAATTCACATCTTCAAAGGTGTGAAGGAATAATCAGGCCTTATAGCTAAAGTAAATATATATCTTGAAATCCAGGAAATCAAGGAAGCAAGATACTGACACCAGTCATCACAAGACTGAATTTAATCCTAAGGCAAGGATGATTTCCCTTTGGCATCTGTGATTGTCATACATGCTTTGAGCCTAGGTGTAGATAACTCAGGATCTGAAAAAAACACACACCTGGTTGGGAACCAGAACACTGCTGCCCAGGCTCATTCTGATTAGAGTTAAGGTGAGGGACAGGAGCTTTGTCCTATACAACTACTCCTTGTCATCAAGGGAATATATGTCACTAGTTGATAAAATAGCCCACATGTAAAACAAAATTGCTACTAAAGTAACTTTGAGAAAATTCAGAGAAGAAAGTGATGAAGATGGTCTGACATAAACACTACAACAATGATAATATTTACTGATATAATAATAATAAAATTATTACTATTATTATTTACTGAACACTTGCTACATGCCAGCCTTTGCTCTATGTCACTATATCATTTAATCCTCAATGACTCTGAGGCAGAGACTACCATTACTTTCACTTTCAGATCAGGAAAGCAGGTTAGAAGAGGTTACATAAAGTTAGGCAGATAATGAGGGTCAGTACAGACACTGAAACCCAGAACAGTCAGACCTTCAACCTAAACCCTTGTGGAGATCCTCAGTAGGATCCTGAAGAGTAGACAGGACTGAGAAGGCAAAGCGGAGAATACTAAACTATTGAAAACTGCGCATAATTCCCTGGAGGGGCTCTGAGTACCTCTACTCGGAAAAGGGGAGATAGACTGAATAGGGGAGATGGGGCCAGATTCTAGAAGGAAGGCTTCAGAGTAGTCCTGTAAATGCAGGACTTCATGGAAATTTGGTTTCCAAAAAGATTCAGCCTAAGGAATTGACAGAATTATTTTCTTCACAAATTTGGTGGGTATTCATTATCAGACAAACATGAATTTAATTTTTGTCTTCCTACATAAAGAATGAGACTTTTGACAGGTCACTTTAACTTGCCCAAGTCTCAGTGTTCACATCTGTAAAATGGGAATAATAACAGCACATGTATCATAGGGCTATTGTGAAGATATGAGATAATTCCTACAACACATTCAGCCCCATGTCTGACATATAGCAATCACTCAATAAATATTACCTCTTATCATCACTACTCTGTGCAAAGCATAAATAAAAATAAGCATAAATTATGGTACCTACATTTAAATTGCTTAAATTCAGAAAAGGACTATAAATAGATTTGCCACTTTGCAGATAAAATGACACAGTAGAGTTGGCTCACCTTTTCCATGAAGTCTTCCAATAGTTAAGGTCAAGCAAGGATTACTCCCCTGTTCAGCTCCTTATAGACTCAGTATGAACCAAATGCACTGATATGTTGTTATATCCACAAAATAATGGCTGCTCAGTAAGGACTGTGTAGAGGGTAGGTCTCTGTCCCCTCTATGTGTGGGTAGCTGTGAAACGTGAACCACAGAGTTTGAAAGAAGAGCAAGTTTGATGCTGGAGAAGGTAGCTGAGTGGTGTGTACATCAAGCTGGCTGTGTTTTCCTGGGACTAGTACCCAAGGGAGAAAGAACAGGGTTAAACTAATTTATTGAATCAAATTAGGGTATCCTGAATGTCTATAGTCCTCCTCCAAATGGAAAAATTTTAAAAGTTGGTTTGGGGTAACTCCTGTATTTTCACACAGCTCTCCCTCCATCTAGTTGAACTCATCACCACTCTTTTCCAGGCACAATGTCCTCATAGTCCTTATAGAGAATAGTCCTCTCTTTAATCAGGTTTGTCTTCCTTAGAGAGTTACTTGTTCAAAAACACGTTTGCTTTCTTCTTAATTTCATTTTTCTCTGTCCCACGTTATTAATTGTACTCCTTAGTGTAGCTGGTCTCTGCTGTATGTCACAGGGAAGCAATGTAATTAAATAAATTTATCTAAGGTGTGAATGACTGATACCTTTTTGATCTTACCATCATTATGTACACTTTGAAAAGGTATGCTTAAAATATGTACATTGAATGACAGAGTGTGTTTAGAATCCAAACTGAGTTCTAGTCAATAGAAATTATGCTCTTTTATACAAGATTTTTAAAAATAAAGGAGAGAGACTGCAGGTTTTTTTGTTGTTTGTTCGTTTGCTTTTTGGCAATATGGACAAGTATCTCTTCTTGTAGCACGTTTGACCCAGGATTTCCTTGTTATATTGGAAAAGAACCTTTTGTAGAATAGTGTTGATGTGACACGTATTTAGAACTAGGAGGAATTCTAGTTTTAGAATATTGCCAATGGTGTTGAATTATGCCTTCTGGGAAGATGGTGATGATTCCAGGAAAATTTCAGCAACAAAGCAACACAGGGACCAATGACATTCAAATTGGTTTTACATAAAGATAACCAGGTGGACAGAAACATTCTGACTTTTCATTGCAGCTAGGGACTTACAGGCCCCCTGATGAAAAGGACTCAAGCCACAACATTGAGGACTGCTCGATAAAGATGTTTTCCCAGTATGTGGCAGCAGTTAAAAAGCAAATAGGTTTCCGGGATATAACAAAAAGCGTTGGAAGATACAGTGGCACGATGAACAATGAAGGCTTTTTTCTTCAGAGATCGGACGCCTGCCATCCTACCACCTGAAAGCTAGGAGGCAGGTTGAAAGAATCCCCAGCAATGTATCTGAAACAGCTCGAAGTGAGGATGATCTATTCTGAATGTCTGGGAAGGCGAATTACTGGCAGTCAGATGGAAGGATTCACAATTATGAAAGACATGGTGAAAGCTGGTCAGATTCTCCTTTCTCCTAGGCTTCATGCTTCAAAACAACCAGAACCTCATTTTATTAAAATGCTCATCGCTGTCAGTTAAGCAGACAGGAGTCTGCTTGACAGCACTGCCTAAAAGGCATTGTTAGGGATGCTGGCAGGGCTCTCAGGCCACCTGACCTAGACAGGGTTCTTGCTTATGCATCCTCATATCACAGCCCTGGAAGCTAAAATACATCGCAAAGACGAGTCAGGCTGATTTCTAGATTAAATTCTCCTGTCCACTGCTATGTGCTTCACCGAATGTGGTAAGTTAAGCGTGAATTTCAGCAAAGGGCTGTTGAGCAAATAAAGGCAGATAAAGAATGTTAAAGGGACCAAAAAAATTATAAATTGCAAACTGTCAGACCATCCATAGCCTCAGCCAAGTCCAAATGGCTTCATTTTCCTTTTCTAGCCTGGCCAGTCCGTTCGAGTCTCTCCCACTGGTATTTTTGGGATACAGTCCAGGCCATTATGAACAGATCCAACAATGTGCGGTGATCTTGAAGCTTGCAGAAAAGTTTGGGACTACTTAAATTAGACCCCATTTATCTTTACCAGGGGATTGTGTAGTTCTGTTAAAAGTATCCTTGGTCCCCTGGTGAGCTAACTTGCAGTAATTCTGAGACTTGGGAAAGATTTAGAGGTACAGTTCATAATAAATGCTCAGGATTCAGTATTTCCTTTGAGTTGAATGTTCAGTCTCCTTCCATGCCAGTGACTGCAGCCTCTTTCCTTTTGTAACATATGGCTATTGACCCTGGGTGTCTTTTCAGCTAGATATGGAGTCGTACTCTTTTGTCAACCTTAACCTCCACCCAAACATGGAAGGTTGTTTCTATACACAGTCAAGCCATTTATTAAATGTTCATTTGCCTAAGGTACAGCTGGTTCAAATTCCTATGCTCCTGCATGTAACATTTTTCCTTCCCTGACTGGCACTTAGCTAAAACAATACTTAGAGAAACTGCTAGAGTTTTTAAGAAATCAAGTGGCAAGAGCCCTGGTCCTAGAGGCAGAGGAGCTGAAGTGGGCACCAAACTCCACCCTTGGTAACTGCAATTTTTAGAGTTCATCTGGCTCAGCCTTGATTTCTTCATCAGTGAAAAGAAGACAGTGTCTGCCCCCAGAAGTGTTTTAATATCCACCTGACATGACACACATGAGGGCTATTTCACATAATGCTCTGCATTGAGTAACTCTTTTTCTGTTTCTCTTCCTTGCTTTACTCCTTACCTATCCTCTCTCTTCTTCTCCCTTCCTACCTTCCTTCCTTCTTTCCTTCCTTCCATGCTTTCTTTTTCTGTAGCTCATTCTGTCTGCACTATTTTTTAGCTACCCCCTCTATTCTTGCCAAGAAGGTCTATTAACAGACCCTACACATGCAGTGACTGCTCCTATAGACGTTTTGCTTGCATGTCTCCTTGATCATGTCAACAATTGCCTCTCCATGCCCCAGATGTTATTCAAATACTGCTCTTCCTTTAAGATTCGGCTCTCGTCTCACCTTCATTATGTACCATTGATGAGTCTACCCAATACTCAGCTCATTTTACCTCTCAATTTTTTCTGTACTTACTATGCATCCCTTTAATAGTCAGTCACTGTTCCCCAAGTATTTTATTTGTTTGGATTTTGTCTTTAAACTTAGACTCCCAGTTACCTAAGGTGAAACTTATACATCTTTTGCATTCCCTAAAGTAATCATATTTGTAAGTATAGTATATAGGCCTAAAAACATGTTAAGTGATGGGTGACTAAATACCAGCCAATTCTCTACTTTTGTCTTAACCATTTATTTCAATAGATCCCCTTATATCTCTGGGTGAAGATACAAGCGGGCTTCACTTCATAGGTCTATTTTTGCTATGCTGCTAGTTCATAATAATATATTTAGCCAAAATTATTTTTTAAAGGATAGTTTTAAAAGAAAGGAAAAAGAAACTTCTGAATAAAATTTTGACTATTGTCTGTGGCTTTAATGTTAGGGTACTATAATATACAGTGATGTCTGGTAAAGGTTTAACAACCATCTTTCTGTAGAAAAAGCAAAAAAGCCTAATTTGTAGTGTTTGTCAGTTTCCATGGTGTAAGTAGTCCCATCATGACCGATTTAAAGCTTCCAAAGTGATGTCACAGAGTGCAAAGTAGGGGAGAGATGTGCACATCCAGCCTCCTTAACCAGTACATGCCGGTTCTGGCTCACCACAGGAATCTTTAAGATCGGTGATTTTCTCTGTTTTAGAATGTTGTAAGATCTTGTCTGTTCAGGAAGCTCTAAAGTAGACTCATTCTCTGAATAACATTCCCATTGACAAAGAAACCAGGAGCTGTCCAGGGACAAAGTTGAATTTTCCACTTTAGGAAATTTGTCTCGGAATTCCTCCCTGGACTGGTCTAGGAGGGACCGACATGTTCCTTCTTCCACATGAAGAACAGAAATCATCTCTCTTCATCTCCAGAGTCAGAGCTCATCTATACAATACTAGCATTGCTCATCTCTAATAGATGGTGCTATTTTTATGAGCATGTGTTATAAGAGTGGAATTCACTGTTTCTTTCATGTTGAACAAGGCTTTGGCATGTAGCATTAGCTTGGTATACTTATACAAGCAAACATGGCATTTGTCATTCCAGTTATTGGTCTTAATTACTTAAAATTCCCCTTTTCCTAAACACAGGTCAAGTCAACAACATTCTTTTCTCCTCGGTTGTGGATTGCAGCATTTCCCACCATGGCTGATTTCAAGCTTCCAAAGTGATATCAATGATCTAACAAAACTCCTGAAAATGTATCAGTCAGCTGTAGTGAACTTAGACTCTAAAACAAAAAGAAGCCAGCTTCAGCATATTGTGCCTCAAGTGTACCTATGATGGTACTAATGTAAAGTGGATGCGGTGTCACTTCATTTCTCATATTCCATTCAATGCCATACTCATGATGAATATCCAATTTAGAAAGCACAGTTGACTTATGTCTAAGGGACCAAAATTATGTTTTGGATCTTCCATAATCAGCTATGGACTTTATGTCCATCCTTTAATCTTCTTTAGTCACAGCTTCTCCATCTGAAGAAAAAGGACTATAGCATATTCAAGATAACTTTCTAACATTTATCTTTCTAGCAGTCTAAGTATAGAGAAATCGGCTTTGCAATAATAAGTAAATACCTGCCCTTGGCATTTGTATCAAGCGTTGCCATATATAATATCTCCAAAGATCATTTGAAACTCACCAAAAGGTGCCACTGAAGCATAAATTGTCAATATGTATTGGTTTATCAGTCCCTTCTGCAAAAACATCTCTAACTGACATTCCACTCTCTTTCTGCTTACTTCTAAATTCATTTCTGTGACTCTTTCCCCACCAGGACTGTTGTTTTGTTTCTTCCCCTTTGTTTGTTGCTGTTACTGTTGTTGTTGTTCTTTCCCTTCAACACACAGTAATAAATCAAGACCCGGGAAATGAGTTGTATCAATTGCAGAAATTCATGCCACTAGCCACCTATCTCACTAGATGGATCACATGCATCTCAAAACATTTGGATCATTGTCTCTGTCCTACGATTGTAGTTCTTACAGATCTGAATATCCTTTGTTAAGCCATTCTATTATTTAATATAATGTGTGCTAATAGTTTTGCACAATAAAAGATTGAAATACTGGCTGTCTCCAGCAAATATAGAAATAATATATGTACTTGTTTTCATCAGTTAACATTACTTTATATGACCTCTTTACGTGCAACATAGCAAACAGTAACTCTAAACTAGTATAAATCAAGAATTCAGCTCAGGTATCTAAGCTCATACTGTTCACATGTCAAATGTGAGCAAGAGCAGCAGGAAACTGGCCTGCTCTTTCTAATTACAATTATGATAAGAGTTTAGCACAACTCTACTTAAAATCATAAAACCTTTCAGTGTAAGACTGGTGTTTTATCTCATTGTATATTCATATGATTAGGTTTATTTGACTGCTCAGAGAGAAAAGAGCTTCTCATTGTCCAAAATATTCTTATTTAAGATGCTATGAGGAGTAACCCACATGCAATCACACATTGTCTAGTCTTCATGCAAATGGAACAAGTATGAAAAACAAGATGATGGAAAAGGCTTTTCCCCTCCTACCTAAAACTAATCTCTCCTTTCTAGGGAGACCACAGATTTTGGGTTCAAATAAAGGTCCTTTAATTGGGTGGAATTTCTATGCAAAAACTAAAACTATTTGGACCAACAGGAAAGTGCAATTCTCTGTCTCGTCAGGAAACAACATTTTCCCAACCAAGCTGGCCCTTTTTCCCAGCACTGGCAAGACAAAAAGTGTTCCAATTAGTGAGGCTGATATTTCTATCATGCTTCTCTCATGTGCCAATGTGGGGTAAGTGAGGGTAGGCATGGGAAATTGCTTTAAGTCATTGATGGAAGAACCAACTGATTGATTGATATTGGGCTGAAGTAATCTTCCTGCTCATCCACTGGTTTGCCACTCATCAGGAAGCCAGGAGCCCTGAAAGTGAGCCAAGCCTGTCAGATGTGCCACTGAGAGCACTGTTCTTTGCGGAATATTTTTGGATGCCAGATGCCAATCACTCATGGGACTTTGCCGCTCAATAAGAATTTCAGATGTGGACTTTAATTATAGTCTAGCAGAAAAAGGATGATGGAGGGAGCAGAAACAGATTTATTTTTAGCAAACCCAGCTCTTAGCCACCATACACCCTGTGAATCTATTTTGGGGGCTTCTCATTGTTGTTTGGTGGCTTTCATCAATGTTGCTAAAAAGTATCTGGTTGACAGCTTTGGGGAGTTGAAAGTCCTCACTCTAGGGAAGTGGCAAGACACAATGGCCATATTTGGGAGGAGCTATCCCTGATGCTCTAGTACTTACTTTGCTGAACTCCCTCTAGGAGATGTAGAGAAGTTTGGATTTTAAGAATTTTATGAATAATCAGTTGCCTTTAATGTCTGCCTCAAAGCACTTTAAGGAGAGAGAAATAGTTAGTCAAAGATTCTACAGCCGAGTAAAAACTCAGTAAAAATTAAAGGATAGAAGTGTTCCAATTTTATTAACGCTAGTCTCTGTGTGTACTCTTTCATGGGCCAGGGATTTCTGGTGAAACCAGTCGTTAGTGGCTGAGGCAGTAAAGAAGGTATTGACATTTATTTAGCACAAACTTCATCCCAGGTAAGAAGAAGAAAGCATAATGACTTTTTTCTCAGGAAGTTCACCTGTGTAATTTGAGAACAACAGGCAGAAATGTAGAGGATGCATACTTGTATTATATGTTATTAGTTTCACAGAAATGCTAACTGGGTTCAGAGAAACGGCAACCAATTTAGCAGTGATATTTAGGAAGTCAGCTTAAAAAAGATTGCTATGACATATGCCACTTACACCCTGCACACACGCACCCTAGCTAGGAGTTGGACAAAAATTTTCTTTTTATACCATGAAGCAGTCATCAGAAGGTAAAGAATTGGTACTTGTGAATTGGCAACTTACTGGAGAGAGGCCCCTCAGCCCATTACATTTCCTGAGCTCTATCACTCCCTCTTTTGAGCTTAATATTAAAGGACAATGAGCCAAGGAAATCCTCCTTGGAGTCTTCTGGGTTTGTTTGTTTGTTTGTTTGTTTTTAACATTTGATGTGCTGTCTTAACATAGGTCCTCATCTTAAAAGCCATGGTCATCACAGACTGTGAATATTTATTAAATAATGCTTGAATTATACTGCTTTGGAATTAAGGAAAATAATATTTTGAACAGATGGAGAGCCCTTGAGAAGCTTGCAATCAAATGAGAGCAGTCAAATAATTCAGCATAGGGTTCAAATCAAATGTAAGGACTCACACAGCTTACCCCTGTTTACTATTTGTTTTCATTCAAAAACTATACACTGAATACTTACTGTATTTGATCTCTGTGGTAAGTGATTCTGGCAATACAAAATAGACAAAAGGTGTAGTACTTGCCATCTTCTATAGCATACAAAATAAAAATGTACTGGTGATGCAATTACATATAATCAAACACAAAAATGAGGGATTCATGTAATATGGATTGCATAAGATCAGAGAGAGTCGAGTATGGGCTGAGGTATCTAACAAAGATTTCAAAAACTCCATGGAGATAAAGCAGTTAACTAGTTAATAGCATAATAATAGATAAATTGGAATACTTACACTAAATCATGGATTTTTGGGCTTGAACTATCCACTTTGTGATTTTGTTTTGGTCAGAAAAATCAAATACCCATCAATAGATTTTGGGTAGTTGCAAAAAACACTATTAATTAGATAGATTTAAGTTTAAAGATATTTTATCATATTATAAGAGGGCCTCTTAGTAGGATGTCCTTTCAGTGCTACCCCAGTAAGAGATGCAGTCCTCTTTTGTAAACGGACCATCAGGATCTGAGGTGACCATAATGTCCAAGTTCCATTGTCTGGCTTCCTAGTTATGACTGGAAGAGTTACTATTCTCATACTATGTCCATATGAAGTAGGCAAAACCACCACCATCTGTTCAAACTAGAGACGGCTCATAGCAGTGAGTCTTAATGACCTGTCTTGATCAATCCATCACAAGTATTCACTGAGTTCCTGAGATGTTCAAGGTAATTGTCATGAGTTGTATGTAAAACAGAAAAGATTCCTGCCCTCCAGGAACTTACTATAGAGCAGGAAACCAAGATATGCACACTTTAAAGATAATTAATTGTAAACAATGTAGTAAATTAAAAAGTCAAATGAATATAACAGATATGGTAAAGTAAGGAAAGGGACCACTTTGAGAGAAATCTCTCTCCTTTTTCTAAAATCACCAGCATTTTATGCCTTTCCCCACACAGCAGTCAAGCAAAGGCCAGCTATAGATAGAAAACTATTTACTGGTCATCACTCAAGTCTGCTCTCAGACTTGCTTGCCTTCTTTACTCTAGCTATTAATATCTACTTCTACTCCCTCAGTTTGGCAACTTGTTCAAAGTCTCCTCTCTGGTTTAATGAAATTGGTTCCTTCTTGACTATCCACTTTGCACCCTCCCCTAAGTTCCATATTCTTCATAGCTTCAGTTAGAGACTATCATTTCCCAGTCTAATGGAGTCTAAAAGCCAGGTCAGCCCCTGGACACTTCGGCCAATCAAAAAGAGTATCAGAGTAAAGAGAAAAGGACAATTAATACATGCATAGTACATCAAGGCACAGGATCACCAAATTCAGATCAATGTCAAGCAGTTAAAAGTTCGGAATTAGAGATGGAAGGGATGATGCTTCTCCAACTTGATCATTTCCCAAAACAACCTGTAAGATGAAGTTTTGGTCACTGTCTTGAAATCCTCTTTTAAGCAATTTAATGTTGATCCATGGGTATCTGTTGGGTTAGTGCTTAGAGCTTGGTCACTTGTCCACCCAACCCTGCTTTGTTTTGTTCCATGGCCTGAGTTACAGGACAGTGTGTTTGTGGTCATCAGCCTGTTATATCTGTCTTTATGGTTTTGACTCGGAAGATTTATTTGTTCCCATTAAGGACAGAAAGAAGTGAATCCTGGACCACAGACTGAGTTCTGAAGCATCACAGATACTCCTCTTGTCTTCTCAACTAGGGTGCAGCTTCTAATGAAAAGGACTGTGCCTCTAGTTTGGTCTTGCATAGAAGGGAAAAGTGAAACAAGAATATTTACTCTTGTACCTTTACAGTTACCTTTCTCCTATGACAAAACTCCTTCATTCCCAGCCCTCAGAGACTTTGAAGAATTGCTATGAGAATTCACAGAAGAAAGGAGTAGGAGGGGAAGGTAGGAAAGACCAGTGGGTTGTTGTAACTTGCTTTCAGAGGACAGAATCAACACTTCCCCTGACTCTCTACATCTTAAGAAATTGTGGCAGTTCAGTTATGGGCGATGACTGAAAGACTCAGTCTATGACTCTTTTATGACCACTCAGAATGTAACTCAGGTGCTCAAAGACCAAGAAGACAGATGCTGTAAGCAATTCTGATGTGTCTGGGGACAGCGGTGGTGGCCAAGCTGTCAGTAAGGTTGATATGCTGACATAGTGCCTTAGAGTAACACCAACAGTCCCTGTCTCCTAAAAGCAAAGCCTCTGAGACAGTCACTGGGTTATTATGCTTTAACATACAGATTCTTAAAGAAAAATCAAATATGTGAATAATTATCACAGACATTATTACCATTTCAATGGCTCCCAAATGTCCTTTGCCCATAAAAATAAAAACACATGGACACTAGAGCCAGCATACCTGAATTTGAAACTGTATATGACATTTGGAAATAACTTAATCTTTCTATATTTTGATTTCCTCATCTGTAAAATGGAAATAATAATAGTATCTACTTCACAAGATTGTTGTAAAGATTAAATGAGATGGTATAGGCAAAACACTTAAAGCAGGGCCTAAAACATGGTAAGTGGTATTTAGTGTTCGCTATGTATGCTGCTGTTATTAAGTCCTACCAAGTGCTTATAGCTAAATCCTTATGAAATACTAGCCTCAGAAAACTTCAACAACACTTCCATTGTCTTCTAGAAAAATTCCCAACTCCTTGGATGAAATCACCATTCAAATCAACAAACATTTAATGAAGACTTTTTTTTTCAAAGAAGAAGGATTCAAGGAATTGAACACAAATTGTTCTGAATTGCTGCAGGCTGGGCAAGTTTCTATTAGACCGTCACAAAAGACAAAATCCTGTCCACACTTGAAATCTATTATCAGCTCGAATGCCGACCTGCAAGTTACTCTTTTTACAAAAAATCAAACGTAAACACCCATTCCCTTCATTTGCACACATGGACAGAGTAGATGGGTGTCTGCCTACAGAATCCAAGGCAGTCAGAACAGAGGACTCAACAGGGAAGCACAGAAACTCACAAACAATAAGAGACACATTCTAACGTCAAGCATTTGAAGACCATGTCATGGAGGAGCCAAACCCCCTTAAGTCTTGTTTTGCCTGAAGAAAACGCTGAGAATTTTTTCATACGCTGAAACTGATATTGCCTGCCTATGGGACAGGGCACCAGTATAAAGAAATGACACCCAGTATAAACCGCCACAGGACAAAGACACAGAAAAGGATTAACAGAATTTGAATATTAAAAAATTATGACTGGATCTAAACAGAAAAAGAATGCTTTAATTGTTATAGGCTAAAGTTTCTCACTTGAGAACTCCTTCCTAGAGTGGTAACTAGAAATTATTATTGGAACAGGTTATATTCCATGTATAGATTATGATATCCTTTCTGCTTAACTGAAATGAATAGTATGTTAAGAAAGTTCACATATCATAGTGTATTTTCTGTTAGTCTCTGCCTAACATATGTGTTCTTAGGAAGTTCCAAGTTAAAAAACCTTCCAAGAGGTGTTAAAGGAGTTATCTGAAACAGTGGTCCTTCCTCAATACTGGAGCCAAGATCTTGGTGCATAAAACTGGGTAAGGAACACCTACTACAAAAAGTTCCCTTAACAGTCTGGGAGTGCTAACAATGGACTTCCACCTAAGCCTCTATTTTCCCACTGCAGTATTATCTGCCTTCTACTTTCTTCATCGCTTCTGTAAAAATAAGCTGGTTTCTCCCCTCTGTCATGGGTCACAATTTCTCAGGTCTTCATCACTTACTGAAATTGTATCTCTCCATTAAGAACCCTGTTGGTTTATCTTTCCTCTTTCCCCTAGTGAACCTTCCATATGGTATTTGTTAAATGAATTTTATCACTTATTAATGGTGCTACATTATGATCATTTTATCCCATTTATGTTGCCTCTAAACATATGTATAAAAGACTGACTACACTACAGCTCAGCTGAGTCAGCAAGAAGGTAGAGAAAATGGAAAAGGCATTAGAACAGTTGTGGAACATAAAGGGTTTCTCACTCCTGAGCAGTCTTGGCTTTGACTTCATGAACTTTAGCAGGAGTGTGTATTTTTTTCTTTTTCTTCATTTTTCTTTAAATGATGTTATTTTTAATTAAGTGAGTTACAAAGCTGATCTTTCATGAATGGAAAAAAAAGAAGTACTCCTTCACTTTAGGAATGATTTTGTTTCATTTCTCCTTTGATGTCTATATTTAGGATGTCTTTTCTGACCTTGGAGGGCAAATTCTACCACCATGCAGTAGAAGTTATGAGACAGAAGGGCCTGGCCTTCTCCAAGCAGCATTTGCTCACCCCACAGAACCTATCTGTTGGTTCCAAGGAACAAATGGATGGCTTTTGCTGGGCTCTTCAATAATATGATTTGCATGCTTGAAATGAGATCACCAAAGTAATTGTAGAATATTGCTTGCCATTACCGTCATTAAAAACAGGCAGATGTAGGAGCACTCCCAGGGAAAATCTTCCTGCTGGGTTTTCATGGAGATAAGTGCACAAAATCCACTTTTGAAAAGATGTTGAATGGAAAGAATTTGCCATTCACTGGCTGTCTGATGATGATTTGCTTGTTAATTGGAAGTTTAGGCTTTAGAGAAGCCTTAACAAATTTGATTGCTAAATTCAGGAGGTTTACTCCCTCCTTACAAGCCATATTCAGAGGCATAAATCCTACTTTTTGCATGTATGTCTATGTGCTCATTAGAATCTCTGTGAAAAGAAACCAATTCCTAACCCTTTTGTCAGTGGCATTTTCTGGAGTGACTTTACCAACAAACAAGGACAAAGCATTTTGTCCCTTTGTGTCTCTAGGGCCCCAAAATTTGCTAGGATGTGAGGGGACAAAGCCATGAGATAAGCTGAGATAAAGAGCAGAAATGTAATAAGTGATCTCAGTGCATATGTCTGTCGATTGTTCCCCACTGTGTAGCTAGTAACTGGGAGGCTGGACCCCACCTTGGGGCCACCATTTCATTTCCATTCCAAATCAGCTCCACTGCTGCTGATAAGCTCAAGTAAAACTTAAAAAGAGAGAGAGAGAGAGAGCCTTTGTTTGGAAATCCTGCTGGTTTTCTTCTCTGTTCACTGAGTGTCCTCTGATCTAAACAATGTCAACTAGCTGGCAAGGTTAGCAGCCCCCTGAGAAGGATCTGCTTTATTTTTAATGACCACAATTGCACATCTACAAAATGACTTTATTCATCCCTGTCATTACCTACCCAGATTGGTTTCCTCTAAGTGACGATAGGTTTATTGCCAGCCCAGGAGAATGACAAATGCCATGTGGAGCTACATGAGCATTATGTAAACAATCTAGACAAGAGCTCATATGCAGTGTCATGTAGCATTTCCCAGATCTAAGAGTTCAAGGAAAGAGTGGACTGATAGCCTTTTCTTCCTCATCATTCCCAGGGATTTAACAGTATAAATGTACATCATCTAACAAACCTGTGCTGAACATTATTTACATAGCAAACTATATTGGCATGTAATTACAATGTAACATAAATATACTTTGTGATCAGTTCCAAGCAGAGGCCTTCATATAATAACTTTTGAAACAACATTTTATAAATTAAAAGCCTCTCCTTAGTTCCTGAATCTCTCTGTCAACAACACATCTAGGCACTCCTAAGCTACTACAGCCAAGAGGAGGTAAACTTGATCCTCTTGGAGGGCAAAATGCCGGCCCCACACCCTTCGGCAGCTTATGAGACAAAGGCCATTGTGGTTGCATTTATTTATTCAAAAGTATTTATTAGGTATTGTCTATGTGCCAAGGTTTATGTAGATGCTGGGAATATAATGGTAAGGATGGTCTCTGCTTTCAAGGATCATATAGTCCAGTGGGGATGAAGTGCAACCGAACAGCTGTAGCAGTAAAATTTACCAAGAATAAATTATAATGGAGGAGCATCCAGCCTAGTCTAAGAGTACTAAGTCTTCCTGATGAAAGTGTTCGTTAATTGGACACCTAAAGAATGACTAGGAATGACCTGGGAGGGAAGTGGGGAGAAGAGAGTTTGGGCCAGGGCAAACCTCAGTTACAGAGGCTCAGATGCAAGAGGGTAGTTAACACATGCAAAGGTAGCCGACATGACGTTTAGTAGAGCTGGAAGGAAGGATAAGCATGGGGAAATGGTGGTGCTGATGAGGAAGGTGAAACTGGGCTTGAGGAGGAGACAGGCCATTCATGAAGGGTTTTGTGTCACTGGCTCTTGGCACAGTGATTGCTCAGTAAATATGTACAGACAAATGCATACAGGGATGAATGAAATATCAGGGACATATGTGAAATCCTGGCAATGATGAGGACCAAGAAGAACTGTTTACTTTGCTCAGAGTTTGGAAAGATAACCAGAGTCCTTATATGCCATTCCCATAACTCTAAAAGGGGACCAAACAACAACAGCAACAGTAACAACAACAACAACAACAGGAACTGTGAGGCAAGACATATATTTACACTGGGGCATTGCTGAGACCATAGAGACACCACCTTAGTAGAAGGGGACCCAAAAGGCTTTGCC
The DNA here is from genome assembly GCF_949774975.1 of Lagenorhynchus albirostris. Taxonomy (NCBI): domain Eukaryota; kingdom Metazoa; phylum Chordata; class Mammalia; order Artiodactyla; family Delphinidae; genus Lagenorhynchus; species Lagenorhynchus albirostris. Next base: position 31,968,928 of record NC_083108.1, on the reverse strand, counting down.
TCTGACTTGCCCTTAGCTCCTTCCTGTGTGGACCATCTTACTTCTTCTGAACAGTCCAAACACATAATTTCTGGCTACCATGTGGGAAACAAAAACAGATAACACTGCTCCTAATTATGTGTAGGAATTAAGTGAGTTTTTAAAATAATTTTAAAAGAAAAGACCACTCTTCCGGGAGTGGGGGGGAGCAAAAGAGTGGACAAAAACAGGAGAAAAAAAGGAAAGACTTGTTCACTTCTTCAAGCTATCCCTCTTTAAAACTTCAACTAATCTTTTCTCACTCCAGCTCTCTGAATAATGCTAGTCCTAAAACAAGGAATTTAATCACCTCTGAAATCCCAGCCACATCCCAGAGGCACAGGAATGCATCCTATCACAGGTACAAGCTGTGGCTTGCCTGATATGGAACAACAGACCACAGATGGGTTTGCTATGAAAATAATGTTAAGGAGACCCTTGGCTGGCAAAGTAGTGATTCCAGGAGAGCAGAGTTTGGGGGAGGACAGGGTCTCGTGTTACTTGAAAGCAAAACAGACCTCTGAAACTTACAGATTGATTTCAGTCTAATATTGAATTTATTTTGAATGTCAAAGTGTAGAAAAGGAACACATTATATTTTTAAGTTTTAAAAAGGCTGAGAAACCACACACAAATCCTGAGAGAGAGCCTGTTATCTTTCTGGGTTTTTTTCTAGTCAAGATTTTTAAATAGACATCAATGGCTCCCCTCCCCCGACCCTGACACATACATATCACACAACAGTGCCATTTATTTAGTTAGTACTTATGCTATATAACTCTAGGACAAATTAGTCCATCCTTCTTTAATTCTAGATTGTGTAAATGCCCTCCTGTATCCTATGAATTTAGGATAAAACAGAGAATGTTTATTCACCAGCATTGAGGAGAATTAGCAAGGCAGGCAGAGCTAGTAAAGAGTTACAAAGTTTTATCCAAGGTCAGCTTTGCCTATTAGTAGTAGAGCTGGAAATAAAAGTCAGAACTCCCCCTTCTTTTTCCTGTCCTGTGCCCATTCGACCAAACTGCTCTCAATCAATAGGCAGCCAGTTATGACGGATTCACATTCTATCCAGTGTCAATAAAAACAAAAATCAAGTTTTAATCAAAACACATAACCAAGATCTACATTTCTCTTGGCCACAATAAATCTTCCCTGAAGGAAGCAGGCTAAAATTCTTTACATTTAAAAAATGAGCTCCGCTGGGACTCCAAATTCCAGTTCAATTTTTGAGCCGAGGTATTTTTTTTCTTTATCTTGCACTTGGTGCTGTAGTGTGATAAGGGCCCCATGCAGACCATAAAACTAATTTATCATCTGTAAGGTGTACAAAGAAAATGGTAGCTGCCTACTTGTCTGCTTGACATATGAGGTCATTTTTGCCGCTAGCTTTCTAATACCAAGCAATTTTATCAGCTATTTATATACATTAATTGTGGGTACCCATATGCTCAGTGTTGTATTTAATAATGCATTGCATTGAATATGGATTCCTTAAGTTTCAGCATGCAGCAAGCATCTTGCATTTAACTATTTGGTTTGCCTATTAAAGCCCATTATTCAGCTATGCCATTTTACCTTCTCTCTCAACCGAATTTACGTTTCTTTAAATCTGGCTCACCCTGTTGAAACCCACTGAACTGGACAAGGCCACCTCACATGTCTCAAGGGCTCCAAGCAAAAACAAGCAGAGGAAGTGCTATGGTCCACTTAATAATACTCAAGCAAAAGGATTATTTGATGAATCCCTTTCCCCAAAGAACAGCAGCATATTCACGCTTCACAGTGTAAATATAAATACATTTCTCAGGCAATAGAGACATGGGATGCTAGATAAAGTGTGAAAAATTCCACAGCAAACAGCTATGCCAGATTGATTTCTTAACTAGCAAGAGGGAATCAGTTCAAACATCCAAAGCAATCCCAACCCCCTACTCTCCAAGCCTTCTCCAATTTTGTCCCCCAGAAAAGAAAACAAAGTCAAGTTAGTTGGATCCTTGATGAACTGATTGCTTTAGCCATTTCTTCGTGCTAGAAAAACTTACTTCCTAGTAAGGAGAAAAGAAGCCCAGACTCTCACCTACCCTCAGAGATATCTTCCCACAAGCTCACATGTCACAGTGTTAAACCTGCATCATAAAATTAACTGCTGTAGGCCAAAAACTTAAATGGCCCAATCAAAGACAAATAATTTCTATGGGTATAATAATCTATAAAGTATTATCACTTGAATGTCTTGGCTGAGAATAAATTTTCAGAGGAGCTTTTGTTACCCAGCAGAACAAAGGAAACATATAATTTTGATCCCAGAAAAAAAATTAAGTAAGCCAGACCCAAGTAAAATGTAGCAGTTGGGGGACCAGTCTAAGCAAAGCCAGCCAAAATGCCCAGGTTTTGAGGTAAGCAGGTGACCAAAGAGAAGGGTAGATGCTGAGATGGCAGTCTGGGCAAGGACAGTCATGTTCTTTTTCTTGCCCAAGTCTGCAATCTCCATGATTAGGGTCATATATTTGGCATTTAAGTATGTTCAGTAGTCCTGCTACAACTGGATAACTTGAAACCACACAGAAAATAAATAATAATGTAGTTCCTCCCAAATCCCTCAGCTCTGCTTCAAGGCATGTGTCCTGACTATTTGCTTAATGCAGCTGTTACCTATATGAGTGGAAGAACCCACATATAAATGCAGAAATTCCCTTCTTTTTTTCTCTCTGTAGAACTCTGCACCTATAGCTTTCATGCAGGATAAATGAGCTCTAAAGAGCAGGCTGTGATAAATACTTCTATGTATCCTTTCAGTTATCAAACCACCAAGCAGGACTATTTGAGGTAGCTTGGTGGCTCAGTCTTACCAGACATTGCAGTGATAAATCTTTTTATTTGAATTGATAATTAGTTAAAACCCCTTTGGCTAGGCTCTGTAACACTGGTCAAAGAGGCCTAGGTCAAAAGATAATCTGTGTCATTGCACCTGACCATTTCAATGTCCCCTCATCCTACCTCTGAGCTACCTACATTGAAACTTTCCTTCTTTTTAAGAGAATAACTTAGAGTCATTAGTCCCATGTTTGCCCAATTATTGTGGTCAGGAGAATACATTAAATCACTCAGAATCAGCTATTAAGTAGAAGAGAAAGGATTCTAGAATATGGTCAGAGGAGCACAAGAAGGAGACTGGGAAGAAACAGCTAAAGATATAGGAAGAAATTGGAGGGTGTCGTTTCCAAGGAGCCAAAAGGAAGAATATTCTAAGACTTGAAAAGAGCTTAATGGTCACAAGTGCTGCTAAGGTAGGGAGGTAAGTGTCTCCTAAGTTTAGAAACAAAAAGACCATTGGTGAACTTAACAAGATTAACTGCAGTGAGTGGTGGGGGTGAAAGCCAGGTGGCAATGGGTTGAGAGGGGGTAAATGGGGAAGTAGATATAGTAAGTGAGGAGAAAAACTTTTTCCAGATGTTGGCTGTAGTGAGCAAAAGAGAAATATGGAATTGGAAGAAGGTTTTTTTTTAAAAAAAAAAGATGAGGGAGAATATGGAATCTCAAGGAACCCTGAATAGCCAAAACAATTTTATAAAAGAAGAACAAATTTGGAGGTCTTTCACTTCCCGATTTCAAAACTTACTACAAAGCTACAGTAATCAAAACAATATGGTACTGCCACAAATACAGATGCATACAATAATGGAACAGAATAGAAATCCCAAAATTGAACCCATGTATATATGGTCAAATAATTTTCAATAACATTGACAAGACCATTCAATGGGGAAAGGACAGCAGTCTTTTCAATAAATGGCCCTGGGAAATCTGGATATCCATATGCAAAAGAATGAAATTGAACCCTTAACTTACACTGTATACAAAACTTACCTCAAAATAGATTAAAGACACAAAGGTAAGAAGTAAAACTATAAAACTTCTAGAAGAAAACATGGGGGAAATCTGCATAACATTGGATTTAGCAATTATTTCTTGGATAAGACACCAAAAGCATAGGTAACAATAATGACAACAGCAAAATAGATAAATTAGACATCAGCAAAATTTAAAACTTTTGTGCATCAAAGGACACTATCAACAGAGTGAAAAGGCAGCCTATAGAATGGAAGAAAATATTCACAAATCAAATATCTAATAAGAGATTACTATCCAGAATACATAAAGAACTTCTACAACTTAACAACAACAACAAAACAAATAAATAACCCAGTTTAAAGATGGGCAAAGTATTTGAATAGACATTTTCCCAAAGATATATAAACAGCCAACAACTGCATGAAAAGATGCTGAGAGTCATGTATTATTAGAGAAATGCAAACCAAAATCATGAGATACCACTTCACACCCATTAGGATGGCTTTTATTAAAAAACAAACAAAAAATAGAAAATAACAAGTGTGGGTGAGGTTGGAAAGAAATTGTAACTCTTGTGCACTGCTGGTGGAAATTAAGGTGCAGGCTCTGTGAGAAATAGCTTAGCAGTTCCTCAAAAAAATTAAGCATAAAATTATCAAATGATTCTGCAATTCCACTTCCAGGTATATACCCAAAAGAACTGAAAACAGAAACACTTGTGCACTCAAGCTCATTACAGTGTTATTTGCAATAGCCAAAAGGTGGAAGCAACCCAAGTGTCCATCAGCAGATGAATGAATAACCAAAATGTGATGTATCCATACCATGGAATATTATTCAGTCTTAAAAAGGAAGGAAAACTGGCCCAGGCTACAACATGGATGAATCTGAAGAAATTATGCTAGGTGAAATAAGCCCGACATAAAATGACAAATACTGCATGATTCCACTTATTTGAGGTACCTAGAGTAATCAAGTTCATAGAGACAGAAGGTAGAATGGTGGTTGCCAGAGGTTGGGGAGAGGAGAAAATGGGGAGCTTATGTTTAATGAATACAGCATTTCCACTGGGAAAGATGAAAAATTTCTGGGGACGTATGGTGATGACAGTTGCACAACAATGTGAATGCTCTTAATGCCACCGGACAGTGCATTTAAAAATGTTTAAAATGATAAATTTCATGTTATGTACATTTAACCACACAAAAAAAATAATAATATAAAGGAGATCATCTAGGAAGGAGACTCACAGACCTTAGCTATCACTCAATTCCAGTGTCTCAATAGGAGGTGTGAAGTTACAAACAATAACCATTTAACACATGAGTCACTTCCTTATAATTAGCAGACACTATAAATTCCAAGTTTCAGATAAAAATACTGAATCACAGAGAGGCTAAGTAATTTGTCCAAGGTCTTCTGTAGTTTCCAATTCCTATGCCAGCGTCCTCCCCAGGAAATCTATAGAAACACTGCCAAGAATACTGTGCACAAACTCTGGTTCCCTCGTGTGTCTGACCATGAAACCTTCCACAATAACCTGATACCTTTGCTACTCCAACTCCCCATCCCTCCTTCCTTTCCCACTTTCCACTGAGCAGATCCACTCAGATGTATAACCCCTTGTCTAATTGGTTTGCCTTTGTTCCATCTTTCTCTTTAGACTTATTTTGAGGGCTGTGCCTTCAGGACTGTTTTATGTGATTATATTATCTACTGGCTGAGGAGAATTTTTGCTCAATGAATTCATGATTCCATTGATTCTGATCCCTGATGCCCTTCCAATGTGCTCCTGGAAGAAATGGAGAAATAGATGTGCATTTGCCTCAGAAATATCACCTCATTCTCCAGCTTATTATTATTACATTCCACCCAATGCCATACAGAGCCATAGTGGAGCTTGAGGTAAAAGAAAAAAATCAGTAATACTGATCCTGTTTTATTTTAAAATGTTGATATTTTGTTTACCATGCATTTTTGCATTGATTTTGATTTTTTTAAATATTGCATGAAAATACTATTTATCTTGATTCTTGGGTTTTTTGGTGCTCCCTTTAATGTGTCCAAGGTAAATGTCCCCCATTCACCTCACCCTGGTCCTGACCCCAAATCTCTCTCTCTTCATGACCAAAAAAAAAAAAAAGTAAAAAGGAAATTCAGAAACAACCTTCTCTGAATCAGCTACTAAAGCGAAGTAGTGAAGTCAGGTGCCAGTCAAGTGTTCTGGGGATAAAAGACATGAGAAGGATCAGCTGTAACCCTAAGTATAAAAGAGCCCAACATAAATGTCTTTCATGTACATTTTTGACAAGATCGTTTCAACCTAAAATCAAAAGCTTATATTTAAACACCATAAATTGCATATCTATGAAAAATGAAGTCCCTACAGGCTAACTTTCTGCATTTTGATCTCTTTAAAGAAGGTATTAGAGCAATTTGGACTGTCTTCTTAAAAGATTTCTATTGTTTTGTGATAGGTAGTAAGAAGCTATCAACTGAATATGTGTCCAACAGGTCAGAAAGAAAGCAGTGCAGCTTGACTGCTAAATATGTCAGTACCGTCTTCAACTGACCGGATGCCCACACATGGGCCTCTATCTGTGTGTGTGTGTGTGTGTGTGTGTGTGTGTGTGTGTGTATTTTGCATTTCTCACCCCAGGCCTTGTTTATCAGCTCACAGTCAAACAACCTGAAATAGCTTTGTTTTCTAAGTGCTACAGAGTTTTCTTTTTGACAAGGAAATCTGTCAAAGAGACAGACCTGGCAGAACATTCTCCAACTCAATGACAATGGGATGAACAATCAGCTCTCCCCTTTCCAGGGAATGCATTTGGAATCAGCTTGAGAATGCTCTAGTCAGATCTCAATGTGCAGGATTGTTGGGAGAGGAAAACTTGTCTCTTCCTTCCTCAGGCAAGGCAAATGGCCATCACATCACAGGCTCAGTGGGAGAGTGGAGATAATGAGGTATTTTGAAACAGCAGACATTGTCAAAAAGACAGAAATTGGGAAAAGTCCTGAGGTGTTGAGTGATTATTTCTCAAAGGAGCAATGGAACACAAAATGGGTCTCAGTTTGGGTTAAGCAAGGGAGATGAGAAAAGGACGTGTGTTATGAATTATTTACTACTGGATATAGTTTAGCTTTGATCTGAGTTCTAATTGTGAGTTGTCTTGGTGTGTACGAACTGAAATAAAAAAGAGTTGCCAACTCTTCGGACTGTGTATTCCCCTGGACACACACATACCCTGATGTTCCTTAAAGGTTATACAAAGGCCAGGTTTAGATTCACTTATAAAGTGTATAATTCAACAGGTACTGGGATATGATCTCAGTAAATATCTTCTTCACCATGGGTAAAGTGAATAAAATTCTACCATTAGAAATGAATTAATTTGGGTTAATTATTGTCATTTCATTTGGTCTTTTTAATTTAAAAGTAAAAAGTACTGAAAGCAAGAGGTAGCATTTATCAGGTGCACACTGAAATATCTCCAAAGAGCTAATATATTAAGTCTTCAATATCTAAGATGTCCATACATCCTCATTTACCCAAGACAGTCTTGGATTACGCCTATTGTCTTGAAATAATTAATAGCAACCTCTTTCATGCTTAAAATTTATGGAAAATAATAAATTATACTCACCCTATAAAAACCATACTTTCTCCATTAGTTTGTTATTCTTAGTAACAGAAGAGACCCTAGAGAAACATGATAACAATGGGTCTTTGGTTACATAGATGTGCTGGTAAGAGAGAAGTAATGAGCACTAAAGGTAAATGTCACCTATTTTATAATTTTGCTTCAGCCTTGGTGTGAGCTGGAACATTTATTCTACCCATACCTAGTTTTAGCCCTTCCCTCATCACACATGGAATGTAATGCAGGACTTCTCATACTTTGTTATAACCACTCTATTAATTAAAATCAACCAAGAAAAGCATACAACAACTAAATAACACACATGTGCAGAAGGCAGTGCATATTATCTGCTAAGCAGAAACATTTGAACGGTACAAAAGGTCAAAATGGCCACCACTTCTGCTAGCAGAAGAGGAATTAGAAAGAAAAATGGAAAAAATGTAAAAAACTCACAAACTCAGTAATGGTCCCATAAGTAATGGAAAGTTGCCGTTGGCATTCATTCAGCCAGTGTTAATGGGGCAGGTCTCAGAGCAAACTTGACTTCCTCCAGACAGTTCCCTTGCCTTTTAAACTAGGTCAAGTACTTCTGTGGGATTCTCCATAATACTCCAGACTTCCTTTCTCATAACCCTTGCCACACTTTCATGTTGTTATTTTTAAATTATCCATCCTTCAGCTGAAATATAAACCCCCCATGATCATAAAAAAAAGAATTAACATATATATTATGTCAGGCAGTGGTCAAAGTAATTTGTACTAATTCAGTGAATCCTCAAGGTCTTCCCACCAATGAAATTCCTCTTTCTTCTGATTAAAAACAAACAAACAAACAAACAAAAACAAGCAAACAAAAACAGACTCAAGTAGGTTTCTCCAGGTCATACATTTTCTAAGAGGTAGTATTCAAATTCAGATTATTTTTGAACCAAATGCTACTATATTGCCTGCCTTGGATAGCAGAAATCAAGCTGTCCTATTCTTTACCACTGTTCCCCCAAAACTAAAAAATGTTCTCACCATAGTTAAGATTCAATAATATTTCTAAAATGTATGAATGAATGAGTACCTTTTATATGCTGAGCGTTATGGAAGGTACCATTCCAAAAGAGCCAAATAAATCACATCTCCTGCCTTGAGGAACTCAAGTCCCAATGAAACAAGCAAAGCCTAGTCATTATGATGAAGACTCAGGGTAGATGCTTTTGGTTTTTCCCTTGCTCCACATATCTTAAGTTTAATAACCTTGTTGTTAACTGTAAAATAGGTTATTTTGATTGAGGTCAAATTTAATGTGGCATTTTACGAAAGTATTACGTTAGAGAAAAATCCAGGAGAATCACAAGAAACGCACTAGACTCAAAAGTCATGAAGTATTTTATTGATATCACAACACAAATGCTGAAGAAAAATTGTTATGCTCTTTTTCGTTCCTCTTGAAGGTGCTTCATTTTCCTTCAGTAGCAGGCCAATGAGCAGGTATAGTTGTGGACAAGAATGATCGGGGACAGCTCTGGGGAGAATATGGAACAAGGATAGATAGGTCAGAATGAATGACATACTGTGGTACTCTTACTTTTATGCTGTGATTTTAAAATATATGTTATATTTTTAGGCTTTTAAAGTTCTAATTTCTAATGAATAACTAGAAAGGAGGTATAAGAACATTTCAGAATGGAAGAAGCCACATGTAAGAACATGGTAACCATCAGTCTGGGGAACTTTGAGGAGAAAAGGCTAACTATAGTCAATAGTAAAGTATTGTGGGGGAGAAAATGAAAGGAAAGGATAATACTGGGGTTAAGTTAGTTAGAAGTGAATTAGAAATGAGAAGCTTCCCTTAGAGTTTTTCTGTGGGAAGGTGTTTTATATTATGAAAAATGGTTATTTTTCCCATTAATATAGAAAATGTTCTAGTCATAAACGTGCCTAGAATTATGTACTATGCCTTAAATACTCTCTTGTTTGCCAACACTCTAAGATGAGTTCTCAACATTTAAAAAGACCTTTCAGTTCCCCCAATCTCCAGCTACACGTCAATTCTATCTCCACCACACTGACACCATGATGACTGACGTTGGTTTTGATTTGACATTTCAACTGTTGAAATACATAGGCACGCTCACTCACACTCACACTCACACTCACAGAACCTTCAACTCGAGATGTGATTGGCATCAGTCATTTTATAACTGTCTCTTGGGGATCGGACCAATGGACCTTTTTAAAGTTTGCCTTATTAAACTGACCTTTCTGATCTAGACATGTGATTCATACTTGCTAATCTTCTTGGGAGCCTTCCTTACTCTTAACAAGCCTGTCATTTCTTCCTCCTCTGAAATATTTTTCTCTAGGTGCAAGATGATTTAAAATGTTAGTTTTTAGGTATCTTCTTAACTTTTGTGTGGAAAAACGTCATATAAATACATCAAGAAAGTAGCTATTCCAACCTGATTAGTGAATTTTCCCAAAGGAATATATACATCACTATGTCTGTGGATTACATTTTAAAGGCACATAAGGCTTCAGTTCAACTCAATAAACATAACCCCATAAAACGTTAGATTTGGAAAGTTCCTTAGAGTTTAGTACAACCTTCCACCCAGTAAAAGTATCTCCACGTTGTCTCTCTCAAATAATTAGTCTCTGTTTGAACATTTTCTGTTAATAAAAATTATTTTGAAAGCTAATCTCATTTGAGGTAACTCCAGCTCTTGAAATTTCTTCCTTACTTAATATTGAATCAACCTCGTCCTAAGTGCTAGTTTTGTCATCTGGAACCACATGAAGTCCTATCTCTCTTCCACAAGATAGCTCAGGACTGAACTAAGCTGGATGTCTACAATTCCAAAGATGTATATCTTTCTCATCCTTGACCTCAGGACAATCTCGCCCCACTGCCATTCTTTACTGCCTCTCACATTCTCCGTGGGCACCTCACAATTTACACTGTGGTACGTTCTGTGATCATGCTTGTAGGTTCTTTCAGAATAAGAACTCATGTTATTTTCTTGTCTAATCTCCTCTTAATCACAATGTGGTCTTCTTTTTTCAGTTTGAAAACCATTCTTCTAAATGAAAACAAAGCATTCCCTGAGAAGAAAAGAGAAGAGCCATTTATTGAGGGTCTGATATGTGTCAAGCACTGTACAAAATGCAAGGATGGGAAAGACACAAACATGGTAGAAATACAACATGCTGGAGAAATGTACAGTCTATTGGGGAAAAGAGACACAGTTAATATGTAGATAAATATAATGAAAAATGATGATATACGTTATTCTTACAAATGACTCAAGCAATTTATAATCATATAGGAGAACCACATGATTTCTGTCCAATGGAGAAGAGTAAAGAGAAGGAGATATTCTCTGCCATGTTAAGGCATAAAGGTAACGTATAAAAAGTCACAACATGGGAACTATAAATCACATTTTGTATAGTAGCTATACCATATGTACATCTTTGATGTAATAGTGACCTCCTCCTATACGGTTCCAAATCTCTATGCATCTCAGGATATAAATTATCCCACAAGATTCTCATGGGATATTTCTTGCATATAATACTCCCAAACACAGACTCCAGGGGAAGATGGTGGAAGAGTAAGACGTGGAGATCACCTTCCTCCCCACAGATACACCAGAAATGCATCTACATGTGGAACAACTCCTACAGAACACCTACTGAACGCTGGCAGAAGACCTCAGACTGGCCGAAAGGCAAGAAACTCCCCACGTACCTGGGTAGGGCAAAAGAAAAAAGAAAAAACAGAGACAAAAGAATAGGGGTGGGACCTGCACCAGTGGGAGGGAGCTGTGAAGGAGGAAAGGTTTCCACACACTAGGAAGCCCCGTCACGGGCAGAGACTGCGGGTGCCGGAGGGGGGGAAGCTTCGGAGCCGCAGAAGAGAGCGCAGCCACAGGGGTGCGGAGGGCAAAGCGGAGAGATTCCCGCACAGAGCATTGGTGCCGACCAGCACTCACCAGCCCAAGAGGCTTGTCTGCTCACCCGCCAGGGCGGGTGGGGCTGCTAGCTGAGGCTCGGGCTTTGGCCCGAGCACAGGGAGAGGACTGGGGTTGGCTTCGTGAACACAGCCTGAAGGGGTTAGTGCACCACGGCTAGCCGGGAGGGAGTCCAGGAAAAGATCTGGAGCTGCCAAAGAGGCAAGAGACTTTTCTTCCCTCTTTGTTTCCTGGTGCGCGAGGAGAGGGGATTAAGAGCGCGGCTTAAAGGAGCTCCAGAGACGGGCACGAGCCGCGGCTATCAGCGCGGACCCCAGAGACGGGCATGAGACGCTAAGGCTGCTGCCGCCACCACCAAGAAGCCTGTGTACGAGCACAGGTCGCTATCCACACCTCCATTCCAGGGAGCCTGTGCAGCCCGCCACTGCCAGGGTCCCGTGATCCAGGGACAACTTCCCCGGGAGAACATACGGCGAGCCTCAGGCTGGTGCAACGTCACGCCGGCCTCTGCCACCCACAGGCTCGCCCCGCACTGCGTGCCCCTCCCTCCCCCCGGCCTGAGTGAACCAGAACCCCAGAATGAGTGGCTCATTTAACCCCATCCTGTCTGAGCAAAAAACAGATGCCTTCCGGCGACCTACACGCAGAGGCGGGGCCAAATCCAAAGCTGAGCCCCTGGAAGCTGTGAGAACAAAGAAGAGAAAGGGAAATCTCTCCCAGCAGCCTCAGAAGCAGCAGATTAAAGCTCCACAATCAGCTTGATGTACCCTGCATCTGTGGAATACCTGAACAGACAACGAATCATCCCAAATTGAGGAGGTGGACTTTGAGAGCAAGATTTATGATTTTTTCCCCTTTTCCTCTTTTTGTGAGTGTGTACGTGTATGCTTCTGTGTGAGATTTTGTCTGTGTAGCTTTGCTTCCACCATTTGTCCTAGGGTTCTATCCGTCCATTTTTTAAATTTTTTTTTCTTAATAATTAATTTTAATAACTTTATTTTATTTTAATTTGTCTTCTTTCTTTCTTTCCTTCCTTCCTTCCTTTCTTCCTTCCTTTCTTCCTTCCCTTCTTTAGACAACAAATCATCCCAAATTGAGGAGGTGGACTTTGAGAACAAGATTTATCATTTTTTCCCCTTTTCCTCTTTTTGTGAGTGTGCATGTGTATGCTTCTGTATGAGATTTTGTCTATATAGCTTTGGTTCCACCATTTGTCCTAAGGTTCTATCTGTCCATTTTTTTTTGTTGTTTTTTTTTGTTTTTTATTTTTTTCTTAATAATTATTTTTTTAATTTAATAAATTTATTATATTTTACTTTATTTTATTTTACTTTATCTTCTTTCTTTCTATTTTCCTTCCTTCCCTCCTTCCTTCCTCCCACCACCGCTCCCTCCCTCCCTCCCTCCTTTCTTTTTTCTTTCCTTTTTTCCTTCTTTTCTTCTTTCTTTCTTCCTCCCTTCCTTCCTTCCTCCCACCCTCCCTCCCTCCCTCCCTCCCTTTCTTTCTTTCTTTCTTTCTTTCTTTCTTTCTTTGTTCCTACTTCAACTAATTCTTTCTCTCTACTTTTTCTCCCTTTTATTCTGAGCCATGTGGATGAAAGGCTCTTAGTGCTGCAGCCAGGAGTCAGTGCCATGCCTCTGAGGTGGGAGAGCCAACTTCAGGATACTGGTCAACAAGAGACCTCCCAGATCCACATATTATCATACAGCGAAAATCTCCCAGAGATCTCCATCTCAACGCCAGCACTCAGCTTCACTCAACGACCAGCAAGCTACAGTGCTGGACACCCTATGACAAACAACTAACAAAACAGGAAGACAACACCACCCTTTAGCAGAGAAGCTGCCTAAAATCATACTAAGTCCACAGACACCCCAAAACACCACAAGATGTGGACCTGCCCACCAGAGAGACAAGATCCAGCCTCATGCACCAGAACACAGGCACTAGTCCCCTCCACCAGGAAGCCTACACAACTCACTGAACCAAACTTAGCCACTGGGGACAGACACCGAGAACAATGGGAACTACGAACCTGCAGCCTGCAAAATAGGAGACCCCAAACACAGTAAGATAAGCAAAATGAGAAGACAGAAAAACACACCACAGATGAAGGAGCAAGATAAAAACCCACCAGACCTAAGAAATGAAGAGGAAATAGGCAGTCTACCTGAAAAAGAATTAAGAATAATGATAGTAAAGATGATCCAAAATCTTGGAAATAGAATAGACAAAATGCAAGAAACATTTAACAAGGACCTAGAAGAGCTAAAGATGAAACAAACAATGATGAAAAACACAATAAATGAAATTAAAAGTACTCTAGATGGGATCAATAGCAGAATAACTGAAGCAGAAGAACGGATAAGTGACCTGGAAGATAATATGTGGAAATAACTACTTCAGAGCAGAATAAAGAAAAAAGAATGAAAAGAACTGAGGACAGTCTCAAAGACCTCTGGAACAACATTAAACACACCAACATTTGAATTATAGGGGTTCCAGAAGAAGAAGAGAAAAAGAAAGGGACTGAGAAAATATTTGAAGAGATTATAGTTGAAAACTTCCCTAATATGGGAAAGGAAATAGTTAATCAAGTCCAGGAAGCACAGAGAGTCCCATACAGGATAAATCCAAGTAGAAATACACCAAGACACATATTAATCAAACTGTCAAAAATTACATATAAAGAAAGCATATTAAAAGCAACAAGGGAAAAACAACACACAAGGGAATCCCCATAAGGTTAACAGCTGATCTTTCAGCAGAAACTCTGCAAGCCAGAAGGGAGTAGCAGGACATATTTAAAGTGATGAAGGAGAAAAACCTGCAACCAAGCTTACTCTACCCAGCGACGATCTCATTTAGATTTCATGGAGAAATTAAAAACCTTTACAGACAAGCAAAAGCTGAGAGTCAGCACCACCAAACCAGCTTTACAACAAAAGGTACAGGAACTTCTCTAGGCAAGAAACACAAGAGAAGGAAAAGACCTACAATAACGAGCCCAAAACAATTTAGAAAATGGGAAAAGGAACATACATATCGATAATTACCTTAAATGTAAATGGACTAAATGCTCCCACCAAAAGACACAGATTGGCTGAATGGATACAAAAACAAGACCCAAATATATGTTATATACAAGAGACCCACTTCAGACTTAGAGACACATGCAGACTGAAAATAAGGGATGGAAAAAGATATTCCATGCAAATGGAAACCAAAAGAAAGATGGAGTAGCAATTCTCATATCAGAGAAAATAGACTTTAAAATAAAGACTATTAGAAGAGACAAAGAAGGACACTACATAGTGATCAAGGGATTGATCCAAGAAGAAGATATAACAATTGTAAATATTTATGCACCCAACATAGGAGCACCTCAATACATAAGGCAAATACTAACAGCCATAAAAGGGGAAATCGACAGTAACACATTCATAGTAGGGGACTTAAACACCCCACTTTCACCAATGGACAGATCTCCCAAAATGAAAATAAATAAGGAAACACAAGCTTTAAATGATACATTAAACAAGATGGACTTAATTAATATTTACAGGACACTCCATCCAAAAACAACAGAATACACACTTTTCTCAAATGATCCTGGAATATTCTCCAGGATAGATCATATCTTGGGTCACAAATCAAGCCTTGGTAAATTTAAGAAACTTGAAATTGTATCAAGTATCTTTTCCGACCACAACGCTATGAGACTAGATATCAATTACAGGAAAAGATTTGTCAAAAATACAAACACATGGAGGCTAAACAATACAATACTTAATAACGAAGTGATCACTGAAGAAATCAAAGAGGAAATCGAAAAATACCTAGAAACAAATGACAATGGAGACACGACATCCCAAAACCTATGGGATACAGCAAAAGCAGTTCTAAGAGGGAAGTTTATAGCAATACAAACCCACCTTAAGAAACAGGAGACATCTTGAAAAAACAACCTAACCTTGCAGCTAAAGCAATTAGAGAAAGAAGAACAAAAAAACCCCAAAGTTAGCAGAAGGAAAGAAATCATAAAAATCAGATCAGAAATAAATGAAAAAGAAATGAAGGAAACAATAGCAAAGATCAATAAAACTAAAAGCTGGTTCTTTGAGAAGATAAACAAAATAGGTAAACCATTAGCCAGACTCATCAAGAAAAAAAGCGAGAAGCCTCAAATCAATAGAATTAGAAATGAAAAAGGAGAAGTAACAACGGACACTGCAGAAATACAAAAGATCATGAACAATTACTACAATCAACTCTATGCCAATAAAATGGACAACCTGGAAGAAATGGACAAATTCTTAGAAATGCACAACCTGCCAAGACTGAATAAGGAAGAAATAGAAAATATGAACAGACCAATCACAAGCACTGAAATTGAAACTGTGATTAAAAATCTTCCAACAAACAAAAGGCCAGGACCAGATGGCTTCACAGGCGAATTCTATCAAACATTTAGAGAAGAGCTAACACCTGTCCTTCTCAAACTCTTCCAAAATATAGCAGAGGGAGGAACACTCCCAAACTCATTCTACGAGGCCACCATCACCTTGATACCAAAACCAGACAAGTATGTCACAAAGAAAGAAAAGTACAGGCCAATATCACTGATGAACATAGATGCAAAAATCCTCAACAAAATACTAGCCAACAGAATCCAACACCACATCTAAAGGATCATACACCATGATCAAGTGGGGTTTATTCCAGGAATGCAAGGATTCTTCAATATATGCACATCAATCAATGTGATAAACCATATAAAAAAATTGAAGGAGAAAAACCATATGATCATCTCAAGAGATACAGAGAAAGCTTTTGACAAAATTCAACACCCATTTATGATAAAAACCCTGCAGAAAGTAGGCATAGAGGGAACTTTCCTCAACTTAATAAAGCCCATATATGACAAGCCCACAGCCAACATCATCCTCAATGGTGAAAAATTGAAAGCATTTCTACTAAGATCAGGAACAAGACAAGGTTGCCCACTCTCACCACTCTTATTCAACATAGTTTTGGAAGTTTTAGCCACAGCAATCAGAGAAGAAAAGGAAATAAAAGGAATCCAAATCAGAAAAGAAGAAAAGCTGTCACTGTTTGCAGATGACATGATACTATACATAAAGAATCCTAAAGATGCTACCAGAAAACTACTAGAGCTAATCAATGAATTTGGTAAAGTGGCAGGATACAAAATTAATGCACAGAAATCTCTTGCATTCCTATACACTAATGATGAAAAATCTGAAAGTGAAATCAAGAAAACACTGCCATTTACCATTGCAACAAAAAGAATAAAATATCTAGGAATAAACCTACCTAAGGAGACAAAAGACCTGTATGCAGAAAATTATAAGACACTGATGAAAGAAATTAAAGATGAACCAAATATATGGAGAGATATACCATGTTCTTGGACTAGAAGAATCAATATTGTGAAAATGATTCTACTACCCAAAGCAATCTACAGATTCAATGCAATCCCTATCAAACTACCACTGGCATTTTTCACAGAACTAGAATAAAAAAATTCACAATTTGTATGGAAACAAAAAAGACCCCGAATAGCCAAAGCAATCTTGAGAACGAAAAACAGAGCTGGAGGAATCAGGCTCCCTGACTTCAGACTATACTACAAAGCTACAGTAATCAAGAGAGTATGGTACCGGCACAAAAACAGAAAGACAGATCAATGGAACGGGATAGAAAGCCCAGAGATAAACCCATGCACATATGGTCACCTTATCTTTGATAAAGGAGGCAGGAATGTACAGTGCAGTAAGGACAGCCTCTTCAATAAGTGATGCTGGGCAAACTGGACAGGTACATGTAAAAGTATGAGATTAGATCGCTGCCTAACATCATACACAAAAATAAGCTCAAAATGGATTAAGGACCTAAATGTAAGGCCAGAAACTATCAAACTCTTAGAGGAAAACATAGGCAGAACTCTCTATGACACACATCATAGCAAGATCCTTTTTGACCCACCTCCTAGAGAAATGGAAATAAAAATAAAAACGAACAAATGGGACCTAATGAAACTTAAAAGCTTTTGCACAGCAAAGGAAACCATAAACAAGACCAAAAGACAACCCTCAGAATGGGAGAAAATATTTGTAAATGAAGCAACTGACAAAGGATTAATTTCCAAAATTTACAAGCAGCCCATGCAGCTCAATAACAAAAAAACAAACAACCCAATCCAAAAATGGGCAGAAGACCTAAATAGACATTTCTCCAAGGAAGATATACAGACTGCCAACAAACACATGAAAGAATGCTCAACATCATTAATCATTAGAGAAATGCAAATCAAAACTACAATGAGATATCATCTCACACCAGTCAGAATGGCCATCATCAAAAAATCTAGAAACCATAAATGCTGGAGAGAGTGTGGAGGAAAGGGAACACTCTTGCACTGCTGGTGGGAATGTGAATTGGTACAGCCACTATGGAGAACAGTATGGAGGCTCCTTAAAAAATTACAAATAGAACTACCATATGACCCAGCAATCCCACTACTGGGCATATATCCTGAGAAAACCATAATTCAAAAATAGTCATGTGCCAAAATGTTCATTGCAGCTCTATTTACAATAGCCCGGATATGAAGACAACCTAAGTGCCTATCATCGGATGAATGGATAAAGAAGATGTGACACACATATACAATGGAATATTACTCAGCCATAAAAAGAAAAGAAACTGAGCTATTTGTAATGATGTGGATAGACCTAGAGTCTGTCATACAGAGTGCGGTAAGTCAGAAAGAGAAAGACAAATACCGTATGCTAACACATATATATGGAATTTAAGAAAAAAAAAATGTCATGAAGAACCTAGGGGTAAGACAGGAATAAAGACACAGATCTACTAAAGAACGGACTTGAGGATATGGGGAGGGGGAAGGGTGAGCTGTGACAAAACGAGAGAGAGGCATGGACATATATACACTACCAAACGTAAGGTAGATAGCTAGTGAGAAGCAGCCTCATAGCACAGGGAGATCAGCTCGGTGCTTTGTGACCACCTGGAGGGGTGGGATAGGGAGGGTGGGAGGGAGGGAGACGCAAGAGGGAAGAGATACAGGAACATATGTATATGTATAACTGATTCACTTTGTTATAAAGCAGAAACTAACACACCATTGTAAAGCAATTATACCCCAATAAAGATGTTAAAAAAAGAAAAGTACATCAACAAAGTTGAAAGCCTAAAACATACAGAAAAAAATGATGATAACAAAGAAAACAGATAAAGAGTGAGTGTGCTTAATGTAAACAAATTAATTAAAAAGTCAGTAAGAACCTGGGATGGGGGGTGGGGGGGATGCTTTGGGAGATTGGGAGTGACATATATACACTAATACATATAAAATAGATAACTATATAAAAATAAATTAATTAAAAAAAATACTCCTGGGTGCTTCCCTGGTGGCGCAGTGGTTGAGAGTCCACCTTCCGATGCAGGGGACACGGGTTCGTGCCCTGGTCCGGGAAGATCCCACAGGCCGCGAAGCGGCTAGGCCCATGAGCCATGGCCGCTGGGCCTGCGTGTCCGGAACCTGTGCTCCGCAACGGGAGAGACTACAGCAGTGAGAGGCCTGCGTACCGCAAAAAGAAAAAAAAATACTCCCAAACAAAAATCCATCAATCTTTCCTCATTACCTAAGAGGTAAAATACACTAATATAAATTCCCAAACTATTTTTATCCTTAATTGATACTATTTCTCTACTTATGTCATTCACTCCAGTACAAAGATTACAATTTCCAAGGGTTCCAATTCTGGTTTTTGTCCTTTTAATTCTGGTGTATTAAAATTTCCATATTATGCTTCTCTTACCACATCCCTTTCTTAGGGAACTTGTTGTACCTTAAGAGTCTAGAAACTGCAGCTTGTGGCTCTAACCCCGGGTTGAATATCTACCCCACAGTGAGCAATGAGACTATATCTTGTTAGAATTCACACAATAGTCAACTTGAAGACAGTTAGCTTTTAAACTGGGAGGTTGTGTTGTCAGAGCTAGAGTAACCAGCAAGACAAATGGAAGGAAAGTGTAGAGAAAAGTTAAAGGGAACAGGTAGGCCATGAGTTAGCAACAGAAGCCAGCTGAGAGAAGGAACAGAATGGTTCACACATGCAAGAGGCACAGAAGCCAAATACCACGTGCCTCCACAAGTGGTTGAGGGAGGAGCCTCTGTTCATACCTTGGCTGTTCCAATCCTTTTGTGGGTGTCTGAGTAAGACCTAGTTTCATGAACTTTCTCAGCTGCAATAGTCCCTGTTATGTCCTTTCAATAAACTTTCTTTCTACTTGAGCCAGAGTTAGTTGGTTTCTGTTCCTTACAGCAAAGTAATCCTTGACTAAGACACACTTATAGGCTCTACTCACATTTCTCTTGGAGTCCAGCTTGCCCTTGACTGCTCTACACCAGCACAGCTTCCGAAACTTTGTGCAGGAGAAAAATATATGAGTTTGATTAAACAAATGGTAATATGTTGATTTTTAAAAATTTAATCAGTGCTTAAAGTTAGATGAATAAGGAAAGAGAGTTGCATGTTAATTCCATTGCATAATAAGGACGTGGAAGTGTTTAAAACTAGAGCTTGATAAAAGGAGGGAAAAATGAAGTGGGGGGCTTTGTGTACTTTATCCCCCAAAGAAATAAAAAGCAAAATACTGTTTGAGTGTTTTGATGTGGGGTAGCATAAAGTCCTGAGCTACAGAAAGAAGTCTTAGAGTGCATCACACATAACTGAAGAAATAACTAATACACATGGATAATAAGAGTCCTAAACCAATGGATACTCTTTTCTTGTTGACTGTACTATTTTACTGCAAACTTCCCATTAAATTGCTAAGTTAAAAGTCATCATGAACCAGAAGAGAGGACACAAGTGGAACAAGTAAGGAAAACATAGGATTTTTTTCACAAAAAAATGTAATCCTATAAAGTCTTCTGATTAACTTTTTCATACTTTTGTCTTTCCAAGCAAAAATCCATATACACACTTATCAGGGGGAAAACATATTCTAATGAAAAGTAGATAGCAGTAAGAGTCAGAGTCCAAGGTCATAGTCTCATTCCCCATCTGTTAGAAATAGAGAAAAACAGCTACAGAGGCCAACCTGTGGCCTCTACCCACAGGTTGAAATGAGAATAAAATGTGAATATGAAAGAATTTTGCAAAATTAAAAAAGGTTCTATGAATGTAATATACTTAAATGTTGGTTAAATATTTGTTGCATGTTTCTCTTTTTATGCAAACCTGGAAGGAATAAGTAATAAAATAATATGCTTCTCCTTCCCCTATTTCCTTTAAAAGGTTGAAAAGTAGTGATTACAGCAATCTAAAGTTTGCTCACCTATAACCTTTTCATTGTGTCCTGCCTCTCTGAACGTCAATGAGTATATTTCAAAATTACTCCTGTCAATTATGAAGGTCCTTATCTTTGCATTGATTTTTACATGCACAGACCAATAGCAGGATATGGCTCAATAATTAATATTGGGAAACTGAATTGCTTTTTTCCCCAAGCGTTTAGCTTTAGCCACAGAAATATTTCTCTTTTACCAATACTGTGTTTTTATATTTATCCCATTTTGTTTATGTTTCTAAGACAAATTCTCCCATGTAAAAACACTAATAAGTTTTAACTCATAAAATGGAATTCGGTAGCCACTGCAATTTTTTTTAAACAAGGTTGATGCTTAAGCAGTTATATCCAAAATATCCTATGCAAATATATTTTAACTATAGATTAAAGTCTTTAGTACATTCTTTGCCCATGTATTCTCTAACACGGGTGTAATTTCCTTCAAACGCTTTTTTTTTTCAATGAATATTACTGTGTGCCCAGCATTGTGTGAAGCACTGGGGAAACAAAAATGAAAAAGATATTGTCCCTTTAGTAACTTCACAATCCATTAAGTGTAAAGAGACAGGCATAAGGAACCCATTGCAATCTGTACCATAGATGTAAGCACCATATGCAGTAGTTAGCTACAATACAGCTGGCTCACACTGACTTAAGAGAGTTAATTATTCACTTCTCTTCCCAACTGTATTCAATGACTTCACACTGGGACCTCAAAATCTGCTATGGCAAGAATATTTACACATGGGAGTAGGCAAACGCACAAATCAGAGCCCCCCCACCTAGAGCACCTTTTGTTAAACATTTACTCACACCACTGTCTTTAAACCTTCCTGGGAGATTCTTTTTAATTTATGAAATGATGGGGCTGAATCAGGGAAGCTGACCTTAAAAATCCCTTTATTATCCTGTGTGCCACAATGCAATTGAGTAAAGGCTTTTATAAATTGTATTTGTGTTTATACATGATCATTTAACAATTGTGGTACAAGGTCAATTGTTTGGAAGAATAGAACTTTGCTAATTTTAATTCTGCGGACAGTTGATCAAACTGGCCAAGATGCAGTATTAACTGGACATTTAAATGAACAAATAAAGACAATAAGTAAATATCAACCAGGTAATTTTTGTCGTTGAGTTAATTTCTATTACAGCATTTTCACAGGATGAGAATACTACCTCCTAGTGCTTTGGGGTTCTATGCTATCTTGGAAGTTTGAAATGTGTAGGGAATTATCACAAAATAATCCTTAGTGATATTACTTTTTCTCTGAATAGTCATGGTCAGATAGTTAAAAAACTGACAGATGAACAGATGAACTCTCCATTAGGACAGAAAATCAAATAAAAGCCAATAGATGATAAACCTGAGTATACCATAGGTCAAAAGTCACATACACCTTATCAGTGAGCCACAATGAAGAAATTTACCATGGTGATCTGATTCTCTCTCCTCAGGGAGCTTCAGCCTGTGATCTTACCCATTTCACAAAGTTTTTTATTATTTTCTTTATTGCTACAGAATATAAGGTCAGTAGAAGAAACCTCGAAAAGATAGGTCAAAAGAAGTAAATAAAATAGAAGTATAAGTTTGTCATTTGCAAATAATAATAATGTAATTCGTGTGTATATATATATATATATGTCTACATATGCATATATATGCCTATACATTATATTTTACAGAGATAATAAAGTTAGATTTGAAACTTATTTTGTATATTGTATGCATATTTCCATATTATTATACATTATTATTACACAATTTAAATGCCAGCAATGCATTTCTTTCCATGGACATTATTATCTAGTTAAACAATCCCTTATATTAGACATGTAAGCTGTTTCCAATTTTTTTCCTGTAAGTAATACAGTGATGATCATCCATAAGTTAATTTTCACATATGTATCTTACATCTATAATTAATTCCTTAGAATATATTCTTTAGAATGGTAGTTTGAGGTCAAAGGGAAAAAAAAATCTAAGTGTTGATAAATATTGCCAAATTATTCTTCCACAGAAGTTGTATCAAATTTTACTTACACCACAGTGTACAAAAGTACTCTTT
This sequence comes from Lagenorhynchus albirostris, assembly GCF_949774975.1. Lineage (NCBI taxonomy): Eukaryota > Metazoa > Chordata > Mammalia > Artiodactyla > Delphinidae > Lagenorhynchus > Lagenorhynchus albirostris. The sequence goes on along the minus strand of NC_083108.1, from coordinate 31,945,971 downwards.
TCCTGTATCCTCACCAAAACCACAACTTATTTTTAATATTTTTCCTTGTAATGATTGAAAAATCTTACCTTTCTTTCACTTATATTCCTTTAAGCATAAATTAAGTTAAACAAGTTTTTATAAATTCATAAGTTCATCAGTCACTTTCAAGGGTCAGTTCTTTGTGAATTTCCCACCCATGTTCTTTGTCCAAAAATTTTTGAAGAAAGTAGGACATTTTTATATAGTAAGTAAAAGAATTCTTTTGTCTACATGTTGTAAATATTTTCTCAGTGTGACATACCAATAAATTTTAGGGTCAATATTGTTTTGATGTTACTTTCCTTATGATATTTACCTATTGTAAAACAAATTCATTTATTCTTTATTACCTATAGAATGAATTCATCCCCCTCAACTTACAAATGTTATTAACAATAATGATAATAGTGATTATTATTATGATAAAATATTTGTACAACACATACAGTTTATAGCACATTAAAAAGTACAAGTATAAACACTTAGCGATGTTGTACTCCTTATGTAAGTTGCTGTATGTTAAAGGAGTTATCACAAACCAAATTTTATTATACTTAAGGAAAAATTATTTTACAATGTTAATGTAATGTTGCAGATGAAGAAACTGAGTCATGAAAATAAAGAAAAGCTACATGACTTGCCCAAATCCAGAGAAAGTGATTGAAAAGAATTTCTTCTGACTCCAACCTTTTATTATTTTCTACTATTTTACCCTACTACAAGATAGTCCACCAAATACACCCAATCTAGATTTCTAGTATTATTTATAATTTCTTCCAATAAACAAGCTTGCTCTCCTATCAGTATGTCTAACACTCAAAAGTCATTTTCATTTCTAGCAACTTGAACTCCAGGCCAGGTCATTTCCCTTCTCTGTACATATACCAGCCATTTTTTAAGACCATTTCAAGTTTAACCACTTTCATAAACTCTTCCCTTATTTCTTAAATCCAGAGTGATCTAGACCTGCTTTTCATTTCTATTTCACATAGAGATAATAATACTAGTTAATACGCATTGACCATTTTCAAGTGAAGAAATTGAAGCACATCACATATCATATGGTTATTTTAGGCTCTGCATGTTCATTGGTGAAAATCTTGTCTTCCCCATTAGCTTACAAGGTATATCTTACTCATATATATTTTTCTCAGCAACAAGTATAGCATTTTACATACCCTAAACACCTTGTAAATGCTCGTTAAGCAAACATTGTCTACACTCACTTTTATCAGATTATTCATTTAGCAACTCTTTTACCTGCTAAATAATAAATAGTATATGCACTCTAAGAATCAGTTAATGGTTGTTAATGTGTCTTAGATAATAAACAGAAGTTAAAAATTCTTTATTAACTACTATTATCTTATTACCAAAGATTAAACTTAACTGTGCTTAAGATTGGGAAAATTTAGTTATATGACTAGCATAAATTTTGTCCACCCCTGCCCTTGTTGGAACTACCTTATGAAAATTGATCACAGTAAGCAATTGTTTGCTCACATTTGTTTTTGTGACTCATGAGCAAGATATTTCCCTTAGCTGATGATAACACATCAAAATTGCCCTAGATACGTTGTTCAAAGGAAGTTATATCAGTTTAAGTTTCCACAGAGGATACACTAATCATATAAATAAATTATACATGGGTACAGGAAAATGCATTATAGCAAATTGGACAAATTGAGTTTAAGAGAAGAAAACATAATTGTGTAATTTTAGGAAGGAATAAATATTGACCAAAATGCACGTTTTTACAAGTAATTTTATCTCTGATCAGCGACAAACATGTTTCTTGATCAATATTTGTGGTTTGATTCATTTCCTGCCATATAGAACTTGATGGGCTCATCAATATATACAAAGGTTTAAAAAAAAAAAAGGAAGCGAGAAGATTGTCTTTAAAATAAGATTTTTTCTAAAAGTTTCTCCTTTCTTTCCTTCATACATTTCCTAAACGTCTGCAGGAATAGTAGTGCAGGGGAAGGTGGGGTCTGCTGAAAGAGAAGAATTTCCTTGAGACACAGTTGGGGACAAGAAAGGCTTCTAAGATTTTAAATTTTGGTGAACGATTTTTTAGACTAAGAGTAACATGTGAATAAGACTGAAAAGTACATGATCTTGTTATAAAATGATAATGAACCTGGTAAATTACTGACCCAGAAGGGTGTAAGGAAATTGAAGTATAGTAGGAAATGATATTGAATGTATGGTGTCATGTTTTTGAGAAACTTGAATGCAATACTATGGTGATAAGTCCTTATATTACAAAAAAAAAAAAAAATAGCAGAGGATCATCAACATCACAATAGCCCATGAGTAAACAGATGTGTTTTATCTGAAAATGTGAAAAGTGCAATATGGACAGGCAATTGGCCAAAGGAAAGCAAAAGAATGAAAATTACATAGAAACCTCTAGACATCTGGCCCAGTACCTTTCCAAAGCACAACAATTCTCAGTGACCTTTTCAGAATAAAGAATTTCAGTGTTGAAGATGAACTTGATAACAAAATGCAAATCTAATTAAGATGGAATGACTTTCAGAAGTTGTCTCCAAGCATTGAACTAGGCATCCACTGAGGCCCTGTCATCTCCATCTGGGAGCCAATACCTAAGATTAGAGTTGTTTCAATGGTGGAGATTCCTTGATCAGTAGAACGTCTCCTCAAGAATGGGGCTCAGGGCCAACTAGTTGGGATTCAAGGGATAGGCTGACCACTACTGCCATCAGCATGCACATGGTGACCTCTATATCCCACAAGCATAGACATTTCTGCTCAGAACACGGGGCAAGAGTGGAGACACAGAAGTCACACTGTAAAAACTGGTATCAATTCCTTCAGGGATATAAAAGTCAACATCAGCGGAGACTATAGAAAAAAATAGAATTACACAGGAACATTTTAAAAAAAATAGTCCCAACACGGGACTTCCCTGGTGGTCCAGACATCGTGCTTCCAATGCAGGTGTCGTGGGTTCAATCCCTTGTCGGGGAACTAAAATCCCACATGCCATGCAGCCAGAAAATAAAAAATTAAAAACAAAATAGTCCCGACAGAGAGAACTCAAGTGAGGTGATCTCCGAGCATAGGTGATGAGCCCCATAGGCAGAAATGAACAGTGGATTGAAGACAGACACAGCCCTGAGAGAGAATTCTACAACATCTGTCTGCATCCAACTGAGTATGAACTCAAACTTGATTTGAGCAGCTGGAGAGCCACTTGCTAGATGGGACACTATTTTCTACAACAATCTGTATTTATGCTAAGATTATTGGAAATAATAGATATGTAGGTGCCCAATAGGGCAGCCCTAAGAGGCAGATGCAAGAGGAAAGAATGAGAGGAAAGGGAAGAGCTGCCAGGCGTTTCAGTAGAAAAAGCTCCTTCTTTACTTGGGACTTCTTTGCACACAAAGATTTTCAAACTGAATGTTCTTTCCATTGAGATGTTTTGGATTTTCAGATTGTAAAAGTGATTATACTCATAAAAAAACTGGTAAGACACAAAGAAGTGTGGAGATAACTGAGAAAATGGCCTATGAGTCCATCACCTAGAAATAATCATGGTAAATATTTTGAGATGTTTTCTTCCATTCTTTTAATGATACAAATATCTACAATTTCTAGCAGATTTGGAAACCTGGCTGATGTATGTTTACTTTTACTCATTTAATAATATGATGATTATTTCCTACATCATTAAATAATCTTCAAAATGTGAAAGTAAAACTATAGTTACATCTAGTTTCATCAGTTATAACAAAGGTACAATTCTGGTGAAGGATGTTGATAATGGGGAAAACTATGCATGTGTGCATGTGTTGGGGCAGGAGTTATATGGGAAATCTCTGTTCCCTTCCCTTAATTTTGCTGTAAACCTAAAACTGCTCTGATGAAGAAAATTTTAATTAAAATATTAAGAAGAAAGGAAGGAAGGGAGGAAGGAAGGAAGGAAGGAGGGAAAGAAGAAAAAAAGAAAGAGAAAGAGAGAGAAAGGAAGGAAGGAAGGAAGAAGGAAAGAAGGAAAGAAAGCTTGTCCTGTCAAATATAAAGACATAATCTCTACAGTAATTAAAACAGTGTGGTAGTAATGTATCAATAAATCCATAGAAGCATTGAAAAGAACAGACCCATGCCTATTTGGAAAAGATTTATGACATAGTGGGCATTACAAATCAATGGGAAATGACCAACTATTTAATACATTGTTCTAGAATAATTAGTTATCCAAATGAAATAAAATTCCTACCGTATACCATGGATGAAAGTTAATTCCAGATGTCTAAAAAACTTATACATAAATGGCAAACTATAAATCTTAGGAGATGCTATAGGAAAATATCTTTATTTTCTAGGTAGGGTAGGATTTCTTAAACAACATGCCAAAAACAAAGCCATAAGAAAAAGATTATAAATTTGACTATATTAAAATTAGGTAGGTTTTCATTGAAAGACAAAAACAAATGTGTATATATGTGTATATATTATACATATATATTTATAGAGATATAAATATATGCAGATAGATATATTAAATATATAGATATATACCTATATATATAAAATATATATTTACAGATTTTTTAAACAAATAAATAAATGATTGAGCCTATTCAGTACACCCTAATTGCTCTACCTCAGATGTCTTTTTCTCCTTAAGTTAGGCTGATAAATTCCTTTATTACCTCTAATACACAGATAACCCTTTAATTCTGAGGACACTTGCCTGACAACTGCCCCCCACCTCACTTGGCCAAGCAGAGTCAATCACCTGTCCTTTATGCCACATCTGTACCTTGGACATTCCTTAATTAAGAGTATCTCCTTCATGAGTCAGGCACTGTGCAAAGAGCTTTCTGAACATCTGCCATTTCATTTTTTCCTCATCACTATATTAGTGTTATGATGCATTAGTCTCTCTATTTTATAGATGCAGTCAGTGAAAATCAGTACAATCAACCTGTTCAAGTGGCAGAGCCATAATCCAAACTCTAGTCTGACCGTTGCTAAGGCTCTATAATTCATAGCTGCTGTGCAATAGTGTGCATATTAAACTGCATTGCTTACATCATTTTTTTTGTTTAATAAAAAGCCTACCTGGTTATCTATTCCTGCATAACAAACTACCCTGGAATATAATGGCTTTTAAAAAATCCATTTTACTGTATTTTATGACTCTCTCGGTCCAGAATTCAGAAAGGGCTCAAGTGGATTATTCTCCTATTCCACATTGCATGGATTGACCCCACTTGGTAGTACTCAGCCAAGTACTCATCCAAGACAGCTTCACTAAAATGTCTGGGTGAGTAGAGATGGTTGGTAGGCTGGGATCAGCTGGGACTGTTGACAGACCACCTTCATGTGCCTCCTATCTTGGTGGTTTTCAGAGGGGTTAGATTTCTTATATGGAGACTCAGGACTCCCAGAGAGATTGTTCCAAGAAACAGAAATTAGAAGTTACCAGTTTATTAAGTCTTTCACCCAGAAACTGGCACAGCATCGCTTCTACACACTATTCTATCAGTCAAAAGAGTCCCAGATTGAAAGGGAGGAGACATAGATTATACTTCTCATTAAAGGGAGTATCAAAGAATGGGAAGCCTTCTTTAATCTGCCACATCACAGAAAATGTTGATGACAGATTTGAAGAAAATACTGGGTTGGCCAAAACGTTGGTTTGGGTTTTTCCATAACATCTAATGGAAAAACACAAACAAACGTTTTGGCCAACCCAATATTAGCTATGTCTCAAACCAATAAGGAACTAATATTTCCAGAACAGCACTGTTCTAAACAACTTTCTGTGATAATGGAAATATTCTCTGCATGGTCCAATATTGTAGCCATATGAAAAAGCATATCAATTTCAAATTGAGCATTTGAAATGTAGCTAGTATGACCAAGGCACTGAATTTTAATTTTGTTTAATATTTAGTAAATTTAAATTCAAAGAGTCATAAGTGGCTATTTGCTACCCTATTGAACAGTATCACTCTATAATGTAAAAGACACACTTGTGAATCAAGCAGAAAATGACAGAAAACCAAACTTAAAATGGCCAAAGGATATGAATAGATGATTCACAGAAGGGGAAACTCAACTGACTCTCAAGTATATGGAAAGATATTCAAGCTCAGGAATAATCAGAGAAATGGAAATTAAAATGATGATGTACTTTACACCTATCTGAATAACAAAATTTAGAACACGGGATAATGCCAAGTGTTGTTGGGAATACAGAAAAAAAATTACCCTCTTCCACGGTTAGTGGAAAGAGAAACTGGAAAAGCTATCTCTGAGAGCAAGCTGGCAATGCTTGGTCCAGTTAAGTTATCATAGCCTCTAGGTACATACAAGATATGCATTGTAGCAGGGAGGTGGAGACTAGTTAGGCATCCATAACTGGAGGAAGGGAAAAGTAAAATGTGGTTGATGAATATTGTGGAATATCACACAGTCATTAGAAGCAATGACTACAACAAAAATACATATGGCAAAATGGATGGATCTTAAAAACACAATGCTGAGATTAAAAATTAAGAAACATTATCAGTCCCATAGCACAATGATTTAGAAGAATAAAAGTGCATATGCATACAAAGCAACAATATGTATTCTACAAGGATACATACAAGTTTAAGGATACTTAAACAGTGCTGGTTTGAAAACTCAGGAGCTTTCCAGGTGAAATCTGAAACTGACCTTCAGACAAAGAGGGCAAGGAGAGACCTAAGAAAGAGGCAGCCACTCCAGATTGGCAGGTGGTGGCGCTAAGACAGAGGGAACTTACACATGAAGCTTGTCTTGGGTACCTTAAGAAGAGTAGATCCCACCACATCTGCCAGAATCTTAAGCTTATAGAGACCTTAAGGGGTTCAGTCACAAATTCAGTCCAGACGGTATCAACAGCACATTTCTTTCTCAAGGCTGCATCCTTGAACTCAGCTCCCACTGTGGAAACTGTGGGCAGAGCATATGTTTCAAGGATGCGGGAGGGAGCCAGGAGTCTCTGATCGCCCAGGTCCAGCTCTGGGGTCAACAGGCTGTCACATCATTTCTGTGACCAAGGCACATTTTTATGGTTACCTAGGGAAGGAAGTGTAGCAAGGAAGGGAAGGAGGGAGGGACTATGATTATTGCAGTCCTCTGGATAACCCAAACTCATCTCTGTATCCCAATGTTTACACAATACCTTGCACATAGTCAGTGTTTGATAAATGCCTTCTGGTGGATTAATTAATGAGTTAATTAATACTGTTAGGAAGACCAGATGAAGAGAATTATGAGAAATTATGTTAAACTACTGGTAAAAAAGGGTTTGTGTAAAAAGAGCTACTATTACTTTGTACTTTTCTCTTTGCCAATACTACCTCAATGCCCAGAAGTTTCCAACAGCTCCCCAACTATCTGTTCCACTCATTTAGGCTGGGCTGGAGGAAAAGGATGGTTCAGGCGGGTCTCCGAGCCTGGGGAGGCATCTGTTTGAGAGATTGGAAATTTCTGAGCTAATACATCAAAGGCATTAACCTTACATTGCAGAGCAGCAATAGGAACTCACAGACCTCTGTGGTAGGCTAAAGAATGCCCCCAGTATAGCAGATCCTATCCTGGAACCTATAAGTATTATATGCAAAGTCATCAAAACTGTGCTTAGATTAAGGATTTGGCAATAGAGAGTATTCTGGATCATCCAGGTGGGACCTAAACACAATCACATATATCCTTATAAAAAGGAGGCAGATGAAAATTTGACACACACCCAGAGAAGAAGGTGACATGATGACTGAGCAGAGAGAGATTTGTAGATGGTGGCCATAAACCAAGGAATGTCAGCAGTCACTAGAAGCTGGAAGTAACAAGGAATGGATTCTCCTCTAGCAGAAGCAGAGCCCTACTGACACATTGATTTTGGTACAGTTATACTGATTTTGGACTTCTGGCTTCCAGAATTTGGGAAAATAAATTCCTGTGCTAGTCTAAAATGTGGCTCTTCCCCCCAGGCCTGTAGCGCAAGAACTATATCACCTTTTAATGATATAATTAAATTATATCATCTGCATGGGTGGTGGTGCTAAGATGGAGGAAACTGTCTGCATCCTCTACACACAATCTCCCTTTATCCCTCATAGATGTCCAAAAATATGACTTTAATCACAAAATAATTACACTATATCACATACAGAAGAGTTGTTCTTTTTCCAAATTTTGCCTTTTTCTCCAGCCTGTGCTTCACAGCCTTGGCTCATCAGAATCACTTGGGGTACCCTAAAGTTTACTGATGTGTGAGCCCCATCCTCTGAGATTCTAAGTTAATTGGTCTGGGGGGAAGGCTGGGCATATGGAGTTTTAAACACTACCCAGATTCTTACTTGTAGCCAAGGTTGTTGACTGTTGGTATAGCCTTTCTTTTTCTTCTAACCTGCTTTAGGGAAAAGAAGAGATATGATCTCAAAGCAACACACCTAAAAGTAGAAACAAACCACCATATTTTTTTTCCAGAAATTTTGATGATTTAGCTCTAACTTTTATTTGTTAGGTTAATATCTTTGAATCTTAGCATAAGAATTGAGTAGATACAGGAAGATGAGGCCATCCTAGAGCCTCCTGGTCACATCATAACTGGAAATAAGCCTGGTTTTACCAGCAGTGGCCTCTATCTGAAACATACATCAATGATGCCAAAAGCCCAAAGGCCAACTGTATGATACAGCCAAGGTCACCTACTCGACAGGAAACCCACCTCCCTTTCTCTCCCAAGCCAATCCCAGTGGTAGCCTGGCAGCCTGAAATGTCTGAAGGGAAAACAGTTTGCTACTCAGTTTGCGGCACCGATGACTTAAGTACATTTACAAGATTGTGGAGCTTAGAATCTACGTTGTCCCTCCCATGTCTAATTTCCCGCTTCTTCACACTATTTATGTTCACCTGTCACCCAATTAGCTCCCCAGTAAACTGAACTTCTATAACTGTTTTACCCTAGCAATTAACCCTCTCCAGTGCCCCCTCTGCAAAGAGCTCCTGATTAAAATAAACTGCTCAATTATTCACCTAACAACAGGAAGCATGCCATGGTAGATCAGGAGGAGAACAATTTATTTTTTCTTAGATCTCTAAATGTGTCCAGTATTGGCTGAAAAGAAAGATTTTCCTCAAATAATCTAAAGGTCTTGGTTAAGGTTTATGGTAAATGCACAAATTTATAAAATGTCAGCACCTATCTACTGATTTTGAGATGGTCAGAATCTCTAGTTTGAAGAAAATGCTAAAATGAAGAAGGAGATTCAGTGACTTTCTTTTTTTTTTTTAATTCTATAAACTGCTGACATGAATTTCTCATTACTGACCACAGTGACGTATAGGAAAGATATAATGAAAGAAAGGGGGGAAAGAAGGAAGTAAAAGGGAAGGAAGGGTATTAAATACTGAGGTACCCAACATCTTTAAGGGATGGGATGTTCATGTTCTATTTAAACAGTATTTATTCACAACTGATAGTATTCTGCATACTATATATAGCTTTCCTACTATTAAAAATGTAGCATAATATATTTAACATTAGAAACTCCAATTAAACATAACTTTTTATGAAAAAATTTGAAAGAACTTCAGAATTTCGAGTGCCTAAGATAACTACCATGAACAATTTTTCAAGGTAATGAAGTGGGGGATAATATCAAATTGATAATATCTATATATTTCTGTGATTAACATCAGTGAAACTTTAAATTTATGGTGAGCCAGAGATGTGACAACAACACAGTTTTCCAGAAGACTACACACCACTGTGTAAAATATCAAAGTGGGTTATAACTATATTTGTATATGTTATATAGAATCACATATAACTTCCTACAAATTCTATATGTAGATTTTAAGGGGAAAGAAATCACTTTTTAATCTAGACTGAAATTTACTGACTTTTTTGTTCTATTCTTCCTTACCACACATTAATCATAAGACAATTATCCTATAACAGAAGAAGGATACACAACCACAGAAGTCCCTGTGTGTCACTGGACAGAAAACAATCAAAAAATGACCTTAATTTTATCTGGTAAGCAAATACATTAAAAGTTATAATTTGGGGGTACAGGATTGCCTACTAGGCAACTGAAGCAGAGGGTGCTTCCAAGAATTTCACTCTGAAAATGCATTCAAATGGTCCTCAGCTCGCATGAATTTCCTGAAATGTTTCCACTGCAGAAAGCCACAAAAGCCAGGCATTTTAGAAAAGTGCTGGAGTCTGTTTTCTCCACCATGGATAGAAGTAATTCTCCCTTTTCCAGAAGCTTTCATTAACTGAAATTCTAATCCTACATAAACTTGTGTGAGGGGAAGAGAGAAAGAGAGAGAGAGACAGTGAGAGAGAGAAAGAAGGAAGGAAGGAAGGAAGGAAGGAAGGAAGGAAGGAAGGAAGGAAGGAGGGAAGGAAAGAAGGGAGGGAGGGAGGGAGGGAGAAAGAAAGAGACCTTCCTGCAAACTAAATGTGTAAACCCTGAAAAACTATTTGCAGACAGGAAGCAGCTGGCTCATAGCTGTGGCTTTCTTGCCCAGAAGGAAAGCAGCTCGCAAACTGCAGTGTCCAGGAGGAGAGAAGAGCACAGTCACTGCTCCCTATGAAATTTTAACAATTCATTATCGGGAAAAGGCTACATAAAGTGATGTGGGATCAGAGGCAGCTCAGCAGCATCAAATTCTGAGAGAATGAAGGATAGGGGAAGGGGAGATGTGGAAATTCAGACTGAGGAGAAAGGGGAAAAGAAAGAGGAGGGAGACGATAGGAATAGGAAAAAAGAGAGGAGAGACTGGAAGGTAAAAGAGTAGGAGAGATTAAAGGACAAGGTAGAGGAAAGGGGAGAAAGGATTTGAATAAAATTCAAATTTCTAATCTGGTTTTACTTTTAATCTTCTTTCCCGGGGAGGGTTTGAATGTACGATGCTGATTGTTCTCCATTTTTTCTGAGCGCCCCTAACTGACCACACCATGTGTTAAAAACAGTTTCCCTCCTGGAAGGGATTATGCCCTTTGACTTTCAAAAACATCTCTCCCCTTCCTAACATCAATAAGGCTGGATGGCGGTGTGCGCCCTGGTGTGGAGTGCAGTGGGGCGTCTGCAGAGCCGGGGAATTTCACACAAGTCAGCCAGGCTGGACGCATTGTTCCTTCAACACCTTTATCTCGGACAGTGTAGGCCTATTTGTTTGTAAATATACATGTTATGTATGTGCCCATGTAAATAAATAAGTTTAAATATAATTTCCAAATGAACAACATGAGAAAAATTGTGAATTTTCGAGCGTGTCAAATGACTGCCAAGTGTCTGCAGCCACCGCGGCCCAGCCCATCCTTGAGGCCACCCTGCCATCTAGCGGGACGCGCCCGAACTCCGCTCGCAGCTATCCTCGGCCTCATTTATCCTCACAGCTGGAGACAGGGAAGTGGATCCTCGTAAATGTGTTAACTTAGCAGTGCTGTATACCAGAAACAAATTAATATATACTTCTTCTGTGTCTTAAGGTCATTACTGTCGAAGCATAAATTAATAGAGCTATTCCAGGTAATTCATTTTGGCGTTTGCTTCTGCATATCTGAGCACAAATGTGAAACAAGCCCTCCCCTCAATGCTGTAGGGGGAGAAGGAAGGAGGCCGAAAAGTAGCTCAGCCAGATAAACAGACTCCCTGACCCAAAAGCCAGGCATCTGCCTTACTTTCCCAACTCCAACCCCCAGCCGGACCCAACACAATTCTCACTACAACCAAGCTGATATCGGAGGGAGTGGTGGGTAGGCTTTAGCGGGCTGAGGGGGAAGGGTCTGGGGAGCATCGTCATCAAAAGGCAGTGTTGTAAACATACTTGGTTCAGCTTTATATGGAGGAGAAGGAGGGGCAATCAAAGACCCTTCTTTCTGAGCAGGAAGTAGCACGTATTATTGAAAAGGTTGTAGATCAGGCTATGTGGTCACCTGCCCTTACCCCAGAAGTAGCTACGTCTCTAACACCACTCCCCATAACAGTGAATTTACAGATGGTACACAGAGGTCTACTGCAGTGCTGTCCCACTGCGAAAACCCCCCACAGCAGTAGAAAGGGAAGATTGAAGGGGGGATAGGCGTGGAGGGTTTCCCTGACCTGCTTTTAATTTTTTCAGGGTATGGAGGGGCACAGGCCCTTGAAGAATGGGCTACACTAACTTCTTTTAGCTTCATTTTGGTCTGCTTAAAGATTCAGATGAGATTTTGGAGCTCCACAATTTTTTTGAGTAAATTTCATAACAGCCAGGTTATAAGTAGATTAGAACATCAGATCATCTCAAATTTTTATTTCCATTAGGGTTTATTGTTTTTCATATAAATTCTGGACTCTGAAACAAAATTATCTAAAAATGCCTTCAGGCTTCTGTTCCTGGCAAAATAAGCAGTGTTCTTGAAGCACGTGTGTCCTGTGAGGGCTCCCGGAGGCAGGGGGTCTTTGCATGTTCCTCACGATCAAAAGTGTTTAATAACTGCCCTGGAGAAGCATATCTGCGGTCAGAACCATGTCTTCTCCCAACATCCCTGCAAAGTAAATTAACTAAGGCAATGTACTATACTATTGACAATGCAAATGTTGTAAGATAAAACACTCCAGTGAAACTGCAGTGCCTTATAATTTAGTTACAAAGAAAAGATTTACTCATATAAGACAAAAATAGGCAATGCAAAATATTAAATCAAAATATCTGAACCACAAATATGCCTCTGAAGCACCCACAGGACTTTATACGAATGCAGAGGACCAGACCACCCAAAATCACAATCTCTGGGTACAGTCTCTTTGTCTTTGCAAAGTCCCATAACTAATTCTGATACAGAGCCAAGTTGAAAGCCAATGATTCAATATTTAAAAGAAAGAAAACAAAGAGATCCTTGCATGGGTGATTCTGTTGAACAACCAATAACAAGAACATGCATATGAAATGCAGTTCCAGATGGTGCGTGGACCTAAGCCGCTGTTTGTGGTTAGTATAGACACAGAAAGTGTCCTGGAGAGGGCAGACCTTCAAGAATGGGTAGAAGATAAGTGGAGGAAGAACAAAGGAGCAGGTATTCCAGATTACATCAGTGCTTCTGCAGGAAAACAGACTGCCAGTTCTACGGATCACAGAGAGCTTCCTAGTGAAACAGGATAAGTCCATTCGAGAGGAGTGAGTCCAGACCACTTCTGGAGCAGAACATTGCCAGAATACAGCCATCAGAGTAAAAAGAAGAAACTATTGAACTGTCCAAAATACAGCCCATGCCCTATCTCAACAAATGCATACATTTCACTTTTGTCCAAGGCCTCCCTGACTGCCCACTTTGGGATCTTTTGAATCCCTGAGATTCAAAAAAAAACATGGTTGTTTTTTCCCATTGTGCTGCTACCTGGGAGTTAAAGATTTTCACTTCTGGGTAAGGTAATGTATTCGGCTGCATTAAGCAGACAATTAATTTATCCTCTTGGCTGCCCACTACCCATCCTTAATGTACTTTAAAAGGAAATAATGCTTACCTAGCTTTTACTTGCACAGTGTCTGAAAGTAAAAAGGAATGCAGGAGATGAGACTAAAATTGCTGCACTGAGAATCACCCTGATCATCATTGGATCATCATGTCAAATATAACTTCAAAATATTGTTACAGAGACATCAGAACAGATGGATAAGAAGGATCTTCATATGAGGGAGTGGAGTGTTATCACTTCATTTCATCTTTATATATCACAATTATAAAATGTGCTGAAATTCAGCAGGGTGACCAGTATATTGACTTCTGACAAATGCCAGGCTTTCGAGTGTCTGGGATAATCAAAAATATCCCATAAAGGTGTCTGAGATGAACAAGACTAAGGCCCTGACTTGTGAAAAACTGGTTTGTCCAAGTTGGATTGCAAAAGAAGCCAACATCTTAATTGAAAGAACACAGTGATCTACTTGACTAGGGAGTCAGAATATGCCAGAAGAAATACTACCTGTCCAGATGGTATAATACTTTGTTATATGAGAACATGGGCTAGAAGTTGATAGCCTCACAAAATTCCTGCCAGTTCTTATATACATAATTCTGAAGCATTTAATTTTATTTTACTCTAAGAAATCTTTAGTGTGTACTTCTGTGGTCTATATGGTTAAACTCCCTAACAGACTATTCAAAGTCCTTTGCCATCTCACCCAAACCTGCTCAGACAAACTTTTCTCACACTGCCCTCCTGTGTAAATTCTGTTCTAATTATGTTGATCTGCATAATGCCTTCTGAATGTGCATTATGCAAACTCGCCCCCACACATTGCACCCCATTCCTTGCCATTCACTGCAAACTTCTCTCCGCCAATCAAAGTCTCCCCCAAATTCCAAGTCAGTCCCTTCCTCTCCCAAGGCGTCTTCCTTGATAGTCCCAACATGAAATACCTTCGTGTGAGTTTTGGTAGTGCTGGATATCTCCATCTCCATATCACACATTACATTATATGGGTAATTATCTGCATATATTTTCTCCCTTTCTAAATGTCAATTCCTCAAGGTCAAGACCTATATTTTGTCCTCTTTACAGCACCTAATATTTTGTCCTCTTTAGAGCACCTAATACAGTACCTGCCCTAGTCTTTCTGCACAGTGAGGTCCAGAACCAGCCATTTGTTCACCACTCTATTCCTAGAATTTAACATAGTACCTGGGGAGCTATAAAAAGGAAAGGGACACTTTCCTTTTGAATTTCTCAAATACAAAGAGAATCTGCTCCCATCTACCCTGTAGAAGTACAGACTACATTAGATAAATGCTAGAATAACGGAAGTGTCTACAAGTTATTTTCAGTATGTTATAAAAAAGAATCTCATTCATTCTTTAAAGAGAAAAAAAAATTATAAGCTCTCTTAAAGTGTATTTCTATTTGGTTAATGATTTCCGATGAAATATAGAGATGAAAATTGAGAATGATAGAAACATAAAATGAAAAATAGTTCAGGTTATGGGATTCACTCAGTAATTGTTTTTGTTCTTTGGGTGATCATTTTAAGAAAAAGAAACAGTAGTTCATGCCCATTAAAAATTACTTCATCAAACAAATATTTATTTATAGAAACTTCTCTATACTGGAGGCTGATTAGAAGATCTTTATTCTGTGTAAGGTACACCAAGAACTGCTTCAGCAGAAAAAATTGGGGGACAAAGGTTTTCTATGAAAAAGTTGAAAAGAATACTGTGAAATTGGACTCAATCTTGGCTCAGTCACCAGTCATGATGGATTTCTACGTATTTCTTATAAAGCATAACAGCATGGGTTTAGTTACATAATTGGTAACTATGTAAATGAGAAAGTTTATATAACCCACAATAAAATCATAACTATGGTATAGTAATGTGTTTTTTATTGAATTCATCCAGACCACTTTCATTCCTAGAAATGAATTTCACAAAGAAGGTCTGTAAACCAGGACCTTGGTTATGAGGGGCAGCAATGCATTACTGGTGAGAACAATGCTAATATCCAAAATTGAGAGGTTCCCATTACATTCTGCATCTCTGAAACAAAACAAACATAAAGCACCTGCCTCTCACCCCCTCTTCCCTTCTCCCATTTTGCCCTGGCCTCTGTACATGGGTAAAGAATGTGTAATGTGCCAACCTTTCCACTTAATGATCTGGATGCATCTACATAATGGCCTCCCGATACTGGCCATTATGGATGAGATTCATGTTATTCATAAATTAGCTCTCTTTTTCCCTCATATTCCTGAGTTTATCATCATTAAGGAAGAGAAATGTTTCTCAACCAAAGGCGGAGGCACTATAGTGATAGACACAAAAGTAATGCTTAGATACACAGAGAGGCATGTTTCCATTTTGGTCTTTTGTATCCATCTTCACTTGTCCCAGATATGCCATTTTCTGATTCTCAGGGTGAAGAATGTTGTGAAATACATTTGCATATTCATGGATTGTTGGCTGTATTCACATTTTTATATACAGCTAATATTTAAATGTATTTAGGAAACAGGCCTCAATTTAGATTTGCAATGTGGTATGAAATATCATAAAGGGAAATCACTTTCAGGCTGTTAGATCTGGTGCAGCTGGGGAGATAGAGAAGTTCAAAACATCTGTCAGCCCACAACATTTTCACAGCCCTTTCCACACTCAACAATACTGAGTGATGTAGCTGCTAACCCAGAAAATATAAATACCTGTAGAAACACTAGAGCAAGGGAATGAACTTAATTGTCAAATATTTGAGTTAAATTCTTACAAGCTTATGGGCTGAATTCTTTGGGGAAGACTAATATCTTCCAAATGTAGGCCTATGTCTGTGTCAATTTTAAGCCTGGTTTAATGTATGGCTGAAAAAGATAAGGAAAGACGTCCCATAAGAAGGAAGAATATGAGGGAAGCGGCTATTTTGAGAAGACATCCAGTGCCTTCATCAGCGCCTACTATTAACTCTCAGTTCCTTATTTGCCTGTAGGCAATTACCCCAGTGGATTCTGTACAGAGCAAATGAGATCTAACCCATATAAATGTATAGGTCCTAACTTTACACATGTTATACCCTATGGCCTCAGGCTAAGCTCCATATCCCAGTTAGTCATCTTGCCAAGTTACCTGAGCAAGAGCACAGCCTGATTCTACTACCTGACAGAATCGTCTACTAATGTGGAAATAATGGTGGCATACCTGGGCTTTATGGTCCAGAAGTCTAAATGCATCTTTCTTATAGTGAAAAAAATAGCCAAGCACAGAATACAACTCAGGGGCAGTACTTAGTAAAGCTCTGATGATGAAATTTATGATGCTGTCATGTTGATGGGGATGATGGTGGTGATTTTAACAGGAGGAAGATCCTCTTCAAGATTTCCACCAGCAAACAGCAAGCAATTTCTTTGTGATTCCCCCTTCAAACAATAAATAAATAAAAAAAAAAGCAAAATACAAATCACAAACAAAACAAACTCATTTTGTGCTGTCTATACTGTCAATGACCTGTGTGTGCACATCACGCACACACACACGCACACATGTGTGTGCCTGACAAGGAACTAAACCAAAATTAATAGCTGAGACTGGTATAAGCATCAAATTCCAGTTTGTGTTTGAGATAAAAAAAGGTGCCCTAAGGTGGTGTATCCTTCCCTCCTGATGTAGCTCTAGTTCAAAGTCAGACAACGAAGAAGTCACTGCCACTGCCTGTCTCTGGCAAAATTTACATTGATTAGAGAAAAGATCACTTGACAAACATCCCTGGCACACTCACATGATCCTGAAGACACATAATCTATATTCATAAAGCTTTTTAGGATAATTAAATATCAGGTTCTAGGACAGTGCAAGATACAATTAATCATTCAGACAAACAAAGAATCACCATTCAGCTAAATGCACTTCACAGTTGGGGGGAGAAGGGGACTTAGGAAGATTTTCTTTATAAATCCTCTCAGGGTAGTGGGTTTGCAGCACTCAAATTTGCTATGTAATTTCCCTTCTACAAGCAGCGATTTAGAACCAACTAACATTACAAGCTGAGAACAAACAGACAACCTTGTAACAAACAATTTCAACATGGAAGATTCCAGATTACACTCAATGGAAACCAAAAGTGTTTACATGTGTCACTATTTATCCAGTATTGATTTTAAAATAACTCAATAATTAATTATCCTTCTTTGAATATGGCATGTATTTCTTTACCCAGAATGTAAAAAACAAAAACAAAACAAAACAAAAAAACACTTTAGATCAGGGATTATTTGTTATATTCCTTTTGTATGGTCATCAGCATTTAGTATAGTACCTTGCAAATGAGTAGACACCCAACAAATATTTGTTGATTGATAGTTGGGTTAATATTCCTGACATGCAGTTCTGATTATAACATTTCCATACACACACAAAAATTGTCACCATCTCCCTGTTGGTTGTAGAATAAAGTATGAGCGTTTTAGCTTTTAAGTCATTCCAAACCTTCTAACTGAGCCCAAACTAACCTTGCCAACTTTAATTTTCCACTATTGCCCTCACAGAACTCACTGTTTCCTATTTATGTGCAACACTTCCTACAATTTCTTGGTTTAATTTGTTTCCTTCATATGAAACTTTCATTGTCTCATCATCTCATACCTTCCCTGGACAAAAGTTACTTCCTTCTTGCACCCTGCCCTAATTCTCCCTGAAACTCTCAACTTGAAGTAATCTTGCCTTCTTTGAACCCCCATAGAATATTATACATACCTCTCTCATGGCTTCTCACATTCTACAATGTCATCCTTGCATATGTCATATTTGCTCTGCCATTCTGTAAATTCCCTAAAGGCAGTATCTGCCCCAAAACTTTGATTCGTCTTCGAATATCTCAAGGTTCTTAGAATCTTTGAACCCCCAAGGCTCTTATGCAGAGAGATTCCCAGTAAATATTTGTTGATTTAATTGTAATTGATTATTATTCATAGAAGAGGTAAAGTTTGGGGTAGAAACTCTGATGGAGTAAATAAAAATGATCTCTTCCTTTTGATACAGAATATTGGAATTGCTTTCTGAGTTCTTCTAAATGGTGTGATTTAGTTCAGGAAGCATTTACTAAACTCCATGCTTAGTAACTGTTAAGAGTTACCCCAGACTCGGCAGACTCATCCATATCCTGCCATATGCTCCTCTCCTTCCCTTCCTAAACTCACTACCTCACCAGCTATTGTATGGTTTTTCCTTCTTCACTCCATTCACCCAAACCCCTTCCTGGCTAACTTTACACTTATCCCAACCTTGTGTTCATGCTTTGCCCTTGTAATTAAGTACTTCATAACCTGGTTAGCTATCTGGCAACAGTTTTGTGTCTCGAGTTTGGCCCAACACACTGCTGTTTAACTTCCAAAGAGAATAAGGAAAATCATAGGTTCACTCCCTAGATGCATGAATCGTCAGTATTCTGCTTCCTGGAGAGGAAGGAAGGCAAAGGCAACAAATACAAAAGGCAGTCCCGGGGCTTCCCTGGTGGCACAGTGGTTGAGAGTCCGCCTGCTCCATGCAGGGAACACGGGTTCGTGCCCCGGTCAGGGAAGATCCTACATGCCGCGGAGCGGCTGGGCCCGGGAGCCATGGCCGCTGAGCCTGCGCGTCCGGAGCCTGTGCTCCGCAACGGGAGAGGCCACACAGTGAGAGGCCCGCGTACCGCAAAAAAAGAAAAAAGTCAGTCCCAACATATGGAGTCACTTTTACATATGACGAGGAAAGTCTATCCTTCCAAAGCAATGTACATACTCTGCTTAGAAGTTGCCTACATAGCCTGGCAAATTTCTAGACTTCTCTTAGAGGATATATGACAAAATTTTTCTAGGAAGACCTCCAAGAAAGTAATAGACTCTGACATCCTCAAGAGGATGACTATGTATTATTCATTGCCATATCCTCAGTGTCTAGTGCAGTGCCTGTGTTACAGTGAACCTCTGTAAATGTTTGATGAATGAATGTTTATATATTAATGAATGAATGAATTTCCTCTATGGTCCCTCACTTAAAAGAAGCTGGTCCAAGTGGTCCCATCCTGATGAGCATACCATGTATAAGAGCTCTGCTATCTACCTGTCAAACATTCACTCCTCAAATCAGTCAGCTGCAATATTTAGATAAAGAGGGAAAACATTGTAAGCAGGAGAGAGGGCATAAGGGGAAATGGCTGAGAAAAGGGACCAGGAACAAAAGAGGAATTTATAAAATTATAAAAATGGCTTCATTTGCACAGCAGTTTACTTTAATTTCCTATGTGCTTTGAATGTGTTTTCTTTATTGCATCTCACAATGATTGGCAAGGCAGCCAGAGTAGGTATTATTCCCTCCACACCACTGTAGCTCCACACATATTACACATTACACATTATATTACAGATGAGAAACCTGATGTCTAGTAGGTTTCATATCTCCTAATTCCAAAATCCAACTCAATGTTTGTAATGATTTTATTTTATTTATTTATTTAAATATTTATTTTGTGGTACGCAGAGCTCTCACTGCTGTGGCCTCTCCCGTTGCGGAGCACAGGCTCCGGATGCACAGGCTCCGGATGCACAGGCTCAGCGGCCATGGCTCACGGACCCAGCCGCTCTGCGGCATGTGGGATCTTCCCGGACCAGGGCATGAACCCATGTCCCCTGCATCGGCAGGCGGACTCTCAACCACTGTGCCACCAGGGAAGCCCTGTAATGACTTTATTTTTCAGCTGTTAATCTGATCTCAATTCATAGTGCTAAACACATGCTATGTAGACTGCTCTCAGTTCATCTCTCTCCTGTTCTCCTTCTTTCCATCTCCATAATCTCTAGTCTCCTCTTTGTTTTCAGTTTAGATAGAATGAGGCATCCGAAACAAGAACCACACATCCTTCCCTGAAATCTCTTATTTTTCCTTATATTCAAGAAGTGTTTTATGTTATTTTCTTCCCTGTCAGTTCCAAGGCGATGACCCCCCACTTCTATGCCATGCACTCCCAGTTACTTGGCTCATTTATTGGGAATGAATAATTGAGTCCAATTACTACACCCATGGCTAAGCAAGTTTTGAGGAATCCTAGCAAAGCGGAGAAGGTGGCACCATTAAGACTAAAAGCCTGTAGCATAGCAGTCAAGTGCTGTCTTTAGCCCAGTGTGGCTAAAAAGTGTTTGGTTAAATCAGGCATTGAAAATCCCTGCTCTCCACAAGATTGTTACATTATTCTCTAAAAGAAATTTGTGAGGTTGTCCCCTAAACCATTTTGAAAAGAAGAGGTTACCACTTAGGCTTTTCTGCATTTCATCCTTTTTGTAATTACAACGCACAGGGGTATGTAGTGAATAGCAGCAGGTGGAAGAAACACCTGAAGTCATCTAAGAATCAAGGATCCCGGTTCTTGGTCTTGTGTCCAGCTCTAACTTATTAGAAGACCTTAGTTTGTCACCCAGTTACCTGAGTTCAAGGTGCAGTGCCTGATTAAGTGAGCCTATTGGACCTTTCTGCCAGGATGAGGCCCCTCCCCCTCCATGGCTGTAGCCCACCTTGGAGAGCTGAGAGTAGCTGGAGTTCAGCCTCACTTAGCCCCTTGCCAAACACCTTTGTTCAGGACACACTTTATCTCAAAATAGGAGGTGGTCTTGTCTGGTTGTCCTTTGCCAATCTGCCTTCTTCCGCCTTCAGGCACACTCAGGAGACTCTAGGAGCCTCCAGCATTGTGATATTAATTTCAAAAAATTTCTCCTGACCTCTCCTTTCTACTCCTGCTTGCCCCCCTGGTTGAACAGCTTTGCTCTCCCTCAACTAGTCTGGCCCCATTTGAACTTGGCGTCCAGAAGGACACTATTCCAGACTGCTAATTTTCATCCCAGGTTTCAGGCTCTGCTCTCTTCTCAAACATCTGAAGATTCTTTCTACCAGTGTTTAAGCCACTGACCTCATCTGGAAAATAGGCATTTGCTGCATAGAGAAGTGATTGTGATGATAAATGTGAGATTGTGGCTATGGAGTTATTTTGTCAAACGCATAAAGGTGTGTTATACCAATGCAGTGCATGGAATTCCGGGCAGATAGATCTGGTAGAGGAGGAGTCCAGAAGGGATAGGAAAACAGATACCTAATTGCAATTACATGCTTCTACCCTGGAAAAGAAGGAGTACCCAGACAGCTGCTGATCTCCTCACCCCCATTTCTCCACCTGATAGTAAAAAAAGCAAAATTTATCTTCTTTCCATTTGTTTCTGTAAAATTCCCAAGAAAAATGCTTGGCAGGAAAAAAAAAAAAGAGAGAAAGAGAAATGGAATCAACCTCCCCTTTTTTTTTTTTCCTTTCAGATGCCTGACTTAGTCACTGCATGAGATGAGGGGCATTGGGATTAAAATCTCCAAACTCAGAGGAATAAAGACTAGAAGATGAGATGATCAGCCAACCAAAATAGAGCAAGTTAGAAAACGCAAAGGAGGGAAAGCAAGGGCAGAGAGAGGAAAGGTGAAGGAGACTGGGGAGGCGGGTGGAGAGGAAGAGGGAGCGAGCTGGGAGGAGGGGAAGAAAGGGGGAGAGTGAGAGATCAAGAGCAAGAGGAAGGGGATGGGGAATGAAGGAAAGAGAAGAGAAAAGAAGTGGTAAAGGAAAAATAGCAAGAGGGAAGAAACAGGGAGAGAGGGAAAGTACAGGTTGGGTGACTGATGCTTAATTTTGATCCAAAGGTAAATTGTCATTTAAAGCCCCAGATGTCTTCATTTGCCACAGCTAACATTTAAAAGACAGAAACTCAATTTAGTTGCTCTTTTCTCTAATAAAAAGTATGTTTTATCCCAATGGAAAAATGTGTTTCCTTCTGCCAATAAGTGTCAGTGGTTAATCTGAAGCCTTCAATGAAACAACACCATTAAATAATTTAACCTGGAAAAAAAGCCACTGATGTCTGTGAAATAATGTATACATTTGAGATAGATCAAACTTTAAAACAGAAAAAAAAAAAGTGTAAGAAATAGGCTTTGAGAAATCAAGGGGATTCTGCCACCAGACGGAAAGGAAATACATTTGGCCCAGGGAATTGGAACTAGCCATGGCACACAGTGTGGTGTAAAGCACACAACAGGTTTCTCTCACTGTGATAAAATTGTTCAGAACAGAGCTTCTGTGAAATGAAATCCAGGAACCAAACCAGATTACTTATTCTTCCACCCAGAATACAAATTGTTGCATTCAGTGAGATCTCCCAGAGATGTTCATATTGGGAGATCACCCCACTGGAGAGGCCTCCAGGATAAGTGAGAATCTGGACTAAATCTTAGCAGATCAGAGCTCTAATTCAAGTTTTGTCACTAACTAAAACCATATTCTCTTTAATGTATTTATCCCCAAAAGGTCTTAGTTTATTTTATTTGTAAATTTGGATGGTGGTACTTAAAAAACTATAAAAGCATCAT
Organism: Lagenorhynchus albirostris; assembly: GCF_949774975.1. NCBI lineage: Eukaryota > Metazoa > Chordata > Mammalia > Artiodactyla > Delphinidae > Lagenorhynchus > Lagenorhynchus albirostris. The sequence goes on along the minus strand of NC_083108.1, from coordinate 31,923,029 downwards.
GGAAATACACAATGAAGTTATTCTCTAACATAACTTCTCTCTTGTTAGTAATTTACTTGTCCTTTCACTCACTGGTGTCTCATCAAAAGTGAGGCAATTATCTCTATTAATTCTGAAGAGACCCATTTCTTTCAACACCCCCATAAAATGATCCATAGACCAAAAGGTTTGAGGAACACTCCCTCTGGGGCTCTCTCTTCCCTTTCCTCCATTAGTACCTCTATTAATCATTTAGGCCAATGGTTTTCTACTCAAGCTGAGCATTAGAATCACCTGGGGAGCTAAAAAACAAAACAAAACATGGAAAAAAATATATTGGGCTCCACTCCATACCAATTAAATCAGAATGTCTGGAAGTTGACACAGACTGTTGTATTTTTTCAGGCTTCCAAGGTGATTCTAATTTGTGTGTTGAGAATCACTGTTCCAAACACTTCATGGAAGTTCACCTATAGAAATACATTTGACCAGTCCCTTTCAAGCAAGACTCAAATCAAAAGCTGACATGGAGTCCTCCATCAAGAACAAAAACTGTACTTTCAAAATGACCAGCTATGAACCGAGGACAGGGAGAGATTTAAGTTATTAAAAAACTAATCATTATCTTCTGCCTAATGATTGAAGCAAGACACCTATTACTGCTCTGATTTTCACAATCCTTGGAATTGACCCTTTATATACTGATCCCAGGTAATCATTTCTCAAGGCCATGTTAGAGTAAAAAGAATCATACCTGAATTTATCATCATAGTTTTAACTCTGATGAGATCTGGGAAGTAGATAAGTACAAACTCCCTCAAGTGGTACCAAGGTCAGTACAGCCTTCTGAAAACAAATAAAAACACAACAAACAAAACAAAAATACAGGCTTTGGAATGGACAGAATTAACTTTAAATTCATTCTGCCACCTTCCAGCCATATGTCTTTGAGCAAGTCACTTTACTTTTATCTGAGCCTCAGTTTCTTTATTTGTAAAACAAGAATAACAATAACTACTTTGAAGTATCATGAAAATGAAAATAACAAATATAAAGATTTCACATATTAAGTCCACAATAAATGTTGACAGCTAGAAAGATGATCATGACTTAGAGCAGAAAATTGCTAGAAAAACAACATGCTGGAAAACTGGTTAGCATTTTGGAAGAAATCTTATATTTGGCATTGCAATTGTTCACCAGTAAATGGATACACTGGAAGAAATGTGAATAATGTTTATAAAGCTATTAGAAATGATAAAACTTGGATGAAAGTTGAAAAATACACTTAGTTGTTACATAATAGTAATAACTGGACACTTGAGAGTTGCCGTAGGCTTTGTTTGTACAGGTGTTTTCATATTTAAAAGATACAACAAAACTTTTAATCACTAGATAAATACCCAGATGATCATGTTAGGTATTTATGGCAATGAAAAACTATTCCCATCCATCTTTTCCACTTCTGCACCTCACTGAATTGTCTGCAAATCCAAGAACCACTTTTCCCAGCTTTCTCTTAGACTAAAGGAGGTTGTGTGACCCATTTCTGGCCTTCTACTTTCTCTTTCCTTCTTATCTCGATTGTGGATATAATGGATACAGCCATCTTGAAACAGTAAGGGAAAAGCTAAGAGAATCACAGAGAATTCAGCCCTGACATCATGAAACCACTGACCCAATGACTGTAACTGCTGACCTCTGGATATTTTGTTGTGTGAGAAAAATGTTGCAACAAAATACAGTCCTCATCATTTCAATATAATTCACTAAGTCTAAAAAAATCACAATTTGGAGTCTGAGTAGCCATCACCTACAGATCTCAAAACTGATATAACTGAACACAAAATGGTAATCTATGCATCCCCAAAATAGACTTTTTCTACACGTAAGCAGATATTAACTAAAAACTGTAAAATGCAAAGCAAACTGTCCAAAGAAAGAAAACACAGGCTCTATAGCTTTGAATCCAGTGTCAAATCTCAGGTTGCTTTTATCTTGTGTGCTTAGAATGACAACTTTTATCCTGATATTTAAGGCCTTTCCTCATCTGAACCTCTTTACTCTATTTTGACATAAGCAGGATTTCTTAATTGTCACCTGTACATGCCATGACCTTCCATGCCTTTGGGCACATCCTCATCTTTCTCACCAGGAGGAATGCTCCACCTCATGCCTACCTCTCCAGTTGTTCAAATTGTCTTTGTTTTTCTCATATTCTACCTCTTCCCTGAAGACATCTCTGATTTCTCAAGTCCACAATGCTCTCTCTTTTTAGTTTTTAAGCCACTTAATTAAAAGCAGATTTATGGGAGCATGTGCACACCCACTTGCACAGTACACACACCACTCTACCACCTTTGTCACGTGTCTAGGTTTGCTTTCCCCTGACTGTAGCTCTGTAGAGGCCAGGCACATCACCACTTGACCCTCCACCCTTTCTGTGCCAAGCTAATTGTTAACAGGAAAAGTTTGTGGATTCTCTGATAAATAATGTGGATTTTTATGGAATCTTCAGGAGACCCTGCTTTATCTAATACCCTTGTTGAGAATATAAGAAATTGTGGGAGGTCCTGGGAAGACATCTTTAAAAGACAGAATTGGCCTTGCAACATTCACCCTCATGGTGCCCTACAGAATGCAGGAACCAGAAGAAGTGGTGTTGTGTTGTCTGTATGCGGCACATAGGCCAGGCTGTCACATTGTCCCAGGGTCCCAGGAAGCTTCAAAAATTCCTCCTGAAGAAACTTTTGCTTTGCAGCCCTCTCTGTACCTCTCCCACCCATCCTCCTTTCTGCCAACTTGTCTTCTTTCTCCTTTGTCTCAATGCATCTTCTCTCTTCTTTCTACTTCTCCAGTTCCCTAACCTTTCCTATTCTGCCTTTCCTTTTGCCTTTCCCTACAAACTTCTACTCACTGATCATTGCCTCACTGATCATTGAATATAATAGTTTTTTCTCACTCCAAGTCTTCCAATCTATTCCTCATTCTCCAAGTTTGATTTCTCCACTTCCCTTCTACCTACTAGGTAGCTTAAAGACAAAACCAGCATTTTTCTTATTGTAAAGAAAACCAGAGCCCTGGCAGGAAAAGTATGTGTCCAAGGCCACAGCAAGTTAGCGCCAGTGAGAACAGAGGACACTTAGGGCCCATGAAGACCAGTCCACTGACTGGTACCAGGCAACACCTCAGATGTAAAAATCAATTATCTGGCAGCAACCAGCCATCACAAATTTCAGAACAGTGGCAGTTGATCTGATTAGATCATGCTACAGAGATATGACAATAGAATGAGAAGAGAGGAAGAGAGTTAAGAAACTTGGAATGGATACAGAAATGAAGAACAAGCCCCTCCTTTCTTAAAAATAGTGTTAGCAGGATATTAGATTTACTAGGGAATTTGTATGCCCTTTCCACCCTACATCCTACACCACCATGTCTCTCTTTTAGCTGGGAAATTATTTCAAGACCTTACCAATCATATGCTAAAGCCAGTACATCACTAAAACATCTTCTGGGAGGACAGGGAGAAATCCAATCTAAGATTGAAAGCTGCAACTCTCATAGATAAAAAATACCCTTCCAAAGGCTGCTATTGAGTCAGACAGTTGGAAGAATTACTGCAAAGTTGTCTGAGCTTGACATAAGTTACTGACCAGTACTCTGCCCAATGTTGGGGTCCTCATTATTAGGGAGCCCCCAGAGGAATGCAACCAGTCTCCTTCCATAACCGTTGACTCAACCTTGCTATTAGCAGAGACCCTGAGGGAGGAGTTGGCTAAGTGATTTCTACTGGAAAAGAAAGAGCTGTAAAGAACCAGATCTCTTTACTCTGAATTGTGCATTAGCCAAACTCCAAGCATAGTTGAGGGAAGATCTAGGCAGAGAAAAAAATACCTTTCGAAGAAGAAAGCTATCCTATACCCTGCCATGAAAAGGCACGTGTATTGAACTTATGACACCCTTGCCATCAATAAGCTGTTATAAAAGCCCATGGTTCAATCAATATACATTCATTTGCACATTTATGTCCTGCCCACAAGAAACTCCCAGTTTTTAGTCAGAAAATCTCAACTTTCCTAATTAGAATCCCATATGCCATTTAACAGCCCCAATGCTACCAGCACCCCTTGAATCCTCAGCCTTCTGATCTCACTGTCCCATTCATGTACTCACATATACATGCATATGCATGTGTGTACACATTTACACACACACCACAAGCATAGAGAGACATACTTACAGTTATACGCCCTGTATCAAATGATCCAGGCCAAGCTATTACCTAGGATCATAGATAGTTCAATATCTTCATTCTTAATTCATGTAGTACAGATTTATTTTTGGTCAGTGAAAATCATAATTTTATAAATTAAACAAGAGACTAAAGGGACTTTTACTTCCTGGGATAGCTGTGTGGTGAATCAAATTGCTCATTCAGGAACACAGCCTTTGGACCAAATGGCCCAACAGGTATTACAAAACCCTTCTTTTGGGAAATGGACAACTTACTCACTGGGGATGAAGTGTCATCAAAACACCTTCTCTCATAATCAGAGTTATAGCTTTTATCACATTTAGGAAAAGCAGAGTGGCCTGCCTCTTCAGGTAAGGGGTAGCTTAACCTATGATTATAAAGAAAGACCTATTTTGGTATCTTTAAAACCTGAAGGAATATGGAATGGGCTACATTTAAGTCTTTAAATTGACAGTTCCAACTTGAAACTTTAGTATTCTTAGTATAATGTCCTGTGCCCACAAGATCTTAAATACAAAGACCTTTATGTACTTTCAACCGCAAGGTCTCTCTCAACACACCTATATACCTTAACTTTCTCCTTTTTAGTCAGCTACAAATGTCACAACCTTTCCTTTTCCTGTACAAAAGGATATCAAACAAATTGCACTTCTTGATATATGTCAGTCACTTCACTCAGGAAAAACGACATGGCTATTTTATTAGACAGGAGGTCTCCAGAGCTCCTGAACCCCATAGACAGTCTCGTAAATTACCAAGAGCCACATCACCAGAACAATAGTAAACTTGAAATGGGTTAAGTGGTTTTGTTTCTGGCTCTCTCCAGCATTTCTCTGTGGATCATCATGTAACCATACAGCTTTGTAGATATGTAATCACTGAAACTTGGGTACCTGGGACCCAAACTCTAGAATACCATTGCACCTGACCTTGAACTACAATCAGCAAATTAATTGCTTCTTTGAATAACATTCCCTAGAAAGGGTTGCTATTAACTATCAAAGGGTTTATGTATAAATATATTATTTCACTGTTGAATTTTTTATATTTTTCAACTCTGCAATGATGCAATTGTTCTAAAAAATCTGTAACGTCTCCATTTTTATATATAATAATGTTTCTTTTTATTTGACCTAAACTTGAAGCTTTAAGAAATGGCCTCTGATATGAGTATTCTGTATTGATCTAGTTGGGATGGATCGAGAAGATAGCTGGAGGGCTTCCCTGATGGCGCAGTGGTTGAGAGTCCGCCTGCCAATGCAGGGGACATGGGTTCGTGCCCTGGTCCGGGAAGATCCCACATGCCGCAGAGCGGCTGGGTCCGTGAGCCATGGCCGCTGAGCCTGTGTGTCCGGAGCCTGTACTCCACAACGGGAGAGGTCACAACAGTGAGAGGCCCGCGTACCGCAAAAAAAAAAAAAAAAAAGAAGACAGCTGGAATCAGATCAGCAATGTTGCAGCTCAGCGTGCCTGCTGGGTACAACTGCAGCCCCAGCTTACAAAACAAGCAGAGGATTTTGTTGTTGTTGTTGTTTTGGCTGTGCTGGGTCTTTGTTGCTGCACGCGGGCTTGGGTTATTCTTCGTTGCGGTGCGCAGGCTTCTTATTCTGGTGGTTTCTCTGTTGTGGAGCACGGGCTCTAGGTGCACGGGCTTCAGTAGTTGTGGCTCGTGGGCTTAGTTGCTCTGTGGCATGTGGGATCTTCCTGGACCAGGGCTCAAAACCGTGTCCCCTGCATTGGCAGGCAGTCTTAACCACTGTGCCACCAGGGAAGTCCCAAGCAGATTTGAAGAAGAAAATCTCCCCATGAATGCCAAGGACCTCTTGCTCCTCTCCTTGGCTCACCCCCTGAGTATGAGAGATATCTCTGCCTTCAGAATTTAGCTGCATACAGCACAAGTCAACATATTGGTCTACAAAATGGGCAGCAATAATAAAGTGTCTAAATAATAAGCTAGTCATCAAATCTATGGCTCTCTCCAATGCTTTAACACATCTTCAGAAAGGTCCAGAAGACTGACTCCCTGGGCAGAGCCATGGGTTAGGCATGAGAATGGGGTTCCTTTCCCATCCTCTATAATCAAATGGCCTTCCCTGTGCTTGCATCAGGTGTTACCTCACCTGAAGTACTTTCTCTCCCACCAGGCCTCCTCCTCTAAGAGACTGGAAACCATATCTTTTTGTGTCTCTTGATCCTTATAGTTATAATCACCTACACCACATACAAGCTTCTCAGCTATTGTGTTTAAGCATTTGTTCCATGTTTAGATCACAAATGTCATACTGATAGCTATTCTGTTTTTTCAAAAAAGAAAAATGTATAATGACTAAGATATCAGGCCTTGGAATGTCGCTGTCTGGGTTCCCAACCAGCCTCCAATAATACTATGTCTGTGACTTTGGCAAGTATCAACTTCCCAGTGCCTTAGTTTTCATATCTGTAAATTGGGAATGATATAGCCCCTGCTTTAATGAGCTGTCATGAGATTCAGCATATTGAAAGCTTAGCACAGTACTATACTGGGCATATACTAACTGCTCAAAAAAAATGTGAGAGTTTATTGTTATGCACTGTAGGATTGGCTATCACGTGTCAGGTGCTAAGAGTAACACGAGCAAGATAAGATTTTCTCCAATCAAAAAGTTTACATATACACTCTTATTTTTGTGTTTGCTACAGTACCTCAACAACTCTTTGTCCCATAAGGGCTAGGAAATCAAAAACTAGAAAATATACATATGCCCAGTTGTGTTCAAAATCTCAAGCACAATAAATTTGGTGAACTATTTATACAAAACTTTACCAAAATCACCCTCAGCCTCAGGTTTCACTCTCACAGAAAGAGATCTAGAATGACAGCCTATGCCAAACAAATGAATCCATGACTTCCTCCCTAATGTTGGGTCTAGTAAGCCTGATCTTTGAGAAAAATTAAATGATTATATCTGTATTCAAGTTTGGAGTAAGAAAAACAGACAAAAGAGCAAGGAGGGAGCTTTGAGGCAGTCAGGAACATAACAAGGAGCAGATTCCAAATAACAGTCACGGAATTCAAAGAAAACGTCCTTCCGCTGATGCCACAAAGGAATCATTTGAGTTTGAAATTTCTTTCATTTGATGAAGATGAAGTCATGGGGCATGAGGTGGCCTGCAGGAAAGCACAGATGGCTGGAACCAAACTAAGCACAAACCCAGCCCCATGTAGCCACTTCTTTTTTTGCCTTGCACAAAGGCTGGTCAGACACTTCAGGGAGGAGAGCAGGAGGCAGTTGGAGGAGCTGAGATTAATAAGGAAGCACAAAATGAGAAAGAGAAACAACTGGAAACCCTTGTGATGACGTCAAGAACAGAGCCAGAGATAACAACCTTGTTATCACATCTGCTCCAGATTATAATTAAATGGTAGTGTGTGTCTCTTGTTGGTTACCAGGGTGGAATTCCAAGTGGGGGATCCCCTTACCACTCACCCAGGGCCCCAGATGCTGCCCTTCTTGTTGAAGCTGAGGAATCATTCCGGGTGCTAATAGGCTGGGTGTCTGGAGCAAGAGTTAATTTTGGATTACAACTGAGTGGAAATAAGATAAAGTTCTGGGAAATTCTTCGCCTTCACTCAGATGTTTCATTTCTATTTACCAGCACTGCAGAGTACCCAGGGAGATGTGTTCATTCTAATTTGGAAGATTTCATGAACCTCCAAACTTTTAGGTATTGATCCAAGCTCTTGAGCCTTGGAAGCCTGCACACATGCTCTATGGGGAGGATCTGAAAGGTCCTGAGGACAGAGGGCAGAGAGAGACAGTAGGTGATGTAAATCCCATCTGGGGAGATTTGCTCACTCTCAGACTGCCGTACCTCTCTGTTCATGCCAAAATTGGCTCTGCCCAACCCGGGGGCCCATTAGAGGCACTCAGAACCATTAGCTCCAACTAGCTCTGTGCTGAGCAAATACTCTCGTGTCCAGCTAGAAACTAGGGCAGCTGCCTGTGTTGTTTTTTTTTCTTTCTTTCTTTCAAAATCAGCAAAGCAAAGTTCTCAACCCCAAATGGCTCAAATGTGCCTCTTAATAAGTATACCACTTTATGTATTCTGCTGGTGGAGGTCAGCAGTAATTTGAATTTTGCTAAACTCTCAGTCTTTAAGCATTTGGTTTTGAATGTCTCTGATTTTTGTTTGATTTTGGACAGGGTCATTTGCAGGGAGCATGCCAATAATCAGATTTCCACCATTAGGAGGTAAGATATTTTATATCTGCAGGAAAAGGTCTCTGTCTATCATCTTTGGAATCTATGAGCTAAAAAGCAGTTGTTTGTGAAGACTCCCAAAGGAGGTTTTGAAAAACAAAGCACTTCAGTCAACAAAAGCAGGGAGGGTATGGAGTGACTTTGAGCTCATGCATTATTCAGCTCAACTTCAATCCCTGAGTATCTGGTTACCATAATACCCCAGTACCTGGGCATTACTTGGCTATGTTTTCAGGGCAAGAAATAGATGTAATTGAGCCTAAAAGGGATTTAACTAAGAATAATATGTCTTTTCTTTTGCATTTTAGGTTTAAAAATAGCCTAGTGAATTAGAGAATACAGAATCTGTGGAGAAGTTTCCCTTGGGATTAAAAAATTATCCTAACTAACACCTTGGTAAGATTTATTTCTACACACAAAACAACAGAACACCAAGTGGCAAAATCATGGGATGCCATGAATGTTTAGTGTCTAGCTGACATTTAAAGATGCTGTACTGGAAGAAGCTTTCACAATCAAGGCTACCCAGACAAGGGCTAGGAACATAGTGAGTGCTCAATAAATTCTGGTTGTGTTGAATTGTGAGTGGTTCTGATTCAGTTTCTTTTTATCCAGTTTACACTTCTCATTCTACTTCTTTTCTAATGCTGCCCTCTTCAGAAATGACCTAGAGCAAAAGCATCTTATCATAAGTGAAATAAACACTTAGATCACTAGCAGAGGCCATTCTAGAACCTCACCAAATGCATTTTCTTTCCCTGGTTACACAGCTAAACTGCATTTACCAGTTCCCTTGGGTCTCAGTGGAGCCAGAGGAATGTAAGGAAAACCAATTGGTTACTTACAAACTGAGATGGTGGGTCTTCTCTCCACCTTCAGCAGTGAGCTTGGAAGCCATGTGTTAAAGATGGCAGTGTAAAGGATGGAAGGATCTTGAGTTCCTGCTTAACCACATAGAGCAGAACCCTGTACCTCTCCTCCCCCTGCCAACCATGAGTAAGAAACAAACTCTTAATGTTAATTCACTGAGAATTAGGGAGTTTTGTTACAACAGGGAGCATTAGTTATCCTAGTATGGAAATTGATACTTTGAAATGAAGTGCTATTATAACAAAAACCAAAATGATGACATTGGCTTAGAAGTCACATGGCAGATAACAGAGAAACTGATGTTAGAGGCTGGAATATGGTGATTCATGTTATGTAACTGCAACACACGCAATACCTGGGAGGAAGATTTCATACCCACGGAGCCTGGAGCTCTAGATGAAGCAGTTGGAAAGACAGTAAGGTATTAGTATGTGTTTGCAATTATTGCTGAATTTAATTAAAAATTGTAATAAAGTGATGAGTTCAAGAGAAAACTGCTCAGTTTGTGAAAAGAACTAAAAGAGAATAGAGAAAATCCAGTAGTAATGGAACCTTGAATTACAAGTATTCACTGCTTCTTGGGCCCCAAGGAATAGGGAAAAAAAAAAGATCAAATAAGCCTTTGAGCAACAGAATCCCACTAATTCCCACGTTTGTAGAAAAGATCAGATGAAAGATAACCCAGTAACCTCAAGGTAGCTGCCATTAGGTTGAAAGAGGGAAAACTGACTGTGAGGAAGCAAAGAAATAACCAGATTTGGATGTATAGCTGATTCACTTTGTTATAAAGCAGAAAGTAACACACCATTGTAATGCAATTATACTGCAATAAAAATGTTACAAAAAAAAAAAAAAAGAACCCTGGGTGCCTCAGTTACTCACATGAGACCGACTTTAAGCAAATAGATCAGCAGCCTACTAAGTTTTCAAGGGAATTGTGTTGCTAGAGAAGCCATAAACCAGGACTAAAATAACCCCTTGATTATTCAAGATTTAAAACAATCCTTGTGGCCTCAGCCTCAGAGCCTTTAAATGGGCTCTAAAAGCTCCACAGCCCAGAGAAGGGTATACATCCCAGTGCCTACAGTGGTAGTAAATTTTATGTGTCAACTTGACTGGATCAGGAAATGCCCAGATATCTGGTTAAACATTATTTCTGGGTGTGTTTGTGAGGGTGTTTCTGGAAGAGATTAGCATTTGGATTTTCAGATTCAGTTAAATTGATTGCCCTCAGTGAGAGTGGGCATCATCCAATCTGTTAAAGGCCTGAACAGAACAAAAAGCCTAAGGCAGGAGTAATTTGGCCCTTTTTTTCTAACTCATTCCTTGAACTGGGACTTGTCTCATCTTCTCCCTTCAGACTGGAGTTTGCATCATCAGTTTGCCTGATTCTTAGGTCTTCAGACTGAAATATACCACCAGCTTTTCTGGATCTCCATCTCGCAGACAGCAGATTGTAGGATTTCTCAGCTCCATAACTGCATAAACCAATCCCTCATCATAAATCTCATTTACATCCTATTGGTTCTGCTTCACTGGAGAACTCTGACTAATACACCTACCTCAGATGTTGCAGGAAGGGTGAAAAACAGGAAGAAGCCCTTCCCCCAGGGGGTAGTGCAAGGGGCCATGGAGATAAACGAAAAAAGGAAATATTCCCAGAGGACAGAACCGGAGTCTCATCAAGAATTTCCCCACTGCCAAGGCAGACAACATCAAAACCCTTGACCTACAGAATTTCAGTTTACTATGAACCAATGATATGTTTTCTCTTTCACCCTTTTCCAAATGGGAGTTTAAATTAACATAACCCTGTCCTACTCAACCATTGTGTATTGATTTGATGTGAGAGGTGCACAGCTATTGCTATTCTTTACATGCATAGCCAAAGAAGAGCCGTATCAATGCTCAATGTGCATAATTGGGCAGTCAGCTCTGGTAACGGTGGCTGTATGTGATTTTGAGTTGCCTCCTTTAAGAAGAGGTGTCATGCACACCAGGGCATGTAGCCAAGCAGTTCTCCCAGCTGCTTCCTGAAACAGCATGATTGGTGAAAACTGCCAGAGACAAAGTTAGTTGTAGCTGTTCAGGTCCCCTGTGGCCCCTTCATTATAGGACAATACACAGATATCTAGAAGGACCATATATATACCAGACACTGGAAAATACCAGACCTTCCTCACCATAATCAGGAGCCAGGAAACAATTACAAAATGACACGTCAGAAACTGGTCCCCAGCCCTTTTCTTCTGGCTTGACATTCACATTTGGGGAAATGCTTGTCCCTCTCTTTAGATTCTAAGCCTTGGAATTTACCAAGATTGATTGCATTAGGCTACAGAGATTTGCTGGGGGCCAACTCTTTCTCGGGGGAAACCAGTGTTATGGGTTGAATTGTGCCCCCCAAAAAAGATATGTTCAGGTCTTAACTATCAGTACCCGTAAATGTGAACTTTTTTTGGAAACAAGGTCTTTGTAGAAGTAATTGAGTTAAAATAAGGTCATATTGAGTTAGGATGGACCCTAATTCAATGACTGGTGTCTTTATAAGTAAAGGAAAATTTGGACACAGAAGAAGGCCATGTACAGATGGAGGCAGATGTTGGAATGATGCATCTGTAAGCTACATAATGCCAAGGATTGTCAACAACCACCAGAAGTTGGCAAAGGCAAGCAAGTATTCTTCCCTAGAATCTTCAGGGAGAGCACAGACCCTCCAATAACCTGATTTTGGAATTCTAGCCCTCAGAACTACAAGAGAATAAATTTTTCTTATTTTAATCCACTCAGTTTGTGGTACCTTTTCTTGGTAGATCTAGGACACTACCACAGTTAGCCAGCATTAGTCTTGAACAGATTACCCCTACCTCTTAAGGCAAAAGTATGTTTTAATGTAGGTAAAAGTGAGACAACTGGGCAGACTGGTTACCAGAGGCCAGTCTCTATCAAGGAAAATGCTATATTTCTCTTTACTGCTAGGCTCACAGCTAGACTACATTTCCCAGTCTCCCCTGCAGTTCTGTGGTTAAATGATTGACTTCTAATCAAAGAAAACAGGAGGAAGTATGGTTGCCACTTCCAGGCTTGGTAGCCCCAAGGTGCCATGAGCATCTGTGTTCTCTCTGTCCTTTGCCTTGCAGCAGGTTGTCGGCACACTACCTGATCTACGGAGCAACACAGTGAACAGAGCAAAGCCTCTGACATTGGGAATCTTGGATGACTGTGAGCAGCAGACCCTCCCTCTTCACCCACTGATCACACTGAGCTGACACATAAGTGAGAAATAAAGTTTACCAAGTTAAGCTCTATGTTGTGCTGGAGACGGCTCATACGGCTCTGTCAATAGCTAGCATCTCTTCCGAATTCCGTATGTAATATGACATTGTAAACTTAAATCTTCACATCAGCCATGGTGGGAGTATTTATATTATGAAAATACCAAATTCTACAAATCAAGGCTTTTTTTCTCCTTTTTGTTTGTATAGTCAGTTGTTAAATATTTAACACCGCAGCACTGTTTAAGCCTCTGAGAAATGAAGGTGTTTGTTGCAGCATTTAGCTTTAATACACTTACTAATAAAAATCTGATAATTTTAGTTCTAGTAGGATGACTCTGATACTTGAAAAAATCCAAGTGAAATTATAGAATCTTGGAACTGAAAGGTCTTAGAAATTACCTGGAAAAACTGATATTTAGGACAGGAAAGTACCTCCCACTAAAATTCAGATCTCTAAGTGTATCAGGTAGCTCTGGACAGGTCTTCAGCAAGGGGTTGGTATAATTTGATTAAAACTTAAAAGGAGCACTCTAAACAACTGGTGGGGAACGTGTTGGAGAGGACTGAAGTGTAAGTAGGAAACTGGTTAGGAGGTTACTGGAAGAGCTGAGATGGGAGGTGCTGGAGACCTGACCTTGGATGGGATAGTGGGGAAGGAGGAAGAAAACAGGTCTGAAATAGATTTTGAAATCAGAATCAGCACTGATACATTTGGTTCTCTTACTTGCTTACAACTCTGCATTCACTGCTAGAGAATTTGGGAGCATACAGGAACAACATTGGTGGGGATCAACAGGAGTCTTAAGTGCCTGGAGTGACTGCTACCATCGTAAGGGATCAAAATTAAACCTACCAAGTGGCTAATTTTTTCTAGTGCCTGAGTATATTTCAGGCACTTTACATATATTAGTTCTAACTCTTACAAACACCCAAAGGCAGATATTAATATTTCCATATTAGAGATAAGAAAACTGAGACTCAGAGAACCTAATTTGTTCAAGGTCACACAGCTAATAAGCTGTGAAGCTAAAATTCAACCCAGGTCCACTTAACCCTCAAATTTCTTTAAACTATAGCACTTCCTTCTTTACAGTGAGTTCTCATTTGGCTCAAGACCGGAAGGGCACAAACCAATCTTGATAAGAAAACTTTATCAAGAAACTTCCTATATCAAACAGTGGCAAAATAGTGAGAGTAACATTATCAACATGAGCTGAGCTTACAAATACATCTTTAGAAAGATGTCATTAATGTTCCTGATTTTTCTTTTACAATAAATGTGATAATACATATAAAGTATTCTATAAATGTTGGCTATTACTACAATTTTATCAAATAGAAAATTAGAGAACACTGACTGGAAGCACTGATATTCAGGATGTTTAGAAATTAACAAAATACCTCACTTTTTCATTCCTCACTTCACTCAAAACATACCACATCATCCAAAAAAATGTAACCGTCTAGGCAGTCTGCTGGAACAGGTCCAGAGTCATTAGCAGATGCACATGTATGCTGTAGCCTTTCACCCTGAAGTAATCAGCCATGTACCATGGAGGTGTGAATGTACACACATCTGTGACTACCCCACCTGCAAACTGTCCGGTGCAGTTCTAGCTCCATTTCTTAGCTATGATGCTTTTCTTCTCCTAGTAGAGCAAAGATGTAGCAGACAGACTGACTTGGCACTGGATCTTAAATCCAAGATTCCTCCAACTTTGCTGAATTTTCTTTCTTCTTGAAGGTTCTGGGAGCTACAGACCTCCATCTGACCATTTACACATAAGGTGTTTGAAATGTACACATGGTTTGACAAAGTAGAATTAGCCTGGGCTTCAGAGAACTGATGCCAGCTAATTGTTTGAGTATTCACAACAGGCTAGGCTTTCTTCTCAATGTGCTATTTGAATTAATTCACTTAATAATCACAAAAACTCAACCAGTGGATACTAATATTATCTTTATCTTACAAAGGAAGGAACTGAGGATTAGACAGGTGGGTCACTTTTCCAAGGTTCCACAGCTGGTGTCAGATAGGGACAGGGTTAAGGTCCAGGCATTCAGACTCCAGGGCCTGAGTTTTCATCCCTCCTCTCCTTTACAGCTCTATGGCCTCCTGTGTGTGTGAGGGGAGCGAGGTAGGAATAGGGGGAACCAGCACTTCCCTCATCTTGAATCTAGGCCAGGCTCCATTCCTCCTCTGCCATATGCCCTCCTCCGCAGCCTATTTGTCAAGGTACTAGCCAAGATGTTCTGTGACTGCATCACTTAACCCACAGTTCTCGTCTTCATGTTAGCCTTAGACAATCTCCAAGCATTCCATCTTCTGCTTCCTTCCTCTTACTCTCATGACTACACACTTCTCTTTCCAGCACCTAGAAGTTTCTGTACTTCTAGAAGCCTAGAATTAGGTCTATGAAGTACCATCTCTAGATTGCTGAAGTAGGTTTTATCAGCCCTCCCTTTGTTAAATTACTATCCATTTTTGTCTGAAAAATCTTTCTTAGAATGCCAACAATAGTATATACTGTCCACCATGTTAATAATAAATGCATAATATTAGCATCAATCAAGCGTGTTTACTATAACCCATGGCAAACACTACTTACAGAAATAGGCAAAATCTACAAGGAAAATAAAATGCATATAAACACACAAAGTAAATAGCAATGGAAAATAATACATAATCAGGTTTATTTTTAGCAGTGTTTGAGATAAATATTAGCATTCTATGTAAATTTTTTTGAAAAATTTATAATAAACCAGCATTGTATTAATAATAAATTCAACAGGTTGGGGCTTAAGGTTGGAGAAGGTGAGGTGGAAAGAATATTTCATCAATCAGGGGTGCTTTTCAGACCTTTCTCAAGTCACATCATAAACACAGGATGTCTTTCCAAATATACAGCAGTCCTCACTTGCTGTTATGTTGGAGGAGATAATTGGATACCTTAAATTTTATTATTTATTTTAATCTCAGATGCCTTTGAAGAATATACAGGTAAAGAAGAAGGATTTTATGTATAGTTACTCATAAAATACCTTTGATAATTCCTATTTCAAGACACTTTTCTGAAACATCCTTCAAACCCAAACATGTCCCAGTTTCCCAAATTACCCAGGAATTATTCTTTTGTTGGCTCTTTCTTGATCATGTATATTAAAGGCAAAAAGATAAAACATGCTCTCAAGCACTGCAGAGTGAGTAATTATATTTTTAAGTCGCTTCAGTTACATTATTTTAGCATCTGTGTAATTAAACCGAAGTGTAATTCTCTATTAACAGGTTTTCCTTTCGTCTCTTGGATGTCATATCTTCATGGATAGGAAAGTGTTTCACCTCTTTGAGTAGCTATATTTATGCCCAATAAACTGGGAAAAGTGTGGTGCAGCTTTAAATGAAGAAGTCCATCCGCCAGGCATGAGGCTGAGGAGAAATATTGAAGTTACCCATCAACCCCTGTTGAGCCCTGCAAAGTAATAATGCTTTCTGGGGAGAGACTGACAGAAAATAGCAAAGGTGTGAAATGAAAGATGAGATTTTCTTTGGAGCTTGTTCAGATTTTGATGTTCTTCTAACCTGCCTCTCCCCCCAACTCGCTTTTCCCCATTTGCAGAAGCCAGCCTGGACAGCTGTCAATGCTATTCCCCAAGAGCATCCCTGATGATTAAACACCTGTGGTGAGCAGAGCCTCTTGAGTTTCTACCACCTTTGGCTGAAATTTCCTTTTGGCTGTGGCAGAAAATTAAAGTCCAAATTTCAATATGAACCAAATGATCCACCATGATTATGGGAGACATAACATTACATTTTGATCAGCTTGCATCCATTTGGTCTGATACCTGTGGTTTTTATTGGGAAATTACTGTGTTCAGATACACTTCTTCACTAATTAATGGTTTTGAAGCAGCTAAAAAACTTGGCAATATGGCTTATGAGAAATGTTACAGCGTAGAGTTCAAAGAGTTATTGTCCCCAATTTTACCAATAACTAAACCAGTCATTATGTAGGGCAGGTGATTTTATTGCAAAGTTTCTTGCACACACCTATAATATATTCTTTTTTGCTTTGATGAAGGGACAGTTGTGCTCAACATTCTTGTAGCTTGAGATGAATAATGCTGTGTGAATTCTGAAATGGAAAAAATGAATCAGAAAATTATTCCATTTCAGCCTGTGTTCAGAATTGATGCTTATAGCCCTCATTCTGTGAATGTGTTCTGGGAAGTGGTTTATTACAAATTTTCCAAATAATTTTGCACAGAATTCTAATCTCTCATGATACTTTATTTTAGAAAAAGATTCCATGGAAAAATAACTTTGAGAAATGTAGAGATTCACATAGGATTTTTATACTAAAAATTGGGAAGTCCAGTCTATTTAACTGTATTTAACCCATGCTTTTCAAACTTACTTGGACCTCAGAAAAAACATGTGTATGTATACATTTTTTAAATTACTGATAGAGTAGTACCTTTGGTAAGCATTATCTTGAATTCTATTGGACATAAGATCCTTGGAATCAGAATTTCTTTCCTAATGAAGTCAAATATTTCTGAAAAATAAAGCAATCTGCATTCAGTTTTCAACACTAACGTGGGCAATTATTTCTTCAAATTCTCTCCAACATGACAATCAATTTGACAGGAAGTAAGAAGGTGCGTGTGGAGTGAGTATGCAGTCACCCTTCTGAATTCCAAACAGAAGGAATTTGAGCAAGGACCTAGTAGAGATACGGAGAAAAAAAATGGCAGTAGTCAAAAATGTACTCCCTTCTCTTTCCCACTCCCATGTAGAAAGGGTATCTTGAAAAAAAGAAACAGAAACACAGACAAGATGTTCTCCATTAGACCCTCTACTTCCTGACCTACCTTTCTGACACTGCTATGTTAATGCTTCCCCTTCATCTATTCAGAAAACAATTACTGAGCACCTACTATATTCTAAACATTGTTCTAGGCACCTGAATGCAAAAGCAAATTAAGACAAGATTTCTTCTCTTTAGTTAAGAGAGAAAAATAATGAAAATCCATAACTAAACTCTGGCCCATGTTTCCTAGGGTCCCCTCACCTTCCAGGAAATAAAATACTACTAGAGTAACATTAATAAACATTTCCTCCTTCTGCTTCTGTTTCTGGCCCTACCATCTATTTCAGAATCTGTAATTTTCTCTGATTTTAAAGTATTCATTCTTCAATAAAAAAAGGAAAAAATAATTGAAAATGATTTCTGCTGAGAATTGAGCATAAACCTGTTGAATTATGCAATCAGATTAAAGGGACACTAAGCATTATCCACATAATTACAGAAGATCTAAAGGTGACTTAAGCAAATTGCTCAAAGATGCTGAATTTGTTTATTAATTCATTAGTGAATCATTTTATTAAAAAGAGATTTATAAAGTTCCACTTTGTATAATCATGAGCACTCTGCATTCTCATTACTAAGGAGCACCACAGGATTCACTTCACCATCACCTGGTCTAGAAAAGGCTTAGAGTAGAAAATCATGAATAGACAAACCAGGCCCACTTAGTCATAAGCCATTGTTCTTCCCACAAAATCAAGTTTGCTTGATCCAAATTGTCAGCTTAAGTTTGTTTGGAGCACTAACATAATGATTTTGAAACCATTTGGAAGCTTAATGTAGGGACAATCCCATAATAGGCAAAATAGGCAGGGGAAGGAGTCCAAAAAATGAATAGACATAGTCTTATAGACTGTGTAGATTTGAGCTCACCTCTAGTAGAAAAATAGCAGACAGACTATTATTGTTTCAAACACTTATTCTCTGAAATGTGCCTTGCAGGAGGCATGAGTGTCCCCAAGAAGTGTAACTCTGATTTCACAAAATTAAGTTTTAATTGGAGAGCTAAGAAAATAAACACATATACAGAAACATGTAAACAAATAAATGCCCTAATTCATCACTCAAAGTGCAGACCAGAGTCAGGTTAACCCAAGTTCCAGGAACTTAAAGGAGGAAGAGAACCCTTGGAGATTGGAGGAGTCAGAGGCAGTGGTGATGGGATTTAAGCTCAAACTTGATAAATAAAGCCTATTTAGAGAAGAAGTTGCAGCATTTGATTCAGAATATTTGACCACCCATAACAAAATTGCCACATCCAAAGTGATTTGCATTTCTAGATTGTAAGTCACGGTGGGGCTTCCAAGGAGCATAGAGACCTTGAGACCTTCTTCACAGCTCCTTGGAAGCCATAGCCACCATTAATTACTCCCATTTCAGAAGCAGCAAAGTGAATCCCCAGAAAAGCCACCTTTATTTGTGTCCTTTATTGATCAGAACTGGTCTTGTTGGGAATAAAAGCAGGGTGACTTCATCCCCAGCTTCTTTGCAATCCCCACAGAAGTGCTTGACAGCAAATCAAATAAATAGAAAAAGGGTGGAGAGAGAAAGGACCAGAAAGTGAATTTAGCCTGCCTCTCTCTCTCTCTCTCTCTCTCTCTCTCTTTCTCTTCTCTCTCTCTCTCCTCTTCTCTTTCGTTCAGTGTCAGCACCTTTTATCTCTGAAGAAACTTCACTTCCCTTTAAGAGTAACCTCAAAATTACTGCTAATTTTCTGGAAGAAAACTGTTCTTTGAAATACATCATATACCATTTTCTCCCCTCACCCAACCCCACTTTTGTAAATGCTGGCAATGCGTTGCCTGTGAACATGTAAGTATAGTTGCTTTTGAATGCTGAAAGGTAAATGCAGAAAATGACAGCTTAAATGGAATCATTAAAGCAGATGTAGGTAATATCTGAATGCTATGACGCCTTCTTTGCAAGGCAATAAAGTCTTTATGTGCAGTTCTGGTGCCTTGCACCTTTTCAGGGAAGCTGACAACATATCATTTCTTACTTTTTTCTCCCTGATTTCCAGTATGAACTCAGGGGCCTCGTTTCTATCTTAAGTTATAACTTGTCAATTGGTAGAAAAGGGAGGAAATGTATACAGTTCCACCCTAAACGGTTATTTTCTGGCAGTGCAACAGTGAGTTCTGTCAGCTCGTTCAAAGACATTAAGTGTGAGAAAGTCACAACAAAATTGCTACCTGTCCATGTACTGGGTGAACCGCAAAGTACAAGTTTCAGGTATTGCTAGGACAGACCAAAGAGACCACATCTTGGTTTTGAAGATTGCCAGACCTGCATACAAAGGAATTGTAGTAACATTTTGCATTTCTTTAAGTTCATATTTTCAATACAGTTTTCACTGTACTCTCCTAGTCTTCTTTTGAAGAAGGCAGTTGGATATTTTCTCTCAAATAAGTATAGAGAAATGGAAAGTTATAGGTATTAATTTTTAGAAATACAACAAAAATAGTTTATTACAATGCTAGGTATTAAGAATATGATATTGAGTTTTGTTTTTGTTTCTGTTTTTAATTTTATGAAACACTTATATAATGCTATGTGTCAGGTACTTGCTAAATTCTTTTCAAATATCAATTTATTTAATCCTTATAACAACTCACTAAGGTCAGAACTATTGTTATCTCCCATTTTATACAGGAGGATACTGAGGCTGAACTCATAGAGGTGGATATAATGGTGGAGTTAGGATTCAAATCCAGACCCTCCATCTCCAGAGTCCATGCTCTCAACACGTTCACTGTGCATCTTTCAACACACTGGGAGGTGTACTACAAAACAGCAAGAAATAAACCAGCCCTTGCTCTCTGATTCTGGGGCTATCAGCTCATTCACTCACCCAGCCCCTCACTGAACAAACCTTTATTGAGCAATCACTACTGGCAAAAGGCTGTATTCAGTGTTTGAGGCATCCAAAGAAATATGACAAATGCAATTAATCCTCATTAGTCATGGGTTTCATATTTGCAAATGTGCATACTGCTAAAATTTATTTGTAACCCCAAAATCAATACTTACGGGCTTTCAGGCCATTGTAGGCATACATGGTCATGCCCAAAGTGGTGAAAAATTTAAATCTCCAACCTGTATTTCCCAGCTGAGGTCAAATAAAATGATGCTCTTCCATCTTGTTTTAGCCCTCATATAGAGATGACCAGAGGATGGCAACACAACTTGCGCATGTTAGTGGAGTGGCCTCGGTCAAGTCACTCAACATTTCTGATATATTTTCCCTAGGAACAATGGTTCAGTATTTGCTAATTCAGAGTTTGGGCAACTTTATAAAATATAAATATCCCAAATAAAAGGAATCTACTATACATCTCCTGCATTCAAAGACCTCATATCTTAAGTGAAAGGAAAAGGCAAAGATAAAACAGAAGACCATTTAGACAACTAGGAATATGTGCAGGATGTAAAAAGAGCAGAATTACTGAGTGTCACTACATGCTTTTGAAGACTAAAGTTGGTGAGCCTAAATGGTCAGTGTGGGCTTCAGGGAGAAGATGGAATTTGGGACTTGAAGCAACAAAAGCACAGCCCTTGGAAAAATCTCTCTGGCCTTGTTTTTTTCTTTTTTTGATAAATTTATTTCTGGCTGCATTGGGTCTTCGTTGCTGCTCGTGGGCTTTTTCTAGTTGCATGATGTTGCGGGCGTGGGCTTCTCATTGTGGTGGCTTCTCTTGTTGAGGAGCAGGGGATCTAGAAGCGTGGGCTTCATTAGTTGCGGCTCAAGGACTTATTTGCTCTACAACATGTGGGAACTTCCTAGACCAGGGATCGAACCTGTGTCCCCTGCATTGGCAGGTGGATTCTTAACCACCGCACCACAAGGGAAGTCGCTCTCTGGACTTGGTTTTTTTTGTCTTCTTGCCTTGTATTAACTATGTAATGAGATCTCTTTTGGATGGTGGCTATCATACCATTGGCTAAATTAATTGAAGACTTACTTGCAGAAGTTGTAAAATTTCTATCACATTTTTATGATGATGCAAGTGTTTTCTTGAATTTTTAATTGGAATGACTCAGCTGTCAAGGAAGTAAGCCTGGTCACATCTGTTGGTAACTTGTAAAAATCATAGATACATCTTCAGAAGCTTCATGAAAAGGCAGATACTGCATCTCCTCTTCAGGGCAACTGGACTATGGAACTTGGTGACTGCAACCATCGGGACCCACAGGGAGAAATATTACCTGCCCTCTGTCCACAAGATGATCCAGAGTCTTAAGAGAATCTGGAGATTGCAGGATAGTCTCTTTCCTCTGTTTTGACTGCTTACCTCTATTGTCAGAGTGTTCAAATTTTAAAGTATTTCAACTAGGTCCCTCCCTTCTCTCACCCACTTAGCTAAGAGAGTGAGAAGTAGAAATAAAAACAAATGTGTACTTTTGGTACGAAAATATGTTATACAATATTTGTTTTGTCCTTGTTGTTTGGTATAACTAATTATAAAAAAGACACATGGGAGAATTGCCACTGGATCTATATGTGATAATACTTGAGCATTTCAAACACAGAAAAACAGGCAGGATATCCTAGATTAGAGGACTACATTGAACATACTTGGAAGATTTAGCATGTTAGAGTCAAATGAGATATAACTAGTCAAAACTTGAAATTGATGTGTTTGGTTCTGAGCTAGAGGGGATAGGATGTAATGTAAAGTGGGAATGAATTTGGGAGTATAAGGCTTTGTGAAAGATTTGTAGGGCCTGCACCAATTTTGAAGATGGATGTAATTATTGTACCAAGTTGAAAATTATTTGCAAAGTTACCTTGCTTTTTTAACCCTAATCTGCCCCAGATAGGATATGAACTTCTAAATTATTAACTTCTCAGTTTATTACACTTTATCCTTCTTTTTGAAACATCTGGAATACTTGGATGTGACTGGTCCACTAAAGAAAGGGTCATGACATTGGGTCATGATATTGATAATTCAAAGTACTCCCTAAGTCACAATGCCATGAATATTTCAAGAAAGAAACACACACATACACACACACACACACACACACACCCTCTCTCACTCTCTTTCTCTCTCTGTTTGTGTGTGTGTGTGTGTGTGTGTGTGTGTGTGTGTCTGTATGGAGGTCATCTAATTGTTTTAATTCTTTAATCAGATGTTTAACATAGATCTTGTTTGGGCATACTGCTTTCGAGGACATAAAATAAAATATGTGCATAAGGATATTGTCCTGACAGAGTAATCAAAATAGAAAATTAGGTGATCTGTTGGTGAAACATTATACCCATAACAACAAATCAGAATCACAGTGCAATTACTGTTTTCAGACCATGTACTGCCAGCGCATTCCCCAGCAGCCAACAGACAGCACCACATCATTATCTGCCCTGCTCACTGGGCAACCAAGTATTAGCATCACGTCTTGCAACTCTGGAGACTAAACCAATTAAGGTACAATTTAAACAAGGCACTCATAAATATTGTACCTTGGTAGTATTGACACTTCTAAATAATAAAAAAATATAGAATAAAGCTTCCAAAAATAAGTAATCCATCTTAGGAAAAGAGGTTCCAATGGAGTGACTTCTGCCTTATGAATAAATATGCATAATAAAAACAGTAGCCCAGCTCAAATCTCTCTCTTACTCTTTTGATATACCTCTTCATGTCATATCCATTTTCATATAAACAACACAATAATATAACATCTGCATTGCTAAATGACACTACTATGTTCTAATTTCTTTAGAATGGCATGAATAAAATCTTTCTACTCCTGTTTATTAGAATTTATTGGTGACACTCCTTTACAAAGTAGCAGAAGGTATAATTAATTCTGGTACAAACCTAAGTTGGGTATAGCAACTCAACAGGGTTTACTTTTGACTACAAATGATCCATCACTTGATAACTCAGAGGGGAGGTGGCAGGAGGAGGATGTGAGCCTTCATAACTTCACTCTAAGCTGCTGCCATGTTACCTAATGCAGTTAATGTTATATGCACACACTGTCAGCTCTATAATATAATTGCATTTTTATTTATTCCATGTAGATCTTTGAATACAATGTTCTATAGGGTGGAAAAAAACTACAACAGTGTTTCAAGGTTCAGGTAGGAATTTTACTAAAACAAATATTTAGAAATCTCTCTAACTCATCATGGGGGGGTGTTCACCACTTGCTTCTACTACATTCAATTCTCTCTGTTCAGGACATCTGTTAGATTGGGGTACAGATGATTTCACAGTCATGGAAAATGAAAATTAATGCATCATTTCAGTAATTCCCTTATATAGGCTGTTTATACATGCACAACTCTCATCAACAGAAGAAATGATCTAATTATGCTAAAGGTATAGTATCTGATGCAACTTTAGCTTTTCTTACTGATGAATGTGGTTGCTGGGAAGGAGAAAGAAACAAAGAGAGAAGCTGTTATCCTGGGCTTAATTCTGACAAATGAGAAAATAAACTAATAATTTAGAAATAAGACAGAAGAGAAAATGATTGTGTCATCCTAGAATTCATGACATTTAAGACAGGAACACTTGGATATGTATATGTTGGGAGAAATTTAATGTCAGGGAAAACAGAGATAATGGTGTCCTGATGACTGCTTTTTAAAAGGAATAAGGCTCACAAGAGGTGAAAGTATTTTTAAACTGCAATTTAATATGTCTTTGAAAATTATCTGAATTTTAAAGGTGGGAGAAAGGTAACGTCCAAGAAAAAGGTGTAGCAATGATGATGCCTCTGATGAGGGCAGATTGCAAAATGGAAGGAGGGGCACATTTCAACTCTCTAAAAACAGCAGTATCAAAGAATAAAATGGCTGTCTCAGAAAGTGCAGAGGGAAGAAAAGAGAAGTGATATATTTTATCTAAAGGTTTCTTTTTACTTGAAGATTGTTATTCTAAGTTATGTGGAAATAAATTATCATTCAACATTTAAAAATTGTTTTTAGACAGTGATGCTAAACAATACCTTACATATTAGAATGGTGCTTAGTAATTTACAAATTTTTTGGTGTGCATTATCGATTCTTACCACAGCCATGAAAGATCATGAACCCCAGTTTATAAATGGGCAGAATGATCCCTAAGGTTAATCTGTGGTGCTAGGGCATCACATTTGAAAGATTCGGGGCTAGAGTATAACTGGGGATCCACATACCTATGCTTAACTATTTAAAAGTTAAAAATTAAGCAACAAACAGTTAAATATGTCCCAGCCTCCTATCTTGGACAATATACATTGAAACCCCAATATCAAAAGATATATACTTTTTTAAAATTAAAGTTGGCAAAATACAAAAGATGACATAATTATCATTAAAATTACTATCATAGATCTAAATATTCTGTAGATGGACCTATGATGTTTAAAATGCATTCATAATTCACAAGTAATATATTTATAGCACAAAATATATTTTTACTTCATT
This sequence comes from Lagenorhynchus albirostris, assembly GCF_949774975.1. Lineage (NCBI taxonomy): Eukaryota > Metazoa > Chordata > Mammalia > Artiodactyla > Delphinidae > Lagenorhynchus > Lagenorhynchus albirostris. The sequence goes on along the minus strand of NC_083108.1, from coordinate 31,898,109 downwards.
TTAATAAAATTACTAATTATGCTGTTACCAATATTTTCACATAATTTGGATTCTACTGAACACAGTAATCTACAATTTTCAATGTAATTATATTCAAAGTATATACATTTAGTGTATTTTAGTAAAATGTAAATTTATGTAATATTGAAAAATTAATATTTAATACATATTTTAAAGTTCATTTTATTCTAAAATATTAAAAATTAAAAAGTAAGATATCAATTATAATCAGTAAATAAAATTTTGAAACTACTATTTTTATAAGTTGAACTATTTAATAATTTGAAAATATAATATTATTAAGCATTTTTTTTAATTTAAATTTTACAGTAAAAGTAAAATGAACAATATACTAGAAATGAAAACTACAGAGTCCATATTTTACCAGTGTACAACTTTCCAGATCAGAAGCTAAACAGGAAAAAGCATGAATTTGTAAGGAAATAGATATCAAATCAAATCCCTGCTCCCCTAACAACTGACTGGTATCAAACAAGGAAGCTATGCTATCTTTTTTTTTTTTTTTAACATATATATTGGAGTATAATTGCTTTACAATGTTGTGTTAGTTTCTGCTGTATAACAAAGTGAATCAGTTATATGCACACATATATTCCACTATCCCCTCCCTCTTGTGTCTCCCTCCCACCCTCCCTATCCCACCCTTCTAGGTGGTCACAAAGCACTGAGCTCATCTCCCTGTGCTATGAAGCTGCTTCCCACTAGCTATCTATTTTACATTTGATAGTGTATATATATGTCAATGCTACTCTCTCACTTTGCCCCAGTTTAACCTTCCCCCTTCCCTTGTCCTCAAAATCATTCTCTACTTTTGCACCTTTATTCCTGTCCTTCTCCTATGTTCATCAGAATTTTTTTTAGATTCCATATATATGTGTTAGCATATGGTATTTGTTTTTCTCTTTCTGACATACTTCACTCTGTATGATGGACTCTAGGTCCATCCACCTCACTACAAATAATTCAATTTGGTTTCTTTTAATGGCTGAGTAATATTCCATTGTATACATGTACCACATCTTCTTTATCCATTCATCTGTCAATGGACACTTAGGTTGCTTCCATGTCCTGGCTATTGTAAATAGAGCTGCAATGAACATTGTGGCACATGTTTATTTTTGAAATATGGTTTTCTCAGGGTATATGCCCAGTAATGGGATTGCTGGGTCATATGGTAGTTCTATTTTTAGTTTTTTAAGGAACCACCATACTGTTCTCTATAGTGGCTGTATCAATTTACATACCCACCAACAGTGCAAGAGGGTTCCCTTTTCTCCACACCCTCTCCAGCATTTATTGTTTGTACATTTTTGATGATGGCCATGCTGACTGGTGTGAGGTGATACCTCATTGTAGTTTTCATTTGCATTTCTCTAATAATTAGTGATGGTGAGCATCCTTTCAAGTGTTTGTTGGCAATCTATATATTTGCTTTGGAGAAATGTCTGTTTAGGTCTTCTGCTCATTTTTGCATTGGGTTGTTTGTTTTTTTGATATTGAGCTGCACGAGCTGCTAGTATATTTTGGAAATTAATCCTTTGTAAGTTGCTTCATTTGCAAATATTTTCTCCCAATCAAAGGGGTTCCTTTTTGTCTTGTTTATGGTTTCCTTTGCTGTGCAAAAGCTTTTAAGTTACATTAGGTCCCATTTGTTTGCTTTTTTTTTTTAATTTCCATTTCTCTAGGAGGTGGGTCAAAAAGGATTTTGCTGTGATTTATGTCATAAAGTGTTCTGCTTATTTTTTCTTCTAAGAGTTTTATAGTATCTGGCCTTACATTTAGGTCTTTAATCCATTTTGAGTTTATTTCTGTGTATGGTGTTAAGAAGTGCTCTAATTTCATTCTTTTACATGTAGCTCTCCAGTTTTCCCAGCACCACTTACTGAAAAGGCTGTATTTTCTCCATTGTATATTCTTGCCTCCTTTATCAAAGATAAGGTGACCAAATGTGTGTGGGTTTATCTCTGGGCTTTCTATCCTGTTCCATTGATCTATTTCTCTGTTTTTGTGCCAGGACCATGCTGTTCTGATTACTATAGCTTCATAGTAGAGTCTGAAGTTATGGAGCCTGATTCCTCCAGCTCTGTTTTTCTTTCTCAAGTTTGCTTTGGCTATTCAGGATCTTTTGTTTTTCAACACAAATTGTGAAATATTTTGTTCTAGTTCTGTGAAAAATGCCATTGGCAGTTTGATAGGGATTACATTGAATCTGTAGATTGCTTTGGGTAGTAGATTCATTTTCACAATGTTGATTCATCCAATCCAAGAACATGGTATACCTCTCCATCTGTTTATATCATCTTTAATTTCTTTCATCAGTGTCTTATAGTTTTCTGCATACTGGTCTTTTGTCTCCTTAGGTAGGTTTATTCCTAGGTATTTTATTTTTGTTGCAATAGTAAATGGGAGTGTTTCCTTTATTTCACTTTTAGATTTTTCATCAATAGTGTATAGGAATACAGGAGATTTCTGTGCGTTAATTTTGTATCCTGTTACTTTACCAAATTCATTGATTAGCGCTAGTAGTTCTCTGGTAGCAACTTTAGGATTCTCTATGTATAATATCATGTCACCTGCAAACAGTGACAGCTTTACTTCTTCTTTTCCGATTGCATTCATTTTATTTCTTTTTCTTCTCTGATTGCTGTGGCTAAAATTTTCAAAACTATGTTGACTATTAGTGGTGAGAGTGAGCATCCTTGTCTTGTTCCAGATTTTAGAAGAAATGGTTTCAGTTTTTCACCGTTGAGAACAATGTTAGCTGTGGCATTGAGAACAATGTTAGCTGTGGGTTTGTCATATATGGCCTTTATTATGTTGAGGTAACTTCCCTCTATGTTTACTTTCTGGTGAGTTTTTAATCATAAATGGGTGTTGAATTTTGTCACAAGCTTTTTCTGCATCTATTGAGATTATCATATGGTTTTTATCCTTCAGGTTGTTAATATGGTGTATCACATTGATTTGCATGTATTGAAGAATTCTTGCATTCCTGGGATAAACCCCACTTGATCATGGTGGATGATCCCTTTAATGTGCCTTTGGATTCTGTTTGCTAGTATTTTGTTGAAGATTTTGCAACGATGGTCATCAGTGATATTGGCCTGTACTTTTCTTTTTTTGTGATATCTTTGTCTGGTGTTGATATCAGGGTGATGGTGGCCTCGTAAAAATTGTTTCAGAGTGTTCCTCCCTCTGCTATGTTTTGGAAGAGTTTGAGAAGGATGAGTGTTAGTTCTTCTCTAAATGTTTGATAGAATTCCCCTGTGAAGCCATCTGGTCTTGGGCTTTTGTTTGTTGGAAGTTTTACAATCACAGTTACAATTTCAGGGTTTGTGATTGGTCTGTTCATATTTTTTGTTTCTTCCTGGTTCAGTCTCGGACGGTTGTGCTTTTCTAAGAATTTGTCCATTTCTTCCAGGTTGTCCAATTTATTGGCATATAGTTGCTTGTAGTAATCTCTCCTGATCTTTTGTATTTCTGCAGTGTCAGTTGATACTTCTTTTTCATTTCTAATTCTGTTGATTTAAGTCTTCTCCTTTTATTCTTGATGAGTCTGTCTAATGGTTAATCAAGCTTGTTTATCTTCTCCAAGAACCAGCTTTTAGCTTTATTCATCTTTTTTATTGTTTTCTTCATTTCTTTTTCATTTATTTCTGATCTGTTCTTTATGATTTCTTTCCTTCTGCTAACTTTGAGGTTTTTTGTTCTTCTTTGTCTAATTGCTTTATGTGTAAGATTAGGTTGTTTGAGGTTTTTCTTGTTTCTTGAGGTAGGATTGTATTGGTATAAACTTACCCCTTAAAACTGCTTTTGCTGCATCCTGTAGGTTTTGGGCTATCGTGTTTTCATTGTCATTTTTTTCTAGGTATTTTTGGATTTCCTCTTTGATTTCTTCAGTTATGTCTTGGTTATTTAATAGCGTATTGTGTTTGTATGTGTTTGTATTTTTCCTTTTTTTTTTCCTGTAATTGATATCTAGTCTCATAGCATTGTGGTCAGAAAAATATATTTTATACAATTTCAATTTTCTTAAGTTTACCAAGGCTTGATTTGTGACCCAAGATATGATCTATCCTGGAGAATGTTCCATGAGCACTTGAGAAGAAAGTGTATTCTATTGTTTTTGAATGGAATATCCTGTAAATATCAATTAGATTCATCTTGTTTAATGTATCATTTGAAGCTTGTGTTTGCTTATTTATTTTCATTTTGGTTCATCTGTCCATTGGTGAAAGTGGGGTGTTAAAGTCCCCTACTATTATTGTGTTACTGTCAATTTCCCCTTTTATGGCTGTTAGCATTTACCTTATGTATTGCAGTGCTCCTACGTTGGATGCATAAATATTTACAATTGTTATATCTTTTTCTTAGTTTGATCCCTTAATCGTTATGTAGTGTCCTTCTTTGTCTTTTGTAATAGTCTTTATTTTAAAGTCTATTTTGTCTGATATGAGAATTGCTACTCCAGCTTTCTTTTTTTTCCATTTGCGTGGAATATCTTTTCACATGCCCTCACTTACAGTCTGTATGTGTCCCTAAATTTGAAGTGGGTCTCTTGTAGACAGCATATATGAGGGTCTTGCTTTTGTATCCATTCAGCCAGTCAGTGTCTTTTGGTTGGAGCATTTAATCCATTTATCTTTAAGGTAATTATTGATATGTATGTTCCTATTACTATTTTCTTAATTGTTTTGGGTTTGTTATTGTAAGACTTTCCCTTCTCTTGTGTTTCCTGCCTAGAGAAGTTCCTTTAGCATTTATTGTAAAGCTGGTTTGGTGGTGCTGAGTTCTTTTAGCTCTTGCTTGTCTGTAAAGGTTTTAATTTCTCCATTGACTCTGAATGAGATACTTGCTGTGTAGAATAACCTTGGTCGCAGGTTTTTCTCCTTCACCACTTTAAATATGTCCTGCCACTCCTTCTGGCTTGCAGAGTTTCTGTTGAAAGATCAGCTGTTAACTTTATGGGGATTCCCTTGTATATTATTTGTTGATTTTCCCTCACTGCTTTCAACATTTTTTTTTTGTATTTAATTTTTGATAGTTTGATTGTTTTGTCTCTTGGCATGTTTCTCCTTGGATTTATCCTGTATGGGACTCTCTGCACTTCCTGGTCTTTATTGACAATTTCCTTTCCCATATTAGGGAAGTTTTCAACTATAATCTCTTGAAATATTTTCTCAGTCCCTTTCTTTTTCTCTTCTTCTTCTGGGTCCCCTATAATTTGAATGTTGGTGTGTTTAATATTGTCCCAGTGGTCTCTGAGACTGTCCTCAATTCTTTTCATTCTTTTTTCTTTATTCTGCTCTGCAGTAGTTATTTTCACTCTTTTATCTTCCAGCTCACTTATCCTTTCTTCTGCCCCAGTTATTCTATTGATTCCTTCTAAATTATTTTTAATTTCAGTTATTGTGTTTCTCATCACTCTTTGTTTGCTCTTTAGAGCAAAGATCTAAATCCTTGTTAAACATTTCTTGTATTTTCTCCATTCTGTTTCTAAGATTTTCGATCACCTTTGCTATCATTACTCTAAATTCTTTTTCAGGTAGGTTGCCTATTTCATCTTCATTTATTTGTTCTTGTAGGTTTTTACCTTGCTCCTTCGTCTGTAACATTTTTTTGGCATTTCATTTTTTTTTTTTCTTTTTGATGGGTGAGGCTGTATTCCTGTCTTACTGCTTGTTTGACCTGAGGCGTCCAGCACTGGAATTTGCAGGCAGTTAGATAGAGCCGGGTCTTGGTGCTGAGATGAGGACCTCCAGGAGGCCTCGCTCTGACTAATATTCCCTGTGGTCTGTGGTTCTCTGTTAGTCCAGTGGTTTGGACTCAGAGCTCCCACCACAGGAGTTCAGGCCCCACCTCCGGCCTGGGAACCAAGACCCCACAAGTTGTGTGGCATGGCAAAAAAAAAAAAGGGCTTCCCTTGTGGCACAGTGGTTGAGAGTCCGCCTGCCAATGCCGGGGAACAGGTTCGTGCCCTGGTCCGGGAAGATCCCACATGCCGTGGAGTGGCTGGGCACGTGAGCCATGGCCAATGAGCCTGTACATCCGGAGCCTGTGCTCTGCAATGGGAGAGGCCACAACAGTGAGAGGCCTGCATACCACCAAAAAAAAAGAAAAAGAGAAAAGAAAAAATGGAGCAGTACAATATCAAAGAATAAAAACCAAAATAAAATTAGAAAGATAAAAAATATATTAGGAAAAATAAAAATATAATTGAAACAACTGCAACAAGATAAAATAAAACCACAACAGAAAAAAGAAAAGAATTTTAAAAAGGGGGGAACAAGCCAAAGGGAAAGAACAATAACAAAGTACAAAGAATAAAATAAAATTAGAAAAAGAAAAGATTCATTAGAAAAAATATAAATTTATCAATAACAGTGAATCAGCAAGTTAAAACAGAGAACAGAGCCTCAATCTAAAAGAGGAAAAAAGAAAAAAACAAAAAAAAGCCTTGGCTATGGGAGCAGAGTTTGGTGGGGGTGGAACTTAGGCAGGGGCGGGGTTCAGGGTGAGACAGGACACAGGCATGTGGGGTGTGATATTTGAACCTGGGGTACAGCCTAGGCAGGGTGATGTTCAAGCATGGGGCAGGGCCTCTGCTTAGTATCTGTGAGTAAGGTGAGAGGCAGCATGTGGAAAGGAGGGCTTCTGGAGTGAGGAGTTCTGGAGTTTGGAGGTAAGGCCCTGGGTGATGTTGTGTGGGTGGGGTTTAGGCCCAGCGCATTGTAGGGGATCTCCAAGTATAAGGTCAGGCCCTGGGTGGGGGTGTAGGGGTGAGGCTTGGGCTCTGCAGGGCAGGAGGGAGGCTCTAAAGGCAGAGGATTAGGCCCGGGACCCCAACAGGCTACCTGGTGCCTAAGTTGACAGGGAAAGCACTGATCCGTTCCCTTCCATTCCTTTGCGCCTCACCCCCACTGTCTCCCCCAGGGTCTCCCCCATCGCTGCTGGACCCCTAACCATGGGTGGCTTCCACTGGGTGTAGGAACCCCTCTCTCCCCCAGCCACCCCTCAGGGGTGCCATTCCTGGAGGTCTGGCCTTTACTTTTGCTCCCCTTCCCTTCCTCCACCTGGGGGGTCTTGGTGGGCAGAGGATCAGGCCCGGGATCTCAGCAGGCTCCTGGGGACCCAAGTGAGCAGGGGAAAACTTTTGATCATCTGCCCTCTCAGTGGTCCCACAATTTCCCTCTTCAAGCATGGGATCCCTTTGCCTCCCCCAGCAGCTCCTCAGCGCCGTCAGTCCCATCCCGGCTCCACTGCTCCTCCCCATTCACTCCCCCCATGCCCCACATCCTACCCGGTCACTAGGGGTTCCTCCCATCATCTTAGGTGCCCTAGTTGTGCAGAGATGCTAATTCCACCTCTTCCTAGTCCGCCATCTTGACTATGCCCCTAGCTATGCTATCTTATCCTTTAGCAGCAGCTGGAATAGAAGCCTGGTGTAAAATGAAGAATGCTGCTCACCATCCAGTTCTACAAGAATTGAGTCACTGGCCACTGCTGTCGCTGACATACAGTGCATCCTTGTGCCCTCAGACGTGCCCACAAAGTGTGTAAAAGTAGCACAAAGGTGATGCTCACAGCACCGAGCACAGAAGCTCTCACAGCTTCTCACGTGCTTCCAGAGAAATTCCTGGTTCCTCACCTTACACTACTCTCCTTTGTAAGCTTTATCGAAGCTGCCTGGGCTACAATTATGCAGGGAAACCCTTTCCTGACAATGTGCAGCAAGACTGTCTCATTGCTCACAAAGTGGCTGCCACCATCCAGCCTCCTTGAAACCCCTCCAACTTCCTGCAAGGCCACCCCTATTAAGCATTTTTAAATAAAAATATTTACTGTACTAGCTTTCAATATCTATCTGTCAGGGTAAAGAATCAGTGTCACTCTTCATGTATGTTATATCTGCATTTGTATATACATACAAATTTGAAAATAATACAAACTGTTTACTATTGCAAAAATTCCCCAGCCACCACAGTGATTTGTGAGGACCTCCAGAATCATGAAATGGCCCCTGAAGAGCAGTAAGAGAAATGGAACCCAGCTCTATTGAAGAAACTGAGTGTCCTCCCGCCTTCTGAAAGAAAAGACTAGACATGCTTATTAATTTGTCTTTTACCTTAACTACATGTTTTCTCCACTCAAATCCTTCCCATACTCCAAAGCACTGTCTGCCTCTGGCTTCCACAGTGTTCAGCCTACATGCCTTCCTGTCACTCAGACACATGTGCTTTGTGTTTTGAGGACTTGGGGAAAGAGATGAGGGGAAGACTTTCCCTGGTTCCTGAATCATGTTAGTCCTGAGAGCAGATATTTAGAGTCATAGGTCATGCTGCACCAGCTCTAAGTACCTTACTCCAAGAAATGGAAGCACCCAAACAGGTTTAATTTATCATATTTCCATGTGTTTGTGATTTGCAGGGCCTTCTAAAGCACATGTCCCAGGCCACACTTTACCTGCCTGAGAGTGGTAGTGATCGGTTGAACTAGAAGCTAATCTAAGTGGTGCCCTTTCAGTGGGGCTCTGCAGTCCTCAGGGGTGGTGAGATCCCTGTTAATAAAGATACAAAAGCAGAGATTTCATTTTAAAAATCCAAAGAAGCAGTAAAGTGATTTATAATTTGGATTAAAATATATTATGTCTAAGGTCTCTTGGAGTGCTATAAACAAGGAATAGTTTAAAAATGTTTCTATCCCATCATCAGAGTATATATGCTTATTTGAGTTACATTGAAAGGTGATTTGGAGTAAAGTTCTGGCAAATCAATTCAGTGATCAGCTGCAAGCTAACATAACAGTCAAAATAAGGAAATCTACTATTTTAGTGACCCAGGGGAGCTTATGCACAAAGATGAAGAATTAATTTTTTGAAGTCAGATGTCTGAATTAAGTCCTGTTTTATGAAGAGACTCTTCTAATCTCCTATACTTTCTCCATCTAGATGGAAATTCCAGAGATGAAAGTAGAGTTTCAGAACAGACCTGTAGGACCCTCACTTACACAGAGGGTCAGTGAACTGGGTCAAGCCCAGTTCACTGAGCACTTGACTCATTAGAGTAGGAAGTCAACTGAGTCATTTTAGAAAGATTTTCAAGAACATTTATTGAAACAAAACAGTTTTATTACTCTCAGTTACCCAGAATACCCAACCAAAAACAATTTTGTTTTCTAGATTCTACTGGGAGGCAGAGAGGAGAAGAAGCAATACAATGAGGGCAGCGAGTAGGCTCTGGAGCCAGGCTGCCCTAGTTTGAGTTCCAGCATGCTACCACAGCAGGGGGAGTTGGGACAAGTTACTTAACTTGTCTGCTTCTCCACTTCCTCCTCTCTGAAAAGGAGGTGATGATGGTGCCAGGAGAGTGGCACTACACAGACCCAGGGGTGCTGCTCACATTGGTGCCTGTTAATGGAGTCCTGGATAGGAGCAGTGTACATATGTGCAGAGCAGATGTTCTCAGCTGCCTTGAGTAGCTCCCATACCATAGAACTGTAGCAAGGATCACGTGGGTTTATCCACGTAAGACATTTAGACCAGAGCCTGGCACCTGATAAACACTCCATGAATATAAATTCTTTACAATAGATTTGGTAAGAGAATGGTGAGCAGGAGAAAGCCAAGAAAGCAAGAAAAACAGACAAATAAAATTGGAGTCACTGTTCTGACTGGATAGCAAGAGAAGAAAAACAGACTGCTATTTGCTTCTCTAATCAGTGTCAATTCATGATAAGCAAGGAAAAGCGTATGTGCTCCATTACTAATGAACCACATTTTCCTCTTAGGATACAGAAATGCAAACCTAGGGAAAGGGAGAGCCTTCTGCTCAAGGGAAAAATCAAATGACCAAACAGTGAAGCTTGTTGTTAGTAGCCCATCTGGAACTTCACAACTTGAGGAGGTGAGTTTGACCGTGACAGCGAACAGGGAACTATTTATGATCAGTGCCCATGGCCAACATATTATTCACCGAGTGCTGACAGGCCCAACCCTTGACAGTGAAATGAGTGGGGATGATATCAGTCACTCTCTGTCAGTTGAGTTGCAAATCTAGTCAACAGGAAAAACCTAGAAGCAGAACCAGGAAACAGAGAACTTGACAGGTTCAGCCGTGGCTAGAGGTGTCCTGATAGGAGGTCAGAAAAGTGAAGTGAAGACAGCAGTATTAATGGAGCCAGCAGTGAATGCACAAGTCAGCACTGATACCAGAAGACCTGAAGGGCAACACCAGGAGAAAAGCAAAGGCTGGGGTGTCAGAGAAAACTGGATTCAAATGCCAGCTCTCCCACTTAATAAATGGCCTTGGGCAAGCTACTTAATATCTCTAAGCCACCATTTACTCATCTATAATATAAAGATAATAAAATCCACCTCACAGGGCATGGTGCAGAAATTTATTAAGATAAAGCATAGGACACATCTGGCACAACGTCTGGCAAGTTGGAGGTACTCAATGAACCTTAATCCCATTCCAGGAGCTGCCCTAAGAGGCTCATAGCCAAGGGAGGTGGGATGGGGGACATGCAATTAATTAAGTAGTTACAAAACTACATGCTAGAGATGAGAACAGGACCTCAGGAGAACACAGAGGGGTGTGCCCTAGCCCAGCCTGCAGAATGAAGGAAGCAGCAGAAAAAGAGATGCTCAGGGAAGGCTCAAGAGAAGGTGAGTGTGGACAACTGAGGTGAAGGTAATCAGAGAGCATAAGGCAAATGGCACATGCCTAGACCTAGAAACAAGAGACATCACAGGATTGGCTGTCCTGGGTCTCAGGCCTGCCAGGATCAGCACATTAGTGCTGATCTCTCCATTCTACCATTCAAAGACCAAAAAATAAATAAAACTAATAAATGCAAGTTAACAGGGAAAAGCCAGATGAAGTGGACATGTTTTGAATGGATTCTCCAGGGAGCATAGAAAGAGCATTCATGCTTACTGTAAAACAAATTTTCATCCAGGCCTCTTCCCATCATCCTCACTAATTTCTCACAAGGAAGAGAAGCTTTCACCCTAAGTTATAAAAGTCTGAAACTTAAAGCCGTTTTTTTTCTTGCTAGTGATCAAGGTCTCTGTGTGTTGCACATCAATGTCCAACTGTGGAGAGAGGACTCACACTTCCTGCCCCATGTGCTAAACCCTCCAGGGCAGGGTCTGTCCCTTTAGGTTCCATTCAGCCATCCTGCATTTTGTTTGCCTTTCTGCCTCTCCACATGGTTAACATACTTATCAGGCATATTCAGGGACTGCTTCCCAGAAACAGCACTCCTACCCTTCTATAACTTCCTTCACTGCATCTGCTACAACCAGGGCAAGAAAGAAACAGATTGGGAAACATTCTGGGTCCAAAGCCATTTTGGCAATGTTTGACTATTTGAGATTCAGAGGAGAGGATGGAAGAAGCAAGGACTTCCCTGGTCCAAGCCATGGTCAACTTTTCTAAGAGTGCTGGTAACTGGGATATAGCACTCTAGACACCAGCAGAATAACAGTTTGCCTTTAATTTTTACTATGATAGTTTGTATACCTATGTCTTTCAGTGTTTTCAGAGGGAGGAAAATTTAGAGGTATAAATAAGGCACAAATCCTGAAATCCTTAACAGTGATAGGACTGAAATCGATTTATAAAACACAAGATCAAAGTTAGGAACATAGAAATTGAGAAAACAAATATAAGGTACCTACTTAAGGAAAATTATCTGAAACCCAGAAAGAGGAATGATAATAAACAATATTTCTGTGATCAATAATAGTATGTTTTGATTGTATAGATAGTCAGTACATGCATATTAAAAATTTATGATATCTGGGAATATTTAAAGGTTATACAGAAAAATCAATCAATGGATTAATTAATCAATATTCTTTTGGGGAGGACATCTATTTTGAGACTACTGGGGTATTGGAGAACACAAAGACAGGCAACAAGAATGTTTGAATACTTCCTAAATGCAAGGCACTTTGCTAGACATAAGTAATTCAAAAGAAAATGTCTCTGTCCTCATGTAACATGGTTGGAAATAAAATTGTTTAAAAACAAGAGTATTCTCCTTGGAGTCAGTATACTTCAAGTCCAAATAGCAATAACCAATTTTATATCTTACTGAACTTTTGTTTTCTCAACTTAGGGGATAATAAGACCTACCTTATGAGGTTATTGTTAAGATTCAAGGAGATAATCTACATAAACTTTCTGACACTGCCTGGCTTACAATAGTTCAAAACCATGAGATACCTACCTTTGTTTCCCTAGGTAGATTAAATTCTATCCATGAGAAAGGCACTAAATAATGCTGTGCAGAACATGGCAAGGGCCAGATAAGCAAAGCAGAGACATCAGGGCCACAGAATTTGAGAATGCTGGTCCATTTTGAGTGGTAAGGAAAGGATTCTGCAATATTCTGGAAATTGAACTAAGAAGAAATCAAGAGGGAGGGTGGGAAATTCTTGTCCTTTGGTCCCAATCTCCTTGCGGAAGAGGGACTAACACTGTGGTTCTTAGGGAGAGTTGACCCGAATTCAGACAGTTAGAAGAAACAGGGAATTCATAACAGGCTCATGAGTTAAAAACGATCATCATTGAGGATGTAATGCCTGCTATGTGTCCTGGCAGAGAGGAGGGAGGAGAAAGAGGAAGAGGAGAAAGTAAGGAGAAGGGAGAGCAAGATGAACAGGAAGAAGAAAAGGAGCATGAAGAGAAGGGGGATTAAGAGGAAGAAGAGAAAGAAAAAAGGGAGTACAGGGCTCCCCTGGTGGTGCAGTGGTTGAGAGTCCGTCTGCTGATGTAGGGAACACAGGTTCGTGCCCCGGTCTGGGAGGATTCCACATGCCGCGGAGCGGCTGGGCCCGTGAGCCATGGCCGCTGAGCCTGCGCGTCTGGAGCCTGTGCTCCGCAACGGGAGAGGCCGCAGCAGTGAGAGGCCCGCGTACCGCAAAAAAAAAAAAAAAAAAAAATACAGAAAAAAACGACGACATTGAGTTTCAGCCAAGGATTTTAAAAATGAATATTCCATGTGGGGAAAAAATACTGAAGAATATAATGATAGAAGAAAATCTTGCTATAATTATTACTTCATATGTTACCACCTTCAATGGAAAATATATACATATAAAGTGAGAATAATCCCTCATATGTGTTTCCAGATCCATTTTTTAAAGTGAGCAATCCCAGGTTCAGAGCAAAGGAGCATTATTAAATGATTATAAACTGCAAGCCTTCTAGGGGAACAGCCTCATCTCCAGCATAAACATTGTGAAGACCAGGGAAAGTGATCAGCTCTCTGGGATTTATGGCTCTTCGAGAGCACTGCCCAGGCTGGAAGGGACATTCAGAGGTTAACAGGTACAGTACCCTTCCCCTAGGCTACTTCACTTGCTTTTTCATGACAAAATAACATTTTACATTCAAAGTTAATCTGGAGGCAGAATGAGTATTATAAATAGGTGACTGCAGTGGGGGTGGGGTGGAATGTGGATGTTGCTTCCACTTATCATGAAAACCTCATCTGCATCTGTCTACACTATTTCTGCCTCTCCAGTAATTAGGGTAGCATCTGATACATTATAGATGCTCAGTAAATATTTGTGATGGGAATTAATAATCCCATACTTCCTGGGATTTCTCTTCACTTCTTTGACCTCTCCCAGGAAATTTAGGGTTCAACCACCACCTCTCTGGACCAGAGTTTTAACCATTGAGTTTCTTGATTTCCATCTTTACAATCTGGATTTTCTAATATTTCTTTTGAAAATGAGGATTTTTTTGTGTGTGATTGCTGCACACTCCCAAAGTTCAGCTGAAAACAGCTTTTCCTGTTATAACTCACAGAAAAATTTTAAATCAAAACACTGATAGGATTTCCTGAATAATAATTATTTTGTGGTAAATACAGCATGAATATCAAAGCTGCCTAAATAATTAATAATTTTGTTTCTTCCATTAAACCTTCTTTGATATCACTAGCCTACGTGGATCTTTATTTCCTAAACTTCTGTAGCAAGTTATGTCTATAACACCTATGGAATACTTGGCTAATTAGTGTTCTGTAATTTTTCTAAATGTTTACAAAGATATATTTTGATTCGTCAAAAAGCTTGGAAGCCCTTGGAGAAGGACTGCATACTATGCCTCATTTAAGCCACAAAAAATTTTTTGTGTGTAGTTTTGTAAAGTATGTTATACTGGTGTGTTTGTATGCCATCAATATATCTACATATAATAAAACTTTTGAAAGTCAGTCATCTACATGTTGCTAAACATCTGAATGACACTGAAGGAGTACCTAGCCTACCTTCAGAAGGCCAATGTGGACAGGCTTCTCAGAGCTACTGATAGATGAACAGAATTCTGAAGGCCAAAGACAGAGGAGCTGAGGGAAGGCAGAGATGGACAGTGCAGCATCCTCAGAGATCCAGGGACAGGATCTAAGAGTTTGAGTTTGAGCAGGACAAAGTGAAGCAGGACAGAAAAATGGACCTGTCATGAAAGACATAAAAATGAAATAGATTAAACCAATTAGTTCTCTACAATTTTGAAAGATGAAGGCTAAAAGGAGGGAAAACTCAAATCTGCCCTTCAACCATAATTTGGAACAATATGCAATATAAATTGATAAACAGAATACTGTCTGATGTGGACTTTTCTTGAGAACATTTAGAAAATCCAGTAGAATCTCTGACATTTTTTTACCTAAATTTGTTTGCATACTAGGGAGAGGCTCACCAACTTCATTTCAACTTGGGCTATTTTAGTTAATAGACATTTTTTCTTATTTTGAAATAATGTGGCTTCCTCAGTTCTACTCGTCCCAGTTCTGTCTTTGGGGATAAGTAAATATAATTTTACAAAGTAATAATTACCAAGAAGTTTATGTAAAGAAGGCTTTCTCTGTCTCTCCATCAGAAAATTGAGTTACTTATAGATGAAGTAGAATGCTGCCATTTAAACCCCATTGTCCAACTCCACCTTGCAAGACCTTTGACCTACGAAGGACTTTGTTCTAATATATATAAATAAATACTGAAAAAAATAATCAACCAAGTTAAACTGAAAAAGGTTAACATTTCACACAGCGAAATTAAAAGAAAAATTGACTGAAAATTCCATCAATGTTAGGAAGTTCCAAAACTACAAAATTGACCCAGGAAAAGTACACATAGTAGAAAAAAACTTTGCAAAATAAAACTGAGAATGGTTGAAACTGCATTGTGGGAAAATGTGTTATTGACTGAAAATTGACAAAAGAATCTAATTTTCTTGCCCAAATTTTGATCTGGAAAATGTGATCCAGGAAAATTGGACAAAGTAGAAATAACTGCCATTAAAGAAAATTCAGAAGCAAGAAGTGAGACTTTTTTATGGCTTATTGTTGAATTAAATCAATTACTGTAAGTTTTATGCATGAAGATTTGATCCTGAAGAAAATGATTTTAATTAAATAAAATAAACTTGGAGGTAAAAAAGAAAATTGTAAATGGCTTAACTGTGTCTATAGAAAATTGGCTTTAGTTCACTCTCAAAAGTCTTTCTCAATGAAAATTTATCGATTAGAACTTATCGTTGTTGGTATAGTTCTGATCTGTTGACATGGGGTTCACATATCATCACTGTCTAAATGTTGAGGTCAAAGTAACATTGGGTTAACTACCTTGTTCTCCAAACAGCAAATACTAAAAATTCATATCCCTATAAATAAATAGGCTTCTAGCAAAGTTTAGACCAATATATGATAAATCTAACATCCATGTTAAGGGATACTAGGGTCTTTGAAGTCAAATTCTTATTCAGAAACAGAAGGTTCTCTTAATGGGTCATTAATATTTTTCCAGGGTAGCCTCTATAATGTTCTGATATTTGAGTGCAACAAATTTAATAAACATATATTTCTTGTGTATCTACTTTGTGGCAGATACTGTAGTACTAAATGCTGATGGTACAGACTGAGCCATGCAGACTCGACAATGTCCTTGGAGTTTATTCAGCAGCCTGCTCCACAGAAACTGAAAGAGATACCCCTAGGATCATTGGAACTCAGAACTGTCTCTAATCAAGTCACAGTGTGTGAGCTTGCTCCCACCAACTCTTTTGTAAGGATAAAAACCTTTGCCAGTGAACATAAAGAATGTTGACAAATGAGTTTGACAATTGACAACATGGATTTACTTAAAGCAATGGTTAATTTTATGTGTCAGCTTAACAGAGCTAAGGGATTCCCAGATAGCTGTTAAAATATTATTTCTGGAAGTGTCTGTAAGGGTGTTTCAGGAAGAAACTAGCATTAAATGGGTAGACTGAGTAAAGAAGATTGCCCTCACAAATGCAAGTGGGCATCATTCAATCCTTTGAAGGCCTGAATAGAACAAAAAAGCAGAGAAAAGATGAAATTCTTTCTGCTTGAGCTGAACCATCCATCTTTTCCTGCCCTTGGACATCTGCACTCTGGGCTCTTGAACCTTTGGACTCAGTTCAAGACTTACACCATTGGCTCCCCTGGCTCTCAGGCCTTTAGGTTTGGATTGGAACTAAACCACTGGCTTTCCAGGCCCTCCAGCTTGCAGATGGCAGGTCTTGGGACTTCTCAGCCTTTGTAATCATGTTAGCCAATCCCTCATAATAAATCTCTTTCTATGTATCTACCTATTAATCTACTAATTGACTGATTGCTTGCTATCGATTGCTAGAGATAGATGATAGATAGATGGATAGATAGATAGATAATAGATAGAAAGATCGACAGACAAACACATAGAAATCTTGTAGGTTCTATTTATCTGGAGAAATCTGACTACTATACTTAACCAAAGATCACAGAAGGAAGTAACCATGTTCAGGACCCAGAGCTGAGAGCTCAGCAATAGACAGACAGAAGTAAAAGGTTTCAGACCCCTAACTTATAGGGTATATAACCATGAGTATTAACAACTGAGTGAGAGTCCCATCAGACTCTCAGTAGGAGCAGATTGATACAAAGAGCCCAGACACTTCCCAGAGACCATGTCATCTGGGTCACACACATTCAGCAATCATGGGTCACAACTACACACTATGACTACAGGGTGCAATGCAGTACAATACAGACACAAATGGTTTTCATATATCTCTGTCACACTTCCATGATACTTGTACTAGTTCAAGTACATTTTGGACTCAACACCATGGAACCAGGACAAGTGTCCACTGCACAGTTATGACTATCAAACTAACAGAGAGCAATAGGACCTTTCCTCAGAAGCTGTCAGTGGCACAGGAGAGAAAGAAATTACCCATAACTCTTATTTATATAGTCTCATGGGAAGATTGCCAATCATCCCTCATTATCCATTCTCTCCTTCTAACCCAATAGTTGAATTATTAGCTGAGCAATTGGCCATCTAGGTAGGACTACCTTTCCCAAGCACAGGTTAAATTCTGATCAATGGAACATTAGTGTAGTTGATGTTGACAATTTCTGGATTGTGACCTTAAGAAAAGGGTAAAACCCCTTCCTATGGAAGTAGTGAAAATATAGAGAGCTGGCTTGAAATATATGGATGAAGGAGACATATTGTCAGGGAGGGGGTGCAAATAATCTTTCCCAATAACGTTTCTCAACCACATGGACTTTTCCCAACCATTCCAGGCACCCTATAGATTTGTGAGCATTCAAAACTTCCAGACTAGCTTGGACCTTCATGTGAGAGAGAAATTGAGTCCCACTTCTTTGAACCAATGCTATTTTGAGCCCTTGTTAGAACTAAACTGATATCAAAACCAATTAAGCCATATGTTTTTTGTTTTTGTTTTTAACAGTAATGGTTGTAACTAAAGAAGGTCTTTGCATAAGAAAGAATATAGTACAAGGGGTCCACATTTGCACCATCTTGTCCATATGCCATCTGACAGAGGATCCCAGATGTAGTTTTAGAATTACCAAACTTCATTGTTTGCACAATTTACTTGGGATGGACTGTTTTAGATCATCAAATTTCTAATTAACTAAATTATTTTGTGCTCTATAGGGACTAAAAATCTTCAGAAAAATAATACATTATGATACAGAGATTTTACCGGACAAAATTTAATCCTTAACAAATTGGATAATACTCCACAACTTTGTTATACCACAAGGCCATTATTATTATTATTTTTTTTTTTTTTTTTTTTTGCGGTACGCGGGCCTCTCACTGTTGTGGCCTCCCCTGTTGCGGAGCACAGGCTCCGGATGTGCAGGCTCAGCGGCCATGGCTCACGGGCCCAGCCGCTCTGCAGCATGTGGGATCTTCCCGGACCGGGGCACAAACCCGTGTCCCCTGCATCGGCAGGCGGACTCTCAACCACTGCGCCACCAGGGAAGCCCAAGGCCATTATTTTAAACACCAATAATTTTTATATTATAAAGGGTAGAGTTCTAATTTTAAATAACAAAAGAGTGATGGAGAACTGGGTCTATCCTATAGTGTGTATTTATTAAAAGTGCTAGTTCATCAAGCACTTATTGAGCACCTGCTGGATCCCATGTCTGGTTTCACCACTTCATTGCTATACAAACTTGTGCAGCCTGTTCACTTTTCTGACTTTCTGATTTTTCATGGAAAAAATGATGGGGAGAGGACTCTGGACTCTAGACATCCTAGGTCTGAAAGGCTATGATTCTAAGAATGGGACTGAGCCACAGAACAATGGCTCCTGTCACTGCCTTAACTTACTCCTCTTTTTCTGTGGGCAACTCATGCTAGAGCCAGATGTCTGCACTTGGAGGTATTTCCCCGCAAGCAACATCCTGTAACTGCTCCTCCACAACTTCTTTCACACATTGAGATGACCGCAATGATGTTGCCTCAGGACTGAGCCTTTTCCATGCTAAGGATATAAATGTGGTATCTGAACCATCAGCCCTGACTGGACATTACTTCTTGTAATGTGTGCTCTTGGAATAAAGAAACTTTTGAATTCCAAATTCCATCCCTCTGTTAGAGAAATTGCTTGCCAGTAATTCTGCTGACCTTCAGATATGGCCTTTGCAGGGTACCCTGCCTCTTCCCCACGTTCTACCAGGCCGGAGGTGGTCCTCTGGTCTGCCAAGGCTGTGTTCATCTGGCCACAGCGAGAATCGTGGTAGGTTAATTAGATACTTCAGGTGGGGTGATAATCCTGCTGCTCAAGATGAAGCAGGTTTGTGGATGAATTAACCAGACTCCTCTGTTCAGCTTAGGATTCAGTTTGGAAGGTAATCATACACACACTGACATACTGGATCCATCCAGGTCGGAACTCTGCCTCCAAAAGTATCCCTGTGGGGCATTTGGAGGGCACTGTAACACTCACAATGTGTAACAGTGTAGCATCCAGATCGACTTTTCTGTGATAATAGTTTAGAGAGTTATAATTCATGAATTAACCCAAACTGTTTTAAATACATACATATTTTTGGAAAATAATAGCTTTGTAATCCCATTCCACCTTTTATTAGCTACAAAAATTTAGGCAAGCTACTCAATTTCTGATTTTGCATCTGAAAATGAAGATAGTAACTATCTCACATGGTTTTCTTACAAAGGTTAAATGAGTTATTGTATATAAAAAACTTAAAACAGTGTTCTCAGTAGGTATTACATATTGTTTTTATTTTTATTAACGTAAGATAACAATTTCCAAGTGCATGAGTGTGAAAGGAAGTATATGATGTCATGGGCTTTGGAGTCGGACAGACCTGACTTGGAGTCTTATCTCTGGTACTTTCTGGCTACATGACTTAAGTCATTCTGCTTAACCCTCCTGAGCTGTGGTTGCTGGATCTGATAAAGAGGATATTAATGGCTACTTTAGAAAGTTGTTGAAAATATATGTGAAACATCAGGCATGTAGTATGTACCAAGAGATCCACTTACCCTTCTACCTTCCCTCGGGAGAAGCAGTGTGAGCTTCACTACAGAATAAATGTGGCTTATGAAAACAGAAACACCTTTCCTAGGATGCAAGGACGGCATTCCTCAGAAGGTGCTGTTCAAAATGACATTCACATTCAAAAAAATAGAAGTTTTGTTTCCCCAACTGGAAACAATTTTAAAGGTCCTAGTAATAAATGAAGTTTAGCTCTTGTTAGAGTTTCTTTGTGATTCTCTCAAAGGATGTCCAAAGAAAAACTGAAAGGATAACTGAGAACAATGAAATGGGGCTTTAGAATAGAAATTAGGAAATTCTGTTTTTAGCACAAACCAGGTAAAAGATAACCCAGACCTGGAGCATATGTTTGATGAGCAGAGGTATTACTGTAGTGCTGGTGATACCTCCCTTACTTGCATACCTTGTCCTCTTAAAGCCAGCTTCTGATGAAGACCCACATGTTCTAAATAAGAGGCCAATATCCCTAAACTCTAAAGACATCAGCAAAAGCATTTCCCAACCTAACCACTAAATTTAATTTCTGAGAGGAAAATAAAAATAAGCATTAAAAGGCATAACTTAGAAGGCCAGGATCTGAAACTTTTAGGTATGTAAGACTTGAGAGAAAACATAGACCAGTAGGTAAGAGCTTAAGGTCTTATCTGACTGCTTACTTCCCCCACTTATATATGATGTAAATAGATTAAAGACCAAATATAAAAACAAAGTGATAAATAACATTGGAAAAATTTATAGGAGAATATTGAGCAGGAAAGATTCTCCTATGTAAGACTAAACCCAGAAGGCATAAAGGAGAACATCACAACTTATACCACTGTGATATGATTACATCATACAACTTATAAACTTTCATAAGACAAAGATACACACAGTTAGAGGACAAATTGCAGACTTGGAGTGACACACAATAAGTTGCAAAGTGTTACCTCAAGAGATGAGAGGAAGAATGAGGCAAGGAGGTAAAAAAGACTTGAAATGTTGGCTCTATGTTATTCTGGATTGTTTGAATTTTATGCCACCAGCATATAATTCAAAGGAAAGAGGGAAGCAGGGTGGAAAGAAAGCAGGAAAGGAGGAAAGGCAGGCAAAGAGTTTTGTCCAGGAACTGAAAAATCTAGTTGAATCCATGAATAACTAAACTATAGATCGGATTTAGAGAAAAAGAATGACATGAATGAATCTCGATAGAGAATTGGAATCCTGACACCACCACTTACGAACTGAGTAAACTTAGACAATTCATTCAATCCTTTCTAAGCCTCAAATTTCCTGACTAAATAATAAAGATAATTGGTATACTAATTATCTAACTAGATAATTTATTTTTTAGAATTGCTATAAAGGATAAAATAAAATGCAATATGTAAAGCCCCAAACACAGTGCTTAAAACATACCATGTTTTTAATAAAGGGGAAAGTTCTCTTCACCTTTCTGCTTAAAAGAATGGAAAAAAAGGGCATTCAAGTGAGCAAAAGGATAGAAGAGGCGATTCAGGTGACAAGGACAAGGTACAGATCAAGCTAAATAAAACTTGAGGCTGATTTAAGGTGTAGTCAGAGGGTTATAAGGGAAAATCTGAGCTGATCATATGCAAATATGCACATATCATTGTAACTAATCCTTTGTTCCCATGTAGCTCAGACGTGTTCAACCAAAGTACGCAGCTATGTTATGCAAGGTGTAGTTGTAGAGCTGCAGGGTGCTGAGCACATGGCATTCTTGATTAAGAAAAAAGTCAAATTTCTTCTCCTTTTATATAGAAATTGGTGCTTATGGCATTCCTTGGTTTCTGGCAACCTAGCAATAATATAACAAATTTCAAATCTAGGTGTTCTGAAAGAGACATAGTCCAAGGGGAGAAGGATGCACTTGAAAATCCATTAGAAACAGGTGCAGAGTGTCCTTTGAAGCCTCAGCTCCCCCACCCCCTGTTCTTCTGGAGCGTAAGACCTTATTCCAAAAGGTTGAACAGAAAGGGAAGATAGACTAATGATTAAAAAAAAATCAGATACAGCCTTGCCCCAGTAGCCCACCAATCATACTTTCAAATAAGCTGATCACTTACTGTAGAGGTTATTTAGAACAAAGTGGAGCTCCAGAGTCCATTTATTTGAATGCATTTCCATTTCAATCACTCTGCTTCAGAAGTCGCCTCTCCTTGCCGTCACATAAGGTGAACAGATGTGATTTTAAGGACTTACTTCACGAACTTCTGCTCTGAAAAACAACAGCTATCTGGATAGAGGATTTTTTTTACCTCATTTGGGGCATAAGATTCAAAAATTAGTTCATTTCTGACCCTACTCTTGTGAATGCATCATATTAGTTGCCCTTCAATATCCTTAGTCATAGGTTCTTAGATGAGTGAGCTTTTCTCCACTCTGTGGATAAATAGATTAAAGTTGTCTGTTCAAGTGAGGAAGCAGATATCAAAAAGTTTTTTGAAATCTTTCATTTCACTTGGCATAATCATGGGTATACAAAGGAATCCCTCTAACCTAAATGGACCACCTGTTGAAGTTCCTTTTCCCAAAATGGGAAAGGATGGACCAATCTGAAGAGAACCACCTACATGGTTCCTTGTTCAATAGGTATGCTTGTGACAAAAAGCTTTCTACTTCAAATGATTAAACAAGACCAGGGTTGGTGTCTACCCTGAGACTTAATATGGATAGAAATACTGTACATTATGAACACTTAGCCATTCATTCATCATTTCCAGTGTATTATAAAAAATGACAACATTGAAAAGAAAGATACAAGAAAAGAATGTGCCACAAATTTTTACCTTTCCTACCACTAGGGTAAAACAATTGCATTATCAAGCAACTTGTCATTTTTGAGCACTTACTATCCTGTTATGCACTGGGATCACCCTGGACACTTAGAGAGAAGACAAGACTCCTGCACTCCCTAATGGGAAGATAACACTTACACACACATGCGCGCACACACACACACACACATGCACATAAACCCTCAAAAAATATAAGATTATTCTGAATAAATGAAAAATAAATCAGGTGCAGTTGTGAGGGCAAGGAGCATATGGGGATTCTCTGTAACTTCCACTCAATTTTGCTGTGAACCTAAAACTGCTGTAAAAAATAGAGTCTATTTAAATAAATAGACAGATAGATAGATTTGGAGATAGAAGACCAACTAGAATAAAAATAGGCAGAGAGGTTTCCTAGAAGAGGCAGACCTTGATTTGGGGCTTGGTAAAGCAGAGAGCTATAATGAACAAATGTCAGGAGCCCAGAATGTTTGGACTTCAGAGAAACCATCCTTATTCTACCAAAAGGAGCATGTTTGTCGGTGCTCTGTAACCACCTAGAAGGGTGGGATAGGGAGGGTGGGAGGAAGACGCAAGAGGGAGGAGATATGGGGAAATATGTATAGCTGATTCACTTTGTTATAAAGCAGAAACTAACACACCATTGTAAAGCAATTATACTCCAATTAAGATGTTAAAAAAAAAGGAACATGTTAGAAAATACTTGGAAATAAGTCTGAAGAGTGGAGTAACTAGAAGTTAAGGTCCTTGTTTTAAAATTACAACATCAATCATCTCACTAATTTATGCTATAACATGCCTACTAATAAGTAATTAACTAATAATAAGTAATAACTAATTTTGACCCTAATAAGGGTCAAAATGCAGGACTAATTAATGATGAGGTTGAAGCTCTTAGAGCCAAGGCATGCAATTTCAGAAAGTTTGGTAGTGGCCTAGCACCATATTCACCTTTGACTCTAGGTGCCCTGGCCAGCCTGAGAAATCTCTAGTACAATGGTGTTGGATATACTCAACAATCCAGCAGAATTAAGGAGATAAGGTAGCTTTTCAGGAAAGAAAAAAAAAAGTCCTGAATCCTGCAGAATTTTTTCTTGGAGGAAGTTCAAGCGGAGAGGTGCCAGGAGCAACTGAAGCAAACAGAAAAAAAATAATCTCATGTAAAGGTAATTTGAAGGGTAGGAGGGAGGTTTGTGTATTTAATTATGATAACACCAGTTTGTCAGGAAAGCTAAACTCAACAAGAAAGTTCTTAATCATTAACACTGTCATTCCAGCAATGTGCCTTCTCACAGCTGCCTGTTTGATAGATTCTGGGTGACAAAGAGAGCCTGCAGACAAGGACCTGTCAATCCTGCTACACGGAACCTCGGAGAACCTCTGAACATGACGTGTTTGTGTGTGTGGTGTGTGGTGTGTTTGCAGGATGTATATTTGCTTTTACTTTTGCTTCTCATGCTCTGTCCTTGAAAATTCTTCCTTCTTGTTCTCTAAAATAAGTTGGGAATGCCCAGTTTGCTCCATTGCACCTTTTCCTCCCAGTACCTTCTGCTTGCTTTTGTCCCCTGAAGGGTTTAGTCATCTTCATGCCCTGCTTCGGGGGAGGTGGGTGGGGGGCCGGGGAGAGGGCATGTTATCGAAAACCATTCTCAAGCCTTGGTCTCTTCCCAGCATGCCCCTCTACGCCCCTTCATCTAACTTCAGAACAGAAGCTTCTAAACCCGTCACAGAGGTTGAGAGGTAGTTAGAGGCCACCCGCCTGGCCCAGATCCCTGCAGCCAGTACCCACGCCGAGGAAGAGGTCAGACTTTAATTGGTCTCTTGTTGACTCTTGCCATTTCTCCCCTCCTCGCCAG
Source organism: Lagenorhynchus albirostris (assembly GCF_949774975.1). NCBI lineage: Eukaryota > Metazoa > Chordata > Mammalia > Artiodactyla > Delphinidae > Lagenorhynchus > Lagenorhynchus albirostris. Next base: position 31,873,554 of record NC_083108.1, on the reverse strand, counting down.
CTGAGCACTGTGGCAGGTAGTTCACCAGACATGCGGTCATTCACCTCCCCAGGCTTGCAATCCGCTTCTCTAAATCAACAGCCCTTTCCTGTTCCCTCCTCAATTCTCCCAGCACACAGTCTTTAAAAATAGACTAGTGATTTAGCATTTAAATCGGAAACATTTGTTTTAATACCCACGGTAAGCTATGGAGATGGGGTGGTAGGGCTGGGGAGGGAACCGTGGGCAAATATTAAAGTCCCAAAAGAGGTGAAAATAGTTCTGTGTCATCCAAGAGAACAATGAAATGGGGGAATCAGGGAAAGTAAGTATATGCTGTATTGCAAGGGAAGAGTTCTAACCAAGAGTCCATGAAACTGCAGGATAACTTCCTTGGGGAAATGGCAGGAACTGGAGTGGCAGAGTCATAAAAGATGAACCCCACAAAGCACACAAAGTAAACCAGAAGTGACATTCTACACAAAGGCTCTGATTTTGTCAGCACGTTGGAATGGCAGGTTTCCCAGTTTGGACATATGTCCTTCTCAGACTTTGACCAGAGGAAAAACTCCTGCTGACTTTTCTGTACATTTGATGAAGAATCCCTGAAACTTGTGAGAGGTAAAATGTGGCTTGCTGCCATCTTCCAAAAATACGTTTCTATGATAGAGTCTTGGTTTATCGCAGAATCAGGGGTCTTTGCTGGGTCTTTGCTTTATTTGAATGCAAAAGACATTTGACGGTTAATCACATCTTGTCTTGTACCATCTTTTGCATGACATATATTTCACTTGTACATTATTAGTGATTTGTGTTTCTTACGTCTGCAGCTAACTAGTAAGTTCTCTGAGGACAGAGAACACTTTATTCCTCAAAACTTTCAGCATTGAGTCTTCTACATAGTAGTCAATCATAAATATGTCCCAAAAGCACAATCATCAAATACTACTATAAATTAAAATGAGTACAAATCATTGTCCATGGAAAGTCTGTCAGAGAGTGAGGTAAGAAATGCAAGTCATCATTTCATCTGATCTTCTGAAGAGTGTAATAGTTATTATTGTTCCCACTTCACAGAAGAGACTGAAACTTAGAGAAATAAGAAAAAAAGAACTTACTTAAAGTCTCACAGTTAGTAAGTGACAGAAGCAGAATTCAAACTCAACCAATGCCACTGCTCCAGCTCCAAAGATCAGAGAATCCAAAATTTATTATTTTATAGCATATAGTAATTGTTAACTTTTTTGAATGTTGTGTGATAGGCTTGGACTAAGTGCTTCCTATGTGTTAGCTAGCATAGGATGCAAGCACATGAACTACAGCCTTTTACAGATGAGGAAACTGACACACATAGACATCAAAGAACAAGGCCGTGAAACCGGTAAGGAGGAGAATTGGGATTTGTACCTCACTGGTCTCATTCTGGTGCCCATGCTCTTCACTACTATGGTAACCCACCATTCAGATGAAGGAATTGAAAATTCAAAAAGAAAAGCCAGGTCCTCAGGCATCTAGTCCCATGCCACTTTCACCACTGCATAATTTGCTGATTCAATAACTATTTAGAAGTGACTTTCCATCAAGTTTCATTTAATGTCTATTCCTGAGTCCATGAAAGCTTCACCCTACTTCATCAAGACAACTCAACACTGCTCTTGTACCTTCCTTGAGTTCCAACATAGCAACACTCAAAGTGATCCTTGGTGAGGAAAAGAATGATGAATGAGGAAAAGTGATGTCATTGCCCAAGCACACCTTGCAGGAATTGGTGGTGAGCTGGAGCAAAGCTGTCCCTGAAGTCATGGGTACAGTGTTTGCAGAAGAGGTAGAATGGAAAGTGTGTAAACTGAAATGTCATCTTTGAAGTTTCCATGGTTCAAAAAGAACACAAAACCTTTTTTCCAATGTTTCTACCATTCATTGATCTACATCATTAATTAATATTGAATCCTTACAGAGCAAACTGATAATACAAGATAATATACCATAGAAAGGATACCCCAATAAGCAACAACAATTAAGCCACAAACTCCTTGAGAGCAGGCATCCACCTTCTGGTTCTCTTCTGAGCCTATCAGAGTTTGGGCACAATACTAAACACATAGGAAGTGCTTGATCAGTCAAAGCTAAATTTAACCAAAACATTCTGGTGTCTTGTCCGGACTCTACCACAAGCTAAATAAGCAGCAAGCCAAGGGACTCAGGGAAGGCAACAGGCATAGAGGACTGGGATACAGGAGGACACTTTCCTCTTCAAGGAAAGGAGGTCACAAATCTAGTGGGTATTAGCACTGGCTATAGCCTGAGTAAATAATATATTTTAAACACACACTTTTATGACAATTATTCTTCAACATAATATAGATGCAGAAATGAATAAGATTCAGATTTATTTAACAGTGTCACTAAATTCGTAACTACTTTCTGTAATTATTATTATTTTTTTAATCAGTGAGCTCAACTACTATTGGAGAATCTGGGAAATTTTATGAAATTTTTAAGGAATCCTCACATTAAAAAATGTTTGGAAATACTGGATCAGAGGACCTTTTTTCCTTTTTTCCTATTCTAAGCTTTTGCCATCCTTTGAGTTGAAGTGGGGATGAGATGACTTGTCAATGCCTTTCAAAAACTATGGGCTACATTCTTAGAAATTATCTTTGCTGATAATAATCTCCATAATTTACTATTGAAAATCAGAAATTTTTGTATATCCATATCTGATTCTATAAATAAGATTTTCTAGACACTTTCTAAATTGAAAAGATAATTATTATCTTTAATTGGGTTTCCTCACCTCCTACAAAGATAGCTATGTCTTTGCAAGGATACCATGAGCTTTACAATGGTGGGTGTAGATTTCTCAGCCCCGTCTCTCATTATATCCCTCTAGTCACACAAACCATTGTCTTTTCTTCATTTTTGTTTTTGTTTTTTTCTGGAACTTGCCACACACCCTCACACTCATGCTCCTTATGCTCTTTCCATTAGCTGGGGGAGCCTTTTATCTCTCCTCAGACCAATCTAAACTCCCTTGAGCCTATTCCCCAGGTATCATCACTGTTAGACATTCCATCCTCCCAAACAGGTGGCTGTGTGCCTAACCCCAGGGCACCTCACTCTGCCTGATGTAATAGTTCATTGTTTGGGTGGCTATGCGCTCTCATGGCCTAGAGGCTACTTGAGTTAATTATGACAGTCTGTCATTTATCTTCTTTCCCCTAGGCAATCTAGCTAAGGTGTTCTCTAAATGTTCATTAAAGGCCCTGAATGAGTGAAATGATAGATGGAGTAATCATAGAAAGCAAATATTTTTGATTATGAAAAACTACACTTGAATTCAAAAAGTTTAAACTGGTTTCCAGCTTGTACCTGACATGGTTTAAAATGAGTCTAAATTAAAAATGTATATATATATAAATATATATATATATATATATATCTTACCCTCCTACTCTTAATTACCTGATGTTCTTTACACTTTATCAAAATGAAAGTGAAAGGAAATAAATTATTTCTGCAGAGCTTCTCAGCCCTGCTTTTATACTCTACAAAAAAGAATTAATAAACCATTATTCCTAGATCTGGGTTGATATAAATTGATGGCTCTAGTACCCAAACCAAGATGGGGTGGTAGGATAAGACTCTGAGAGAATAAATTTTTGTTAAAGGAAGAAACTACATTAATTATATCACCACATATAAAAAACCTAAAATTAAGAAAAAAATAGAAAAGAGAAAATTACATTTCCTTGTGAAGTTAAGCATAGACAAGAGAGGGAAAAAAATAAATTTGTTCTTTTAAGTTATTTCCAAACGAAGTGGAGAAGATTAGAATGCACATGTAAGAATGAAGACATTTGCTAAAACAAAGCATATTGCATTGTGTTTGTTCTCACTGCAAAATTGTTTCTTTAAACTGCAGAAAGATAGTTACACCATTTAGCACAGGACCCAGGACAAAGAGCTGACAACTACTAACATGAACAGATTACTTCATCCTGGTCAGGTACTGTGCTAAGTTCTTTATCTGCTTACAATATTTTATCCTTACAATAGCCCTATGAACTACAATTTGAGAACTGTTATTATCTTCATTTTTCAGATGAAGCTTAATAAGATTAGGTTGCCCAAGATGACAGAATTAGTAAGCACTCAGACTGGAATTCAGACCCAGATACTCTGATTTCAAAGTCCTAACCACCTCCTATTCCTAGTATGTCTTGAAAATAGGAAATCTGGAATTTCATCTCAATTCTCTACTTGAGGTAGATTTTTAATATTAGACAGACTTTTGACAAATCTGGACTTGGACAAGATTTTTCAGTTTGAAAGACCAACATCAACAAAGATGTGGAAGTGATAAAACAAGAGTTATTCCTAGGGGATAAAAGGACCAAGTAAGACAAGAACACATCATCTTATGGGGAGGATGAGGCTGGTACATTTAGGCCCTGGGCCAAATCTAGCCCACCAAGTGTTTTTGTAGAGCTGCTGATTGAAGAATGGTTTTTGCATTTTTAAGTGGTCAAAAAAATTTTCTAAAAGAATATTTCATGACGGGTAAAAATTACATGAAACTTATAAACTCACATGGAATTTCAGTGTCCATTAATAAAGCTTTATTGGAACACAGCCTTGCTCATTCATTTTGTATTGTCTATGGATACTTTCAGAGAATTGAATAGTTACAACATAGACTGTGGGGCTAAAATGTTAACTATCTTACTTTCTACAATAAAATCTTACTGACTCCTGATGTAGAAAGTCATAGAGAGATGTTTAGAAGGGACAGGCAGTCTTCAAAGACAGGCAGTCTTCAAAAACAGGCTGGATCATTCATAATTTTAAAGGTACTGGATCCAGAACTCTGAAAGATTTTGAGACATGAAGTGACATAATCAGGAACTTGGTTTGTAAAATTGCAAAAAAAAGACATTTTCAGATACCTTCTGTAATGATCATTTATTGTATGGTCACAAGAGGAAGCAGGACAGCGAGGCAACTGACTGAGGGACAGTATAGCCATTTTGGGTACCGGAAGTTCTAACCTTCAAGGAAAGCAGTTCATCTACTCTAGGACTCATCGTAACCTCAGGGGAGCCACCAACTTTATGTGCCTATAGCATTCATCCCCCCAAGAGAGTCTATCCGGTTGGATTGATTCATTGCCAACTCATATGGAGCATGCCTTATTCCACAAAGTATGGTGGCTAGTCCCTGTAGGTCCAGCCTGTCCCTGATTGCCCTTGGCTGAGACCATTCCTTGGTCTAGACAATGGCAGGAGAGCAGGTTCTGTTGCACTCAACATTCAGAGCAGAAGCTCCAGCATCTACACAAGAAGTGCTTGAGGACACTTGCCTTTGAAGGGAGAGATGAATACCGTAGGCCCTTAGCATTTTAAGGATTCCTATTTGAGTAAAATGACAGCTCCATGGGCCCCGGGGCTACCTTGAGACATGACTTGACCTGCCTAGACTTCAGTGGAGCCTCCGCCTCAGCATCTGTGCTCTGGTTGCCCTGCTCTACATTTCACGGCTACACAAAGAATCTTGTTAGCTCAAAGTATCCAAAGGAAAATATAAGCACCAGCTCTGAATTCTAATTTTATATCCTAAAAGCCTAGTCCATTTTACCTACTGCTTTAACCACAACATTCTTTGTGCTGCAGCATTTTGTGTCTTTACTGCAGTTACTCTAGTTCTTTTCCAAAAGAAGGAAGGAAGAAAGGAAGAAATAAGGGAGAGAGGAAGGGAAGAAATAAGGAACAAAACTGAGAGAAAGATGCCCTCTGGAGTGTATCTGTACATTTGTGATGACAAATCAGTAGGCAGTTGGTCATTTATCCTCCTTTGAAGATCTTTATTTGTGTCATCTTTACTTTGAATAAAATAGCAAAAGATTATCTTTATAACTAGCTCAGCAAGTCCCAACAGTCTTCAAATCTGAGTTCTTAAAAGGTCTTTGTCCTTCTCTCTTCTGAAGTATTTAAACTATTTTAAACAGAACAGGCAAAAATCAAAGTTTTGCAGGAAACCTTACAGATGGAGAAAAAGTTAAAGTAAACCTGCAGAAATAAGTCAGGAGAGAACCTGGGTTCTAATCCTCACCCTATCAGTCACTCACTAGCTATGAGATCTTGATGAAGCCAAAACCCTTCAGAGCCTCATATTGGTCAGATGTGAAAATGAATAATAATACTTCTGTGACAAACATCACAGCTGGCTTTGGTAATCAAATGAGAAGATAACACATTCCAAGTTTCAGAAATTGTCAAATACAGAATACATGTGAATAAAGGATGTGAATGTTAGTACACGGAATAAACATTACAGGCCTACAGAGGAATGAGCCATAACGCCAGGCCAGACTGATAAGGGGCTGATTTGTAGATGACTTGAAGTTCATCAGGATCTTGAAGAAAGAGAAAACATTCTATGCTGGAAGGAATGGTGTGGAAAAAAGCATGGAAGCCAAGAAGCTTGGTGTGTTTAAGGAGCAGTGAGTAACTAGCATGGTGGGAGCAGACTAAGCATGAGATGCTGTCATTGGAAATGGTGAAGTCATAAGAGGAAGCCATCCCAGGAGAAGAAATTAACTCTCTTTCCACCTCAGTTTTTGAGGTGATAATGTCTGTGACTTGAAAGGATTCTAATATATTACATGAAAAGGCTTTGAGGACAGAATGGACATAAATGGGGCTTGGAGCCACAGTGAAAGACAAGAGGCAACCATTTCCCCGGATTTACGGATTGATCAAGGTTCTTCAAAACAGGCATGAGGGAGGCTTAGAGCAATCTAGCCAGAAGGGAGACAGCTCCCCAGGGAGCCTGAATAGTGGAGAAAGAAATGCAGGACTCTTATATTAAGGTCCCTGAGGACCTTTACAAACAATAAATAATTAGGTCAGGTCTAAACCTGACCTTCTCCAGAGGTCCCACACACAGAGGGAAACCACAATTCAAGCCAAATGTTTCTGAACCAGGCAAATGGGGAGCCAAACACCAAGGAATGCTGATTTCTATTTAAATATAATGTTTTTATTACTTTTCTGGAAATTTGACACCAATCCTCATTTTAAACTAGACAAAGCAGAAAAATTTTTTTCTTTGCAAATGATTGACACTCAAAAGGTAATACCCTTTAAATTCCTCCAATTAAAGCAAATTTAATTTTAAGTTTAATTAAAGGAAACTTTAATTAGAAAGAAGATTAAATTTTAATTAAATTTCTCTAAAATCTTCATACCAGCCTTTACAGCTAATATTTCTGTCAGAAACCAAATCCCTTCTTAATATTCTTAAATTCTATTCTAGCATTTTCTTTTGTATTAAAGCAGCATCTCACCAGCTCTACCTGCCACTGTGAAAATTATTCCCATCTTAAAATACTGGAAATGTAAAGCAATTATACTCCAATAAAGATGTTAAAAAAAAAAATACTGGAAATGCAACAAAATCTCCCTGGGCAGAGAAGGAAAAACAACAGATTCTATTATTGATGAAGTTTTTATTTTCAATCTCTTCCCAGTCCTTTCTGAGGTGATTAGATATGGTGGGCCTGCTGTGAGCCAGTTGTGCTGCGTCCACAGCATAGACAAACATTTATGGAACACCTACTGGGTGCGTGGCCCTGCACTAAGTTCCCTGTCTAACAGGGAAACGTTGTTAAAATACTAGCTCAACCAGAGACCCATCCGACAGAGTCTGGACCAGTTTTGCCTCCTGGATTCTTGGCTGTTCCTTCACTCCTAGAGTCAGGAAGAGAAACACCATCTCCTGATGCCTGACCTGGTCCAGGTCTTTCCACTACCCCTCCCTGCTTGATGCCTGACACAGCTCACTAACTGAGGGCCCTTAGATTCTACACCTAAATTGCTGCTAGATAGTTAAATTACCTGTAGGAACAAACTAAACACTATCTCTCACGTTCCTCATCTGTAAAATGGGGTAATAAAACCTGTCATGCCTACTTCCTAAGATGTCAGAAGGATCGAATGAAATAATGAAGATAGAAAAAGTTTCTGAAAACTGCTAAGTGCCACAAATTCCTACATATAACCACCTCCTACTGCAAGCAGGACAGCGAGGCAACTGACTGAGGGACAGTCAGTGCCTAAGTGCCACATATTCCTACATATAACCTCCTTATCGCATTCCTCCCATGACCCTTATCGCATTCCTCCCATGACCCATGCATGCCCTGCTCTCCATCAACCTATAACCAAGCTCAGCTCATATGTCATCTCCTCCTCAAAGGCAGCACTGAACCAAGCCCCGACAGGGAACATTCTATTTACATGTAAACCCTGGCCAACTGCTTTATATTTACAGATACTGATATAGAGCAGAGTCCTCTCTCTGTCTCCAGACACGTGAAAGGAGCTTCAAGATTCCCAGCATAAGAGTGAAGTTAAAATAAAATGAGGATAAAGAATTTCATTAAGAAAAGTTACCTTTAGTTTGCTTGACAGTCAAAACTCTCCTCTGCAGGTTACTAGATTGAGTTTCCAACTGCTGTGAAAAGGGCTGCACTGAGCTCAGTACCCGCTACTCCATGTGTCAGTTGAACACCCCATTTTCTTGAGGAGCTACTATGTGCACTCTAATTTTATTCATCTGTAATCACCCTCTAACAACTTGACTTCCCCTCACCCCAGGGCATCTTTTGGCACTAGACCTGGAATGCCTCTCCCAAATCTTCTACTCACCTTTTCTTCAGAACTTCCAACAAACGCAAGCTCCTCCAAGAATCCTGTCTGAATCTCCCAGCCTCTTCTGAATTCCTGTGTCCCTACAACTTGGGTGACACACAATACAGCCTTAAGTGCAGGGCATGTTTCCTTGCTATACCCTAGGTATCAGTGTTGTCTTGCAACTTCTCCAAGGAAGGATCTACAGTTTATGCTCTTTCTGTAACTCCTGCAGTGCCCAGATCACTGTTGCAGACATAGGAGATAACCAGAAACACTTATTCATTAACTTTTTCAGAAGGGAATAGAAGCCCTACTCTTATTTGTTAAGTGCAGGGTACATCAGAGATGCCATAATTCTCGCAAAGCAGCAAAGACAATTAATACATGAGCCAACAAAAGAGATGATGGTCAGAAATGGAAAACAGAAGGTGGAGGAAAGACACTTAAATCTGTGGGTTTGACATGGCGTAAAAGTGATGATGTGGAGGGAGCCTTTTCCCAGGAGGGTGTGGGAGGTTGAAAGGTGTGCAAAGTGAGAGGAAGCAGTCAGGGACAGAGGCCTCAGAGAAGACTGTTTCCGTGGCCAGCTCTGGGCCCTTAATGATCCATTATTCAACTGTAAAATGGGTACAGTGTAATTCTAGTCTTCCTGCTTTAGGACTTTTGTGAGACCTAATTATTTATTGTTTGTAAAGGCTTTGAACTCTAGATGAAAGACACCATGAGCAGTTCAAAGGATGACTCTAGACCATTATTAGCTGCAGTTAGACTCAGAGAGGAAAGACATGACCATTTTCAGCGTACCTGTCAGCTCAGCCTTTTTTATCATTTTGTAGGATTTTCGTGGCTAAATTAGAATTGTTCTTCATTACTTTTCATTGGCAATTAAAAAAAGATCAAAATGGGACTTGTAACAAGGAGGCTGAATGCTAATTTTTGCTCTCTATAGAAAGACGAAACATATATCTCAGAAATCCTTTACTTTTTACATTTACAGTCTGCAAGAATTTTAGGAGATATGTGACTTTCCTCTTTTTCTGCCTCAGAAAAATTAGGGAGGGGGGCTAAAAGAAGTGAGAGAAGAAAGTAAAACTCACCAGTTTTAAATGTTGATTTTTTTTCCTTCTTTACACTAGTTGCCAAACTTCCAAACTGCCAAATGATGGAACACATTTTTTTTTAAAGCTGAACCTCTGAATAAGCTGTTGACAATGAATCCTGACATTCTCTCTGTCTCTCTGTCCCTGTCTCTTTCTCTCTCTCTCTCTCTCTCTCTTTTTCTTTCTCCCTTCCTCCCTCCCATTCTCCCAGCTCCTACGAATGGCTTAGTCTCTGCGAGGTGAGTTTCTCAGGGATCCAATGGGACTGGAATTTGATAATTTCCTTTTTCTATTCTAGCTGAAGGATATTTTGGGGTCCCTTTTCCATCAAGGACTGTTGCCTACAGGTCATGTCCACCTCATGCTGAGGTCCCCATTGGCCTCTGGCTTTCTTTTTTCCTTGCCTCTTCCTTGAACTTTTTGATTCCAGGAATATCTTCACTGAGAATCTGCTTGCTCCAATACTTTTGTCTAGCTTTATTGAGGTATACTTGACAAATGAAAATTGTATTTGTACAATCAAGGTATATAACATGATGTTTTGATATATGTATAACATTGTGAAATGAGTATCACAATCAAACTAACACATCCATCACCTCACACATACTTATTTTTTTTTTGTAGTAAGAACACATTTGTCTTAGCAAATTTCAAGTATACAAGACAGTATTATTAACTATAGTCACCATGCAATACATTAGATCTCCAGAAATTATTTGTCCCATATAACTGAATCTTGGTACCTTTTGACCAACATCTATCCCACCCTTCAGCCCCTGGAAGCTACTATTCTACTCCCTGTTTTTGTGAGTCTGACTTTTTTAGATTCCACATATAAGATGACATAGTATTTGCCTTTCTGTGTTTGGCTTATTTCACTGAACATAGTGCCCTCCAGGTTCATCCATGTTTGTCACAAAGGAAATGATTGTATGTGTGTGTGTGTGTGTGTGTGTGTGTGTGTGTGTGTGTGTGTGTGTGTATATATATATATAATCTCACATCTTCTTTATCCATTTGACACTTAGGTTGTTTCCACATCTTCACTATCGTGAATAATGCTGCAGTGAATGTGGGGGGTGCAGATATCTCTCCAAGGTCAAGATTTCACTTCCTCTGGATAAATACCTAGAGTGTGATTGTGGGATTGCTGGATCATAGGGTAGTTCTATTTTTAATTTTTTGAAGACCTTGCTTACTGTTTTTCTCCCATTTTTGAGAATTAGGGCTCACAGTAGGCATTGCCCTCACTTCTTTCTAGCTCTTCTCCTTTCTCTCTTACATACAGAAGTTAATTTACCAAAATAAACATTCATGTTGGAGTTTCAAGTGTAAATTAGGAAACAGCACCCTATGTTCTTCTCTATCATAGATTAATCCCCACGGGATCAATCCTGAAAAACAATCTAAATTTTTAAGTAACGCTTAGAGATGACAAGTATAACCCAGAACGGGGAGTCAAGAATGAGTTGTCTGGAAAATAAACTGAAATAGAATGCTTCCTCTTTCACCTACCAAAGCTGGGAGTTGAGAAGGTACTACATATCATTATCCATCCACAATGGCAGATGCTGTCTAAACAAAAATAAGGGGTGAGGTGACCCACCCACATAAACCTCTAGCGCAAAGCTCCACATTTTTCCTGATCCATGAGAGTCTAAGGAGCCCAAACTGTGCTGTGGGGACACTAGCAACTTTCCTTGTCCCCTCTCAAGGTCTTGTGTCCATATTCAAGGTGTTCACAAGTATCTTGTACACAGCTTTTTATCCCACAGCAATAATTGTGCTCCACATGACTACTCAATCTAAAATGTCTTGAATGTGTGTTTGATGAGTCCTCTCTTTTCATAAATTGTTTCTCCAAGAACACAAAGTTTCCTTTTTAATAACTGTATTGGTTTCCTGTTGTTATTGTTGTTGCTGCTGCTCCTGCTGGGGGACATATTATATAATATAAACAGCAAAAGCATCCATTTCAGTAATAATTCCTTAAAATATAATATATATTTATATATTATAATATAACAACAACCAAAAAACCTTAACGCTCAAAGACTGGAGCAATGAGGTGGAACTTTCAGAAGACTCTCCAGTACTCCAGTACTCTTCTTTCTTTCTTTTTTTTTGCGGTATGCGGGCCTCTCACTGTTGTGGCCTCTCCCGTTGCGGAACACAGGCTCCGGACGCGCAGGCTCAGCAGCCATGGCTCACGGGCCCAGCCGCTCCGCGGCATGTGGGATCTTCCCAGACCGGGGCACGAACCCGTGTCCCCTGCAACAGCAGGTGGACTCTCAACCACTGCACCACCGGGCAAGCCCAAGTATTCTTATTTCTTTACTCCCTATCTGAGATTCCTGTTTCCAAGAGTACCTCTGTCCAAATGTTCTGCTTTAAGCACACACACAGCCTGCCGTCCACCCCCATTCTCACAACCCCCACACACACAAACATGGTACTTCTCAGTTGTTTCATTTCCATACTGCTCATTATCTTCATGTGTCCTCAGGCTTCCTTGCTTCCCTTACAAAACCCCATACTTATCTCTGACTTATCATCCATCACCAAACATCTGGATTAAAAAAAATTTTTTTTAAATCACTCAACCATTTTCTCAAGCATTGGAGTAGGAGACAGGTGACCTATATTCTGATCCCAGTTTTGCAGATAATTGGTTTTGTGACCCAGATAAATTATTTAATCTCACTGTCTAATTTCTTCATCAGTAGCATAGGAATATAATTGTCCTACCTGTTTTACAAGGTTGTTGTGAGAAATATTTAAGAATTGAATATACACCTGAAGTCAAAGGCTTATTGTTGTCCACATTTACCTAAGATATCTCTGGCTCTGATTCTCCTCTGAGAGCTGTCTCTGATGATCTCCACCTCACCTATTGATAACCCATGCTTTCATTCACTCAGCACACATTTATCGAGTACCAACTATCCGTCAGGCCCCAGGAGCTCACACACCCTAGGAAGGGAGACTCTTGAAAAAACTGCACCCCGTGTGAGAGGTACCCAGAGTGCTGGGGGGCACTGCACCCATTCTGTGAAAACAGACAGACTTGACACAGTTCATCAAGGTATGTATGGAATGGACGCGTCTTATTTTTTTTCTATCTCTGTCACTCACTATTCATTCCTCTTCCCTAATAGGATCTTCTTTTGAGAAATGTACACTTTCCTCAGTTGGCCAAGGAGCAGACTCAACCTGTGCTAATCAGGTGCTCCTTCCCTGATACGCATAACTTGTTCACAGTGACAAAGATTTTAAATGTAGGAATTTACTTATTATAGCCATGACCCCTGGCCCAGCTCTCCCCACTATGAGCTGTTCTAGTCATTACCATTTCTGCTCCTCAGAGCTGCCTCATTTCCCGTCCTCTTCCAAGTTCTTCAGCCTTCTCTGTGAGTTAGCAATAGCTTTCCATTAAATTTTACATTTTCTTTAGTTAGAGTTGCCTGTAACAACAAAAAACAAAACAAACGAAAAAACCCTGAATAACAACAATATGCCTGTATGTCATGTGCAGTGTGTCTTTGTGAAAGTGAAACACACAGGCCTACCTCAGGGCTCAATCCATATTCATTCATTCAGCCAACACATATCTATTAAACATAAACTATGTGTCAGGCTCTGTGCCCTCATGCAGCTCCCAGTTGGACAAGGAGGACAGACAGTGAACAAGTAATTGGAAGTATAGGGGGTGTTGAAGATGGGCAGGGCCCTACTCAAGACTATGGTAGGCAGCCTGGAACTAAGGGGGAGATTTCCATGAAGAAGTCATATTTTACCTTAGTTGTAGGGGTTGAGGAGAGTTCTGCTAGGTGGAGGGTGGGGGGATGGAGTTCCAGCGGGAGGGAACAATACATCCCCTGGGTAGCAAACCATGAACGAAGCCCACTGACTCTATTTCTAGGGTGCAGGGTAAAGGGATATAAATTAGAAGGAGACAGGAAGCTGCGTGCTAGCCCTGGTCCCACAGCTAACACACTGTGAGTTTGAAAAGGCACTTCCTTTTTTATGCCTATTCCCTTGTCTGTGAAATTACTGTGGAGGGACACATAATATGGAAAGTTTCTAATATGTTATGACTTATGCACATTTCTCATGTCTAGTAATAGATGAATAAAGGACATGGCAGGAACCTCATCTAAAATGACCACCCATCCCATCTTCTCGTGGTCTGCTCTCTGCTGTTCCCACCACATGAGGGGGCAGTGTGGGTGCAGAGTACTTGGAGAAGTAATAAGAGGGCACAAAGGCACAGGTGGGTAAGATGGGTAAGTTGTGAAAGGCAGAAAAGCAAGCCATTGCCAAAGATGCCTGTACTAATTTTTAGTCTGTCAAGAAATAATCCTACTTAGTATCCATTTCTCTCTTTCCTGCTACTTAAGACAGCACCTCTCTCATGTTGCTTACCCCATTGTAATTGTGTGTGTGTTCTCTTCTGCTTTCCTTACCACTAGTTTTAATAATGGAAAACAATTGTAAGTAGACCGCATGCCTCAGGTCCTGTCCAAAACTTGTTAAAGTCTGTGATTCAGCATAAATGATATGATCTTATTGGATAAATTACTTACCAAAAATCCTAACTATTTTTTAGGAGATAAATTCTCTGGGAACCGGGGGCATCTGGCCAAGAAAGCTACCTGTTGGTCATCAGTGGGGATATGCATTTTTCTCACAGCTCTTTACCCTAATACCACCCTCCCCGGAATACTGGAGAGGTCTGAGCGGGGAGCCGAGGGTCCTGGGAAGACAGCCCTGGGACTAGAGAAGATAGAGAGGGTCAGAAAAGAAACCACCTCAGGAAGACGGGGTCTCCTTATCAGTTCCAAGACGTGAGAAATCCTTGCAAACATTTCCCCTATAAATAAAATTTAAGCACAAAGCTGTGAACAATTTCCCTCTCCATTATAATTTACTGAAAGACCAATGAACATGAAGAAAGTTTTGTTGATAGCTGTTGGCTGTCAACCTCGGGAGTTCCTCGATGAAATTCAAAACTGGCCCTACTACATGGAGGGCAAGGAGAGACCCAAGAAACAGGCAACCATTCCAGGTTGGTGCTGTTGGTCTTAAGATGAAGGGAACTTACACTGGAGGTTTGTCTTGGTTGTCTCAGGAAGAGTAGATCCCGGCCCACCTGTCAGAATGTTAAGAGTTTATAGAGAGGCCTAAACAGGTTCAGTGACGTACACCATCTAGTGTGGTCTCACATTGCTCTCTCAACACTGCATCCTTGAACCTGACTCCCACTGTGGGAAAAGTGGACAGATGGTACATTCCAAAGACGGAGGAGGGACGAGGAGCCTCCAGTTATCCCTGGTCTGGCTTGAGCGTCAACCAGCGGTCACATCTTCTCCGTGACTTCCTCTAACAAAAGCAATATACTATCCCTAACTGTGTGAAGAAAAGGAACTCAAATACAAGGTGAACTCAGTCCTTACAAGTTGTTTACTGACCTCAGCACTTCTAAGGAAACACAGCTGAGAGGACCTTGCAGGGAGCATATCTCACCAGATGTGGGTCTGGAACCACAGTGCTTCTCCAAGTGTACAGAGGCTTCCTCAGGGCTGGGGAGCAGCTCTACTCCCACCACTTTTTTCCAGTTGTTGCTTTTCTAATACACAATACACATTGCCATTGTTAAATCTTTGCGCACGCTGTTCCTATACCTGGAACTCCCTTTCCTTTTCTCTCCACTTGTCTACGCCCTACCCCTCCTGAAGGTCCAGCTGAAGTTTGACAAATGACCACTGGGAAGATTTCCCAATTCAAACTAACCCTAAGTGGCATGTCTTCATCTCAATTCCTATGGTAACCAATGTGTGAATCACTCATTTGGCACTTGCAGTACCCTTATATTACTGTTTTAAATTAAATCAGATAATGGATATGAAAATCCATTGAAAGCTATAAAATGATAACCAAACATTTTTCAAAGCATATTCAACAGTATAATAAATATGTGTAATATTGATAAATATTACATCTAAAAAATGATTGCCTACTAAGTGTGAAGTACAGGCAAAACCACTTTGTCTATAGAAGTAGAAATCAGAATAGTGGTTGCCTGGGGAGAGGGCAGGCTAGGGGGAGGAGAATTGAATGGGAAGGATCATGATAAAACTTTTTAGAGTGATAGAAATATTCTTTGGGGTTTTGGTTACAAGAGTATATCATTGGTCAAAACTTAAACTCTATAATTAAAATCTGCATATTTTGCTGTATATAATTATAACTCCATAAAAAATTTACCACTGGACTTCCCTGGTGGTCCAGTGGTAAAGAATCCGCCTCCCAATGCAGGGGATGCAGGTTCAATCCCTGGTCTTGGAACTAAGATCCCACATGCCACGGGGCACATAAGCCTGTGTGCCACAACTACTGAGCTCACATGCCTCAACTAGAGAGCCCACGTGCAACAAACTACAGAAATCACATGCTCTGGAGCCTGTGCACCACAACTACAGAGCCCACACGCCACAATGAGGGAGAGAAAAACCGGCATGCCACAACTAGAGAGAAGCCTGCATGCCGTAATGAAGAGCCCAAGCACTGCAATGAAAAATCCCGCATGCCTCAACGAAGATCCCAAGTGCCGCAACTAAGACCCAACACAGCCAAAAAACATAAAGAAAAAAAATTTTAATTATTATTTATTTATTTTTGCGGTATGCGGGCCTCTCGCTGTTGTGGCCTCTCCCGTTGCAGAGCACAGGCTCCAGACGCACAGGCTCAGCAGCCATGGTTCGCGGGCCTAGCCGCTCCGCGGCATGTGGGGTTTTCCCGGACTGGAGCACGAACCCATGTCCCCTGCATTGGCAAGCGGACTCTCAACAAGTGCGCCACCAGGGAAGCCCCCCCCCTTATTTTTTTTTAAAGTTAAAGTGATACCTTTGTCAGAACAAAAAGCTTCTATCATGTTATTGTACATTATAAATCTCCAGACAGTGGACATAGTACCTCATTTGTCCAAAGCACTCTTCATTTTCAAAGTGTTTTGAGATAGCAGTATTCCATGAAAAACTGTGCCATTATATGACATTTGTTTTTATTTTCTACTATATATTGGATTCTCCAGGGCAGAGAATGCTTTTTTTTTTTTTTTTTTTTTTTTGACTGTCTACTCACAGAACCTGGCACAGGACCCCATAGATAATAAATGCGCCTTGTTGCTGCTGTTGCTGAAAATCATGATGCAGATAATGATGACACAAGATACCACGATTAAAGTAAGAGTAAGTAATTTGCATGGGTCACAGGATCAGGACCATGGCAAGCTTAGCCCCAAGGGATTCTCTTGCTACAGGGGCAGGATGAAGAGGGGATGTTTTAGTGTGAAGGTTCTATTTAGTAGCTCTCAGTTCTCATGAGGTGGCTGCATTCCCTACTCATTTAGGACATTATGCAGCCACTTTCTGAGAATTTACTCACCCTTAAAACACCTGTAAAACATTCTGGTGCTAGGCACTGGAGAATTCACAGTGACTAAAACACAGTATTTGCCCTCCAAAAGCTCATGGTCTAGTGGGGGTGTAAGATAAAGAGATGACTTAAAAATGCAGTGGAGTAGAACCAAGTGTTACATGAGCATAGAGGAGGAAATAGCACATTCAGTTCCGGAAAGATCTGAAGCACTGATATTTGCCAGTTGGAGATGGTGGTGGAAGGTATTCCGAGCTGAAAGAAGATAAACGTAATAAGGCAATACCCTTGGAAAGGACCTTGCACACCAAATGACTACAACAAATATGCCTTAAGATCTTACACAAGTTATTTATCTTTAGTTTTCTCATCCTCAAATAAATATAATAGTGATTCAGATGTGTCCAGTGGAGGTGGAACACAGGGTTTCTCGGGCTTGGTGGGATGAGATGGGGCCAGGTTGCAAAGCTCTTGTGGATCCAAGAGTTGCAAAAAGAGTCTGGACTTTATCCTCCAGGATGATATTAAGGAGAGGGGTATGACCACGTACATATTTAGAATGTCACTTAAGTCCATACCACACAGCTAATTTTATACAGACTATGTCTTTCAGGGGTTTTGTTTTGTTTTGTTTTGTTTTGTTTTCCAGGGAGTTAGTCTTGTTTCCTCAAACCCATTGTAAGTTACATAAGATCTTTATCCCATGTAGCAAGCAGAAATTTACTGAAGCCATAGAATGCCCTAAATTTCTTTATTCTAATACAATTATATAGCTTTCTTCTAGACTTCTTAATCAATAACATTTATAAGGTTTAATACAATCATATATCACAAAGCAGAAATAAGAAATCATAGAGCACAGGATTTTATAATTTACACAAACATTTTATTAAGAGAAGCTTGTTTTAATTTTGCAGGAGCCTTCTTACATTCACCCTGTAGGTGCAGGTAGGTGGTGGTGTCTCTGAATGTGTATGGGAAAGTCTCTGAGCTGTAAATGAGGAGGACTGCTGACTATAGAAGTCTAAGTAGAATTGGGCAAGAGGAGCTACGTAAGTGTAAGAAATCCCGGCAAACCTTATTAGAAGGCAGGGAAAGAGAGGTGTGGTGAGGGACTGAAAGTGGGATAAATGAAAAGAGGAAGTGGAATTAAAAGCGGCAACCTACTTAAAGATCTATTTACTTGTAGGTCCAAACTCTTCGGAGACCACTGGAATTAGTGGCTCAAAGGAAAAAATATACAGAAAAAATTAAGAAAAATCAATGATAACTTTGTAGACTATTGAAGACTTGAGTGAGTTATTTTGTTTTCTTTTGTTGATCTTTGCCCATAGGTAGAAACCCACCACACAAACACACTTGGATCCAGTGTACCTCAGCCCTCTTAGGAGTCACAAACCCTGGATACTGCCCTCTGGACCACACAATCCCTCTTCTCCCTCACAGAGGTAAATTCATATTAGCCTAGCAGTCAGCCATCATCTATTCTCAGGAGAAGAGTATATAGCATGACCTCCCTTGAAATATTAGCTCTATTTACACGGGTTTGCGTGGACCACATCACTTATGAGTCACAAGAGGAAACAAGAGCCTCCGGTAGATAAAGCAATCAGCACAAACCTCTGTAAATAAATATGAAATTTCAATGAAGGTCATGCCAGGCTTGATTTATTCCCCAGCACCCTATGAAATAATGTTGACCAGGTAAGTGGTTTTCATTTCCCTCCTCCTGGATAAAGGAGAACATTTTAGCTCTAAGGAGCTTGTCGTGCATGTAAAAATGAGCATCTGGCTAGAGAGATGCTACACCCTCAAGGAAATAGCCCTTTATTATTATATTAGATTCTCAATACTGAAAGGCCAGGTCATATAGCAACAACTTAGTGTTGTTTTTTTAATTTAATATGGTGGTACAAGTTCTCATAACAGAACTTAATTGAGGAGATATTGCTCAATAATAGAAGCTTTTTTATTCAATAAACAGAAATGGAGCATCTACCTAGAGGGAGCACTGAGTGGAGCATGAGGTTAACCAATGCAAGGGAGATGAAGATAAATATGATGAGGTCCCTGAGGGTCTCCCTGTGTCTCCAGTGAAAACCCCCAACTAGTCTGAGAAGTCAAACAATGTCCTTGGCATATTGATAAGCCAGTCAATTTGGTAAACAAATAAACATTTTCTAAGGGCAAGACTTTATACTAAATATTGGAGTGGGAGGGGATGGAAATAAAATGAAGGCATAGGAAAATTTTCCTAACCCTCAGAGCCTTACAATGCAGTTGAATTTTACTGTATAAATAGTCAATCCAGTGAGAAAAAACAACTAGCCAAATTAGGTAGGGTTGGGGGGAGGGTTTTTGTTTATGTGTGTTTTTTAATTTTGGAGCTCAATCATATATCTTTTCTAAACTGAATTTTCTACTTTTCCACCCATCCTATTATGCATAGCCCATATGTAGCAAAGGGACTTTGGGACCCCAAAGAATTGGCCTTTAAGCAGGAAAAAAAGACCAATAAGATAATTGTTGAGGAAGGTAAAGAGAAGGTTCAGGAAGTCAAAGATAAGAACTAGACATTAGTTAGCTCTTTAAAGAAGATGCCAATAATTCTGGAATTATGCATCAAGAGTATTCACTTGCAATGTGACTTTTCCAGGTTTGGTTGGAATTTACAGAACTAATGGTAACAGTTCTTGCTTTCATTCTACCTGGAATCATGATAAAAGATAAGTCTTCAGTGTATACGGGTGTCATTAAAAACCACACCTTAGGAGAATGGGAAGATGTCCCTCCACCCAGTGTTAACAGAAACACCAAACTCACTCTTTTTAAAGAAAGATTTCTCTGGTTTTCATTAAAAATTTCATTTATAGGCAAACAACTGATAAGTTCCTTATAAGCCATTTCTATCTGTTCATAAAATTTCCTTGTCTTAGAGAGTTCATTTTGTACCTAAGACTGAAAAAGCTGGATTTTGCTACACAGACTCATTCTTATTTAAACACATTTCTCTATCTTCACCCTCTCTTACAATCTTCCAACATTTTGCAGTTTCACTTTTCTTCTCACAAATCTCTCTTCTTTGGGGGCTCACACGCTGTTGGAGAGAAGGGCTCAAAATGTTCTTTCCATCTGTGGCAACTGTGGCAACTCCAGGAAGGTATGAGCCCCATTCTGGATATGATATATATATGGTAATTTTGTTGAATTTTTCAGTCCTTGCTTATAAAGGTTTCAGAACATTTTAACCGGGCAAGTTATTAGAAAAAACCTGAGGGTCACCCGTTGTCATGCAGAGGCTCTCACCTGTAGCTTTCACCTTTGTTTCCATTCAATCAGGCTTATGTGTGCTTTGATCCAGGCAAAACACAACAAAGATATTTTTCAGTTGCAAAACTCCAACTATATATTTACCAAGGGCAAAGCTAAAACCATCATTAGGCAACAATGATGCTTTGAAATTCTGGCTGTAGAATTTTGTGGAGCATATTCTCCTCCTCTTTATGTGAATAAAACCCTTTATAATGCTTCATATTCAAGATGCCTCCTGGTTTCTCTGTAACAGGCAGTCCTGCTTTGTTATTCCCTCCTTCTTGATGCTAAAGAAAGAGGATGAGTGGCTAAGCAATTTGCCCAATATTATTCATATGGATTAGAATGAGAATACTAAAACTATTGTAAAGAATGAAGAGAATGTTCTCCATAGCCACAGGCTCTTCCCCTGGCAGTGCTAATACTTACTGCCTGAAATGCACCTTCCCTCTACTACCACCTATTTCAAATACTATCCCTTAGAAGTTGGCTCAAGCCCCACCTCCACAAGGTCCACTTCTTCCGAACCAGCATACCATGAACTTTGCTCAGACTTACCAATGGAATGCCACAATCAAGCTCTTGATTCTATACTGTATTTCTTTCTGTGCAACCCAAATTGGTAAAGTTTTAAGGATAGTACAATGCTCCCTATGTCTTCTTTTGTGGACCGTGATACTTATCCTACTTCATGGCAACAGTAGTAATACAATAATTATTCCATTAATTGACAAAAAGCAGTAGATTTAGAGTCAGAAGAAATCATGGACGTATGTTGCCTTTGAGAAGCTCTTAAAACCTAGACAAGTCTTTCTAAGTTTTAGTTTTTCAATCTATAAAGTAAAAATGTTAAATACCATGCTTTCTGATGGTAATTCTAAAACTAAAATTTTATGATTCTATTGTTTTACTTGCACATAACCTTTGAGATGCTAGGTGGGGAACTTACCTCACATTTTTCTACTCCTTTTCCTCCAGCATCCAACTTTTACCTACCTGTTCCTTCAACCCTGACCCAATTATCTCTCTGTTTCCAGAAGTGGGGTTTAGAGGGGGGTTACTGAATGCATCTACCACTAGTCTACTTACCATATCTACATTTTAAAACATATATTTCAAGACATACTGAAACAAACTAAAGACTCTAAAGCGTTATTCCCTGTCTCCAGTATATGGAGGAGGGACATAGCCAAACATATTTTTCTGGTATCCAAAATAGAAATAGAGTTACCAGACTTTTTAGAAAATAAATTAAAATTGTATATGAAAGTCCTTAGTAATTGAAGGAGGAAAAATTTTCACTGGCATTATTCATTCTGTGATGGACAATACACTCAACTTGACATTATGATATCTGAGTTTTAGTTCAACCCCTGCTATCTTAATAGGTATTTGATGAGTTGAAAAAGGTCTCTAACCTCCCTTTCACCACTAACATTCTAGTATTTGAGATGTCTGATGAGCCACCCCTACCTCCTATCAGTAACTGCATACTTAGGTTCTCAATACCCTCTTCTTCCTCATGGTGTTGTCTTCTTCCTCCAAGATACACCCTAGCAAAACAGCTTTCAGTGGGTGGACCTAGTCTACCAACTTCCACCTATATAAGTCTTAACCATATTTATCTCAACTCTTCAGAAACCTGTTACTGGTATATATACTTGAAGCATGAAACAAGCTCATACAGTCCATTCATATGCATATGTGAGAACACAAGATCTCCATGGAATCTGCCCAATATGGCAAAGAAACTACTGTTAGATCAGAGGAAAGAGTGAGCCATGTCACCGTGGGGACAAGGACACTGGCAACAGAAGTTCTGGATGTACTCCTTGGCATGAGCCCTCCCAGAGTCTATGATTAGTCCCAACAAAGAGCCCAGGTAGGCTCCAGTGCTGGGTTGCCTCAGGCCAAACAACCAACAGGGAGGGAACCCAGCCCCACCTATCAACAGTCAAGCAGATTAAAGTTTTACTGAGCTCTGCCCACCAGAGCAACAGTCAGCTCTACCCACCACCAGTGCCTCCATCAGGAAACTTACACAATCCTCTTAGATAGCCTCATCCACCAGAAGGCAGACAGCAGAAGCAAGAAGAACTACAATCCTGCAGCCTGTGGAACAAAAACCACATTCAGAAGGATAGACAAGATGAAAAGACAGAGAGCTATGTACCAGATGAAGGAACAAGATAAAACCCCAGAAAAACAACTAAATGAAGTGGAGATAGGCAACCTTCCAGAAAAAGAATTTAGAATAATGATAGTGAAGATGATCCAGGACTTCAGAAAAAGGATGGAGGTAAAGATCGAGAAGATGCAAGAAATGTTTAACAAAGACCTAGAAGAATTAAAGAACAAACAAACAGAGATGAACAATACAATAACTGAAATGAAAACTACACTAGAAGGAATCAATAGCAGAGTAACTGAGGCAGAAGAACGGATAAGTGACCTGGATGACTGAATGGTGGAATTCACTGCTGTGGAAAGAGTAAAGAAAAAAGAATGAAAAGAACTGAAGGCAGCCTAAGAGACCCCTGGGACAACATTAAATGCAGCAACATTCGCATTATAGGGGTCCCAGAACGAGAGGACAGAGAGAAAGGACCAGAGAAAATATTTGAAGAGATTATAGTTGGAAACTTCCCTAACATGGGAAAGGAAATAGCCACTCAAGTCCAGGAAGTGCAGCAAGTTCCATACAGGATAAACCCAAGGAGAAACATGCTGAGACACATAGTAATCAAATTGGCAAAAATTAAAGACAAAGAAAAATTATTGAAAGCAGCAAGGGAAAAATGACAAATAACATACAAGGAAACTCCCATAATGTTAACAGCTGATTTCACAGCAGAAACTCTACAAACCAGAAGGGAGTGGCATGATGTACTTAAAGTGATGAAAGGGAAGAAACTACAACCAAGATTACTCTACCCAACAAGGATCTCATTCAGATTTGATGGAGAAATCAAAAGGTTTACAGACAAGAAAAAGTTAAAAGAATTCAACACAACCAAACCAGCTCTACAGCAAATGCTAAAGGAACTTCATTAAGTGGGAAACACAAGAGAAGAAAAGGACCTAAAACAACAAACCCAAAACAATTAAGAAAATGGTCATAGGAACATACATATTGATAATTACCTTAAACATGAATGAATTAAATGCTCCAACCAAAACACACGGGCTTGCCAAATGCATACAAAAACTAGACCCATATATATGCTGTCTACAAGAGACCCACTTCAGACCTAGGGACACATACAGACTGAAAGTGAGGGGATGGAAAAAGATATTCCATGCAAATGGGAATTAAAAGAAAGCTGGAGTAGCAATACTCATATCAGATAAAATAGACTTTAAAATAAAGAATGTTACAAGAGACAAGGAAGGACATTACATAATGATCAGGGATCAATCCAAGAAGAAGATATAACAATTATAAATATATAGGCACCCAACATAGGAGCACCTCAATACATAAGGCAACTGCTAACAGCTATAAAAGAGGAAATCAACAGTAACACAATAATAGTGGGAGATTTTAACACCTCACTTTTACCAATGGACAGATCATCCAAACAGAAAATTAATAAGGAAACACAAGCTTTAGATGACACAATAGACCAGATAGATTTAATTGATATTTATAGGACATTCCATCCAAAAACAGCAGATTACACTTTCTTCTCAAGTGCGCACAGAACATTCTCCAGGATAGATCACATCTTGGGTCACAAATGAAGACTCAGTAAATTTAAGAAAATTGAAATCATATCAAGCATCTTTTCTGACCACAACTCTATAAGATTAGAAATGATTTACAGGGGAAAAAACATAAAAAACACAAACACATGGAGGCTATACAATATGTTACTACATAACCAAAAGATCACTGAAGAAATCAAAAGAGGAAATCAAAAACTACCTAGAGACAAATGACAATGAAAACACGACGATCCAAAACCTATGGAATGAAGCAAAAGCAATTCTAAGAGGGAAGTTTATAGCTATACAAGCCTACCTCAAGAAACAAGAAAAATCTAAAGTAAACAATCTAACCTTACACCTAAAGGAACTAGAGATAGAAGAACAAACAAACCCCAAAGTTAGCAGAAGGAAAGAAATCATGAAGATCAGAGCAGAAATAAATGAAATAGCAAGAAAGAAAACAATAGCAAAGATCAATAAAACTAATAGCTGGTTCTTTGAGAAGATAAACAGAATTGATAAACAATTAGCCTGACTCATCAAGAAAAAGAGGGAGAGGACTCAAATCAATAAAATTAGAAATGAAAAAGGAGAAATTACAATGGACACCGCAGAAATACAAATCATCCTAAGAGACTACTACAAGCAACTCTGTGCCAATAAAATGGAAAACCTGGAAGAAATGCACAAATTCTTCCAAAGTATAACCTTCCAAGACTGAGCCAGGAAGAAATACAAAATATAAACAGACAAATTACAGTAATGAAATTGAAACTGTGATTAAAAATCTTCCAACAAACAAAAGTCCAGGATCAGATGGCTTCACAGGTGAATTCTATCAAACATTTAGAGAAAAGCTAACACTCAGCCTTCTCAAGCTCTTCCAAAAAATTGTAGAGGAAAGAAAACTCCCAAACTCATTCTATGAGACCACCATCACCCTGATACCAAAACCAGACAAAGATACTGCAGAAAAAGAAAATTACAATATCACTGATGAATATAGATGCAAAAATACTCAACAAAATACTAGCAAACAAAATCCAACAACACATTAAAAGAATGATACACCATGATCAAGTGGGATTTATCCCAGGGATGCAAGGATTATTCAATATATGCAAATCAATCAATGTGATACACCATATTAACAAATTGAAGAATAAAAACTATGCAATCATCTCAATAGATGCAGAAAAATCTTTTGACAAAATTCAACAATCATTTATGATAAAAACTACAGAAAGTGGGCAAAAAGGGAACCTACCTCAACATAATAAAGGCCATATACAACAAACCCACAGCAAACATCATTCTCAATGGTGAAAAACTGAAAGCATTTCCTCTAAGATCAGGAACAAGACAAGGATATCTACTCTCACCACTATTATTCAACGTAGTTTTGGAAGTCCTAGCCATGGCAATCAGAGAATAAAAAGAAATAAAAGAAATACAAATCAGGAAAGAAGAAGTAAAACTGTCACTGTTTGCAGATGACATGATACTATACAAAGAGAATCCTAAAAATGTCACCAGAAAACTACTGGAGCTAATGAATGAATATGGTAAAGTTGCAGGATACAAAATTAATGCACAGAAATCTCTTGCATTCTTATACACTAATGATGAAAAATCTGAAAGAGAAATTAAGGAAACACTCCCATTTACCATTGCAACAAAAAGAATAAAATACCTAAGAATAAACCTACCTAGGGAGACAAAAGACCTGTATGCAGAAAATTATAAGACACTGATGAAAGAAATTAAAGATGATCCCAACAGATGGAGAGATATGCCATGTTCTTGGATTGGAAGAATCAATATTGTGAAAATAACTCTACTACCCAAAGCAATGTACAGATTCAATGCAATCCCTATCAAATTACCAATGGCATTTTTTATGGAACTAGAACAAAAGATCTTAAAATTTGTATGGAGACACAAAAAACCCCAAATAGCCAAAGCAGTCTTGAGAGAAAAAAAACGGAGCTGGAGGAATCAGGCTCCCTGACTTCAGACTACAAAGCTACAGTAATCAAGACAATATGGTACTGGCACAAAAACAGAAACATAGATTAATGGAACAGGATAGAAAGCCCAGAGATAAACCCACACACCTATGGTCAACTAATCTATGACAAAGGAAGCAAGGATATACAATGGAGAAAAGACTGTATCTTCAATATGTGGTGCTGGGAAAACTGTACAGCTACATGTAAAAGAATGAAATTAGAACACCTCCTAACACCATACACAAAAATAAACTCAAAATGGATTAAAGACCTAAATGTAAGACCATACACTATAAAACTCTTAGAGGAAAACATAGGAAGAACACTCTTTGACATAAATCACAGCAAGATCTTTTTTGATCCGCCTCCTAGAGTAATGGAAATTAACATAAAAATGAACAAATGGGACCTAATGAAACTTCAAAGCTTTTGCACAGCAAAGGAAACCATAAACAAGATGAAAAGCAACCCTCAGAATGGAAGAAAATATTTGCAAATGAATCAACAGACAAAGGATTAATCTCCAAAATATATAAACATCTCATGCAGCTCAATATCAAAGAAACAAAAAACCCAATCCCAAAATAGGCAGAAGACCTAAATAGACATTTCTCCAAAGAAGACATACAGATAGCCAAGAAGCATATGAAAAGCTGCTCAACATCACTAATTATTAGAGAAATGCAAATGAAAACTACAATGAGGTATCACCTCACACCAGTTAGAATGGGCATCATCAGAAAATCTGCAAACAACAAATGCTGAGAGGGTGTGGAGAAAAGGGAACCGTCTTGCACTGTTGGTGGGAATGTAACTTGATACAGCCACTATGGAAAACAGTATGGAGATTCCTTAAAAAACTAAAAATAGAATTACCATATGATCCAGCAATCCCACTACTGGGCATATACCCAGAGAAAACCATAATTCCAAAAGACACATGCACCCCAATGTTCATTGCAGCACTATTTACAATAGCCAGGTCAATGGAAGTTATACAATGGAAGCAACCTAAATGCTCATTGACAGATGAATGGATAAAGAAGTTGTGGTACATATATACAATGGAATATTACTCAGGCATAAAAAGGAATTAAATTGAGTCATGTTTTGAGACATGGATGGATCTAGAGACTGTCATATAGAGTGAAGTAAGTCAGAAAGAGAAAAATAAATATCGTATATTAACGCATGTATGTGGAACCTAGAAAAATGATGCAGATGAACCGGTTTGCAGGGCAGAAGTTGATACACAGATGTAGAGAACAAACATATAGACACCAAGTGGGAAAAGCTGTGGCTGGGTGGGAATGGTGATGTGCTGAATTGGGCGATTGGGATTGACATGTATACACTGATGTGTATAAAATTGATGTCTAATAAGAACCTGCTGTATAAAAAATAAATAAAATTAAATTAAAAAATTTAAAAAAGAGTGAGCCATGTTTCCTTGTCTGTTGACCAGTCCCCTAAATTTTCAGCACATATCTATCTTCCATCATGATCTGATCTTTTACAAATACCAAATGATGCACCAAAGCATGAAGTACTAGTCCCGGCCTCAGTTTCTTCATCTATTAAGTGGGGTGGTTGTGCATGTCCAAAATTACAGGAATGATTTAGTAATTTAAGGTAGAGCAAAACAATGATTATCATGCAGGCATTCAAATGAAAATTACAAAAACTGTGTAATAATATGGAATAATGATCCTAATTCAATGTCGAATAATAGTAGAAAAATATTTTATTTTTACTTCAGTAACCATACAAATATACATAAGTGGAAGACCCTGCAAAAACTGAAAATAACCATTTTAGAGTAGTTTGGTAATGGATGATTTATATAGATAATAACAGCTTGAATAATGGTAGAGTGTCTTCAATTAACAATTAAGTGGTTAGAGTGATTGCTGAGGTTTCATTCAGTGGTAGAATTTCATGATCTTTTGATAAACACATTCTTGTCAAAATGTTCAGCAGGTGTAAATGGGATATGGAGCCCCTCATGGAGATAAAAGATTCATTTTAAAAATCTGGATAAAATGCCTTTATGAAAAAGTATGACTGAAATAGACTTGTTTATTCAACATAGTTTCAAAATAAGAGAAAGCTCTTATGCTCTTGTCTGAATTTTTCCCTTAGGCCAGGAAGTGTTAGGCACCCAAGGTTCCTTCTGTATATCTTTATTACAGATAGTAGCTACTACACTGCACAGGGACTGTGTTTAACTTTCCTAGGAAATCGTAAAGATAGGAATGGGGCTTCACTCCTTTTTAAATCCCCAGAACCCAACACAGTGCTTTTCATACAGAGAAGGGCCAAATTAAATGTTGACTTCAACGATTGAAAGAGAAAAGGAGTATAGGTAGATTAGCATTTTCTCTTAAAAATAGAGGTATTACAGCTGCTCAGGAGCTTGGTGTCCCATCCCAGGGACAGTGTTTTGTTTGTTTGTTTTTCTTTTTCACTTGTTTGTTTTCCCCCCAGCCATCTTCGTATTCACAGCTCACTGGACTATCTTCTTCCTGCTAAAAAAAACATGATTTATATTTCACCTCACAGGCCCGAGGTTTCCCGGGCCAGACTCATTAAGGTTGATAGTGTTACACTTTCCCCTTTCCTGTTTATTGTTTTAGTCAGCATTGCTAACAAACCCCCCTTGCTCATACTGATTGTGTTCATCTTTATAGAGTGTCTTGAGAGGGTCTCTCCTGGGTGACCCCCTTCTCCCACAGAGAACACAAGTCTGTCTAGGCACCTTGGTCCTTGAATCCTCTTCAGGGAAAGGTACTACATTTCCTAAAGCACGTGGATGTATCATTTCTACAGGTCCTGCTGGGGCGCCGGGGGAAGCAGTCCTAGACGGCAGTCCCTATTGGCGTCCAGATACAGAGGCACATATAAAAAGTTTGTTTTTTACTTGTTAATGTTGTTTATGTTGCATCTGTTTTTTCATTACTCAGAATACTCCCCCTATGTTCCCTACCTTTAAAAGTTACCTTGCTACTGGCTCTTTAATCAGCATTAAATATGCCCAAGTTTATCCCATCTAGATACCTCCCTCTCTCTTATTCACCATTCAGTTCCTTCAAAGTGTCCACAATGACTATCTTCACTTTCCCTCACCTTCCAGCACCTCCTCACCCCTCGCTCCAATGGGTCTAGTCTCCCAGAGGCCATCAGTGGTCTCTGCTGCTAAATCCAGCGGACATTTCACTCCACAGATACTCTAAGCTCTCCGCAGCGATGGACACTGTTTCCTCTCCTGCACTGAAAGACGTGCTCTATTTCTTTGGCTTCTCAGAAACCTCAGTCTTTTGTTTTTCCTCCTACTTCTGTAGCCATTACTTCAATGACTTATCTTCTTTTATTGCACCTTAAATATGTGGGCTCTGTTTTCATTTACCTTTTCATTTTACTTTGTCTTCCAGGGCTAATTGATCTGTTCCCAAGATTTCAGAACCCTACATGCTGAAGATGTTCATAGTCTCCAGCAGCACCGTTCACCTGACCTCCAGAAGTAATATTCCATATAGTAAACACCTCCATTCGAACATCCTAGAGGCACCTCAAATTCAACACATCATAAAGTGAATTCGTTATTCCACTCCCCCAAATATGTACCTAATTTGTGCTCTTTATCTCTATCAGTAGTAGGACCATCTACCCACTTACCTGAAATAGAAACCTGGTACTCATCCCCAATTATTTCTCCTCTTCTTCCTTTTACTTTCCTCCCACCCAACTAATCATCAAAAGTTAATTGCTCTTCCTTCCCCCTGTAACACAGCATTCACTTCACATACTGCAGATGCCTTAATCTGGGTTACCATCTTCTTTCACCTGGACTTTTTCCTCCATTCCACCCCTAACCTTAGGAGATATAGTATAATGAGACCGGAAATGCAATCACTAATTTCTTCTTAAAGCTAAATTATTTCCATCAGCCTAAACATGTTAACAATCCTTTGTAGTTATTTTACCTTATTTTTCAAATTGGTTCCAAATTAAAAATGAAGCTAGATACTTAAGAATGTCACAACAGTGCCCACTACACCCTGATATCCTTAATTTTGCAATTGGAGTTTATCTTCTCTCTCATTCACAACTTCACTTCCTTCATGGTATTAATCAAGTAATGCTCAAGAATACATAAAAGTGTTACAAGTGCAGGTGCTGGAGTCCATATGCTTAGGTTACAATAAGTACTGTGTGACTTAGGGTAAGATATTTAACACCCCTGGGCCTTAGCTTACCCATCAGTAATAGGAGGATATGAATAGTGTCTACCTCAAAGATTATTGTGAGGACAAAATTTGATAATACAAGTATAGGGCTCAGGTAAATGCCTGACACATAGCAAACTCTGTTGCCTTTTCTATTATTATTTTAGTTGGCTTATCTCTTGCCCTTACAATTTTTTCTGAGTCAACTGTTCATGACCAACATCGAATTGCCCTCCTTCTGTCACCAGGAGCACCCTTTCTGGCATCGCCTCTTTTCCTCCAGGTCAGCTTCGTCCCTGTACCCAAAAGCAGACTTAATAATCTTCACTTTAGAAGGTGAGGAAAAAAAAGTTCGGGAACAGAAGTGATTGCCACAGTTACAGAATAAGCGAATGGCAGAGATGGAACCAGATCCCAGGAGCCCATAACTTTGCATTCAGGACTCTTCTCATCCCCTGGGAGAGACCTTTCTATCCTTGTTGAACATAAAATGTTTTCATATGCCCTGCACAAAGCATTATTTCTAGACAAGATCAAAGGGTGGCTGTAAAATGATGAGTCTATCCTGCCATGTTATCTCCATTCCGAGCAATAAAAAAACTCCCTAAAATATCCTGGAAAAACTTTCTCTAGAGAAGTCATTCCCACTACTTCCCTTCCATATCACTTCTTTCTTTTTTGTTACCTCAGAGCATTTTACTTAGTACAATTCAATAAAATTATTTGTTTCTGTGTCTCCTTTCACTCACACACCCCCAACCAGTAGATTATGAGCTCTGTAAAGGGGAGGACATCTCATTAATCTTTAAATTTCCAATGCCTAACATGGGGCCTATCTCATGGAAGATAATTCCATAAACACGTATTTTATGAATTAGTAAATATGTGCTCTCACTGGGTCAAAACACAATGTATTTGAAAAATGGCAGCATCCCAAGGGAATGTTTTAGATGCTTCTACACAAGTCAGAATAAATTACAACTTGCATGAGATTAAATCTAGAACAGTTGGTTTTCATGGCAGGACACTTTAATCTGCAAATCAGAATTCCCAACAAAAAGTGGCTCAGATATTAAGGGTACCATTTATAGCTTATTTCACAAGAAGTTCAAAAGTAAATATCCCTCAGCATCAATGAACCAGAGGAAAGATAACAAGGATATAGAAAACCCACTTTCTCCTTTGTGAGGCATAACTCAAACTGCCTTACCAGGTTTTTCTCTCCTCTTTTTAAACTTCCATGAGACTTCCTCCTAATACTATTTGTCTGTAACCAGCTTCTGTTCTATGCCCATAGCTCACCTTCTCAAGTAGATGTAAAAATGGTCAAAGGGGAGAATAGGGTCTTACACATATTTGTATCTGTCACTGAGGTATTTATTATGCCCTGGTAGGCACCTACAGCTTAGTCATCATTTGAGTAGTTGACTGATTCAAAGTTCTACTCATGTCCTTCCCACTAAAGATTTCCACAGAGATGCAATGCATGCTCCCTGGTGTGGAACACAGGCTTGAAGTGGGAAGGGGGTATATTAAATTGCTTATCCAGCAAACTAACTCAAACCCACTTGCATTTTCTTGGTTCTCTGAGGTGTTACTGCATGAGTCCGGTGAGCATGCATTTGAAGTGAGTTCCTCAGTCATGCCTTTATGCTGCCAACATGGCTACAATTTTATCTGGATGGAGTTGAAGCCTTGTTGATTTAATCTAGAAATTTATTTCTGACAAACAGCTGAGTAGCGTTTGTCACTGTGTTTGGAATCCAAAGTCAAGACTGAGAGTCAGTGTCATCACTGTTTGGGTAGTAGTGAACAACAAATGTGGTTTATTTCCATCATAAATTGTTATTTGTTAGTTTTACACTGTACATAAACCTATAGGCTAAACAATGGAATGTTTTACACATTTTACAAATAAAGACATGAACACTCTGGAATGAGTACTATGTTTTGGCATCCAGGTTTGAGTATTTTATTCAGAGGATCTGTTCTCTTTAATCTAGACATTTTCCTCACTTATATCAATCAATAGAGCAAAAATTAAATATACGTGCCATCAAAACTCCCCTCTTCTCTTGGCAGATATTTACTAGAGGACACTACTCTTAGCCTCACATCTCACAGATTCCCTGACAGCCTCGTCAGGGAAGTTATGTGAGACAACACATAACAAGTGTGGGATTTAGTGTACACATTCTGTCAATGAACAGAAAAGTAATTCAGAGCCCCTGCCCCCTAAAGAATTCAGCTTTCTTTAATATTTACCAACTGAAGTCGATTTGGAAGTAAAGTCCCCACGTGGAGAAGCCAGAGACTCTAATCACATTACCACAACATTTTTCAAACAACTGGCTGTTTCCACCGTAACCAAACATTATTTAGGCTGAAGGCTAACCAAACATACATGTTTTACCTCACCTTGAACATTAATAAAATTGCATGAATCAAGAAGGGGGATTGCAACTTCGTAACCTCCCAGTCCTCTGTGAGGTTGGTACCCATATACAGTTAAGCAACTGCTACGGCAAATTAATCCTGGAGAAATCAACTGGAGGTTAATTCACTGGGTAATTAATTATTTGTTTTGTACCTGAGGATTTAAAGTAGAATTCAAAAGTATACACAATATAATACAATGCATTTACCGGAAATGGAACACAAATTTGTCTTGAAGCTTTCAAGAGAACTGCAATAAAAAAAGAGAAGCTAGCAGTCACCTCACTTAGTGTCTAGAAGATAAAACCCAAGCTAGGTGCACAGAAGGGGATTCTTTTGGTATTAGGAGCAGAGTCCTCATGGAAAAACACTCTCATGTAGTGAATAATGTCTTTTAAAAAATACATTCACATCTTAAATACAAATACATTCCCATTATGAAAGCATTAATGATTTTCAAAGGGCTGTTTCTTGGAAATCTCTTGACATTGACATGGCACCAAAGTTTAACACAGCATTTTCTGTGGTACTGCTGCCATTACTTGCATAAATAAGTTAGGCAATGGATCAGGAAATTAGCAAGCTACATTTGTTTATCAATTCTCAGGGTAGCCTGCTGCATCGTTTGTGTTACAGCTTAGAGGTGCGCAGAAAAATGGAAGAGATTTCTCTTTTTTAAAAAAATACTCTAAAATTAGGGGACAGATGGGCTATTACTTATAATGCTCTGGCTTTTTGAAAAGCTTCCTAAGATTTCTTGGACCCAGAAACTGTACCTATCAAAGTATCCTGAAGTAGAGATACAATTATTTAGAAACTTTGGCAGGGGAAAAAAAAACTGTTTTCACTAAAATGGCAGTTGTATCTAAATTTATATAGTCTGGCTGTGTTATTGACCAAATCACTACATAGATTTTTTAGAATTTCTATACCCTCTGCCAATATATTAGCTTCTCCCAGGGCATCAATTACTGCAAGCCATTTTTTGGAAGGTATTCAGAGACGGCTATCCTAACAGTTCAGTAATCTGTATCCTCACCCAATGCAATCTGTTATTTCTATAACCCCTATATGTGTAGTAAATTTCACTGAAATATATCGAATATTACAGAAGATATGCCAATTTGATAAGTTTGCTTAGCTTCCATTTTGTCTCAAGATGAATGACTGTGTTAAAAATAAAGAGACATCTTGATATCCTATTATGAAGTACACAATTTCAGCAAAATAAGTCAACGTAGAACAAAACTATACCAAAACAAAAAGTTTCAATAAAGTTGAAAGAGAGCAACTACTCCAGCAGAAGGAAAAACAAAAAACAAAAAACTGAACTGCCTCCTGATCAAAAGGCACTCCTTTTATTAAAACTCCAGCAAGATTGTACACTCAAAGCTCTCTGGGCTTAGGCCAACTTTCCTTACTGTGTAAAAGCCCATATTCCCCTTTCTATGACAACATTCTTACTATCCCCAGAAAAAGTCCTGTGGTAGAGTGTATCTTCCAAGAGGGCTACAGCGATGTCTCGTATCTCATGTGTTCTGCAGTGTAATGGTGTTCCTCCCCAACGAGAGGTGGAGTCTATTTCTCCACCCCCTTGAATCTGGATGGACCCTATGTCAGCTTTGATTGACAGAATAGGGCAAAGTGATGCTGTGCCCATTCCTGGCATAATCCTTAATTAATCTGCCATCTTCCAACTCTTGCCTCTTGGAGCCCTTGTATGAAGTCCATGCTACTCTGATAGAGAGGTATTTGGAGGGGTTCCCAGGATCCAGACACATGAGTGAAATGCCAGCCATACTGGACATCCAGTCCAGTTGAGCCTTCAGATGATCCATCCCCAGCTATTCTCTGAGTACAATTGCTTAAGACATTCCTAGTGAAAACTCCCCAGTGGAGCCTGATCAACCCACAGAATCATGACAGAAAGTATTAAATTGTTTTTTAAGCCATTAAGTTTGGGGGTAATTTGGAACAAGCCAAATTTTCTAGCTCTATCCATGTTCTTATTCCTGTTCCAACTGCTTGGAATTGGGATTACATTCTTTTCTATTTCTGCCTTTTAAATTCTCATTCAGTCATCAAAAGTTGACTAACTCAATCCCTCTAGCCAGCACTAACCTCTCTCTCCTTTCTAGGCCCATAATAATTTGTCCATATCTCTGTTCTATGAGCTTCCACTATCATAATATATAGAACACAGACTCTACATTTATGGATTCATTAATTCCAAAATATTTTTTGACTGCTTCCCATGTTCCAAGCAGAAATGAATGCAGTAGACTGCCAGGTCTCAAAGAAATTATTGATTAGTGGGAGTGACAGATATAGACAAGATGTAGATTGGTGATTGTAGTACACACAGAGCTTCACAGAAACACTGAGAAGGGATGGCAGGAAGGGAAGGAATTAGAAGAGCCTTCAGGGAATAAGAGAGCCCACTTCAAAGAGATAAGAAGAACGTTCTCTATAAAGGGGACCAAATGCACAAGCAAATTTCCCAGAGATGAGAGGCAACATTGTACTTCTGAGAAACCATAGGTATTTCTGTGTGACCCAGGTGTAACCAGGAATTCTTTAGGGGTTAGAATACTGAAGGGGAAGGGCACAGATTACAGAGAGCCTCTACACCACGTTAGAGAACTGAGACCCTAGGGAGAACCTCTAGAGTTGTAAAGAGAATGTCATTGTCTGGTAAGAGCAATGATTTATTTTCCTGACATTTACATGGAGGGTGACAATGAAGAGGGCAAGTCTGAGAGAAGAGAGAGTTCCATTAGGCATCCATGGCAATAGTCCATCTCAGAGATGGCAAGAACCTACTCAACAGATATGGTCATGGTGATGGCAAAGAGAATTAATCTAACCTAACTCATGCATCTATAAGAGGAAAAACTAAAACCTCAGAAGGATAAGAGCATTTCCCCATGCTGTGACAATAGATCAGGGCAAAAGTTGAGATAATATTTAGGTTAACTGATTCTTCACTTCCTCCATTCTATTAAAAT
The DNA here is from genome assembly GCF_949774975.1 of Lagenorhynchus albirostris. Classification (NCBI taxonomy): domain Eukaryota; kingdom Metazoa; phylum Chordata; class Mammalia; order Artiodactyla; family Delphinidae; genus Lagenorhynchus; species Lagenorhynchus albirostris. Next base: position 31,837,634 of record NC_083108.1, on the reverse strand, counting down.
AATATTTCCAACCTCCTAGACTACTCACTCTTCAATAAGAAAGTTACTCACTCTTGATAACTTTGATAACTTGATAACTTACTATTCATCTTTATATTTCTTACAATATGTAGTGCAGATCCTTATAAACAGTCAGTGCTGGAAAGTATTTATTGACTTTTGTTGATGTTTAACTCACATTCTGATGACAGTAGTATAATAATGTATATCATATTACTGTTACTGATAGTCTTTCCAAAAAAATTTAATGAATGTGTAGCAATTTTAAAAGACATAATTCTGATTTAAAGAGTGGACATTTTGGTAGAAATTATGTGTCATGGTATTTTTAATAAAAGTATTTACTCACTCACATTCCTCCCATCTGTAAGTATAAATCCTCTTCCTTTGCTAAGGATCAGCTGAGCACCAACTTCAGAGGGGTCCTGATCCTCTGAGTTCACAGCCATCTGTGAGCCATCATGTCTTCTCAAGCTCCCATGACATAAAATTTCTAGGGCACTTTAGAACTTTATTCATTCTTTCTCATATTTTCTATGATGGTGTCATATATGTTTATCTTGTTTCCTCAATGAAATTGTATCATTGTGGTAAGAAAGGCAGTGAACACACTTCCTGATCCTTTCTTTGCACACAGGAAGAACACAGAATACAGTTAGAAATATTTGACCAGGCAGTTTATAAAAGAGCTTTGAGTTTACCCTTGCCTTCAATGTATTTGTAAACAAAGACACATGAAATAATTACAGAGTAACATTTAAAGGAAATAGGCTTGATGACAAATTGGGGAAAAAATGTTGAACAAATTATTATAGTATTTTATTGTATTTATATTCTAATTGACTAATGATAATAATAATGCCTTATAAGGCATTATGTTTACATGTTTTGCAAAGTCCTTTTATAACTCATTTACTTCAGAAAAACTTATACTAAGGAACATAGAGTAATTGAAAAACATTGACATTATATACCAAGGAACGAATTACAAACTTTAATCTGTCAAGGAAGACTTCAGAAGTAATTGTGTGCTAAAGTGAAGTTTTCTAGAGTGAAAATGATATCATTTTACTTTGTCTATGAGATCTATAAAGAGTGATTTCTCTCCAAGGGAATAAGCAGGGACTTAAAGATGTCAAAAGATGATTGCAAACTTGACATGGAATCCTGAAAGGCAACTAAAAGCAAAATGAAGACAAAAAATATTTTTCTCCACTATCACTGCTCTGAATCTAGAAGAAAATTATTGTATCCTCTTCGACAAATAAATTTGATTTCTTAGAAAAAGAATATTATTGAACATGTAAGAGTCAGCCAGTTCCATTATCTTTCTCCTTACACACTCTGCCTTGGTGACTAATGAAATGGGCCAATAACTATTTTTCTCTTTTCAGGGTCTTCTCTGCATAGAGTTTGGGAGCTCACCTAGCTAACCACTGGGGATGGCCAAAAACAACAAATCAGGTAAAGGCAGAGAGCTGGATGAATCAGAGAGATATGTCACAGGTCTTTTAGTATAAAAATATTTTTAAATAATAGATCATGTTATAGTTCTTTGGGTCCGTTTCCTACCACAAAAGCACGGATTGCCTCTTGTGCACAGAGTCCAATAAAAATCAGGTAGTAGATTTCCAGTACATGAAATATACTGTACTATATTTTTCCATGTTTTTTAATTCAATTTTTATGAGCCTCTGTGGTTGAGGGAACTATGGCTAAAGGAACAGGGATTTCTGGGTATTTTAACTGCAGGCTGATATAAGATCATAAAATTATAGGGATGGAATAGACCTTGGGAATCAACTTGTCCAATTCCTCTCATTTCATAGGAAATTGAGGTCTAGAGAAGTACTTTCCAACTATGTACATACCATGACAACATAGAAAGTGAACCCATTTTTATGTCACAGTGAGATAATTTCTAAAGGTACTCATGGCTAAAGGTGACCATATGGGGTCACTGGCTTCCCTTAGCCCTTCTGGTCCACCATGAAGTCTATGGGGATAAATATCTTGACACTTCAGTGTGGCCAAGTGCACATCAAGGGGGAGCTCTGGTCTAGAGTCCACACATTCAAACAGCAGATTTATAGAAGTAACATCTGAATTTCTGACTCTGCAGAAGATTCTTTTCTTTATTTTTTTAAATAAATTTATTTATTTATTTATTTGTTTGTTTGCTTGATTGTTTATTTATTTTTGGCTGAGTTGGGTCTTTGCTGCTGCGCGCGGGCTTTCTCTAATTGCAGCGAGCAGGGGCTACTCTTTGTTGCGGTGCACGGGCTTCTCATTGCGGTGGCTTCTCTTGTTGCAGAGCACAGGCTCTAGGCATGTGGGCTACAGTAGTTGAGGCTCGCAGGCTCTAGAGTGCAGGCTCAGTAGTTGTGGTGCAGGGGCTTAGTTGCTCCGCAGCATGTGGGATCTTCCCAGACCAGGGCTCAAACCTGTGTCCCCTGCATTGACAGGCAGATTCTTAACCACTGCACTACCTGGGAAGCCCCTCCAGGAGGTTCTTGTATTATCTTGGCCAATTGGTCAAGGGCAGTTGTAAGTAATAGGATTGTCCAGAATCGGGTTTGTGGGATGCAAATTGTGGTTGCCTGGAACCACCATTTGCAGGCAAAACTGGAGAGTTCCAGTTTTCTTATGCATATCTATTTAGCGTCTCTACTTTTCAGATCCTTCCAAGATCTCCGACCTTATAAAATGGCAAATTTAAATCACTGCTCTATCTCACTCTCCCTTCCTCATCCACTAACTTTCATAATCTAAAGAGAACTGTGATTTTTGCAATAGAAAAAAATGTTAATATGAATAACTGCTACAAATTCCATACACACACACCACACACATAAAAACAAAAACACTCATAAACGTCTATGCTGAAATAATTCAAATTCTATGAGGTTGCAAGCATCTTACTTATTATAACTTCTCAAAATTTTATTTCACTGTACCAGTTTCTTTAGCACTTAGGCTGAGACAAGGTGCTTGCTGAGTCCAAGGGTGGTCAGATCTCTGCCTCTGTAGCCTTCCTTAGCTGGACTCAGAAAACCTGAAAGGCATCTAAACTGTTAACTTTGTGCTTTTTCATATTACACGTATGTGAATCATGCTTCACTTTTATGTGGTGTTGTGGTAGTGACAAAATCAGAAACACCAAGATGGCTGAGCAGTCGTGTTAGTAACATTCTGCTCATTAGCCTTTCTCCTCTGTCATGTCTGGTTCCACACTGAATTCTTTTCTGAGCTCTGAAAGAGAGAGAGAGAGAGAGAGAGAGAGAGAGAATGTGCCCACTTATGAAATATTTTCTTGTATGTTGCACACTTGAGAATGTAACAAGATGTCTCTCATTCCATTAAAAATTATTACTTTAGTAAATTCCAGGTTGAAAACAAGTGACTACAGAATGATTTTTTTAAAAACATTTGGAAACCTTGTTTTTTAAACAACTCCATTTCCTTTGCACAGAGAAAACCTCAACTATTTATTTCATTTGACTACTTTTTTAATCTCAGTTTTTATGAGGACACTAATGACCCTCACAGATTGTTACCCTCCAGTGAAATTAACAGAGCTTTGGCAGCGGCTGGATTCCAGTTGAAGAGTTCTGAAACTCACTGTAAATCTTGTTTTTTTGTTCTTCAAACTAGGCTTTGCCATCTGCCTTATGAATTGAATTTTTGTTGCGGTATTTCACATGATCTAAAATATGGTTATTGCCATCCATAAACTGAGGTTCCTGGAGAGTATTAATTAAGTCCAAAATATTGCACCAATGTGCACAGTGAAATACAACAAAAATGTCATAGCGTGACCATCATTATAACTCTCTATGAATTCCATGATTACTGTTCTCTCAAAACCCAGAGACAATTTGGCTGTAGCAGGCAAGGAGGTTAAATCTGAAGACTTAAATTCAGGTGTTTGAGATAAATTGAAACAGACCTTATTGCTCCCAAACAGTCTCCTGGAAATAATGGCATCTTGACATTTTATCAGTCACTCAAGCGGTCATTCTCAGCTGTATCAGCTGGAGCTTGAAGGATAGAGCCGTAAAGAAAGGACTGTCAGCCATAAACATTCCTCAAAACCATGAAAACTACAAATGAGAGCTTAAGTAATGGAGGACAAAATACCCTTGATATTTCAACAATTACCTGCAACAACAGGCTTTGTTCATAACTGTGGTCATTTTTTCAAAAGACTTACTTGTCAGGCCCAGACTGAGGTAAAGGGAGAGAAAAAAGAGAAGAGGGAGGAAGGTAAGGGTGGATACGATGCCTATAGGTTAAAAAATGAACTTGAGTTGGCTGCATATTTAAGCTTATGGGAATCATTCAACAGCAATAAAATAAAAATTAAAAAAAAATTAAAGATGAACCTGAGGACATTAATATCATTAAGCTTGTAGTGAAGCTTTGAGATCATTAGAAAGGTATTTACACTGCTCAGCTGTTTCCTGTGTGGCTATTCCTGATGTCAAGTTACAGAGGAGAAAAATAGAAGAGAATACATTACAGGGAAGTGAAGATTTTAGTGGATAAGAGTGTAAGTGTGGGAAGGCAAAATGAATTTAACTTCATTACACCTCAGGAACATATCACTGTGCTGTGGAAGGAGAAAGTCTAATTTTAAATGGACTTGGTGCTATTAACTGGGCAATTGGGACCCAAGAAAACTAAATGAAATTGAGAATACAACACAACCGGGTCACACAAACTCAAGAGACAGCAAACCTGGAAAGGTTAAATGCCCTAGAAATTGCATTTGTGGAGTTTCTCAACACAAGAGATTAATGGTTACTCAAAGCAATGGATAAATATTAGCTGAAGACCATTAGCCGGATCCTCCAGGCTTATCAGATCAATTTTAAATAGGTTTATCTTGGACTTTTCTAACATTTAATGAGGAACAAATTGTTTTTTTTTTTTCCCTGTTTCCTCTACCCATGTTGACTTTTTGATATTACCTAGGAGAGAACAATTAAAATAAATGGGTCTGTGACAAAGAGTTAATTTGCTTGTCTCTGATGCAATTGGAAAAGGGTAATTTTATGATTGTTTCCTCCTATTACACAGTTTATCATAAGTATTTAGATTGAATAGTAGATTCTTTAGATAAGACAAGAGTTTGAATGGTTATCTGGCTCTTTCTGCAGCCCACCTAAACAATCTCAGATTGACATGACTCTACCTTCTTTTTAATAGCTTTCAATCTATGTCAATCAGAATCAAAATGTCAGTCAATTCTCTTTATATTTAACAACAGCAAATGAAAACAAACACAAAATATATATTATTGTCTATCTGGCACCAGTCACTGTGCTAGGAGTGGTAGGGAATTCAAAAACACATAAAGCCCAAGTCCTTATCTTCAAGAAGCTTAGCACCTACAAATCTAATTCACTCATGTGGTATAAGCCCATTTCTTCTGTCTCTAGGAAAAATGGGGAGAAGTGCAATTATTTTATTCCTAGCTTCTTGATTGCATGCAGGGAATATTGCAGTCCAAAGCTTCCTAATTAGGCGTTAATAAACCACTGGGGGGAAACAAGGGAGTAGTACCTGAAGACTGAAGAGATCAAATGTCAGCCTTGTGGCCTGGGCTTCTGCCTCAGTCAGCCTTTCTTTGTCTCTTATCTTAGCCTTAAGGTATAATTTTGTTCCCCCACCTACTATGTGGCCTTTCTGACCATTCTTGAAATCAAAAGACTATGAGATGTAAATTTGTCTCTTAAAATTTACTTTCTTTTTTTTAAAAAAAAACATTATTTTCTATAGTTACACTCTGAAATTCAGCTGTAAGAACTCTGTGATACCTCTCTAAATCGTTTCATAGGCAGCAAGTAAAGCAATACAAGTATTCAATCAAATGCTACAATTTTGAAAGTAGCAAGTGACATTTCTGCTTCCTTCAATGAACCATGCATTTTGCCTTCATTAAAAGAATCACTTCTTTTATTCTATGTCAGTGGCTCATAATAAGACATCAATAGAGTAGTGTTTATATGTTGCAGCTTGGCTGACCTGTAAAACAACTTCTCATAACCCCAATATTTCCCTTTGTGAACAGTACAGCATGAAATATCCTAGTCCCACCCATACAGAAGGCTACAATGTCACAACGAACAAGTGTGCATGGTGTGCATACACACTTTTCATAGACTTAGGACTGTCCCTAGATTTGAATCTGAGTACATTTTTGGTCTGAAAACACAGGTCAAGAGTAAAGGAAGATTTAAGAAGATTATTTCATGAGAGAACAAAAAACAAATCTCCTCCAGTAGTCAGAAAAGAGAAAAGAAATGTGTCCCTTCTCGTATCAAATAAATGGAATATTACAAGTCTTAGCAATAGTGACATTTTGTTCACAGTGGAGGCTCTACATGGGGAAATTCAATTGGGGTAAAAGGGTACTGAAATAAAGAACTTTATACTCTCTATTTCTCCACCTCTCTCTCTCTCTCCCCCTTCGCCCCCACACACAACAAAAACAAAAAGAAAAAACACACAATCTCTCTGTTTTTACAATAAGTATGCATAATTTTGTGTTTTAAAAAGTTAAAAAGAGGTTTTCCCTGGTGGCACAGTGGTTAAGAATCTGCCTGCCAATGCAGGGGACACAGATTCATGCCCTGGTCCAGGAAGATCCCACGTGCCATGGAGCAACTAAGCCCATGCACAACTACTGAGCCTGTGCTCTAGAGCCCGTGAGCCACAACTACTGAGCCCACGTGCTATAACTACTGAAGCCCGTGTGCCTAGAGCCGGTGCTCTGCAACAAGAGACGCCACTGCAATGAGAAGCCCATGCACCACAACGAAGAGTAGCCCCTGCTCGTCACAACTAGAGAAAGCCCACACACAGCAGCAAAGACCCAATGCAGCCAAAAATAATAAAATATATAAAGTAAATAAATTCATTAAAAAAAGTTAAAAAGAGGGCAGAAATCTCAATTTCTAATACATAGTTTGCTTTCAATAGACATGTTTTAAACCTATATTTTTCAAAAGGAAGTGTGTCCAGTATTTATTCTCCCCTGTACCTTGCTGTTGAACATAAATCCCCTTCGTTCTGCTCATAACAGAAAAGAAAAAAAAACTATGAAAATCAATGGGTGCCCTAAAAATTGCTTGGGACCCATAATCCGTATTTCCCTTCCACCCAGATCATCCATTTGCATTTCTTTGTTTAGCTCATTTTGGAATTCTCAGTTCCATACCCTGTCTTCAAAATTTGCCTCTGGGCCACTTTGGTTCAGATGATCCTCTGGCTTCCCAGTCTGGATCTTCAAATTTCCACTTCACCTACTGTAAACGTTTTGCTTGAATCACTTGATTATCTAGGCCAGAACTCCAAGCTTCTGTCTCCAACTCTGGGAAACACCAAGACTGAAAGATCTAGCTCTTTAAATCATCTCCTTCTTCACCCAGAGGAACATAAATCAAGTTAGCTGGAGAGTAGATTAGTCAAAATAATAATAATTATTGCTATTTTCATTATTTTAAAAAAAGAGAGAGAAATTCAAATCTAAAGGGTAAGTCAGTTAGTAGGAAAGATGACAGAACCTAACCTGAAAAGGAAGGAATCCAACAAAAGAGGTAGAAAGCAAGGAGCATTTCAAGGCAGAGAGAGGAATTAAGCTACTTAATCTGTCAGTCCTCACCCAAACACTAAGGACACTACTGGATATGGCCTCTGGGTAAAGAGTATTTCTCAGCCCACCTGAGTAACAAGTGAGGTGATGGGACCTCCTTGTTTCTCTTCTCTATTTTCTTCCCCCACTTCGTATTTATACCTGTTTCTCTTTTTTGTCTATCTATTCAGACAAACAAGTATGAATAAACCAACTCCTAAATTTTATATAGGAGTAACTATATAGGAATAACAAAGAAGAAGAAAATTCTGTCCTTATGCTTAAGGAAATTTGTCTATAAATGGGGATACATGATTTATACTTGTATTAATAAGTAACTGAAAAAAGAAATCTCTGCTTTCTCTATAAGAGTCTGATAATGAAGAAACTTTGTGGAGTGTTTGGTTATGCAAAGAAAGGCCAAGACCTGAATTTGGAGATAGGGTCAGAAGGGAGCTGAATTTCTTTGCATAAGAAAATGGGGGAGAAATATTTGATCCTCTTGGGATCAGAGTAGAAAAGAAAGGAGGAGGGAGGAGAGAGAATGACTCAGCAACTTAGAAAAGTATGGGAAGGACTCTTGTTGAGGACCAGGGTTATAAGATTTTGCTTTGCTAGGATACAGAATCCATTACTCTCTCCAAACTTTCAATACAGTCTGCAAAATTTGAAAAACAAAAATAAAAAACCTGGTATTTTTGTGGAAATCAGAGAAATGAGCTAAGATCGATGCTTGGATAGAGGCCCAGTGGAAATAAACAAGGAGAAAACAAACATGGGAAATCTGGAATTCAGAGGAGACAAGAAGTTAGAGCCAGACATGTACCTTAATATCATGACCCTTGAAGTCTTGAAAATCTTGGGGAAGGCAAGGGACTTTACACAGGGCATAGAACAGGAATATAGGCTAACCTAGATCTCAAGAAGAAAGGAAACCAGAGCTGACATCTGGGTTCTCCATATAACTAGTCATAAAATGTAATATGTATGTGAAATATGTAATACACACCAAAAAAAATTTGCTAGGGAGAATGAAGAAATCAAAGCAGGTAGAGGATCAGGAAAATATTTTAGAAAAGGTAGAGTTCAAAGAATGAACTTCATCCTGATCTCACTAGCTAATATGAAATATGTCTACTTTATTATAATGTTAGTGCACTATCATTTGGAAGATGTGTCTTAACGTCAAAGGTTTTGTAAAGACACCCAAAGCCCTAGGGACTTGTCGCATTTAACCCAAATCAAAACACAGGGGAAAACACAATTTCATCCAAGGGTGTCCCAGGAGAGTTCTAGTTTTTTTTTTTATCTTTTCACGCAGGGTCTAATGCTAGAGGTGTCTTTCCTATGAATTCCTCACATAGAAAAGGGAGAGTGCTATCTTACTATTTCACTTGCTTCTTATCTGGGAGAAGCATAGCTGTCAGATGTCCTTGAATCTCACTTCTGACATTGACTAGCAGTGTGACCCTGTGAAAGTTACTTGACTCTTCCGAGTCCCAATATTACCATCTATAAAGTGAAAATGAGAGCAGCTACTTCATAATATCACTAAGAGAATTACATGAGACCTTGCAGCCTGGTGACTATAGTTAACAATACTACATTGTATACTTGAGACCTAATTAAACTTAAAAGCTTTTACACAGCAAAGGAAACCATAAAATGAAAAGACAACCCACAGAATGGGAGAAAATATTTGAAAATTATTATGACAGTAGAACTTTAACATTCTCACAAAAACAACAAAATGGTAATTACATGAGGTATAGGATGTGTTAAGTAACCTTACTCTGGTAAACATTTCCCTATATATATGTGCATCAAATGATAACATTGAATACCTTAAACTTACATAATGTTATATGTCAATTATATCTCAATAAAGCTAGAAAAAAAATCTCTTCAGTTCTAAGCATTTCTTTAAACAACTAGACATATATGGGGAGGCAGAAGAGGGGGAAATACAAGAGTCTTAGTTTCCATTTGCTGACAATCCAGTAACAATGGTTAAGGATTCCTGAGGACTCTTCTTGCCAGGCATTGTGCAATGTGCACTGCATTTATTATTTCCTTTCATCTTTATAACTACACTGTGAAGTATAGACTATTATTCCTATTTTACAGATGAGAAAAACCAAGGCCTAGAGAAGCTGAGTAATTTGCTCAAAGTCATTTCAACTAATTAATCCATAGCAGAGACAGGAACTGGACAAAAGCAGTCTAGCTTAGAGCCTAAATTCTTCACACCCACTCTTCTGTCTTTTTTTTGTACTATATTTACATAGCAAAACTATAACCACATTTACTTCTAAGGTAATAGATTAATCTATTGTTCATTTTATGTTGTTACAGCTGGAAATCCTTAAGAGCTCCCTCTCAACCATTGAGGAAGGGTAAAATGCAGGCAATTTATTAAAGTCCCTCCTATTTTGCCTCAGAAAATATCTAACAGCTATCGACAGACCTCTAGGTAGCTCACTACCACTCACCAAGCCATTAGCTACCAGAAGTTAATTCTATTCTTATTTCCCCAACTCCTGTCCCTTGTACTGGTCACCCTAGAGCTTCCACTGGCTCTGAAACTGTTCTCTTGGCTCCATGCTGAGCAACTGAAGGCCAGCTCTGCCCACTTCCCAGGCCACACTCCCAGACCTACCCAGTCAAATTCTACCCTCCTCTCACCAATCAAGAAGGGAAGTGCAGACATTGAGCCAATTATGAGCCACGAAAATGAATTCAGCCTAAATTTGTAGTCAGGAATGACTTTAACAAATTAAATTCAGCCTAAATTTGTACTCAGGAATGACTTTAACAAATAAGTGACCCCATCTCCTACCCTTAATGGAGAAACTGAAATTGCCCAATCAGTGGAATATGTTGTCTCCTTTTGCAAACAAATAATCTATTTTAAGATTTTTTATGCCTTCAGGGTTCTCTTTTCTGGGTCACAAATAATAAAGCGCACAAAGTTTGATTCATTTCTATCATGGTTCTGGGGATGTTAAAAATCACATTCTGCTTTTAATAGCTTCTCTATCAATACAGGTAGTAACCTCTTACCCAGCCTCTGTCTCTAACTGCTATTCCTGCCAGTCTGTGTTAACTGTGGAAACAATTCACTTGTGTGAATTCATTTATTAAATGCTGAATACAGCTAAGTGGTTTGCAGAATATATACAGCATTAGCACTTTGTGAGATTCACTGTGGTTTTGTAAATTGATGACAAGAATAATGCTTTACATTTATGTAGTTCTTGATATTTTTCAAAGGACTTTTTGTGTTCATTATCTCATTTGATCCAAATCTACCTTTCAAGAGATGTAGAATAAATATCATTCTGCTTATTTTATATATTTTTTTAAATGAGGGTCAGAGAAGTTAAGTGACTTATTCTGGGTTAGATAACAAGCTTCATCAGTGTCTGTTTGGAACTGGGGGCCCCCTAATTAATTGTACATTTTTTTTAATTGTAATACAGAAAAATGCAAACAAAAAACAAAAACTATGTGCCAACTACACACAATTAATAAATGTTATCATTTTGTCACGGAAGGAAGGAAAGGAGGATGGGAAGGAGGGAAGGGTACTTCTAGCTGGCTGGTTCACAAAAGGGATAGAATTTCATCTCACTCTTGAAGGGGAGTTGAAATGTTAATGGCTAGTTAGAGAAGGAATTGGCATAAGCAACAGTGTGGGTATATGACCATCTAAAAACATGCAAGCTGAGTTTATGAAACAATGGGTTCAAAAATTTGACTAGAGCAGAAGAATCAAGTAGGAGAATTAGTAACAAGTAAGCCAAGATCAGATGATAGAGAATCTTGAATACCAGCCTAAAGAGTTTAAGGCTATTCATATGTGCATAGCTGAATACTAACATGTATTCTCAAGTCAATCCATTAATCTCAACAATTACTACTAGGCTCAGTGCTGGGCAAAGTAAAAAGGGCTTTAGGCAGTGTGATCTTTGCACCCGAGATCCTACTCCCACTTTTAAACGCTTTTACCCAACTTTTGATCTGAATGCCCATAGTGCCAGTTTCAATCAAAAGTGTCAATGCTTGACCATTCTTTGTTGGGAAGTATTTCCAAGAAGCCTATGGGTAATATCTCAAATAACTAAAATCCATTTCACTGGTTACATAAATTACCAAGAGTTTTTTTTTTTTCATTGCAATCAAGCAGTTGAACTTAAATATTAAGAAAATGCAAAAATAACATGACAGTGAAACATGTGCCCTCATATATTTCTTTCAGGTGCACTGAATTGGGCGATTGGGATGGACATGTATATACTGATGTGTATAAAATTGATGACTAATAAGAACCTGCAGTATAAAAAAACAAACATACAAACAAATAAAACAACTAATACTAAGCTTTCTTTGGGTTATTTGTATGGAAATATGTTAATATAAATGTTTCAGACATTAAGTGAAATTTCTAAAAATCTTATATGTTCTGGTATTAAAAAAAAGAAATATAGGGAACTTCACATGTATAATTTACAAGTTCCTAGTATCCATATTAATAAAGTTTAAAGAAACATGTGAAATTCATTTAAAAAATGCAAAAAAACATAACAGTGAAACATGTGCCCTCATATATTTCTTTAAATAAAAAAAGCATTGGGCTCCATATCCTGTGAGACTCATTACATTTAGGTCAACTCCAGCAAGTTCTTGTTCCCCATCTCCATCCTTGGTGATGAGAATGCATGTTGGTTGAGAAAAAGAATGATGAGATTCTGTAGAAATTCCTTGGTAAAAGAATATTGAATTACGCTCCCTGCGGCCTACTGACTACATCAGAATTTTTCAGCCTTGACACTATTAGCACTTTAGGCCTAATAATTCTTTGTTGCAGGGGTGGGGCTAGTGGGGAAGGGGGTAGCTGTTCCGTGCATCAGAGGATGTATAGCAAAATTCATGGCCTCTACCCACTAGATGCCACCATTAACCCCCTAGTTGTGACAACCAAAAATGTCCCTAGACATCATCAAATGTCCCCTTGCTGGCAAAATTGCCCCCAGTTGAGAACCACTGCACTACACCACAAAAGTATCTTAACAATAGGTTTGAAACAAAACTAAGAAAAATTAATTAAGTAGCATTTCCCTCAGCTTCCCAGTTCATCAGGACTTTGCTATATAGTCTCATTTGCCCAGGTAAACCTATCCAAACCAATAATGGAAGAAAAAAAAAAAAAGACTACAGAAAATAAATCCCAGCTATGAGCCAGTTAACTAACATTCCACAGAAAGTTACAGACAATTTCCCCGAAGAAATTAAATTCCTTTACAAAAGTACCCTGAGGACTTTAACACAAATCACTCTTCTTACTTGAGACTATTTATCATTTTTTAGAGCTTATAAATTATACACACCAGCGGCAATTTTATACACCAACAACCACAATAATCCAGACACAAAACAAAGCAGTTGAAGGGTATTGTCTTCTAACAAAGAGAGAAAGAGATGTAGCTGGGGGAACAAGAAAAAGGAACTAACCGTGCTCTCCTTTAGAGCTCTCCTCTCAGGAACATAGCTTTTCTTCTCTGTCCTCACTGTCTTAATAGATTTCATCTTCCTTTAAAAGATAAGTCACAGTCTGTCCCTGAAAACAGCCATTATCATTAAAACACTCCACTGGGGGCAGAGGGGCAACATTACTCAGTGTGAGACAGGACATGCAAGAAGATATGTGACACTTTTCCTTCAGGGCCAGCATTTTGGAGAACAGAGGGGCTAAGACAGGACTCCCAGAGGTCAACTTTTCTATTGCCTTGCCTCTGATTGAGGCTACAATCTAAGCCATTCAAAAGGGAAGTAGTCAACTCCCTCCATTTACATTTCCAGAATGGAGTGTTTTTTTTCATTTCACAGCAATTAAAAGAGTGAAGATTGCTGCTAGAGCAATAACATTCCTCTTTCAGTTATAGCCTATGCTCACCTTAGCTATCCTGATCTGAACATAACTTATAATGATCAAGAATCAGATGCCAGATATTCATCTGCGAAGCACACAGAGAATACATCACGTCTGCCCTCCTGTGATGCGGGTGAAAAGAAATCAGATGAAGGACACACACACAGTGGTCAGCTCTCATTGCAGCACTTTTCCTCTCCTCGTTATTTGGCGTAGTAACCTACATATCACAATTAAGCTGCACGCCATTTACAGGACTCAATAGGTGATAGAAAATAAAGTAATTACAGTATTTAGAGCTGGAAGGCACCTTAATAAACCTCTATATCCAAACCCATTTTACAAAAAAAGAAAACCAGAACCACAGAAGTAAAATGACACTGCCCAAGGTCATTCAGTTCATCAGAGACCCATGAGAACCAGAGCCCCCATCTCCCAGCTCGACTGAATGCTCCCTTCATGACAGTAATGCTGCTTCTCAGGAGCAGTGACAGAAAACCCAGCTCAAATTGGTACCGGAAACATGAAAGAAAAAAAAAAGGGGGTTCCCATGATAAAACAAATCAGACAGAGTATTTGTTTTTATGAGTTTCCTCAGCAGCCATTCCCCTTCCTGGTAGCTCCCAATTTTCTTTTTGAGACACCTGCTGGTCTTTCTTTCTCAGCCATGCAGTTTGGGTGGGTTCGGCCTCACTGCCAGCTCCACGCATTCACAATCATTTGCAGAGCCCTTCAAGGTAAATGAATTTATAAGATTGCTTCCTCCCAGTAGAGGGAAGTACAAGCAATGGGAAGGCAGGCACATTGAAAGTAGGATTGGAACTAGGAATTCCAAATATATACCTTTCTATTGTTTGGAGCTGATGCTAAGTTTCTTTTCTTATATCCCCCAAGAAGCTTGGCAGACCCCAAGACCAGGGAGGCCCAAGACTTCCCTCCAGATATCAGAGGGCAACAGCTGCTGAATATAGCTCCAATTTACTAACTCAAAGTCCTCCTGATCCAAAGAGGAATCAACAAGAACAGTCTCAGAGAACTCTACCAGACAATAGAACATTGTGCTTACATTCCAAGCCACTTCTGGTGAACCCTCTAAACTTAAATTAAATCCCATATGTGCTGAAGATCAATGACTCCATTTATTACCAGTTTATCTTTACTTTTTTAAGTATTAATCTAAGAATAACCTTGATTATATTTTTATCATAAAGATCACATTTGACTAGCATTTTTATACTTATCAAAACCTAACACGTATTTGTCTTGTTTGATGCTCACAAGTCATTATTTATCCCCCCTAAACTTGTTTGTCTTTTTTTTTTTTTTTGGCCACTCTTCTTGGCTTGCAGGATCTTAGTTACCTGACCAGGGATTGAACCCACGCCCTCGGCAGGGAAGGCTTGGAGTCCTAACCACTGGACCGCCAGGGAATTTCCCTATCCCCATTTTAGAGATGAGGATGACTGAATCACAGGTTCAAAGTGATTACCCAGGATTACACAGTGAAAGAATGGTAGAATCAGGATTCATGGCGTGAGATTAAGACACATTTATTTTATATGATGTAATGAGTGGGGCTGTTGTTCATTTTTCTTGGAATGTCTCCAAATATATAACTATCCTTCTCTGTCTTCAGATCTCTGAAGGTTTATCTAATCTCCATAAATTAAGACATATATAGATCCTAAAGCAGACACAAAGAAAATGTTTTTGAAGTAACATGACATTATGAGAACTTCTGACAGGTTCATTAGGATTTCATGAGACTGACTGGGTGCTCCTGAGGTGGATAGAGGGCTCCCTGTGACAACATGTGGTGGGGGAGGGGAAGGGTGCGTGTGCATATCCATGTGAAATAACAAAAGAGCAACATGTTATAGATCATGCTACGAAAATGAAAATCAGAAAAGCACATTTTTCTTTTTTACATAACACTGTTGACTTTAGATTGGGACTCAGGTGACCACTTAGGTCACCTGAAGTTCAAAGCAGCTCCTTATAGCTATGATAAGTATACTTAGATTCTTACTCCTCTTTCTACTAAAATAAATAAATTAATATGCATTTCGGACAATGACAATGATCTTGTGTCTATGAATCTGGAGGCACTTTTTAAATCCCCATACCCTGGAAAGCAGTGCTGTCAATCAGAGGTGTTTAACTCTGTCACCCATTATTCATTTACCTACTTTTTCTGTTTGTTCCTTATCATCAAAAATGAGAAAATTTGGCCACTTTATTGAAGTTTCAGAAGATTTAGTGAAAGGTTTTGAAAGAATTACTTCCCAGTTCAATGCTGGAAAAATTAAGAAAAGTGGCAGAGGCAAGCAGCAACTAAATCCTAGAGGATAGAAACAGAAGAGCTGTCTCAGGAAGAAGAGATGGGAGAAGGCCATGGGGTATGAAGAAGTCCAGACATCTTCTCCCAACTTCTGCTTCAAATAGGGCATCTCCACTTCTACCTGTTTTATGTATTAAGATTTTGTTAAGAATTAATTTGTTAAATTCCGGTTCCACAGACATACCCCAAAAAAAGTTTGAAAAATTCGAGCGTAATTCAGGCTAAATGACTTGGTCCATATCTCCTAGTCACTGCAAAATAAGGATCTCAGACCAAGTCATCTGTGTCTCAGCACATGTGCACTTCCCCAACCCCGATCTTCCAGACCTCCTACCTCTAATCTCATTGAACCCTCACAGAAACCAGGCAAAGTATGATTATCCTTCTTTTATGGAGGTAAAAACTGAAGTCCAGAACTTCATAGATTGGAATACCTATGTCTCCTGACTACAAACCCCGTGTTTTTTGCACCATATACATCAAGCCTCGATGCAAAAGACTGTGTTGGGTTTTTTGTTTTTAATATGTGAGTCATGCTACCTCAACTTCCTATTTTAATTTAAATTGTCTTCTTTAGACATCACCTCATCTCTTCTGAAATGTTCTTTGTCCTTTAGCTTTGAGTCCATTTCTTCTCTATTAAACTGACTGTGTATGTGGTATCCTTCCAAAATGACCTCTGCCCGGCACAGAAAGCCATCCAACAGGCCATTTGTCACACCTCATCTCTTCTCTTTTATGAAGGGGACAAAAGGCTGTCTTTGAGCCCCGTTTGGAAGTGTTTTCATGCTAATCCAAGAATTACTGTTGTTTATTTTCTGGCTGGTGCAGTGTGAAGCCATTCATGAGGCCGCATGGACCTTGTCTAGTCACATTCCAGGCCATTCTTGGAACATTTTGGGGAAATGCATCATCGCTCTGCTGGTGGGGGACAAGTCTGTGTCCCTGCCTGAGGCTGGCAGCCAATGCATCCATGTCCTTGACTGCGCATGAAAACATCTCCTGCTATCTCTGACAGGCAGCCCACTGCACACTCACAGGGAGGAGGGGAGCAGAATTAAATGCTCCAAAAAAACTGAGACTGAGAAGAAAACAACAACCTCCTGAATGTGTATCTCTCTGGAAAACACGGGAAGAAAGTGAGCTGAGTACTTTAGTCAAGGAAACACATGCTTTTCCCAAACAACCTGAGTTGTTATGGGTTAACAGGAATAGATCCAGAATGGGGATTGGGAGATATGAACACCAATTCTGATTCTGCCACTAACTACCTGTGTGACTTTTGACACATTCCTTTATTTTGGCTCATAGTATCAGTTATAAAATGGGGCTAAAATTTCAAACCCCATAAGACTCTGATAAGGCTGAAAGAAAATACGGTCCACTGATGCACTTGGTAAACAACAGAAAACAGACAAATAGCCATTGCTGCTGCTGCTGCCATCTGGGCCTCGGTTCCTTCACCTGTAAAATGAAGATACTGGGATAAAACTATGTCTCCAAGGCCAGCTGTTTATCAGGAACACCTAGGGAGCTTTGTATACATGTAAAGTAGGGGCCTCACTAAAATCTTGAGGGTTAGGACTCAAGGATGTATTTTTATTTTAATTTCCCAGGTTATTTGGATACAGCTTGCCCAGGACTGGTTTTTAGGATCTCCTGGACTATCCACTGAAGATCACTGGTTCAGCATTTAGTGATTTTCAAAGAAGACAAACTAGCTGGTATAAGCTGAGACTGCCCATAATTTCACCATTAAAGATTTAGTATTTTCATTTCCAAGATCTTATTTCCAAAAGTCCCCTATTAAAAGGTAAATATCCTTGATGGGGACAACATCCCAATCTACCACAGCTTATTTGTTGACCCTTCTCAACTACACTAATGTTTAGAGCACACTTACCACAGTGGAACACAGGAGAATCCTGTGTATGTTTGAGAACAGGATTTTCTAGAACAATCTCTTTATTTTCAAATGGTAACTGAGCCCCAGGGAGCTTATAAGTAGAGTGATCATATAATTTTCAGCCAAAACAGGATACTTTGAGAGTGAAAGGGAGATTATTGATAGCTACATTAGATATAAGCCAGGGCATACAGGGACATATATTTTCCCTAGATAAAATGACTTGTCTATGTGGCGGAGAAAGTTAATATGGAAAAGAAAGAGATGAGGAATGTCAAAGAGTGGACTAGAACTTCAACCTCCAGACTTCTCCTTCTTCAACCAGTGTCTCAGCCTGTGTGATTCAAGTTCACTTCACTCTGGGTCCATATTCACCCATAAACAACCTAACAGTATATACCTTTCTCCTTTACTTCTTTTCTATCTGCATATTCTAGTTGGCCTATGTTGGAACTCAAACCCCATCACATCTGTGACACTCCAGTGCTTCAGTGAATTCACTAACATGTTGAAGGTGCCTTTCCTTTGGATGAGCAAAGGCACCTGCTCTGCAGAATCATCAGAGGCCCATGTAAATATCAAAGACTACACAGAGACCCTTAGAAACCTCCCCAACTGCAGACACATGTTCTTGAGGTTGTTTTGAGACCCTGACAGTCCTATAGTTAACTGTCCAGAAACCCTGTGTTTTACCCCTCTGATTCTCATTGTAGTGCCATAACTAAACCCAAGCTGCCAGTCTGTCAATGTTCACCAGGCAGCAGGAAAAATGTCTCTTCCCAATATCAGATTTTCTAATATTGCTTGTCTGATAAAAGTTACTTCATTCTGGCTCTATTTCCAAGAGATGACTTCTGGGTTGATAATGAAACTCTTCCTATAACCTTATCCTCAGTCATATTAACAGGTAGCAAACACCAAGCTTGGGGTTTAAAAAAATAAAATAAAATAACCTGGTTTCCAGTCCCCTTTCATGCTTGAAAGGAAATTTGTAAATTGTCAACTTGACTTAATTTTTCCTCTGGACTTACACTTATTTTCTGTAATAAGAAATCCCCCCCTGGGTATCACTCATCTGCAGCACGTGGCAGGAAAAAAGGGGATTAGGATTGTATTTGTTGATTTCTCGAAGCAGATTTTCTTTCAGCAAGTCTGCTATCAATTCTGTCTGCCAAAATAGCATTTTAATATGTTACCTGCCGGTCAAGTATGTTCTGTTAAGTTAACTTCTGCCTATGCTGTGTTTTCTGATGCTGTTTACCATTATTTTTTTCCCATTGTTACCAAGCTTATTATTTTTAATACAAATGTGGATTATGCTATTTTGATCGTGTCTCTATTTCTGCAATGCATTGGTTTAAAAGAAAAAAGAAGAGGGTGCAGAGAGGGTAGAAAACTGGTTTTCTCTAGCAGGAAAGACTATTTTAATGAGTTTTGTTCTGTGGTTGGGAAGATGCTCTTAACCTCCTTGGCCCAGTAGGAAGTGATTTCTTGACACTGTGCATATTGCAAATGCATTTTTATCAGAGCTGCGTAAGGTGGACACAGAGGGGATTTCTCCAGTATTTAACGAAGCCATCTATTTGCAACACAAAGTAACACTATGTTTACCCTTCCTCTTTGTCCTGGGTATGGTATTATTCCAGAGGCATTGCTTCTCCCTTGCAACTGTCAGTGGCCAAGGGTACTTTTCAGCGTGTTTGGGATCATAATTGGCAAAAATGTCTGCTCGGTAGTGAAGAAGGAAAGGTCAGACGTGACCTGGTGGGGGCCGTTCTCCAGTTAGTATGACACGGACATCAAAGTGCTTCGCGCATTCTCCAAAGTTCACAAACCCTTCTCTGCATTCCAGGGACACAGCTTTCCTCCCTGCCAGATAATTAGCAGCAGCAGCAGCCCAGCCGCCTTGTCGCTGGGCACTCAATGGTGCTCCTTTCCTCCAAGCTCATTTCCTTGGAAGGCGAGAGCCATTATCGTAAAGAGGGACATTGTAAATTCTGTTCCTTCTGCTACATCATGGCTCTGAGCAGAGAAATTTGTGTTTTCTGCCAGGGAGAAGAATAACATTTATTTAATGGATGCTGAGCAAAAGGAATTCACATTTCATGCTTCATGGCTTAAGCTGATCCTGGATCAGAAGGGAACTTTTCCAGGCTCCAAACTATACAACTGTGTAAGTGCTTAGTGCTAACAACCCTTCTGTCCCATCTGGGGATGGTTTGAGGGGTACCACCTCAGGGGTACCTCCACAACCCCTCAGCTCCTGAATTTGTTCACAAATCATGTTTTTTACCACTCTCCCGCCAGCTTCCCCTAGAAATTTAAACCTAGTTATGCTTCACACAGATGGCTCTGTTCCATGGAATTTCAGCTCTGCCCATTGAGCCTCCCAGACCCGTCAAGAGAATCCTCGACAGTGTTATAGCTGTAATACATTAGTGTGTCCTCACTCAGCATCAGGAACAGCAGAAAACTGTGAGGACAGAGAAAGCCTGAGATAGGGGAAAGAGGACAGCTTTCAAGCTAGAAGGATTGATCCAGGTTCGAACCATCTTTGTACCCTAAATAGTTGGGTAATCATGAATTGCTTTATCTCACTGACAGTTTTCTCATCTATAAAAAAGAATAATAAATCTTACCTCACAGCACAGTTGCGGTGACCAATTGAAGTCACATGTGAGATGTGAAGTCCGTAGAGGACAAAAGTTGGTCCATGTCTCCCTTCTCTCAGGAGATTACCATCTAGTCCTGTTCTAACACTAACCAGCTAAGTAACTCCTGGCAAGTCATTCAAGTTCTCTGTGAGTTCATCTTCAAAATGAGGAAAAGAAAAATCTCTATCCTGCCTTCCCTGAAGGATTATTATACAGATTAAATAAATATTCATTAAAATAGAAACTTTTACAATGCAAAAAACAAAAGTGTTGCCAAGAAATAAGGTGTTAATATTATGCTGATGCTACTGTTAATATCTTTAAATTCTGGAAATTGTGTTTTATAAACTATCATCCACAGTTAACTAAGACCATCTAAAAATACAATGATACCTTTTAATCACATGTAGATATAGGTCACAATGATGTGATGGTGGAAAAGTTGACATAATCTTGTGTCTTGAGAATAGGTTTGTTCTCAGAGCTGGGATAGAAGAGTCTTAGTGGCTTAGTCTATAAGTAAAATGAATAAGTACTTGGAAATTTGAATGCATTATAGTTAGGCAAAGGCCTTGTTTACATAACATGTGAAGCATGTTACAGATGCTCATTGAATGTCCGATTTCAAGTGTTTGTGGTGTTCTAATCAGCTTTGACCATCTTCCTTACCCCCATTGCTGGCCTCTGGGCCCTCTCTACCATTCTCTCGTATACCCTCTGCCCCACTTCAGTTCCCAGTGTCTCATGAACTTGAGAAAGGTAATAACCAGGCATTTCCAGTTGTAGACTCAATTCTTGCTGCTGGTCTTCTTTGGGCATAAGTTCCCAGTCTCCTAGCTAAGGTTCTGCTCCATACCTTTAACTCTATTGAAGGTATTCCTCACCTGTCCATGCCTCTGCCCCATTTCTCAGTCTCTCTACAGTGAGCCTCTTTTGTTCCTCAGTCCATGTAACCACTGACAGCTTCAGAGAGTGCAAGACAAGGATCCAGCTGCCGGCAGATAATAAATCAGTCTCTGGGGCCTGGTTGCAAATTCATGGATAATGGAGACTAATTAGCCCAACCTAAGTCACATGCTCACACTGATTAAACAACAGTAACAAAGGGGTGGATCACTGTTGACCAAAACTGAGGGAGTAGTAGGACATTATTAGCTGGATACCCCCAAGGTATCCACCAGACATGGTAGCGTGGTCCCCAGCATTGACCTCTACCCCTGTCCTAGCCCCTTTAGGTGATATCTTCCATTGAGCCCTCCACAGCCTGCAAGATATCATCAGGCCATGCCAGTGGCTTTACAGGCCCTAGAAGACAATCACACACAGTGTCTGCCACTTGGTTCACTCCAGTACTTTATCTGCCTATACTGGACAATGCTCCTACTTCTACTGTATCTCCCTATCTCCACTAGAAGGTGTTGCCCCTCTATTGAGTCCCTCCACATCCATTAGGCAACAGGCAGCTTCAGCCAGGTTCCATCACTCCTGCTGCAGTGCCCACCTTTGTTGTGCGTTGTGAAAGTTCTAAGAAATACCTCCAACAAGACACTGCTGTTGCTCAGAAGTCACTGTCTCCTCAGCTGCCCTTCTATAGACTGCACTTCCCGCCAAGTAACTATACTGGTACATGAACTATTTAAAGAGCCACAGTACTTGAGCGTGATATGGAGAAGGGAACTAGGAAAGGAAAGAATGCTTCCAGAGTTCCACTCCATTCTTGTGTCAAAGTCTGTTAGTGGTGTATTAAATCCAGATTGCTCATGCCTTCTGTGTTACAGAGATTTAGGTGGAACTACTTTTTCTGTCATTTATTAGTGACCCTCAGCATCACTCTAAACTCGAGGCTTTGCCAGTGGGTCAAGTGGGTCAAGATCATCATGCCTGGTTCCTTCCTTCTTTTTTTATTTTTAATTTTATTGAAGTATAGTTGATTTATAATGTTGTGTTAATTTCTGCTGTACAGCAAAGTGACTCAGTTATACATGTATATATTCTTCTTCATATTCTTTTCTATTATGGTTTATCAGAGGATATCGAATATAATTCCCTGTGCTATACAGTAGGACCTTGTTGTTTATCTATCCTATATATAATAGTTTACTTCTGTTAATCCCAAACTCCCAATACTTCCCTCCCCCACCTCCCCTTCTTCCTTCTTCAACATGAGTTTTTTCTCCTATGGGACCACTTAGCTTTCATGAAATTCCTTCTGGCATGGCCTCAAATCCCATTGTTTCTTAGGCATGAACATGTAAGAATCTCATCTTGAACTGGGATCTTGCCACAGTCAGAATTAAAAAGACATAACTATGGACTAGATGTGAAGCTATAGTTTAATTAAAAAGGATTTTCCTCACCATAAGTTTATCAGAATCACCACCCTTGATGAATCTCATTATCCAGTCAACTAGGATTTTGTTTTTATCAGAAGCAGTCTCCTACAAAGAGGAAGTTGTCCCCAAACAACTTTGTTTTCTCTGTATCAAAACATTTTTATATTGAAATTGTATTACAATAGATCTGCCAAACTGGGAGTAGTTTGAAACTGGTTACAAAAAGCTGGTTCAATGACAGTTTCCAAGGCTAGGGAAGATGTTGGTGGTTGGGTAAGGCTGGAGCAAGGAAGGAAGGACAGATTGGCTCAAGTTGGAGAGTCACAGTAAAATACTGTAAAATGCTGCTGAGGGCATCATCCTGAGTGCCTTCTCTCTGAGTCCCCTGGAAGAACTAACAACTGCCTGGCCTTTACAAAATGAAATTGACATTTGCAGGCTATGGTTCAACAGAAACTGAGAAGGGAGGGGTGGGTGACGCTGCAGGCAAAGCCAGAGCCCAGTTTCCTGGATCCAGGGCAGCAGACCCATAACTCTTCTGTGAGTGATGGGTCAATATACAGCTCCAAATCAAAAGCTGAAGTCTTCTTGAGTCAGCAGAGCTGAAGCCTCCTTCAGGGGGTAAGAATATAGCACTGGCCCTTCTCACGGAGCTGGAGTTGCCTGTAGCCTTTAATCTAAGGAAACCACAGGCAAAGCAAACTTGCCATATAAGCTTTCCTACATTAATTAGCACCCTTAAATTTAAAGGGAGAAAAATAATAATACTCAGGAGAGCAGCTAGAGCTCAAACTCAACTCATTTGCATTCAGAGCACAAAGAATCTTGGGGAGGGGACAATGGGGTGGAGAAAAGAGCACAGGCTGGAGCAGAAGAGAATATTTTCAGGTCTGAACAGTGGCTCTGAGAAGCTGGCCATTGTTTGAACTGTGCTTCATGATATTGATTACAAATCACCCTTAACAATTCTTCACCCTTTTGGTCAGGCTTCACCTCTCCTATTGGAAATGAGATGTGATGCATCCTAGAGCTGTGCTAAATGTGCTTTTTTCTTAGAAGCCATAAGCCTGTTGGGTGGACATGATTTTAAAATGTATTCTTAATAAGTTATTGTCTCATAAAGGAAAATTAGCTAAATATTTTTATTCCCACTGATCAGAAATCAAAAACAAATCAGTGACTGAGAAACATTACAGAACATATGTACTGTTTATTATTTATGTGATGTGAAAGATATAAAGTTCTTTTTTAAAAATGAACCTAGGATACACACATCAAACTCACCATAGTGATTCCATGTTGTGAAGAGGACAGAACTGAAAATGGTGGACAAAGAAGACAGTAAGCTTTAACTTATCATTCTAGTTTTTCTTTTTGAAAAGAATAATTAAAATTCATAAATCATTTGTATAATGATTTATAGAAAAAAATTAATCAATGTAGCCTTTTGTATTTCTGTTAAATTCCCAAAATTAAGACAAGGACTTGGCATTAGGTGGTTATTGTTTCTATCTGAAGATGACATTTTAAGAACTGTCCTTAGACAAAGGATACTGGACTCCTGACTCTGAGATCACTATCTAAATTCTTCCTAAATTTCAGTGTGGACACAGGTGTGAGACTTTGTTGCCTGAGTCAGGCAGAGAGGCAGTAGGAGTTAGGCTTTTTGGAGCAAACCATCTCCACTTCTTCATGTCCCCTTGGCCAAGAAGAGCATTGGCTTAAATTCATCCACAGGGCTCTATCTCCTTTTATTTTTATTTTTTTTTGTTTACCTTTACTGCACATGTAGCACATTTTAAAACAGTAATTTAAAATATTTTTGAATGTTGTAAAAATTCAAAAATGAAAGCAATTTAAAATTATATTTCATTCTTTAGTTACACAAGTACATTTGCATCTATTATATTATTTAATTATCATAATACAGTTTGGAAAGTGCAAGGATTGGCACTATTTTACCATTTTGCAAATGAGGAAACTGAGATTAAATAACTTCTAAATCATACCAATAGTAGTAAGAGTTCAAGAGTTGTAAGAGTCCAACCATAACTAGAGTTCAAGTCTTTCAATTCTTAGTAGTCCATCTATTTATTAATTCAACAAAAATTTATTAAGGCTCCTAGTATATAGATGGTAGATGTTGTATAGATGGTAGAATCCAAGAGCTGCAGAAACTTCAGGGAACATTCTCAGTGCCTGTGTTATCCTAGGAACTGTTCTAAGCTTTTGTTTCATTTCCACTTAGAGCCTATTACATAACATTGAGAACATAATCAGACAAGACCTTTAGGTTAGGAAAAAAAAAGTTAAAGAACACTTAATTTTCAGCTCTCAAGTGGTTTTTATTGAGGTCCTATTACATGCACAATATTTTGGATGATATTATAAATAAACAAAGTAAAGCACACAGACCCCTTCCTTTTCCTCAATGTGAATTGTACTTTACAGTTTGTATGCTATCCCATTTCAAACTTTATAGTCCAGCATGGCAGTTATATGCTTGAGCTCTGAGTCAGACAATCTAAATTTAAATCCTGACTCTAATACTTTCCAGCTGTGTGACCTCAAGCAATTTGCTTAATCTCTCCAAGCCTCAATTTCCTCATTTGTATGACAATGATAATAGGGTTCTTGGGAAGATTAAAAGAGATAATTCATGTAAACAACTTAGCACAGTGTCTGGCACAGCGTAAGCCCTCAGTAAATGTTAGCTATCCCTATCATCATCTTTATAACCATCCTGCAAGGTAGGTAAGACACATTATTTATACATTACAGAGAAGACTGAAGCTGAGAGAAATTATGTTAGTTGCAAAGGTGACTACAGACATTCTCCCTCCAGTCCCAGTGCTAACCCCATTTCACACTGAGGTGAGGAAAAATACAAATGTGGAGGACAATTGCTTTAATCAATATCTGATCTGCAACTTACCAACAGATGAACACATACTTGGTATTATGAAGTTCTTTCCAATTAAACTTATTTTCCTTAATCTATGACAATTCTCTGTATTTTAATCTCATGTAAAGACTTATTGTTGGATTTTTGACACCACACTGTGCTTTCAGACTGAACTAAATAATACAAAACACATATTTAAATGTTATTCATTAATGAATCCAGAGAAATAATGAAGGAGGCAAAATTTATTTCTAGTCCCACACCTAGTTCTTAAACTTCAGTAAGCATCAGAATCACACAAATTGTTGGGCCAATTTCATAGTTTCTGATTCAATAGACCTAAAATGAATCCCAAGAATTTGTATTTCTGACAAATTCCCAGGTGATGCTGCTGGGACCACACTTTGAGGACTGCTCAATATCAATGTTTCCTAAAACATAGTCCCCAGATAATCTATACCCGATCATTTTAGGCAATTATTAAATGCAGCTTCCTAAGTCCCACTCCAGACGTGCTGAAGTCTCTTTGGATGAGTCCTAGGAATATGCATTGTCACAAGTTTCCCAGGTGAATTTTAAGTCTGTAAAAATTTGAGAACCACTAATTGAAATTCTGAGTTTTTCCATGACCTAAATCTTATTATTGTATGCCCAGGACCTAATAAAATGTTTGGTTTATAGTAGTTACTAAAAAAGTTTTTATTTAGATAAATCCCCCTTTGTGCATCCTGTTCCACAGTCCCCTCCCCACACCCGCTTCCCCAAATAACAGCTCTATTCTCTGAATTCCCACCTTACTGCCACAGCCACTCACTCAACATTTACAATTTGTTGCCTTAGAACAGCTTTTTTAATTGCCTTTTTAAGTACCTCCGCAAACTGTTATTAAACCTGGTGCAAATCCCCCCTTTTTAAATGGGATTATAATCTCCCTGAAGAGAGTGAGGAGGTCCCTCGCCTTTCTTCTTCCACCGGTAGAACCTCAATCCCAGTCAATACATTGTCACTTCACCCCAAAATAAAACACTCAATTTGTTTTTAATTTTGTTTCATTGAATTAGAAACCTGTTTTTATTTTGGTCAATAGTACCATTTGGTCAATGGCACCTACTTGGTACCAGACACTTAGCAAGATACTAGGCTCTCAATTAACATATATAAAAATAATCAGAGAATGAATACTTAGCAAATATTAATCTTCTCTCTTTTCTTGTCTCCCCATCACAACACACACACACAGATACACACACACACACACAGATACACACACACACACACTTCTAGGAGGCTGACAGTATGCACTAGAAGCTGAAAAGGAGAAGAGATCTGATAACAAAGTGATTTTTCAGGAAAGTCCAGGGAGCTTATCTCAATAAATATCTGTGCAATTCCATCCCTACCTCACCCCAGAGAAAGAAGAAGTCACTCTCTTTGCCCCTTAAACCTGATGACAGACACTTTCATCTTCCCCACATTCAATCCATGCTTTATCATATCACACTACATTGTTTTTTCACTGTATGGCACGGAAATGCTATAATCATTTTTATGGAAGCCTCTCCCAGAATCAAGTAGCTGTAGACAAGACTGGGTGGCAGCACAACTTAGACATTTACAGATGTGGATCTAGCTGTGCAGGAGAAAAAGGCAATTTAAAGGGACATTGTCAGATTTGAGAAGCCTAAATATTTCATCTTTAGTTTGGTAATTAGTAGCTTGAAAAACACCTGATTAGAAATATTTTCATAAATGTTTTAAAAAAAACAAAGATTTTTTTAATCATATGAATTTTTCCCCAGATAATAAAGCCAGGGAGTGCTAAAGGGTAAATGATAACTGCCTTCACATAAATATAAGTTTTTGCTGGAAGAGGCCTTAAAGATCAGCAATCCAACACCCTCTTAGGAGGAAGCTGAGGCAAGATTTTGTTACTTGTTGATCAGGTAAAATGTTAATGGCAGAGACCCTTAGAAACCTTAAAGAGTAGTGTACAACTGAGAACATGGGCAAAACCGTGATCCAGGGTCACACAGAACCCTCTCAGACTTGCAACCCTGTGTCCTCCTACTCCTCACTGTACCTTTGGAGAGAGGCTCTCCCCAGATGCCAAACAACATAGGAAAAAAGCAGTCTATCTTCATAAAGGATTTCAGTTAGATATAAAAACCCCATTTCCCATGGTAAACTTGGCTACAAGGAATCTCTCCTCCCACATTCTCCTATTTTTCTTTAAAAGTCACGAATGATGGCAATGCTATATTTGTACTTGAGCAGATGCCTGTGATGTGCAATTTATAAGAACTAAAAAAGTACTTCTGTGCCTTGAAACCTCCTTGTCATTTGCCTATCATGATGTCTAAAGTTCTCACCATCAGAAAATTGTTCCAAAACCCAGGGCCTCTTCCTGCCACACAGGTCCCAGGCCTAAACCCCACCCCCACCAAAGCCTCTTCCAGCTGTGCAGATCCCAGACCTGAATCCCACCCCCGCCAAAGGCTCTGAGGTCCTGGCAGTCCAAGTGCTGCCCTTGACAGGGCCTTCTCTGGCCACGTGAGTCCAGGTGGGCCAAGTGCCACCCCAATCCAAGTCATCCTCCGGCTGTGCCAGCCCCTGTAGTCACACCTGTGGAGGTCTGTGCCCCAACTGGTCTGCATGGGCACCTGTGCTTCAGGCCAGCTTCAGGAGCAGTTGCTTGTAAGAGGAAAACGCACAGAAGTGGGGCTGATACAGCAAGTCCAGAGACCTACCTAGAGGTCTTGGAAGGCTCCCTGGGGAGGTGGAGATTGGCTGTAGCTCACAGTGGAGGCAAGGACACTGATAATTGAGGCATCAGGGAAGTTTTCATTTTTTTAATTTTTTCTTTTTTATTCCTATCTTTTAATTTTATTTTTAAAAATTTTTGTATTTTTATTTCATTTTTTGCTGCTGTGTTTCTGTTTTGTTTTGTTGTTTCATTTTTATTGTTCTGATATATTTTTTATTTTTCTAATTTTATTTTATTTTTTATTCTTTGTTATTGTTCTGCTCTTTTTTGTTTGCTGTCTTTTTTTTTTTTTTGCCACACCACATGGCTTGCAGAGTCTTGGTTCTGAGGCTGGGGATCAGGCCTGAGCTCCTGTGTGGCAGCACCAAGTCCAAGCCACTTGACTAACAGACAACTTCAGGCCCCAGGGAATATTAATCATTGTGAGCTCTCCTGGAGGTCCTCATCTCTGCACCAAGACATGGCTCCAACCAACTGCCTGCAAATTCCAGTGCTAGACGCCTCAAGCCAAACAACCAGCAAGGCAGGTACATAGCCCCACCCACCAAGAAAATAAGATGACAAAAAATATGTTGCAGATGAAGGAGCAAGGTAAAAACTTACAAGACCATATAAACGAAGAGGAAATAGGCAACCTACCTGAACAAGAGTTCAAAGAAATGAAAGTAAAGCTGATCCAAAATCTCACAAATAGAAAGGAATCATGGATTGAGAAAATACAAGAAATGTTTAACAAGGACGAAGAAGAACTAAAGAACAAATGAACAGAGACGAAAAATGCAATAACTGAAATGAAAAATACAACAAAAGCAATCAATAGAAGAATAACTGAGGCAGAAAATTGAATGAATGATCTGGAAGATAGGATGGTAGAAATAACTGCCGAGGAGCAGAATAAATTAAAAAAAGAATGAAAAGAAATGGAGATATACTACTGGGCATATACACAGAGAAAATCATAATTCAAAAAGACACATGCACCCCAAAGTTCATTTCAGCACTATTTACAATAGCCAGGTCAAGGAAGCAAACTAAATGCCCATCGACAGATGAATGGATAAAAAAGATATCATACATATACACAATGGAATATTATTCAGCCATAAAAGGGAATGAAACTGGATCATTTGTAGACATGTGGAAGGACCTAGAGACTGTCATACAGAGTGAAGGAAGTCAGAAAGAGAAAAACAAATATCGTATATTAACAAATATATGTGGAATCCGGAAAAACGGTACAGATGAACCAGTTTGAAATGCAGAAATACAGACATAGATGTAGAGAACAAACATATGGACACCAAGGGGGAATAGTTGGGGGTGGGAGGGATGAAGTGGGAAATTGGGATTGACATATATACACTAATATGTATAAAATAGGTAACTAATAAGAAACTGCTGTAAAAAAATAAAATTATATTTAAAATAAAAAAAGAAATGAAGACAGTCTCAGAGACTTCTGGGACAACATTAAACACACCAACATTTGAACTTTAGGGGTCCCAGAAGAAGAAGAGAAAAAGAAAAGGTCTGAGAAAATATTTGAAGAGATTATAGTTGGAAACTCCCCTAACATGGGAAAGGAAATAGTCAATCAAGTCCAGGAAGCACAGAGAGTCCCATACAGGATAAATCCAAGGATAAACATGCCAAGACACATATAACTCAAACTATTAAAAATTAAATACAAAGAAAACATATTAAAAGCAACAAGGGAAAACCAACAAATAACATACAAGGGAATCCCCATAAGGTTAACAGCTGATCTTTCAGCAGAAACTCTGCAAGCCAGAAGGAGTGGCAGGACATATTTAAAGTGATAATAGTGAAAAACCTACAACCAAGATGACTGCCTAGCAAGGATCTCATTCAGATTTGACAGAAAAATGAAAACCTTTACAGACGAGCAAAAGTTAAGAGAATTCAGCACCACCAAAACAGCTTTGCATCAAATGTTAAAGGAAATTCTCTAGGCAGGAAACACAAGAGAAGGAAAACACCTACAAAAACGAACCCAAAACAATTAAGAAAATGGTAATAGGAACATACATATTGATAATTAACTTAAATGTAAATGGATTAAATGCTCCAACCAAAAGACACAAACTGGCTGAATGGATACAAAAATAAGACCAGTCTATATGCTGTCTACAAGAGACCCACTTCAGACCTGGGGACATATACAGACTGAAAGTGAGGGGATGGAAAAAGACATTCCATGCAAATGGAAATCAAAAGAAGGCTGATGTAGCAATACTCATATCAGATAAAATAGACTTTAAAATAAAGACTATTACAAGACACAAAGAAGAACACTATATAATGATCAAGAGAGCAAACCAAAAAGAAGATAAAACATTGTAAATATTTATGCACCCAACATAGATGCACCACAATACATATGGCACATGCTAAGAGCCATAAATGGGGAAATCGACAGTAACACAATAATAGTAGAGGACTTTAAAACCTCACTTTCACCAATGGACAGATCATCCAAAATGAAAATAAATAAGGAAACACAAGCTTTAAATGACACATTAGACCAGATAGACTTAATTGATATTTATGGGACATTCCATCCAAAAACTACAGAATACACTTTCATCTCAAGTGTTCATGGAACATTTTCCAGGATAGATCATATCTTGGGTCACAAATCAAGCCTCGGTAAACTTAAGAAAATTGAATCGTATCAAGTAGCTTTTCTGACCACAATGCTATGAGACTAGATATCAAAGACAGGAAAAAAAAAAAACTGTAAAAACCACAAACACAGGGAGGCAAAACTGTATGTTACTAGATAACCAAGAGATCATTGAAGAAATCAAAGAGGAAATCAAAAAATACCTAGAAAAAAATGACAATGAAAACATGACAACCCAAACCTATGGGATGAAGCAAAAGCAGTTCTAAGATAGAAATTTCTATAAATATAATCCTACCTCAAAACACAAGAAAAACCTCATATATGCAACCCAATATTACACCTAAAGCAATTAGAGAAAGAACAAAAAAACCCAAAGTTAGCAGAAGAACTCTTAAAGATCAGATCAGAAATAAATGAAAAAGAAATGAAGAAAACAATAGCAAGATCAATAAAACTAAAAACTGGTTCTTTGAGAAGATAAACAAAATTGATAAACCATTAGCCAGAGTCATCAAGAAAAAAAGGGAGAAAACTGAAATCAACAGATTTAGAAATGAAAAAGAAGTAACAACTGACACTGCAGAAATGCAAAGCATTAGGAGACATTACTACAAGCACTAAATGTCAACAAAATGGACAAAATGGAAGAAATGGACAAATTCTTAGAAAGTACAAGTTTCCAAGACTGAACCAGGAAGAAGTAGAAAATATGAACAGACCAATCACAAGCACTGAAATTGAAATTGTGATTAAAAATCTTCGTATGACCAGATGGCTTTCACAGGTGAATTCTATCAAACAATCAGAGAAGAGCTAACATCCATCCTTCTCAAACTCTTCAGAAAAATTGCAGAGTGAGGAACATTCCCAAACTCATTCTATGAGGCCACCATCACCCTGATACCAAAAACAGACAAAGATGTCACAAAAAAGAAAATTACAGGCCAATATCACTAATGAACATAGATGCAAAAATCCTCAACAAAATACTAGGACACAGAATCCAACAACACATTAAAAGGATTATACACCATGATCAAGTGGGGTTTATCTCAGGAATGCAATGATTCTTCACTATAAGCAAAACAGTCAATGTGATACACCATATTAACAAATTGAAGAATAAAAACCATATGATCATCTCAATAGATGCAGAAAAACTTTTGAAAAAATTCAACACCCATTTAGGATAAAAAGTCTCCAGAAAGTAGGGATAGAGGGAACTTACCTCAACATGACAAAGGCCATATATGATGAACCCACAGCCAACATCATTCTCAATGGTGAAAAACTGAAAGCATTTCCAATAAGATCAGGAACAAGACAAGGTTACCCACTCTCACCACTATTATTCAACATAGTTTTGGAACATTTAGCCACAGAAATCAGAGCAGAAAAAGAAATAAAAGGAATCCAAATCAGAAAAAAAGAAGTAAAACTGTCACTGTTTGCAGATGACATGATACTATACATAGAGAATGCTAAAAATGCTACCAGAAAACTACTAGAGCTAATCATTGAATTTGGTAAAGTAGCAGGATACAAAATTAATGCACAGAAATCTCTTGCATTCCTACACACTAATGATGAAAAATCTGAAAGAGAAAATATGGAAACACTCCCATTTACCACTGCAACAAAAAGAATAAAATACCTAGGAATAAACCTACCTAAGGAGACAAAAGACCTGTATGCAGAAAACTATAAGACACTGATGAAAGAAATTAAAGATGATCCCAACAGATGGAGAGATATACCATGTTCCTGGATTGGAAGAATCAACATTGAGAAAGTGACTATACTATCTGAAGCAATCTACAGATTCAACGCAATACCTAACAAAAGATCAATGGCATTTTTCACAGAACTAGAACAAAATATTTCACAATTTGTATGGAAATACAAAAGACCCTTAATAGCCAAAGCAATAATAAGAAAGAAAACAGGAGCTAGAGGAATCAGACTCCCTGACTTCAGACTATACTACAAAGCTAGAGTAATCAAGACAGTATGGTACTGGCACAAAAACAGAAATATAGATCAATGGAACAGGATAGAAAGCCCAGAGATAAACCTATGCACATATGGTCACTTTATCTTTGTTAAAGGAGGCAAGAATATACAATGGAGAAAAGACAGCCTTGTCAATAAGTGGTGCTGGGAAAACTGGACAGCTACATGTAAAAGAATGAAATTAGAGCAATCCCTAACACCATACAGAAAAATAAACTCAAAATGGATTAAAGACCTAAATGTAAGGCCAGACACTATAAAACTCTGAGAGGAAAACAAAGGCAGAACACTCTGTGACATAAATCACAGCAAGATCCTTTTTGACCCACCTCCTAGAGTAATGGAAATAAAAACAAAAATAAACAAATGGGACCTAATGAAACTTCAAAGCTTTTGCACAGCAAAGGAAACCATAAACAAGATGAAAAGACAACCCTCAGAATGGGAGAAAACATTTGCTAATGAAGCAACTGACAAAGGATTAAGCTCCAAACTATACAAGCTGCTAATGCAGCTCAATATCAAAAAAACAAATAACCCAATCCAAAAATGGGTGGAAAACCTAAATAGACATTTCTCCAAAGCAGATATGCAGATTGCCAACAAACACTTGAAAAGATGCTCAATATCACTAATCATTAGACAAATGCAAATCAAAACTACAATGAGGTATCACCTCACACCAATCAGAATGGGCATCATCAGAGAATCTAGAAACAATAAATGCTGCAGAGGGTGTGGAGAAAAGGGAACACTCTTGCACTGTTGGTGGGAATGTAAATTGATACAGCCACTATGGAGAACAGTATGGAGGTTTCTTAATAAACTAAAAATAGAACTATCATACGACCCAGCAATCCCACTACTGAGCATATACCCTGAGAAAACCATAATTCAAAAAGAGTCATGTACCACAATGTTCATTGCATCTCTATTTACAATAGCCAGGACATGGAAGCAACTTAAGTGTCCATCAACAGAGGAATGGTTAAAGATGTGGCACATATATACATTGGAATATTACTCAGCCATAAAAAGAAATGAAACTGAGTTATTTGTAGTGAGGTGGATGGACCTAGAGTCTGTCATACAGAGTGAAGTAAGTCAGAAGGAGAAAAACAAATATCGTATGCTAACACATATATATGGAATCTAAGGGAAAAAAAAAATGTCATGAAGAACCTAGGGGTAAGACGGGAATAAAGACACAGACCTGCTAGAGCACGGACTTGAGGATATGGGGAGGAGGAAGGGTAAGCTGTGACAAAGTGAGAGAGTGTCATGGACATATATACACTACCAAACGTAAAATAGATAGCTAGTGGGAAGCAGTCTCATAGCACAGGGAGATCAGCTAGGTGGTTTGTGACCACCTAGCGGTGTTGGGTAGGAAGGGTGGGAGGGAGGGAGATGCAAGAGGGAAGAGATAAGGGAACATATGTATATGTATAACTGATTCACTTTGTTATAAAGCAGAAACTAACACACCATTGTAAAGCAATTATACTCCAAAAAAGATGTTCAAAAAAAAAAAAAAGATCTTACAACATGATCAAGTGGGGTTTATTCCAGGAATGCAAGGATTCTTCAATACACACAAATCAATCAGTATGATAAACCATATTAAAAAATTGAAGGATAAAAACCATATGATCCTCTCAATAGATGCAGAAAAGTTTTTGACAAAGTCAACACCAATTTATGTTAAAAACTCTCTAGAAAGTAGGCCTAGAGGGAACCTACCTCAACATAATAAAGGCCATATATGAAAAACCCACAGCCAACATTGTTCTCTATGGTGAAAAACTGAAACCATTTCCTCTAAGATCAGGAAGAAGAAAAGGATGTCCACTCTCACCACTGTTATTCAACATAGTTTGGGCAGTCTTAGCCTTGGCAATCAGAGAATGAAAAGAAATAAAAGGAATCCAAAGTGGAAAAGAAGAAGTAAAACCATCACTGTTTGCAGATGACATCATACTATACATAGAAAATCCTAAAAATGCCACTAGAAAACTACTAGAGCTAATCAATGAATTTAGTAAAGTTGCAGGATACGAAGTTAATACAGAGAAAAATCTTGCATTCCTATACACTAAGAACAGAAGATCAGAAAGGGATATCAAGGGAAGAATCCCATTTACCACTGCAAAAAATGGATAAAATACCTATGAATAAACCTACCTAAGGATGCAAAAGACCTGTACACATAAAACTATAAAACACTGATGAAAGAAATCAAAGAAAACACAGATAGAAAGATATACCAATGTCTTGGGTTGGAAGAATCAATATGGTGAAAATGACGGCCCAAAGCAATCTACAGATTCAATGCAATCTCCATCAAATTACCAACAGCATTTTTCACAGAATTAAAACAAAAAATTGTACAATTAGTATGGAAAAACAAAAGACCCGAAAGAGCAAAAGCAATCTTGAGAAAGAGAAATGGAGCTGGAGGTATCAGGCTCCCTGACTTCAGACTATACTACAAAGCTAGAGTAATCAAGACAGTATGGTACTATCACAAAAACAGAAATATAGATCAATGGAACAAGATAGAAAGCCCAGAGATAAACTCACACACATATGTTCAACCTTATCTGTGATGATGGAGGCAAGAATATACAATGGAGAAAAGACAGCCTCTTCAATAAGTAGTGTTGGGAAAACTGGACAAGTACATGTAAAATAATGAAATTATAACACTTCCTAATACCATACACAAAAACAAGCTCAAAATGGATTAAAGACCTAAATGTAAGGCCAGGCACTGTAAAACTCTTAGAGGAAAACAAAGGCAGAGCACTCTATGACATAAATCACAGCAAGATCCTTCTTGACCCACCTCCTAGAGAAATGGAAATAAAAACAAGAATAACCAAGTGGGACCTAAGAAAGTTAAAAGCTTTTGTACAGCAAAGGAAACCATAAACAAGATGAAAAGACAACCCTCAGAATGGGAGAAAACATTTGCTAATGAAGCAACTGACAAAGGATTAAGCTCCAAACTATACAAGCAGCTAATGCAGCTCAATATCAAAAAAACAAATAACCCAATCCAAAAATGGGTGGAAAACCTAAATAGACATTTCTCCAAAGAAGAAGACATACAGATGGCCAAGAGGCCCATGAAAAATGCTCAACATCACTAATTATTAGGGAAATGCATATCAAAACTACAATAAGGTATGACCTCACACCAGTCAGAATGACCATCATGAAAATATCTATACACAGTAAATGCTGGAGAGGGTGTGGAGAAAAGGGAAACCCTCTTGCATTGTTGGTGGGAATGTAAACTCATACAGTCACTATGGAGAACAGTATGGAGGTTCCTTAAAAAACTAAAAATAGAATTGCCATATGATCTAGCAATCCCACTACTGGGCATATAACCAGAGAAAACCATAATTCAAAATGACACATGCACCCCAATATTCACAGCAGCACTATTTACAATAGCCAGGACATTGACGCAACCTAAATGTCCATTGACAGATTTATGGGTAGAGAAGATGTGGTACATATATACAATGGAATAGTACTCAGCCATTAAAAGGAACAAAACTGGGAGATTTGTAGTGATGTGGATGGACCTAGAGACTGTCATACAGAATGAAGTAAGTCAGAAAGAGAAAAATAAATATCGCATATTAACGCATATATGTGTAATCTAGAAAAATGGTACAGATGATCCTATTTGCAAAGCAGAGATAGAGATACAGACATAGAGAACAAATGTATGGACACCAAAGGGGGAGGGGGTGGGATGAAATGGGAGATTGATATTGATATATATATACACTACTATGTATAAAATATATAACTAATGAGAACCTGCTGTATAGCACAGGGAACTATACTCAGTGCTCTGTGGTGACCTAAATGGGAAGGAAATCCAAAAAAGAAGGGATATTTTTATACAAATAGCTGATTCACTTTGCTGTACAGCAGAAACTAATACAACATTGTAATGCAACTCTACCACCCCCCCAAAAAAAAATAAAGGAAAAGAAAATTGTTCCAGAACCACTAAAATTAAAAGCATTTTCTCTTCAGAAAACTCCAGTATAATACTGCTAGTTCTAGGAAGGCTAACAAATGAATCAAATAGTAGTCATTAAGCATTGGCAAAGCCGGACCCTAAGGAAATGGGACATGTTGCTCATACTGGGAAAAGTAGAGTCTGAATCCATGAGTGCTGCCTAGGGAGACAAACATAGAGGTGGCATAAATATGGGTCCTAACAAAGCCAGGTTACAACTTGAGGAGAGCCAGTAGCTGAGTTACTGAAGGAAAGAAAAAAATAAAAGAAGAAAACCCAAAATGAGCCACCTTACTTCATAATTTGAACTGTGGTGAACTTTGGATGATCCCCATGAAAATCATAGGCTAACACAAGCTTAATGATTCATTAAGCGAGTATTGATTTCATACTTCCTCTGTGTTACATTCGGTGAAGGAATACAGAAGGGAACCTAAGGTATGTGTTTCTTTCCTTAAGGATAGCAAGTGAGTAAAAAGACAAAAAGCTAACAACAAAAGAAATGCAATGGCTACAGTTTAGAAGTAT
The DNA here is from genome assembly GCF_949774975.1 of Lagenorhynchus albirostris. Lineage (NCBI taxonomy): Eukaryota > Metazoa > Chordata > Mammalia > Artiodactyla > Delphinidae > Lagenorhynchus > Lagenorhynchus albirostris. The sequence goes on along the minus strand of NC_083108.1, from coordinate 31,799,921 downwards.
GGCCAACCAGCTGTGGACAAAGAATGTTGGCATTTCAGTAAACAACAAATGTGGCCATCAAACCATCAACCACTGCAGCTGCCCTAGATTATGTGCCCTGTGGATATTTCAGGATGGAGAAAAACAGGATACTGACCCTAGATATACAGTTAGGTTGCATATCAAAGGAATAATTTCTATGAGCCCAGACTCTTGCATCTTCCCATATGTCGAAAAGCACTAAAATCATTAACTTGAGATATCTGTTTTTTGTGATTAGCAGATGTTCAACTACATGTTTGTTTGTTTTTCAGCAAAAACTTCTATATAACCTGACTCCTCCCTTACCTCTTTGGAACAGCTCCTCAGAGCTATCTGAGACTCTGTCTCCTGGGCTATAGTCTTCAGTAAGGTCCCCAAATAAAACATAACTCTCAACGTTTAGTGAGTTATATTTTTTTTCAGTCAATACAAGATTCATTGAACCTTAATATGACTAAGGCTGTGATTTAAATATGTGGGAGTTCTTGATGCCCTCATAGTCTAATGATAGCAAAGATAGCCTTGGTATACAAATAGCCCTAGTAGGATGGGACATGAAGTCCAGGCAGGAGATATAAGGAAAACCTAAGCCATAATTGTGTGTGTTTGTGGGAGAGAGGAGGATGTTACTTCTACTGCAGAAAGTCTTCATTGTAGATGTGTCACTAAACCTAAACCTGAACTTGAAGGAAAGGTAGACCTCAGTAGTTGAAGATCAGGGATGGAGCTTTAAAGAAGGCCATGGCAGCAGATATACAATATATGTTTTCAGGACTGTGAGCAATTCTGTTGACTGGGATGAAGAAAACAATTGAGAATTTAGGTGGGTCTTATATGGTCTTGGAGACCTTGTCCTTTTTCTACTTTTTAGGCATCAAGGAAACCTTGAAGGGCTCTTAAAGCCTAAGCATATTTCTCTAAAGTAGTAGAGTGAATTAGAGCCAACTACAAGGCTTGGGTTCCTATGTGTAAATGATACAGACAAATCATGTAACTTCCCTTAGCTTGTTTCCTCATCTGTAAAATGGAGAAATTTTTACTACTGGCTTTGTAGGGTTATGAGAGCCAAATAAGATAAAGTTTAAAAAAAATCCTAGACAGAGTTACACAAATATTCATTATCACCATTATTATGGAAATGTGCCTAGCATGCCTGGTGGAAGCCAGCACCAGGGCAGGACACTAGTCTGTCCTGAAAACACCTCATATTCTGGGAAAGTAAATATCTATCTTAAATAGATATTTTAGACCTGACCTTCTAGAAGTGTTCAGATAGACAAAATGCTACAAGTGCTTTCATAAAGAACAACCAATAGAAATATTTTTCTCTACTTCTGATTGGCTAGTACTCCTTTGTATGTCATAATGCTAATAGGATTAAGTCTTTCAATACAACCAGTGTATTTTCTAATTACAGCATAAATACAATGCACAATGTATTATATTTTCCTTTACATGTGCTTCAAAGACCTCAAGTACATCTCTGAAGAGTCTTTGGGAAATCTTAAGGATAGTCAATGACCACTTCTGGGTGAGTGAAAAATAGATTGAGTGGTAATAACTGTGGAGATCTTTAACTTATTATAAAGATATTCCAAAGGATCTAGATAACAATATGTTCTCTTTTGATGTAAATGTCTCCTGTTGCTTTAATTAGCCCCATCCCTACTCTTCCTAATGAGTACCATTATCTGCAGATTTCCCATACATTTTTAGAACAAATGAAAGGCAAGGGTGTAATCAGGCTTTGGGAGCAGTCACACAGGGTCCCACATTCAGAAAGGTCCCATACATAGTTTAAAGCGCTTATTCTTAATAGTAGTAATCTTTTCTTTGAACTTGTGTTTTATAAGCAAGTCTGATGGAACAATGGAGAGTAAGTTTGAGCAGAGGAGAATAAACAAAGGAAAAGAAAAAGTTTCACAATTTAATACCTTTCAATGGTGTATTTTGGCCTGAATTGACCAATGGCTATATTTGCAGAACAGCTCTTTCAACAGGATGCAAGACCACCAGGCTGACCTTGCAGGTATTGTTTCCTCATCTCTCGCTGGTCCTTGTTCTTAAGGCCCTGCTATGCCTCTAGCCTCTTCCACTGGAACCATGATAATCTGACACTCGGTGACCCAGACTGTATCTTCTTTTGACCACAAAGCTATGCTACACTTTCAGAACTATATTAGGGTGGTGATATGTATTAGCTTTGTATTAGCTTTTTGAATTGTAAGAATGGTGTTAATTTTCTGTTTTAATCTATGATGAAGAAATATTCCCTATCAAAATCATTCCAGCCATGTTTTCCAAAGTAATTCCTGAAAATAAAAGCCAAAGAAATATTAAACAACTTAGAAATTCAAAGTAAAAACAGTGAGTTAAGATTAAAATTCTGAAATGCCAAATTAGCTTCTGTTTTGGCGGGTTCTTATCTAATTCCCTTCATAGGACTAAATTTGGATTTCTTTTTCATTTTTAGTACTTCCAACACATTCTGATTTGTTTTAAATGGGTGCAGGACACACAGACACACACACCTATCTGTGCATTTGTTAAATTCGCAGTCTGTAGTTATTGATGTTCTACTTAGAAGCAAGTCAGACAATATATAAAAGCTGTACAGAAAAGTTTCTTTGCATAACAAAAGAGCTAATGAATCAAGTTATGTTTGTTAATAACATTCAATTAACATAACTATTGTTAGTTGATTAAAATTAACTGTGAATAACCATTTAACATTTAGCACTTACAAATGTTCCCTGATTTATTAAAATTGTGGGAGCTAAGGAGTCTGGGGAGAAACTAGAAATATTTCGATTTTTTAATGAAAATTTTAGGCACAATGTGAACTATTTCTTCCTAGTAAATATAGATTTGCAAATCAAGCTTCATGTTTTAACCCCCTGTGAAGAATTTGCAGACCTCCTGTTTTAAAGGCACTTGAGAAATAAATACCTTCCAGGGAGAGAAATCCCATCAGTTTTCTTGCTGTTCCTATAAAGATGGTAGACCATACTGTGAAATTTGCTGTTCTTCAATTGCTCCATTCTGCACATGCCCCAAGGAATCTCAAAATTGTAGAAACTAGAGATGCAGTAGACTAAATAGGTCATCTATTCTAATAGAAAATTTACCAGAGATATACAAGACTCTCTTGAATTTACAATACAACATACTTCCAAGGGGGTCCAAATGCTGAACAGAAAATTGGCTTTTATTTTCCAGCCACCCTAGTGTCCTATATTATGTTCTATCATTAATCATGTGTTTCTCTTGTGAAGATAATACACTAGCAGAATGTGCACATGGAATTGCTTTCCCAACAAAAGGATTAGACTTGCAGTGATCCGTTTCCAGGCTCTCATCTGCACCCCCATCCCAAACACAAACCAATGACTGTATTCTCAAGACAGCTATCTGAGGTCTCAGGAGTATTTCATGGCCTCAGAAAAATAAATGTACAGGCAAATGACCTATGTATGCATAATATTCAACAGTTTGGTGTTTTTAAAAATATACCCTAACCAATCAAAACAACCAGCTGCAGACATATTACATAATTACTCCAAAATAATTTCAACATATGTTTGAACACCAAGTGTGTGTAAAGAATAGTCAGGGAAACAAAAAATTTGAAACACAGTCTCAAGTCTTAAAGTTTGCATTCTTAGGTGGAGGAAAAACCATTAAATACATGAGAATTTCATGTGGATGTCCATTGTTTTGTCTGCCTGCCTTCATTCTTCTGTTCCTACAGGGAATATTCTCTCTGTGGTTCAGATGGAACCAACCCCATAGTAACTCATACATGTTGCCATAGCAACTGGTGCAGAAATGATCAGCAATCTAAGTCGGCAAATCAGGGTCCTCCCAGGAATTTCATGCTAGAGGTCTCTAGGAAAATTTCCCTCCATCACCGGAAGTCCTAAACTTCCTAAACTGGGAGATGTAGAGTGAGAGGCTGCCAGTGGCAACTTAACAATGGGGAGCCCATCTGAGAAAGAAGCAGGGGTGAGAGAAGCCAAGAAACTGTGAGTCTTAACAATATCTTCTAAATTCAGCTGCTCCTGAGTCTACATCCAAATTTTTAATTTCTCTGTTCTGTGAACTCCCACAAAAGATCCCCTTCCTCTAGTTAAGATAGTTTGAGTTGGATTTCTAACACTTGTAACTGAGAAAGATCTAACTAATATGTAGAGACACCTGCCAAGTGAGATAACGAGAGTTATGGGAGTTCAGGGTAGAAGTTCAAGGGAAGATTTTCTAGAGAAGATGGAGCTTGAGTTATGCTTTTAAGAATTTGGGAAGATAGGAGAAAAGAGGCACTGCAAGTGAGATGGTGTATAAAAATGCTGAAAAGTACAACCTGGTTTCAAGGGTCAGAGAAGATAGGTTTGGGTGAAATGGAAGCTATGTATAGGATAAGAACTGGAGGTAAGGACAAGAGTAGAAATAAGCTTAATAAATGTGGAATGTAATTGATAATCTAAAAGAGACAATGTTTTTCAATAAACTTTGAAGAGAATAAAATGTTGAACAAGTATCATTTCATCATTATTAAAAACTACCAAAAATTAGATTCATTCACAAAAGCTTTACCCTGCACTCTCTTTTCCCCTGAGAGGATCTTGGGAGCGAGTCTTGAGAAAGCAGCTTGTGGGTAACCAGCCTTGCACATGCACTCTGGCTCATCTACAGAGTCCAGGTCATCTATCCAACATTTGTCATGATGACATAATCCTTTTAGAAAGACCAGTAGAATCGACTCCCTGTATGGATTGTAATTTTTCTCCTCTTTTGGTCTCTTATCTCTGGAAAATTATTCAGTTAGATACTCTTTCTTCTCCCTCACACCATCCTGATCTTTTGTTTTTCTATGTCTTACATTCCATACCCTAATTTTCTCTTGACCTAGTGTGTTGTTGCATGCACAATACAGAAGAGAAAGGTTTATAATGTTTTCTTCATCTGCATCTGAAAAGTTCTTTTGTACTTATATAAAGCATGGAAAACATATGCCAAATGTAAACATAATTATCTAGCCATCCTGATTTTTGGGAGTAGTGGTGAGGAGTTTGCAGTAATTTATAAAGACAAATTTTGTAAGCCTCATTAATAGGAGCATATAGTTAGATATATATGGCTATGGCTATGGATTTGGATATGGATATGGATTTAGTTATATAAAGATATAGATGTAGGTGTAGGTAGAGGTAGAGGTAGAAGAAGAGGTAGGGATAGGGAGAGAGAGAGAATGAATATGTCTGTGATCTGAGATTACCAAGGTGATTTATACTGCCTTCTTCTCATCTCCCCTTTCCCAATGACTTCTGGTCAAACTGTACTCCTTTTAGTTCTATAAGAGCTGTTAAATACCCTGTGTCTTTTATTAGAGTGAGCTCACTCAAGGAGGTAGTGTATCTTCTGTATGTTGGACAATATTGGCAGAAAATTTGAACCAATCACTTGAACCACTTCATAATGTTGGCTGGGGAAAAGCAAAGGTTCAGCTATGTCTGACCAAGAAAAACATTAGGCAAAATCTTTTTCCACAAGTATCATTTTTCTTATCTACACACTTAGAGTTCATCCTTATGCACACATATCTAATCACCAGAGAGAAAAAAATTTGCAGTGGAGGCAGGGATTGGGATGAGAAATGGAAGCCAGTTTTACAATTTCTAAACAACTGAGTTATATTAATAATTTAGTTAACAAACATTGATTGAATACCTACTATGTTCTAGGCATTGTTGGGGAAGAAGAAATTTTCCTCTATCTTTCTAGGTTCTCTGACTGGTCTAAGAATTAAATTGACATGAGACAGATTAACAGGAGAAAATCATATAGAGTTTAATGTGTACCTGTGTACATGGGAGAGACCCAGAAAAACTGAGTAACTCTCCAAAATGGCTGAAACTCTCACCTTAAATATCATCTTCAGCTAAAGACAAAAGAGGATGTTGAGGGTAGGGGTCTGGGACTTCAAAGGGGAGAAAGTCAATTGTCATGGAGGCAGCAAAGCATATGTTTGGTCAACAAATGTTTGTTGGGCCAGACAGAGACAATGGAACACACAGTAGACTCTTATCTCTAGGCCCTGCCCAAGTTTCCCCCACCACATCAAGCCCATGTTCTTTGCAGATATTTCTAGTGATAGCTATATTCTTGTAATAGGCCCTCAATATAAATTCTTCAGACACTTAGGAAGAGGGTCAAAATTTCTTCCTGAATCTTTTGGGCCTTGATTGTTTTCAGCTTGAAATAATCTGCATGCTAAAGACATTTTGGGGTGGCAAATTTTTATTCCTCTACAACATCAAATTAGCTGCATGTTCATGCACCTGAGTTCCAGACCGTGAACTTGCTGAATGATCTACCCTGTGTCTCTCCATTTTTGTATCATAGAACCAAAGCAATGTCAGATATGTGGTAGATGGTCAATATTTGTTCAACAAATTAGTGGTTTGATGATTAAATTATATTAGGCATGCAAATTATAGAATTAGTATTCCATCAATGTTACTGTCTTTAATATTGTAACATTTAAATAGTAGATAAAAGAAGAAGAATCTGCAAAGACTGAGAAGGAAGCGATAAGGGAATCAGAAAACTGTAACGTCACATAAGCCATGCCTTCTGGCATCATATATTTTCCTCTGTGGAATGCCCTCATAACCTCTTTTGTCTGACTTCTTTCTTTTTTTTTTTAAGTTTTACAACTTGTTTTTTTTTACAAGTCAAAACATTGCAGGAGTTTATTAGAGATCATCCAACTGGTATGGAAATGAAAGTTCTGGGGTTTTTTTTAACATTTTTATTGGAGTATAATTGCTTTACAATGGTGTGTTAGTTTCTGCTTTATAACAAAGTGAATCGGCTATACATATACACATATCCCCATATCTCCTCCCTCCTTCATCTCCCTCCCTCCCACCCTCCCTATCCCACCCCTCTAGCTGGTCACAAAGCACCAAGCTTATCTCCCTGTGCTATGAGACTGCTTCCCACTAGCTATCTATTTTACATTTGGTAGCATATATATGTCCATATATACACTACCACTCTCTCACTTTGTCCCAGCTTACCCTTCCCCCTCCCCGTGTCCTCAAGTCCATTCTCTAGTAGGTCTGCATGTCTGACTTATTTCTACTCATCCACTAAGATGCAGTTTCCATGCCAGTAACCACCAGTCTGGGTTACATGCTCTCCTTTTCTAGCAGTGCCAGACTCCACATCTACCACCCTACATTCAGTATTTATAGTCTCTGGAGACCATCAGAGTTAAGATAATGAAGGCAGAAGTCTGATGAGTTTGTTTATTTAGATTCTCTGATGACCTCATTTATTTATTCAGACTATATTTATTGAGCACCTACGATGTGATATACACATCTCAAGGCCAGCCCAAAGAGTAAGCTTTTCAAAAAGTTCTATGCTAAGCCTATCTTCACACTTCACACCAGCAGCTTTTGCAGGTCACTCCTATTACTATAACGATGGAAGCCCATAATCAGCAGCATTATAAGGAAATTGAAGAAATCTTTTCATTTATCCACAGGCATATTCAATAAAGTTAAACATTTCTGAGAAGTCAAGTAGCATGAGGCCTGAAAAGTCTTCTGGATTGAGACTCAGGTGTTTGTTCACACTCTCTGTCAGGAATGTTGAAGTGAAGTGTGTAGAGATGGAAATCAGAAGGCAGTGGCTTGAACATGAAGTCAAGAAGCTTAACTCTTATCCAAAGGAGTGCGAGAAATGGTTTCTAGAGGGGAGTGTGGAATACAGAGAGATTGATCTGAGGATTTTTTGTTTGTATGTTTTTAAGATAGAAGAATCTTGAGCACATTTATAGGATAAAGAAAAAGAACCAATAAAGAATGAGAGGTTGAAAATGAGGAGAGAGGCAGAAAATGACAATGTCTTAGGGGACACATATGGGGAGGGATTCACCTGTTCCTCAGGAAAGGAGAGGAGCCTAGGTGAAAATATACCTTTCTCAGAAAGTGTAAGTCAAGGTGACCTGCTATGGCAGGAGCAGATTGGGGGCTGGGGACTTTGGAGACATGATGAAGTGACCCTTCAGGATGTTAGTGCTTTGGGAAGGCCAGAATTAGGCCTTACCTTTGTAGAGGTGCTAACCTTACCATGGAGCTAGGCTGGCCAGGGAAGGAGGTAAAATCATGCTGGGTAGCAGACTGGGAAAAAAGGAGAGGGATTGGAAGTCCATCACTTTAGGAAGGATGGAGGAAGGGTCAGAGACCACAGAGCCAGTTTAAGATTTTAGTTGATTAAAAGAAACAAAAACCCAAGGTATGATCTTAGAATTATGAACCTGAGGTAGAAGGGATAAATATCATTTTAAGTTTGAGGTTAGAGTAAGGGGGTTAAATATGTTTTGTTTCCTGAAGTGCTACGCTGACATGGGTGTTGAAGTCACCTAAGATTTTAGAGAGAAGAGCAATGGGGTGAGGCAGGAATCGAAATCTCCAGTGACAAAGAATGGATAGCTGCTGGTTGCATGAACTCAAAAAAGAAGGGACTTTTTCCTGTAATCGTGTAAGACAAATGATCTCAAAACAGCAAAGGGAATTAACAAAATACTGACAAAACATTAGAAGATAAGCAGTTCTGCTAGGATAAAGGAGATGATGGCTTTAGGGGAAATTCAGTTTTCCATTAAGAACATTGATGGCTTTGGGTTTACCATGTAGAAAACTTGGTTTACTTTTGTGCATAAATCACTTAGGTGTAACAAGAGCCCTGAATCTGATCTGTGGGGGAAAAAAATTTGCCACCCCAAAATGTCTCTTTGGCATGTGAATTATTTTGAGCTAAAAGCAATCAAGGCCCAAAAGACCCTGGAAGAACTTTGACCTTCCCCCTAACTGCCTAAAGAATGCAGGTGGAGAACCTGTTCCAGTAAGGAAGCTATCACCATAGATATGTATAGTGTGAACTAGGTGTGTAGACAGGGAGGAACCTAGCAAGTCCGTTTGTTAGATTTCCACTCTGTGTCTCATTGTCTTTGTCTGGTCCAGCAAATATTTATTTACAAACATTTGCTTTTCTGTCTCCATGTGAATTGCCTTCCTCCCCTTTGAGGTCCTAAAACACTACCCCCAATATCCTCTTTTGTCTTAAGCTGAAGATAGCATTTAGGGTGAGGCTTTCAACCATTGTAGTGAGTTAGTCAGTTTTTCTGGTCTCTCCCATGTAAACATGTTATTAAACTGTGTTTTATTTACTCCTGTTAATCTGTCTCGTGTCAATTTAATTCTTAGACCAGCCAGAGAACCTAGGAGGGTAGAGGAAAATTACTTCCTCCCAGACAGATTGTACGTGGGTAAAGTGGGTAACAATCATCTGAAAGACCACTATAAAATGACACTCTTTGATTCAAAAACTTTCATTGAAAACCCATATTCCTTAGCCTGGTTTCAGTCTAGTTTTACATTTTTTTCCCACCACTCCCCTAGCTAACTTTCTGCCCTAACCAGGCTGATGTGTCCACAGCCAATGCCTATTCCCACCTTCTCATGCTCATTCCCTCCTTTCAGCATCATCCCCATCTCAGGGGCCCTTTGTTTCTTTCTGGCAATTAAGATCTTTCCTGCCCTTTCAAGCCTAGTCCACCACCGACTTGTTTCATGAGCTCTCCCTTTGATACCAGAGAATTATGACATCACTCTCCTCTGTAATCACTTGCACCCATTTTTTTTCAGTTGTCACTTTTTTCATCACCAACAACCCTATTAGATCCTTGCATGAAAGAACAATCCATGTCTCCTACTTCGTTTCATCCCTCACAATACCTGACATATACTAGATACTCAGTAAATAACTGATGGATAAATGAGTGAATGAATTAAGGAAACAACACCTATATTACTTCCACCCTGTAAGTTTTACCTTCTTAAGGGAGTGGAATGTGGGGGGTGGGGGAGAGGGGTTGAGGGACCGCATTTGGGATCCAGAGACTTCAGCATGATTCTAATAGGGAGAGGGAGGCAGAAATTCAACTTTAATCTGACAGCTGCAGAGTGGCAGTGGGAGGAGCTATAACCATCTGAAGGACAGGGGTGAGGAGGGGCGCAGCCTCTCCCCCATCGTCAATCACCAGAGAGTGTGCAGCACTTCTGGCAAGCTCCCATTATCCCATCACTCTCTCAGATGGTGGGCAGTGGAATCGATATTCCCAAGGCTTTAAAAAGCTCCCAAATGTGCTGCCATTCATTCAACAACAGGGGGAGAAATAAGGGAAGAAAAAACTGATGTTGGCTTCTTATTTTGCTTATGTTGTTAAAAGCTGCTCCGATGCTGTGGTTCTGGAATAGGTCTCCTCTTCCTTTGAAAGCATGCTGTGTGATAGACTGTCATTTGTCCCCTGCCTCCAGAAGAGCCAGCTGGCAGCTAAGTGCCAAAGCCAGTGACTTGCATGTGTTTTTCTGACATTTAACAAATGGGAACAGCTTGCAAATCTGCATTAACTCACTCTGTCTCACAAATAATCAGAGCCTATGCAGTGTAGACGCTGGGAACATTAGCTCTGACACAAAAGAGTGAGAGGCTGGGGGATGGGGGGGGCAACAGAAAACAAGTCAGCAAATAACGGATGTTTTAACGAAGAGATGAATGTAACATTCTGGTTCAGAGGGAAGAGTTTTGAAGTCATTTTTGTTTTTCAACAAGCCACTGCTAATGGTGCTAAATCTGTCTGTCAAGGCCCAGCTTTGCAGCTTGAAGTCATCTTGCCTGCACTTCACAAATGCTGATCTGTTGGTTGCTTCCATCTTGCAAATAGCATTTCAAATTCCTTATGCTTCAGAGCCAAGGATCTTTCAAAGGGGCTGTGCTTGACCGCAAGTGGACTTTTGCAAGTCTGCACCACACAATTAGATTGCTGCCCCTACTCTGACCCTGAATGAAGGAAAGAAAAGATATCACAGTTAAAAGGGCACACACAAACATGCATTTGCAGGAAAGTTGTTAAATGCATGTTCAGGTGTCTCTTATATGACTTCCTCACACAAACATGTCCCCATAAATTGAGGTACAGGTCCAGCTCATGTTAGCACTGTGCATTTATGATAAATTTAGGAGCCTTTCTCATCACGGGTGATTTGGCATTTGGGGAATGCACTATCATTCCCTAATGTTTCATTCCATTTAGAAGATAACTGTATTTGTGATGTTCCAACATCTAGTCTCAAATATCCAAAGAAAATAAATCCCTAATCATGGATAAATAGAGAAATAGATACACTGGGGACTGTATTTGGCAAAGGGCTTGGAAAATCTGTCTTCTAGGAGAGGAGAAATAAACTTGTACTTTCCTTAAACTTTCAGGAAGGGTTACTCTGGAGCAGCATAATCCCCATCCTCCTATTGGGGCCTGTGAGACACCGAGACAGGCCCTCAGACCCTCTGGAGGAACCCATGAAGAGGACTAAGGGGATCATAATTAGATCACTGGACCACAGAGCTAGGAGATTTTCACAAAGAAGAGGAATACAAATACCCCAATGACAGGCGTGAATGCCTGGGAAGACAGTCGCCTGGCCCGAGGGAGGGAAATGTCATAGAGCATGGCCCAGCCTGAGGCCTGGTCATGGTCAGAGCTCTTGAGGTGCCATCTCTCTGTGCTACCCCGGGACACAAGGAGAGTTTCCCAGTGAGGACTTTCCTCCTTCCCAGGTGCCTTGATAGAGGGAACAAAATCCTTGAAGACCAAAACAAACTTTCAGGGATCGAAAGACCAGGAATTAGAATCCTAGTTGACCACTGCCAGTTGAAAGAACAGCCACACTCAGAGGCAGAGGGGCAGCTGCCAGTGGAACAGATAGCGATTGGCAGCCCTACAGCTGAGGCTGCAATATTTTGGCAAGAGCTCCAGCTCAGCAAGGAAGCAGAGGAGAGTACAACACAGAGTTGAGGTTCAAGGGCATGAGGCCAGGTAGTCAGGATTAGGGACCCTGTGGCCTTGAGACTCTCCAGCTTTTTCTACAATGCTTTTGAGTCGTTTGTGATGCTGGGAAGAAAGACCAGAGAAAAGTGTGGCCCATTCCCTTAGTGCAGGGCATAACGCATGCAGCCACCATGGCACTGGACATGACCCAAAGGCCTCTCTGCAATTCCCATGAATCCTGATTCATTCCATGGTAGGAGTCTGGGGTAAATAAGGGTTACAGACAATTTTTATACATAAAAGATTAGCAAATTACAGATCTTGCTCGACTTACAATAAGGTTAACCTTACAAATAGGGTTACATGTGAAAAATCCATTGTTAACTGAAAATATCGTAAGTCAAAAATGCATTTAGGGGCTTCCCTGGTGGCGCAGTGGTTGGGAGTCCGCCTGTTGATGCAGGGGACACAGGTTTGTGCCCCAGTCTGGGAAGATCCCACATGCCGTGGAGCAGCTGGGCCCATGAGCCATGACCACCGAGCCTGCGCGTCCGGAGCCTGTGCTCCGCAACAGGAGAGGCCACAACAGTGAGAGGCCCGCGTACTGCAAAAAAAAAAAAAGCATTTAATACACCTAAGGTACAGAACATCATAGCTTGGCCTAACCTACTTTAAATATGCTCAGAACACTGACATTTGCCGACAGTTGGGCAAAATCGTCTCTCACAAAGTCTATTTGACGAAGAAGTGTTGAATATCTCACGTAATTTATTGAATACTATACCAAAAGTGAAAAACAGAATGTTTTTTTGGGTACAGAATGGTTGTAAGTGTATGGGTTGTTTACCCACATGATTGCATGCCTGACTGGGAGCTGCGCTCACTGCCACTGCCCAGCATCCAAGAGAGCATATCACTAGCCCAGGAAAAGATCAAAATTCAATATTCAGAGTACTGTTTCCACTAAATGTGTATCGCTTTTGCACCATCATAAAGTCAAAACATCGTAAGGCGAACATCATAAGTAGTTTAAAATGCAAGACAGCTGCGATATATATGCCTGCAGCTAGATCAAGCAGAGCTTGTTACAACATAATATATTTCAAAAACATTATATCCTAAAATAAATAATTGTGGGTCCAAATCCTTTATTTTCCCTGCCCTTGCTCTCAACCCAAACCTTGTGTTTTGATGGCTTTTATTTTAAATAATATTCAGACATACTTCTTCATTTCTGTTCACACTGTGCTAGACTAAGATGCCATCATTTTACTTCTCTACTGCAACAACATTTGAAGTCATCCTCTCCAATTCCACTTTTGCTTCTGAACAATCCACAGGCCAGAGGGGTTTCTTCAAAACAAAGGCTCGGCATCCGAATGTTCTACTTAAAACCTTTCAATTGGTATTTCTCAAAATGTACTCCATTAAAAACTCACAAGAGTGTTCTGGGATATTTTTAATTTTTTGAGGGAAACAGCAATACTCTACATCAGACACTACAATTTCAACATTAGATCACACTACATTTCTTTCAATGACATCATATCTTTTAGAAGCCATTTGCAATGATGGTTATGATAAGAAAGCCAATACCATATGAAAATCAATGTGGGACAGAAAATAAGGGTGGAGGTGTCCAATCTGATTCCAAGATTTGAGAAGCTGTGTGGTGTCCATCTGGCAAAACATCCAATTGATAAGTCAGGACACAGACTGCTACACCAGGCCTGGGTCCTGTTAGGGAACTAGCAATGCCTAGTGTGAGCATAACACTATAGTTTCCTGTAGTTAACACTCCCTGCAGCCAATCCTTTATCCATATGATTGGCCTTCTGGCCTGGTTTCTTGCTTGTATTCTTGCCTGCACCCAGAATGAAGTCTTGCTGTAAACCACCAAGCAGGCAGCCAGGGTCCTCAGCACTGCTTCCCCACTCTGCCTGGGCCTTTCTCCCGGAACTGGTCCCCATATCTCTTCTCCCAGATTAGTCCTCTTTGAACTGAAGCAGTGAGCCAGAAACTGCAATCTGCTGCCACTGAGAAGCCCTTTCTTTCCACTGTACACCCCATCTTTCAACAACAATAAAAAATTATTGAGAACTACTGTGTGCCAGTCACTGAAAAAAACGTAATATTCATACAAACAAAATTTAAATATGCACAGTGCTGGAGACAGACAATAAGCAAGTACAAAGAAATAATGTCATTTTCCAGTTGCTATTAAATGATCCCATTTGTTCATCAACATCAGCTTGGACTGCACTTGAGTTAACTCTGTCTTCCATCCCTGGTATTTTCTACTTCTGTCTCCTCCCAGAGAGATAAGAGACTGCTGCAGCTGCCACAGCCAGCTTACTGCCCATAGCTACTGGGCCAGTCTCCCTCATTTATTTCTGCTATGAGCTCCAATATCCTACAAACTCGAGTTCAAATTATTTAGAATACCCTTGCGGTGGTTAATTTTATGTGTCCACTTGGCTGGGCCACAAGGGGTCCAGATATTTGGTCAAACATTATTCTGGGTATTTCTGTGAGGTGTTTTCCTACTATGTGCCAGGCATTGTGCAGGATGCCAGCAAGATTGCAGGTATTCCATGTAAACAAATAATCAATGCAAAAGCCAGAAGACACTGAGTTTAGAAACACACACCTCAGTTGGAGAGGCAACCTAGTATGCTAAACCAGGGGGCTAAGGTTCTAAATTTGGACCTGCCTTTAAAAATCTGTCTATATTTGTATTTTTTATATAAAAATTTAGGCAACAGGACTGAATGAGGAATGTTCTTTCTAGCTCTAAAATTTTAATTTAGAAATCTATTCAAGATCTCCTGAAACTACCCATGTTCCATTACATAGAAAAATAATTTACTTGTACTTTATTTCATCTCATATTGGCTATCAATGTTCTCTTCATTATAGTGCTATTCTACCTTTCTAATAAAATCTCCTACAATTTACCTCTTATACCTACACTAATTTGCCTCCCAGTTTAACCCTTAACAGTATCCTAAAATCATCTCACATTATCCCATCCAAATGCTTTTGCTATCACTGTTCTTTCAATCTGAAGTGTCTTTTCCTACTATCTCTATCAAAAGGCCACACTTTTCTGTGTGACTCAACAAAAAATGTTTCCTAATCCATAAACTTTGCACTCCTTGCTTCAGTTAATAATGAGAAAGAAAGAAAGAAAGAAAGAAAGAAAGAAAGAAAGAAAGAAAGAAAGAAAGAGAGAAAGAAGAAGGAAGGAAGGAAGAAAGAAAGAAAGAAAGAAAGAAAGAAAGAAAGAGAGGAAGGAAGAAAGGGAGGAAGGAAGAAAGGGAGGGAGGGAAGGAATAAAGGAGCTGCAAGGAGAAGGGTGCTGGATGGGCTGGTGGTGTGTAATCCACTCACTGGCTCTCAGCTCCCTTCTGTTGATGAAATAAGGCTCTCTCACTGCCACAGATGACAGGAAACACCACTGGGATCTTGGGCAATTGATCACCCAGCAGGGATACTCCTCTCAGAATTTTGCCATGGAAGCTGCTACATTTTCAAGAAGCTTGTTTCACATTCCCATTTTTTCAATAGTCTATATTATAATAAGTAATTACCAGAAGCATGGACTATTTGGTCAAGCTATATCCCCATCTGAAAGCAGCAGAGGGTGGGGTTTTTCCTCCCCATCAGTCATCCATATTCAGCAGGTAGCCCTCTGCCTTGGTAAGTGGTCCCTTAGTGTTTTGGATGAGGTTTCTCCTGAATACTACCTTAGCCTTCAACTTACTCTTAACATTTTTGTTAATACCCTCCTCTGTCATAACCTTTGGCAGTTTACAAGGAAACTTAGGCTTTATGATATATTGATATTATGCTCTGACAAATACAAATAACTTTCTACTTTATAATTTCCACTCATAGCAATTCATTCTCATAAGCGATGTTTCTAATACTTTCCCAAGATGATGCTGTAGGTAGTAAAAAGAATATACACATGCTAGTGGTGGTGCATGAAGTAAGTACAGTAACACAGTTACATACAATCACATGATCTGGGTCTGCCTTTCCTACAAAACAAAGAACTCATGGACGTTAAGCCCATGCTTCCCAGACCTCATAAATCCATGGAAAATGCAATCATAAAATATCTGATTTAGAACCCCTGTCAACAAAAAGATTGTTAAAACCCTGCCTACCTCTCACACTACACCCACATCCTTTTGTCTCTCCTCACTGATTACCTCACAAGTCCTACACGTAGCCAGTAGAGAATGGCTGTAGGACTAAGATTCTCAGGTAGACAGCAATATGTACACCTTAAAAATGATGGTATGTTGAAAACCATTCATTAGCACCAAACTGAATCATCATCCTGGCCCAGACAAAGTCAGTGAGCCCCCACCCCTCTGTATAGGAATAACTATTTTACACATTGCTTGCTTGAAAATTTCAGCACTAGGGGTAGACTGTGATGAGTGCCACCCTCTCTGGAATATCTAGTCATTCCTTATACAAAAGTCTCCTGAGGGTCCAGCCAGCAAAAGGTGTCCATATTGTCCAACCATAATACCCTTTGGGATTCTCCCTAGATAGTGCAATAATTATACACATGAAAGGAGGAAATGGTCTTATTGTATCATCACTGACCTGCAGCTTTCAAAGAGCCAACTGCTTCCAGCACTGCCTAGGAAGCACTCAACAACAATTTATGAGGCAACCCACACGACCCCCATTTTTCACTACCATGTAAATGTAACCCATCTGTGTCTTAGAATTTAGCCCATCTCAGAATCTTCTGAAGAAGTCAACAAGAAGGGTATTTTTAAGAGAGAAAACAAAAATAAAAAGAAGAGAGTATTTTTCCCTTGGTATATTTACTTCTGAAATATTTCATGTTGTTCTGAAAGATCCAGAAAATACATTTAAGATTTTTAAGGAAATAGAGAGTTCCTCTATAATGTCAAACTGCAAAATCCAAAGGAAGTGCAAGAACTGACAAGATATAGTTGAAATCAACTGGGTTTTTTTAATCATATGTCATATTAGTTTTACTCCATTACAGTTTACCATATAGTTTCATGTATGTTAAGTAATTGCTTTTCAGAGTCTACACAGAAAGCAGAATTTATCTCTATTTCTCAGAGGTGGAAACAATGTCAGAGAAGTTAAGTGAGCTTCTCATATTTATCCAAATAAGTGTTGGTGGAACCAAAATTGGAGGACCTTCTAATTCTTAAACAAATGTGCTTCCATTTCACTACAAATCCTTTTTCACAAAAGGTTTGGAGTGGTGGTGGAGAGGGGGTTTATAACACTGCAGAATATCAGAATTTGGAAAGGTAGAGTGAAGAGATTTAAAAATAGAAAGAAACGATTTTAAGATGAATAGACTTGTTATTAAGGCAGTTTAGCAAACCTATCATGCAGACAAATTCTGCAATCAGAATACCTGTTTTAGGATTCCAGCTCTTTCATTTACTTTAAGTGTGTTCTAAGGCAAATAACCTTCCCAAAAGTCTCAATGTGATTGTCTGTAAAATGGGGGTTATCAGAGTATCATCCCTTTCAAGGTTGTTATAAGGATAAAATTAGACGATGCACATAGTGTAGTGAATCACATAGTGTAGTAAAACATAATAAATACTTCATACACTTTAAGAATTATCATTGGCATCTCACAAGTTGTAACACCAGCTAGAAATTTAAAATAGCTCAAAAGTGGTTGTTATGAATTCATAGATAACAGATCTAGAGATGTTCTTGAGAAGAATCAGAGTACTTGGAAAATGTTCCTAACTTCTTAACTCCAAGGAAAAGGGCTACGGCCCCCAACAATCTCTCCTTTTGTGCCTTGCTAGAATAAATCCTAGGTGGATGGAACAGAGCTTAATATATGTATTTATAGAAAATTTTTGTCTTGGTTAATACATACTTAATGCTATTGACTTCTGGAGGGCAAGGACGCGGAGTCTTCCTTAGATCACCTAAACCCCTCCCAAAGACCAATACACTGCTCTGCATGCAATGAAATGATTTTAATCACATATTTATTGATGGGAAAAATATGAGGTATTTGGAGACATGCCAACAACAACTGATTCTGAAAAACAGCAATTAAACTTTATCAAGCAAAATCAATGGCAGGCAGAAACCGAGGAAATAAGCACTAGAAATTTGGAAATTGAGGCAACAATTGCCTGATATAGAAAATTACCCATAGAGGAGCATTTATTCTGTAATTTTACATTAAGCATTACAATTGATCCTCTTGATAGCCCTGAAAGGTAGGGTAATGTTTTCACATATGATTCAGAGATTCAGAGAGAGAAAATGACTGGCTTAGTGGTACACGGCCAAAAAATTGATATAAAAAGATAAAGCCAGATTGGTTCGAGATGGCAGAGTAGAAGGATGTGCTCTCACTCCCTCTTGTGAGAACACCAGAATCACAACTAACTGCTGAACAATCATCGACAGGGAGCCACAGGAACCCACCAAAAAAGATACCCCACATCCAAAGACAAAGGAGGAACCACAATGAGATAGTAGGAGGGGAGCAATCACAATAAAATCAAATCCCATAAATGCTGGGTGAGTGACTCACAAACTGCAGAACACTTATACCACAGAAGTCCACCCACTGGAGTGAAGGTTCTGAGCCCAACGTCAGGCTTCTGAACCTGGTGGTCTGGCAATGGGAGGAGGAATTCCTAAAGAATCAGACTTTCAAGGCTAGTGGGATTTGAATGCAGGACATCAACAGGACTGGGGGAAACAGAGACTCCAATCTTTGAGGGAACAAACAAAGTAGTGTGTGCATCAGGACCGAGGGGAAGGAGCAGTGACCCCATAGGAGACTGAACCAGACCTGCCTGCTAGTGTTGGAGGGTCTCCTCTTTGGGGAGTGGCTCTGTCTCACCATGAGGACAAGGACACTGGCAGCAGAAGTTCTGGGAAGTACACTTTGACATGAGACCTCCCAAAGCCCACCATTAACCACACCAAAAAGCCCTGGTAGGCTTCAATGTTGGGTCGCCTCAGGCCAAACAACCAACAGGGAGGGAACCTAACCCCACCCATCAGCAGACAAGCAGATTAAAGTTTTACTGAACTCTGCCCACCAGAGCAACAGACAGCTCTACCCACCACCAGTCCCTCCCATCAGGAAACTTGCACAAGCCTCTTAGATAGCTTCAGCCACCAGAGGGCAGACAGCAGAAGCAAGAACTACAATCCTGCAGCCCATGGAACAAAAACCACATTCACAGGAAGATAGACAAGATGAAAGGCAAAGGGCTATGTACCAGATGAAGGAACAAGATAAAACCCCAGGAAAACAACTAAATGAAGTGGAGATAGGCAACCTTCCAGAAAAAGAATTCAGAATAACAATAGTGAAGATGATCCAGGACCTCGAAAAAGAATGGAGACAAAGATCAAGAAGATGCAAGAAATGTTTAACAAAGACCTAGAAGAATTAAAGAACAAACAAACAGAGATGAACAATACAATAACTGAAATGAAAAATACACTAGAAGGAATCAATAGCAGAATAACTGAGACAGAAGAACGGATAAGTGACCTGGAAGACAGAATGGTGGAATTCAGTGCTGCAGAACAGAATAAAGAAAAAAGTATGAAAAGAAATGAAGACAGCCTAAGAGACCTCTGGGACAACATTAAATGCAACACATTTGCAATATAGGGGTCCCAGAGGAGAAGAGAGAGAGAAAGGACCCGAGAAAATATTTGAAGATATTATAGTCTAAAACTTCCTAACATGGGAAAGGAAATAGCCACCTAAGTCCAGGAAGCACAGAGAGCCCCAAACAGGATAACCAAAGGAGAAACATGTCAAGACACATAGTAATCAAATTGGCAAAAATTAAAGACAAAGAAAAATTATTGAAAGCAGCAAGGGAAAAACAGCCAATAACATACAAGGAAACTCCCATAAGGTTAACAGCTGATTTCTCAGCAGAAACTCTACAAACCAGAAGGGAGTGGCATGGCATATTTAAAGTGATGAAAGGGAAGAACTTATAACCAAGATTACTCTACCTGGCAAGGATCCCATTCAAGTTCGATGGAGAAATCAAAAGCTTTACAGACAAGCAAAAGTTAAGAGAATTCAACACCACCAAACCAGCTCTACAACAAATGCTAAAGGAACTTCTCTAAGTGGGAAACACAAAAGAAGAAAAGGACCTACAAAACCAAACCCAAAACAATTAAGAAAATGGTCATAGGAACATACATATTGATAATTACCTTAATGTGAATGGATTAAATGCTCCAACCAAAAGACACAGGCTTGCTGAATGGATACAAAAACAAAACCCATATATATGCTGTCTACAAGAGACCCACTTCAGACCTAAGGACACATACAGACTGAAAGTGAGGGGATGGAAAAAGATATTCCATGCAAATCGATATCAAAAGAAAGCTGGAGAAGCAATACTCATATCAGATAAAATAGATTTTAAAATAAAGAATGTTACAAGAGACAAGGAAGGACACTACATAATGATCAAGGGATCAATCCAAGAAGATATAACAATTATAAATATATAAGCACCCAACATAGGAACACCTCAATACATAAGGCAACTGCTAATAGCTATAAAAGAGGAAATCAACAGTAACACAATAATAGTGGGAGACTTTAATACCTCATTTACACCAATGGACAGATCATCCAAACAGAAAATTAATAAGGAAACACAAGCTTTAAATGACACAATAGACCAGATAGATTTAATTGATATTTATAGGACATTCCATCCAAAAACAGCAGATTACGCTTTCTTCTCAAGTGCGCACAGAACTTTCTCCAGGATAGATCACATTTTGTGTCACAAATCAAGCCTCAGTAAATTTAAGAAAATTGAAATCATATCAAGCATCTTTTCTGATCACGATGTTATGAAATGAGTTACAGGGAAAAAAACGGAAAAAACACAAACACATGGAGGCTAAACAATACGTTACTAAATAACCAAGAGATCACTGAAGAAATCAAAGAGGAAATCAAAAAATACCTGGAGACAAAGGACAATGAAAACATGACAATCCAAAACCATGGGTTGAAGCAAAAGCAGTTCTAAAAGGGAATTTTATAGCTATACAAGCCTACCTCAAGAAACAAGAAAAATCTCAAATCAACAATCTAACCATACACATAAAAGAACTAGAGAAAGAAGAACATACAAAACCCAAAGTTAGCTAAAGGAAAGAAATCATATAGATCAGAGCAGAAATAAATGAAATAGAAACAAATAAAACAATAGCAAAGATCAATAAAACTAAAAGCTGGTTCTTTGAGAAGGTAAACAAAATTGATAAACCATTAGCCAGACTCATCAAGAAAAAGAGTGAGAGGATTGAAATCAATAAAATCAGAAATGAAAAGGAGAAGTTACAACAGACACTGCAGAAATACGAAGCATCCTAAGAGACCACTACAAGCAACTCTATGCCAATAAAATGGACAACCTGGAAAAAATGGACAAATTCTTAGAGAGGTATAAACTTCCAAGACTGAACCAGGAAGAAATAGAAAATATGAAAAGAGTAATCACAAGTAATGAAATTGAAACTGTGATTAAAAATCTTCCAACAAACCAAAGTCCAGGACCAGATGGTTTCACAGGTGAATTCTATCAAACATTTAGAGAAGAGCGAACACCCAGCCTTCTCAAACTCTTCTAAAAAATTGCAGGGGAAGGAACACTCCCAAACTCATTCTATGAGGCCACCATCACCCTGATATCAAAACCAGACAAAGATACTACAAAAAAAGAAAATTACAGGCCAATATCACTGATGAATATAGATGCAAAAATCCTCAACAGGGTTTCCCTGGTGGTACAGTGGTTGAGAGTCTGCCTGCTGATGCAGGGGACACGGGTTTGTGCCCCGGTCCGGGAAGATCCCACGTGCGGCGGAGAGGCTGGGCCCATGAGCCATGGCTGCTAAGCCTGCACGTCCGGAGCCTGTGCTCCGCAACAGGAGAGGCCACAACAGTGAGAGGGCCGTGTATCGCAAAAAAAAAAAAAAAAAAAAAATCCTCAACGAAATATTAGCAAACAGAATCCAACAACACATTAAATGGATCAGACACCATGATCAAGTGGGATTTACCCCAGGGATGCAAGGATTCTTCAGTATACGCATATCAATCAATGTGATGCACCATATTAACAAACTGAAGAATAAAAACCATATGATTATCTCAATAGATGTAGAAAAGGCTTTTGATAAAATTCAACACCCATGTATGAAAAAAGCTCTCCAGAAAGTGGGCCTAGAGCGAACCTACCTCAACATACTAAAGGCCATATATGACAAACGCACAGCAAACATCATTCTCAATGGTGACAACCTGAAAGCATTACCTCTAAGATCAGGAGCAAGACGAGAATGCCACACTCTCACGGCTATTATTCAACATAGTTTTGGAAGTCCTAGCCACAGGAATCAGAGAAGAAAAAGATATAAAAGGAATCCAAAATGGAAAAGAACAAGTAAAACTGTCACTGTTTGCAGATTACAAGATGCTATACATAGAGAATCCTAAAGATGTCACCAGAAAACTACTAGAGCTAATCAATGAATTTGGAAAAGCTGCAGGATACAAAATTCATGCACAGAAATCTCTTGCATCCCTATACACTAATGATGAAAAATCTGAAAGAGAAATTAAGGAAACACTCCCATGTACCACTGCAAGAAAAAGAATAAACTATCTAGGAATAAACTTACCTAGGGAGACAAAAGACCTTTATGCAGAAAACTATTAGACACTGATGAAATAAATTAAAGATGATATCAATAGATGGAGAGATATACTATGTTCTTGTATTGGAAGAATCAATATTGTGAAAATGATTATACTATCCTAAGCAATCTACAGATTCAATGCAATCCCTATCAAATTACCAATGGCATTTTTTACAGAACTAGAACAAAATATCTTAAAATTTGTATGGAGAAACAAAAGACCCCAAATAGCAAAAACAGTCTTGAGGGAAAAAAATGGAGCTGGAGGAATCAGACTCCCTGGCTTCAGACTATACTACAAAGCTACAGTAATCAAGACAGTATGGTACTGGCACAAAAACAAATATAGATCAATGGAACAAGATAGAAAACCCAGAGATAAACCTATGCAACTATGGTCAACTAATCTATGACAAAGGAGGCAAGGGTATGCAGTGGAGAAAAGACAGTCTCTTCAATAAGTGTTGCTGGGATAACTGGACAGCTACATGTAAAAGAATAAAAGTAGAACACTCCCTAACACCATACACAAAAATAAACTCAAAATGGATTAGAGCCCTAAATGGGAGACTGAACACCATAAAACTCTTAGAGCAAAACATAGGAAGAACACTCTTTGACATAAACCACAGGAAGATCTTTTTTGATCCACCTCCTAGAGTAATGGAAATAAAAATAAACAAATGGGACCTAATGAAACATCAAAACTTTTGCACAGCAAAGGAAACCATAAACAAGATGAAAAGACTACCCTCAGAATGGGAGACATATTTGCAAATGAATCAATGGGCAAAGGATTAATCTCCAAAATATATAAACAGCTCATGTAGTTCAATATTAAAGAAACAAACAACCCAATCCTAAAATGGGCAGAAGACCTAAATAGACTTTTCTCCAAAGACATACAGATAGGCAAGAAGCCCATAAAAAGCTGCTCAACATCACTAATTATTAGAGAAATGCAAATGAAAACTACAATGAGGTATCACCTCACACCAGTTAGAATGGGCATCATCAGAAAATCTACAAACAGCAAATGCTGGAGAGGGTATGGAGAAAAGGGAACCCTCTTGCACTGTTGGTGGGAATGTAAACTATTACAGCCACTATGGAGAACAGTATGGAGGTTCCTTAAAAAACTAAAAATAGGATTACCATATGACCCAGCAATCCCACTACTGCATATATACCCAGAGAGAACCACAATTCAAAAAGACACATGCACCCCAATGTTCATTGCAGCACTATTTACAGTAGCCAAGTCATGGAAGCAATGTAAATACCCATCGACAGATGAATGGATAAAGAAGATGTGGTACATATATACAATGGAGCATTACTCAGCCATAAAAAGGAATGAAATTGGGTCATTTGTTGAGACGTGGATGGATCTAGAGACTGTCATACAGAGTGAAGTAAGTCAGAAAGAGATAAACAAATATCGTATATTAATGCATATATGTGGAACCTAGAAAAATGGTACAGATGAACCTGTTTGCAGGGCAGAAATTGAGGCACAGATGTAGAGAACAAATGTATGGACACCAAAGGGGGAAAGTGGTAGGCGGTGGGGGTCGGGTGGTGTCATGAATTGGGAGATTGGGATTGACATGTATACACTGATGTGTATAAAATGGATAAATAATAAGAATCTGCTTTATAAATAATAATTTAAAAAAAAGAAAACTAATATTAGAGAAATGAGACTACCTCTGTCACTGATGTAGCCTGTGGTTAGTTAATAAACCAGGAGATGAAACCACACACACACACACACACACACACACACACACATACAAATAGAGAGAGAGAGAGAGAGAGAGAGAGAGAGAGAGAGAGAGCCAAAGCCTTGAATTTGAAAAAAAAAAAAAGGTAAACAATGTTTGGGGAAATGATCCTCTTTCAAATTTTTGTGTTTAAAGGCATCTATACTGACAATAGTTTTCTGGTACTTTAACTGTCAAGTTAATAATACTTTTCAATAGCAGGTGAATTTTGTTTTTTAATGTAGTTATAGTTGCTAAGGTATAATATTTGATAACTGCATGGCATTGCCCTGAAAACCTGACCCCATAGCCTGAAATGTTGAAATATAAATGTAAATATATATGCATATTCTCACCTACCACCACTTCAGTCCACTCTTAATAAGGTCATGTGAGAGAATAATACTGTGAAAGACCTGGGAGCCCCCAGCAGAGTAACCTGAGCAGGGAGGAGTCCTGCTCCTCTCAGCCCCACATCATGGAGTTCCACCCAGCAGTGCTTCTGAGGGCCATGCTGATCTGATCTGATCTGCCCAACTGTCCTGAAAGCCCCTTAATATCAGGTACAATTCCTTCTCCTTTTGCTTAGACAAGAGCAGGTACTTGGCAAATATTTGCTGATGAATATGTTGGGGATGGGGAAATCTAATGAAACTTATTAATTCTTTGTGGGGAAACGTGAAAGAATACTATACAAATACAAATAAAGAAAAAAATATTTCTGATTCAGACTAGACGTTATAACATAGCATTTGAACTGGGCCCTAAGGGGTTACTGGATCACCACAGAATGAGGACAGTTAGGTAAACAGAGGTCTAGATAGAAGTTTAATGGTAATGCAGTCCAGCAATGTTTTTGATATGATAAAATCCCTCCATAATTTGAAAAGTGAACTCAAAATTTCCAATCACATAAAATGTCTAGGCTGATTATTGTGAAGTTAATGAAATAACAAGTGTGGCATTTCATTTGGTGGCATAATCTGGATCTATCCAGATCCCAGTTATGGTTTAGTGCCACCTGATGGTGGTTATCTATTCCAGATTAACATTAATGAGACAATTCAGGGCTTGGGGCTGGCTGAGACGTCTAAGATTGCTGTAGCAATTCCTGGAATCATTTAATGAAATGACATCTGTTCCTTAGGTCTGGTCAGGAGAGATTAGACCAGAACATAGTCCTGCTTTCCTGGATGGGTTGCCTCCTATTTCCCTACTTAACTTCCCTCCCCCGTTTACAGCCCAGTGATATCTCCATTCCCTCCACCTCTAAAAGATAACAAATTTAGCCAGTCCATGTTGAAGAAAAGAATGGACAAAGGGGTCAATTGTCAAGTATATTATATTTTAATCCCTATCCTCATGGAGTTTATTATCACAGGATTTTACTATATTTGACTCTCTTATAAGAGATCAGTCAAGTTACTCTGTACACCCCAGTTACAAAGCAACCCATTCCATCCATGGATGCTTTTAATTGATGGAAAGTCATGGCCTAGACACTACACTATTTTAACATACATACATTAGTACTAGCTCTGTGATCATTCAGAAGGATGCTACATCCTTCAAATATTAGAAAATAACACATATTTGCTAAGTTTTCTCTTTTACAGGCTAGTTCTCAGTTCCCTCTGGAATTACTTGTCTGGTGTGTTTGCTGTTGTATCCCAAGAGCAAAGAGAAGTGCCTGGAACACAGGAGGCACTAGTAAAAATGTACTGAATGAGTGCTTGAGCCGAGGAGTGGTTCCAAATGCTTTTGCCCTATGATGAGCATGCCCTCTTCTGTGTCTGTTCCTCTTAGTGTAGCACCCAAAATAGAACGTAAAAGTCTCAGTATCATCCAGCAAGCACAGAGAACCAGAATGATCTTCTCTCATCCTGGATACTAAACACCCATGAACATGACCTAAGACTGACTTCACTTTTTGAACAGTCCTTTTACTATGGATTCATATCAAGTTTATAGTCAGCTAAGACCCCCCTCCTGAGATTTTTTTCACAGATCTACTGTTAAACTACATCTCCTTCAATTGAGTTTTCAGACTAAAGTGCAAGACCTCACATTATTCCCTACAAATTTCATATCATTGAATTTAGACCATTACACCAGCATCTAAAGACCTTTTTGAGCTCTGATCCTGGCATATTAGATATTCATATTAGATATTTAGCCTAGCTTTGCACCACTTACACATTTGATCAGCATTTTCTCACTGTCTTCAACAAGTAGCTGGACGGTGTCCTGGTCAGAGCTCTGAGACTTGCTTCAAGAGACTTTCCTCCAGATTCATGGACATATATCTTGCAGCTGCATTATTGTCTAAGGCCACATGGGAAGTCATAAAAAAGCAAAATAGTATAGCACCAGAGCTTAGACAGACCTACTTTGTAGGTCTACCCCAGCTTATCATTAACTAATTGTGTTTCTTCTGCCAAGAGATAAGGAAAAAACACAGTATTTATTGCACATTTATGGTTCATATGTCAGATATTGGTAAAGAGTTTTGAACTCATAAGTTCATGCCATCATTAGAACAATTTACATAAGTATCATGATACAGAAAATTAAGGTTTAAAAAGGTGAAATAACTGTAACTATTTAAGTAGGAGAGAGCAAAGGCAATATTAGAATCCAGATCTTCCTCAGTTTAAAGCCTATGTTCTTTCCACTAAATCTGTGCTCCATACAAATCTAATTTTATAGGACAGACAATTTAGAAAACTTAGCAGTGGAGGAACCAACAGACACAATCTCAGTATAATCGTATATTAAATCTTTGGGGCATATATGAAATCTTTCGGCCTTTGGGGTGTTTTTAAAATCTCTTGAACATTTTTTAACTTTAGAAATAAATTCTGGCTTTAAGAAAAAAAATTCTGGGAAATTAATCATGTTACCCAGAGACATAGGGTGGTTGGTAACAAAGCCCATTTGGCAAACACCTAATGAGAAACAGACTTCCATCTCCTTCCGACTCTACCATGCTTCAGGATAGGAAAACATCTGCCTTGTCTTAGGTGGAGATCAAAATCAATCAACAAATACTTGGCAAGTATATTCTTTGTACAAATTTCTTCCTTATGAGTTTCTGAGAGCACACAGAGAATAGTAAGATATGGACTCTTCCTTCAAGATGTTCACATTCTAAATGGGGAGATATAATATACATGATTTGATGCTATCTTATCTACATAATTCAACACCCTTGTATTAATGGTCTACCACAGGTAAGATGGGATGAATTGTACAGGTATAAGTAAGAGGCAGCTCCTGTGGGGAGAATTTTTATCCACCAGTAAAGTACTTAAACTAAGTAAACCATAGGATGAGGTATAACAGTATACACGTACCCAAGAGATATAGGCAAAGTGTTCCAAGGACTCAAGGAAGAAGTAGAGGCCTTCCTAAGATCTAGCGTGGTGCCTGGATCTTTTTTGGTACTTGTGGCAAAAAGGGTTTTCACAGTAACAAAAATATTAGCTCAGTAGGAAATATTTTTGACCTGCAAAACATAGGAAAAAATATGATGGGAAAAGGAAGTTTTATTTTGATCTTGAGAAACTGGTAAGACTTGACAATACTGGAAGGCTCTTCATCTGCACTGCCCAATGGCTACTTATGGCAATAAATCACTTGAGATGCAGCTTGTCAAAACTGAGATGTGCTATAAGTGTAAAATGCATATCAGATTTAGATGACTTAGTACAAAGAGAAGAATATAAAATATACCATTAGCAATTTTCTATATCAATTACATATTGAAATAATAATATTTTGGATATATTGAGTTAAATAAAATATATTCTTAAAATTAATTTCTACTGTTTAAATTTTTTTGTGACTACTAGAAAATTTTAAATCTCACGTGTGGTTTGCATTCTGTTTCTGTCAGACAGCGCCAGTGTTGAGAGTGTCTGGCACAGAAAAGATGTTCACTACATGTGTGTTGAACTGGACTGAGACATAGGAAGACTATTCCAAGAGATGCAAACAACAAAAGCAGTGGCACAAAATCAGAAAACTAAGGCATTCCAGGGGACAGGAAAAAAATTATGATGTGATGGTGCTTTGGAAAAAGGATAAGCTATGAATGCACCATTTTCTTTCCATTTATGTTTATATAAAGATTGCCTCCATTTTTCACCTATTATTGGGGCTCATTAATTGGGAAAATAACTCCCTTAAGTGATAACAAAATAATTTCTTTTAAAACAAGTTTTTATGTACAAGTTAGCGTATCAAAAGGAGACAGGGAGTCCTGGTTCTTTGCAAACTTGCTTTGTGACATTGGCTAAGTTGGACTTAAGGTCCCTGCATTTTACTGTGGAGGGGTAGGTTTGGGCAAGGGGTTAGGGAGTAGACTATGGGGACAAAAAACAATAAGTTACCTTCTAGTTCCATCTGATGCATGTTTTTCTTTCCTCTAATCTTGCTGCTGTTAAGCTTAAGCTGCCTTGGACTCTAAAAATCCTCCTTCCATTCTACTTTTTGTTCTTGTTAAGAGAAAACACCTGAATATTTTCCAGCTCAGCACACTGCCAATCATCATGGTAGTTAAGAAAAAAATCCCAGTAATTGATGAAAAACACATTCACTCTAAGTTCCCCTATGAAAATGTGGTAAATTGTTGCAAATATTATTTGATTCCATCCTAAATAATACCTCTTGCAGGGACAACTAATACATGTGCTTCAGGTCATAAAATGATCATGAGTCAAGATGACCAAAATTTGAACTGTAGTTATATTTTCTTCTAAAGACATTGACTATTGTCTCTATTAGAATAAGATGGCAAGCTGAGCCAGAGGTGTAAAATAATTTACTTAATGAAATTCCTAGTAGCAACACATGTGCCATATTAGAAGACCTAGTTGGACTGGCTGGGGATATATTAGTCAATATTCTCATGCTTGCCAGTAAAAGAAACCCAACTCAAATACTTTAAGCTAAAAAGGGATTGCATGTATAATTGGGAAGATCAGAGATGGAACTACTTCATCATCTTTCCCTTTGCTCATCTCACATCCCTGTTTCTCTCTGCAGCCTCATTCATTATAACTTCAGACAATTTTGTTTCATGTATTGATTGAGGAGAGGAAGTAGCAAGACCACCAAAAGTTCCAGGTTTGCATCATCCCAGCTTTACTATTCCAGAGAAAGAGATATCATTTTTCCATATATAAAATCCCAGGGAAGAACTCTAATTGGCTGGTTTTGGATTGTAAACCAGTTATATGCCAGATACTATGATTGATGAGGCCTGGTAACATGTTTAACCCATAACCAGAAGTTTGAGAGACTGTGATGCACATGATTCTCAAGCTTCTCATGCATAATTTTCAATGTATTTGCTATTTCACGTTCTTATATGTGTCCCTCCCCAAACTCCAGTTCTGGCAGTTTACCAGTAATTCAGCCCCTCTATTTCCTAATCAAATTGAGCATATTTGGTGCTATGGAAACCAAGAAACTAACTAGGTTCCTGGTGGTACATTAATTTATGTGGTCAGGGATGGTTTTGCAAAAAAAATTTAGGTAGCCTAAATGATGGCTTCACAGAGGAAGATATCACTGGCATTGCTTGCAAAAACTTACATTCCTACCATCAGAATTTGATTGCACTGCTTATGAAATTCTTGCATTGTCTCCTGTTAAAATGGAAATCTTCAGTTGAAATTAGTTTATCAATCCTCTTCCCAAGGCATGATTTGATAAGAACTTGGAAAAGCATAAAAGCTCCAACTAACCAAAAAGAGGACCAAAGGATGCCATCCTGGAGGTCAAAGGCATAGGACCACAGATACTAAAGACAGCTCCTTCTCTGGCATTGCACTGTCCCAGCACATACAGTTCTGTTTCTGATTTCCCTTTATTCCTATGACCTAATCTGTTATTTTCCTTTTGCTCTATTGGGGCTCCCTGAGGCCACCCTAATCTTCTTTAGGACAGATGCCCCTTTTATATCAGATCTGGCGATACTTCGAAACGTGTGCTTACAGCAGCTTAGGCTAAACAGGAAAAAGCTGAGGCTACTGAAAGGCCAGATTAGATGAGACCCAAAAGAGATCAGCATCAGCACAGTGGTGACAAGCTAATGGGGTTGCCAGAGCTGTAACTGCCAGATTGCCAGCATCTTACCTTCCAGAAAGGGAGTTGTGTATTGCTAGGTGATTCTAAATGTTGATAATAGCTCCAGGGCCAGAGAAATAAAGGACACAGGTAGACAAGATTATTAGTTCCACTGGCCCTCCATTGGGCTGTCTTGCATTGTTAAGGTTTTGCTCGTTTGCTATTCTCTCTCTTTTTTTTTGAGGATGTGTCCTACACTGGTCTAAATATGGTTGTTGATGATGTTCACAGTTGCTATCACCCTTTGCATTATCTGAGAATGTCCTGATGAGTTGGAGGCAGCAATGAACAACCAGGCAGCCAACTCTCATAAAGATGAATCAAACTACGGTGATCTGATAAGAATACTTGTGAGATCCATGTTTTTCACCCAGAAGGGTAAGAGTTATTATATCTTCTGAAATCGTCAGTGTGATAAAGTAACCAATTGGAAAACACGCTATACATGCTTCACCCAAATCCACTGACTGGGTAAACAGAGAAGCATGGCTTGTACCACAACCATAAATTTAAAGATAGTATTTCAGGTCTATATCTAAAGAATGACAGAATATCATCTCTCCTGATTCATCCAGCAAAAATGCATCATCCTTTTTCTCCCGATCTAATCAGGAGCACTTCTGCCATGTTCATTTTTCTTTATAAGTCAAAAAAACACAGAAGAGATTTAAGCCCTCTCTTCTACACCTCTCTTGACTCTGGGTGGGGGAGGAAGCAGGCTGCATCAGAGCAAAACCTCTGTTTCTACTCTGACCACACCATAGGTACTCGTTTTAATAATTTCAAATGCTGTACACAAGTGCCATCTAGTGGTTAGTAAAATTCACATGACTCTTCAAGAAGGAAGGAAAGATTTAATGCTTCTCATGAATAACCAAACATCTTTTTACCTTTTTCACTTAAACAGGAAGATTTTTTTAATTTGTCTTCTTTTTTAGAGGAAATTGTTTCTTTCATCTGTTTCTCTTTGGTCAGAATAGAAGTATCTTGGCTCATCTTCTGTCAAAGTGTGCTTCGAGCCATAAAATATATGCTGGGGTGTATTCACAAGGAAACACACTGAGAATATTTTCTTTATTGCCAGTCAGTACCCTGAGGAATAAAATAGAGGTGCTTCCATTGACCCTGAACTTTACTTTAGCAGACAATATAGGAATGAGTGGCTAGAATGAAAGAGAAAAATAAGAAATGGGGATGGAGCAAACCACAGTCAATACCTTCAGTGGTATTGTATATCGGATGACAACAAAATCTCCCACCCCAAAGTCAAAATCTCTACAGTCTGACTCACATTCACTTTTCTAGCCTGTTTCTCCTTCTGCTCCCCAGTGTAAAGTTTTATCTTCATGTTAGCCTATCCACTGACTCCTGAATAAATAGAGTTGATCCTTGAACAACCCTCCCCGTAGTAGAAAATTCCCATATAACTTATAGTCAACCCTCTGTATATGCAGTTCCTCCATATTTGTGATTCTGCATCGCAGAATTCAACCAACCACTGACTGTGTAGTAATATAGTACTTACTATTGGGAAAAAAAAAAGCATTTATAAGTGGACCTGCACAGTTCAAAACCATATTGTTTAAGGGTGAACTGTATATATTTTAACTGCTCTTCATTTTCTTACTATTGTTCCTTCTCCCCAGTCTGTGGTATTCTTCCTCTCCTTTCCCTGCTTATTCAACTCTTTTCATCCTTCAAGTCACATATTACTGTAATAGGATATCAAAATAAAATTATTTTAGTCTTGATTATCACTGAAACCTGTATCAATTAGTTATTGCTACATAACAAATCACCCCAAAACTTAGTGGCTTTAAACTACAAGCTTTAAGTATTGTCCACAAGTCCGTGGGTTAGGTAGGCAGTGCCAATCTCAGCTAGGCTTACTCACGTATCTGTGGTCAGTGGTGGGTCATGATGGCAACTCTGCTATTCTTTGTCCAGCTCTCTCACATGTACATTAGTATGAAATAATAAGAACTACATATATGATTTCTGTTTGTGGTTCCTGACACAGAGCTCCTAAAACCCTTGGAATATCCTTGGTGATAGAAGAGTCTTTTGTTCTAAGGAGATGGCTCTTGGTGGGCTTCCAGGTAGCTTCAGGATGGAGGCTGGTTACCAGAAAGACCAAGCCATGATTAGAAGCTTGGAACTTTCAGCCTTACCCCACAACCTCCGGGGATGGGAGAGAGGTTGGAGATTTAATTAATAGTCTATCAGGCCTACATGACGAACACTCTATAAAAATCCCTGAACTATGAAGTTTGGAGAGCTACCAGGTTGATGAACACATCCACATGCTGAGAGGGTGGCACAACCCAACTCATGGGGACAGGAGGTCTTATACTCAGGACGCTTCCAGACCTTGCCCTATATAACTCTTCAGCTAGCTGTTCATTTGTATCCTTTAAAATAAATCAGTAAATGTAAGTTAGCATTTCCTTGCATTCTGTGTGTCCTTAAAGCAAATTATCAAACCTGGAGAGAGGGTTGTGGGAACCACAGATTTATAGCTAGTTAGTCAGAAGTACAGGTGACAACCTGGGACTTGTAAATGGTGTCTGAAGTGGGGGGCAGTCTTGCAGGACTGAGTCCTTAGCCTGTGGGATCGGCACTAACTCTAGGTACTTAATGTCAGAATTGAATTGTAGGACACCTAGTTGGCATCCAGAGAGTTGTAAAAATTGACGTCAGGAAGAACCCCACATACTTGGTGTCAGAAGTGTTATAAGTATAGTATAGAAAAATAGTTCCCTACTTAATTAACTAGCTGACTCTAGGCTGGTCTATGATGGTCACAGCTGGGACAACTGAACTCTTCTTCTAATGCTCTCCCATCTTCCAGTAGGCTAGCCTGGGTTTGTTCACATGGTGGTACAAGGTACCCAGAGATAACAGAACCATTCAAGACCTGTTGAGTTCCAGGCTTGAAACCAGCACTCTGTCATTTCCACCACAATCAGCTGGCCAAAGCAAATTACAAGATCAGCTGAGATTTCAAAGGAATAAATTCCACCTGCTGATAGTATCAATATGAACTACAAAGTCACTTCACACAGGGTGTGGATACAACGAAAAGTGAAGAAAAATGGGTATTTTAGCAATCAATCCACTTCAACGTCCCCATAGATGCTACATTTCACAGTGACCTGAAAGTTCCTCTGTAGAATTTTAAAGGGATTCTCTGAAATTGGGATGTAGTTTTTTTTTTGTTTTTTTTTTTTTTTAAATTTTGGGCCACTCTTCTCGGCTTGCAGGATCTTAGTTCCCTGACCAGGGATTGAATCCACGCCCTCGGCAGTGAAAGCGCGGAGTCCTAACCACTGGACTGCCAGGAAATTCCCAGGCTTGTCGTTCTTAATCCTCACTCTCATCCAGATTTGGAGCTCAGATGAGGTGTTGTGCTTTGAATATAACTAACACTCCCTCCAACACACACACCAAGATTAAGTGTGAGAAATACCTGCCCTTAAACTGAGGTCTACAAAAGAGGTAATTCAGTTGGAGCTTTTAACAACCTTGAAATGTGTCTCCTAAAATCTGGAGGATGCTGTGAACTGGTGTCTGACTCAACATGGATAAGTATTAAATAAGAGCAGTTGGATAAAGCACTGTGGTTTGTGAAATTACTGCATTCCGGCCAGTGAGGGGTCACACATGCAAGGCTTCCTGTAGGAAATATGTGAACCAGAGATTTTCAGAGAGATGATACAATGTTGTCTTGGATCTCCCTCTAGAGGGCCATGAAAACCTAAAAACTGTGAAGAACTCAAGCATAAGAAAGCAGAATGTGCTCCACAGAATGCCTGGAAGTTAAGTGACCAGCTGGGAAAAAATGTAATTACCCATTTTGAGGAACCTGATGATCAGAGATGCTCAGATTGGGAGGAGGGGGAAAAGGTGGAGTTCTCAAGAACAACAGGCACACTCCTATGAGAGAAAGAATCAGCCTTTGGTAAAGAAAACTCAGATCACAGTGATACTTCTAGTCAAGTAAGAACTTTCCTGCTGCCACTGACTCTCCTTCTTCTCCTCCCCAACCCCCAACCCATTATAATTCATATTAAGGAAGATAAACAAGAGGAATAGCACTAGGTGAAGAACCACAGCAACTTCACTCTTTGCAAGACCTAGTCTTGGGAGAGGGAGGCAGAGGAGCTGTAATTTCAAGAGAAGTTTTACTTTTTTATTACTGTACTAGACATACTAATTACTGAGCTGGAATCACTTTTATAGCCTCAGATCTAGAAAGTCATGGACCATGCCTTAGTTTCCACTCAAAGGTAAAGAAAAATATTAGTCCTGCAGCATGTGTTTGAATGGGCATTGGAGCAATAAATCAATTTTTTTTTTTTTTTTTTTGCGGTACGCGGGCCTCCCACTGTTGTGGCCTCTTCCGTTGCGGAGCACAGGCGCCAGACGTGCAGTCTCAGCGGCCATGGCTCATGGGCCCAGCCGCTCTGCAGCATGTGGGATCCTCCCTGACCGGGGCACGAACCGGTGTCCCCTGCATCGGCAGGCGGACTCCCAACCACTGCGCCACCAGGGAAGCCCCAAACTGTTTTCTAATTACACCTCTCGAGTGCTGCAAGTTCACTGTAATGATTTCCTTAAATTTCCTCCTTAGTGTAGCTGTCCCAGGTGTCTCTTCAGCCACTGTCCTCTCTGCCTTCTCTGGTTTGGTCTGAGCTTTTCTTAAAAGAAAGCATAAAGTCTATATAGAGCTAGAGAATCTAAATTGGAATTCTAAATTGGAATTATAATTTATTATATGACTGTGAGCACATCCCATAACTTCTCTGATCCTGTATTTTCTTCCTTTTATTAAAAGTAAAATTAGTAAAAGTGAAATATGATAATAATACTCATATTCATGGTTATTGATAGTATTAGATGAGGTAGTACAAATGAAAGAGACTTTAAAATATCTACTGTTTTAGCCATTAAAATATGTTTTTAAAATATTTATTAAGTCATTTACAGGAACAATAATAAACCCATTACATATTTATGCAGTATAAGTAATATATTTGTATGAAAAGTAACTATACTTTCCAAAGCAAAATAATTTAGGGAGATGAATGTCATTGATTTCATTTTTACAAATCTTTTTAATGTCTGCCCTAGTAGAAGACAGCTAGATTCTTATATCTGCTTTTGCATTAAATACTGCAAAGTGTGATTTTTATAGTACATGAAGAAAATAGTACATTTTATAGTACATGAAGAAAATTTGGCCTCAGGTAGGTGAAATAGGAAACAGTATATTAATAGCAACTTCAGATAATTCTAGATATTCTTCTTTGATACTACACCAAAACTCAACAAATGGTTATTTCTTTAAAGTTAGTTACAATGTGGAATCCAAACCCTATCAATGATTTTTGTACTCTACATAAAAATTCATTGGTTTATTGTGTACTTTGAGCAGATTTTTTAACCATGATGATTTTATAACATAATGTATTGGCCATTTGGAAAATACTGGCTCATTGAGTTATACAGATCATCCAAATGTTGACACATTTCATTATACAATATTTTTTAAAATCACATTTGTTAATAATATCACCACTGACCTCATCAGAAAGTTCTTTAAGTATTGGGACGCTATCATGGTCATGTGGCAGATATAAAGGGTTCATACTGCCAATTTTTGTTTAAAATCTCAAATGTTTTCACTGGCAATAAATATTGTTCATGTTTTCTTGAAGTGACAGATTTACATTGTTCATTTTCAGAAAATATCTGCCAAATTCTCGAGTCTGAATAATCATAATTTGTCTGTCATGTTTGATTTCAAGCAAAATGGTGTCTCATGAAAAAAGCTGCTAGTTAGATGATTGCAAAAGTGCTTTTCCAGTGGGAAAGGGAACATCTACAATGTTGGACACATTGTTCATGCCTCTTGGCCAAGTTAACAGTGGTGGCCTTCAGTCATATGGCTCAATAAGAATTTTATTTTGGCTTGAATCATCTAGAACAGCCATAGTAATAATGCCAAATTTAGTGAATCACAGAATTAGAAAATATTTTAAACATCATCTAACCCTTTCTGAAAGAAAATCTTCTCTACAGCAGGCTTGAAGGTCACTCAGCTTCTGATCAAGTACTTCCAGTGATTTGAATCTCAATAGTTCTCTAAGCAGCCTATTCCAACATTCTTGGAGAGCTTCAATTATCATTCAGATCTTTGTCATACTAAGCCAAAATGTTCCATTTTTGGTTACATGATGCAGAAGAGAATGAATCTACTTTCTCTTCCATATGGCTAAACTTCAAGCACTTAAACCTGAAATTTCTTTGAGTTTTAAAGACCACATTAGTACATACCCTTTCCCACTTCCTATCCGCCCCCGCCCCCCACCCCGCCGACACACACACACACACACACACACACACACACACACACACACACAAAACCTTCCCTCATCATGCTATTTCTTCTCAAGGACAGAACCTGGATTCTTTAGTACTCATCCTCAAATAACAGTTTCTAGCTCCCTGTCATCTTGTCATCCTGGACTCTTTCTGTTCACTCACGGGCCTCTTCAAAATAATGCCAGAACACTATTAAAAGACTCTGAATTAAGTATTTCTGGATCAATTCCTTTCCTTCCTGTACACTTGTACTGATGCAGTCTACAACTGTATTTGCTTTTTTGTTTGATTTTGTGTTTGTTTTTTAGGAACCACCTCAAACTGTGGGCTCTAACTAGTCTTCAAGCAAAATCTCCAGCTCTTTTTCTTGTATGAACATTGTTAATTTGTCTTTCCTATTCTGTACTTGGGCAATTCTTTTTTTTTTTTTTTGGCCTAAATGAAGGTACTTATACACTATAAGATAAATTTTTATCTTATAGGTTTGCACCCACTTAGAAAGTGTAGACTGTTTAAATTTTTATCAATTTCAATTTTGTATTTATGGCAGAGAATACTTGCTAGCCACCAAAACCTAGTCTCTCCTTCCCGGGCACATGACTGGATTACATTTCACAGCCCCCTTTGTAGTTAAATGCTGCACTGAGACTGTTTTCTAGCCAACTGAATGTGGATAAAATACTGTACTTCTTTGGGGGGCTTTAGGGTAGCAGCATGCCTACTTCATCCTCTCTCCCTCCTGCTACTCTTGAACCCAGACATGATGACTCACCTTAACTATACTGTTGACAAAAAATTGGGGGGTATGACAAAGCCATAGGCAGAAGCAGCCTAGTTCCCTGAATCTCTGTGCAGAGAAGAGCTGCCTCCTGACATGGGATACCTGTCCTGGAATTACAAACAAGAAATAAACTCTTCCTTAAGTCACTACATTTAGGCTCTATTTATTATAACAGTTTAGCTTAATTAACTAGTATAATATGCAACATATTAGTTGTAGGTATGATTATTAGGATATTTGTCTTCAACCAAATTATGTTTTTCTGTGGTAGGAATAATGGAGAGAAATGTAATGCTCACTAATAAAATTAGGCCTTCTATATGTCTATGCTTCATTTCAGCTCATGAAACCTGTCTTTTTTCCTAGAAGATACCCTAAGCCCCTGACTCTGGTCGTAGTGCTTTTATTATAAGAAACCTCCTCTTTGAAGTCTCTTCTGTCTTCCCCAGGCAGAGTCAGTACCTGTCTCTACCAATGCTCCCACTGAAACTTTGCCCAAGCCTCACCACTCATTAATTCTATTAAAAATGTTTGCCTGCTCTCTTTTCATTAGACTATGTGCTCCCAAGGATGGGGACCACATTTTATTTATCTGTGTATTCTCAGTGCTGTGTCACAATGTCTGACACATAATGAATACTCAATAAATGCTTGAGAATGAATAAGTAAACAACTGGATACTTTTAGATTTGTATCTATAAGAAAAAGAAATCATCAGGAGCCATTGGTTCTAATATCACTATGTTTTTATTACTGTCAAAAAAAGACTGAGTCCCTGAGTACAAATTTACAGAAACAGAGCAGTTAGTTCTCTGGAGAGTCTCTCTGGTATTCTGAGTTCTTTAAATTCTTTTCTAATCCTATTTTTGCTTTGGCTCTCTAGAA
This sequence comes from Lagenorhynchus albirostris, assembly GCF_949774975.1. NCBI lineage: Eukaryota > Metazoa > Chordata > Mammalia > Artiodactyla > Delphinidae > Lagenorhynchus > Lagenorhynchus albirostris. The sequence goes on along the minus strand of NC_083108.1, from coordinate 31,761,280 downwards.
CTAGTTATGGTGTCATCATCATCTATGACTAGTCAATGTTACATGTTGCAATGAACAAGCCTCTGAAAACCACAGCATATTTTTCAAAACTTGTACATTCTCTTAAGATGGAACATACTATCTCCTTAGATATTTTTTACTTTTGGTTCGATTTATTTAAGACTATTCATGATGGTCATTTTGTCCACACTAATTTCAGACAATTGATCACGGTGCCCAGCTGTTGCATTAAATCTATTTCTTAAAGAAGAAAAATAATTTATTATTTTAACAAGAAGAGAATAGAGCACCAGACCTACGAAGTAGCCTAGATGTCAGTTCATGGCTCCCTGATCTTTACAATCTTTATCTAGAACTTATCCGATTGGCTCAAACTCCATTCAGTATCCTGTGAAAATACAAAGCCCTTACCAGATTTTCTCCAAATTCTTGGAAATATGGGAGTGGGGGGGCAGAATATGTCCTAATGGTGACCTCTTGCTTGGAGGTTTTCCTTCGCACCATCTCAGGTATACTCTACCTTCTGCATAATGTCAACCCAGGTATGGAGTTAAACTCCTTTCTCAATTCCCTCTAAAAATCCCATCAAATGTTATCAATGATATGGGGGAAAGGGAAGGAAAGCCAACATTATTGAATTGCAAACAACTTCAAAATGAATGTTAGCCTTTCAAGTAGCCTTGCTCTCTCAATTTTTTTAACCCACCCAGGGATTTTTTGCAACTGGTCACTTCACCTGCTGTGCATTAACCCTGTGTCTTCTCACTGGCTCTTCTCTCCTTCCTGCTTCTTAGACCTTTTCTCTCTCCCATCTCAATTTCTATTTCTTTCTAACTCAGAGCAATGTGGTTGTTTCATTTTTGGTTTGGGTTTCTACAGACCCAGTTAGGATCTCACCTTTCTCTCTTAATCTTACCAAGGTACTTTCCCAAATAATAACATTATTTTTTCTAAATGAATTCCAGACAATAAAACTTAAAGCCCGTTACAAACATATCCTGGGTGGTGGGGAAAGATTACTGATATCTGGACCTCAGTCATTCTGTATAGAGACTTGTCCAGGAGAAGCCTAGAGTATATCAGCTGCAGAACACAGCCCTGCCTCTGGGCCCCCTGACTCCCAGCCGACTCCTCACCACAGACCATATCACCAGCCTCTGCAGTGTGGAGTGAGTGACCACTACCCTAAGCCCAATCAACATGCCTCTATCCTCCTCCCTTTATGCCCCAAGTTCAGTAACAGTACACCTTTCTCATTCTCTGATCCCATGTTCCTGTCTTCACAACCTGCTCACTACCTCTATCCATCTAAGACTGGGACTCTGATACCCCAATGCATCCAAGATTAGAACCACAGTACCAGCTCTTGTTATTTCACTGTTCCCAGATATTATGATATTTCCATGTCCTAAATTACTATAGTTTGTTCATGTTTTTCAAAATCAGATCTGTATGATTTACATCTTGAGTTAAACTTAAAAAGCATTCTGACCATATCTTCTCCCTCTTTAAAATCCCTACATTGTATCTTGTTATTTTAATTCACATATCCTGAGTAATTAGGGAGGTAAGGCATGTTTTCTAATCTGTATTTATTGGTCATTTGAATTCATTTAGGACTAGATGACTAGATTATAAATTGTTACAAGTTGGGATGGAGATGGGGGAAGCCAAGAAAAAGGAGAGGTGGTTATATTGTTTAATTAACCATTACCAGGATGAAATATTCAATATTAGATATCCAAATAGGGTTGGGCATTAGATAATCAGCCTTCATACATATGCTGAGATAGAATTACCCACATTTTGTCAATAAAACCACATATAATATGGACTGTACATAAACATTCCTCTAAACCATATCATATATGCTTTATCTCAGAGATGGGTACAGGAGGGGTTAATAATTGTTTCAACATGACATCAATATGTCTCCTCAAAAAGTTCATACACACACACACACACACACACACACATCTTCCAGATGTGTTACCTTCATGTTCTGGGCACCTGGCTGTTTCTAAATAGCTGAGTGCATGGGCTCCTGCAGGTGGAACATCTGGGTGATTGACTGTATTCTTCCTTATTCATCCAAAAGTTTTGACAGCTACCTGCAGTCAGATTGAAAATCTTCCCCTGAAACAAGCAAGAGTAGCCTCTGTCAGCTGAATATTGACAGGATCCATTGGAGAGTTTCTTTCCCTAGTCTTGGCTACCATCAAAATGTTATTTTCCAGCTGCTAAGTGCTGACCTTATATATTATAACTCAAGAACAATTATATTCAGAATGAAACATGAAAGATAAACTTTAAAAAAAAGAAAAGAAAAATACATTTAGTGAGATTTCAGTCCTCGCAGACGTGTTTAGGTAACAGATAAAGTCATAGAATGGTACATAGGGCAATGTGTTTGTGAATATCAGACTATTTGACATCTGAAATATTCCTTCATGACTAATTTAGGCTTTATGTATTTAGGAAGAATTGGAATTGGTCATCTATTGGCAATTAAACTTATGTTGGTCCAGATCTGTGTGTGTCCATTTATTCTCATAAATTGTGATATACTAAATTAAGGAATTTTCTGAGTTCCAATGGAATAAACAGGTGTTTTAAGTTGATTACAGATTGTCTGGCATTAGCAATCACAAATAAATTGTGTGAAATATACCTATACAGTAAAATATACACATTTTTTCCTGCATATGCATACATTATTTAGCTGTATGGTTTTGTGGGTAAGAACATCTGTTTAGCAATCAGGCTGGAGTTGAATTTTGGCTCTAACATCTACTATCTACATGAACTTGGGCAAAGTACTTAACCTCTGTGTGACTTTACAAAATGTGCATAACAGTAGAGCCTGCATCATAAGGTGATTTTATGAGGGTTAAATGAGATAATATGTGTAAGCCATATGGGAGGTGCCTAGAACACAATAAACTTTCAATAAACATAATAGGATTGTATCTGTGAGTGTGAATAAGACAGAAAGGGAGGGTGTGTGTGTATGTGTGTATGCTTACGGTCTAGATATATACTAATTTCTTCTGAATAATGAAAAGCTTTTGGCATTGATTTTCTAAATTTTACCCTTTGCCTGCCAATGCGGGGGACACGGGTTCGAGCCCTGGTCTGGGAAGATCCCACATGATGGCGGAGCAACTGTACCCGTGAGCCACAACTACTGAGCCTGTGCTTCTGTAGCCTGTGCTCCGCAACAAGAGAGGCCACGATAGTGAGAAGCCCGTGCACCGCGATGAAGTGGTCCCCGCTTGCTGCAACTGGAGAAAGTCCTTGCACAGAAACGAAGACCCAACATAGCCAAAAATAAATAAATAAATAAAAAATACAGGAAGAAAAAAGCAAACTTAAAGAATGGAAAGAAATTTTCTTCAAAAGCAAAACGCTATTAGAGCTTATCTCTAAATTGCTAACCTTTCTTAAATATCACTCTGATCATTTCACTTCCTGGCTCTAAAACCTTCAGTGGACTTTGATCAAGTTCTTGCTTGGCCACTTAAAATATATTTGACTTTGGGCCAGCTACTGTATCCTCATCAACGGATGAGAATGGGAATCCCAATCCTACCTGCCTCTTGGAACTGTTGTGAGAATCACGTGGGAAGCTTTAACAGATATTTGCTGCTCTTGTGTACCTAGCTCCTTCTTTCCTTGGAGGAACTGCCCTCTTTCTACATTTGCATGTCTCCTGTGGGATTGATCAGCACGGGGCATGCTTTCTCCTCATCTCAGACCTGGGCACGTGGTAGAGGCCTGATCAGTTGTGGTACTCCATTCCCTTGTCCTCATCACGTAGTCCAAGGAATAGACATCCAAGGAGAATCAAGAATAGTTTACCCATGAATTTAGATACAAACAGACCCTTGGTGAGAAAACATCCTCTTCTTGGATCACCATTTGTATAGAGGATGGAGGCTGGATCTTTTGCTATCACTTCCCCAGCCACATAAGGGAAGCTCTCAATAATAGTAGAGAAAGAGGGCAACCAGTAAAAAGAAGTAGATATGAACGAAAGGACACAGTACAAGTCCATAGCAGAACCACTTTTCCAATCTTGCTATAGAGCTACAAGGCATCATTTACATTATTTCTCGCTACCCTATATCATGCAGCCTACAGGTTTCTGCCTTTACTCAGCACTGCTCTATTACCACTCCTCTCCCCACACCCCACTTCCAACACCTAAATCTCTTTTCCTGTTGCATTTTTAAATCTTGGACACTTTAATTTCTAGATTTCTTTTACTTCTCCACCCCTTACTGATTTCCTTCTCCTCTGAAATTTTACCAAATATTACCATGTACTTCATATTTAGACACAATGATATTTATGCTATAATGATACTTTTGGATGTTTCATGTATCAGTCTGGGTTTCTGATGTACACCTGCTTCTGTATTCCAGTCCCAAGACTTCTCTTCCTCTGTAATAGAAGTCAAGGCTGCTTGCTTGCCAGCTGCTTCCTAACTTTTAAATATCCAATCCTGTTCACAGCAAAATTAACAGGTCTTTAATAGATAGTGCTTAGTTAGAAAGTTTTAAAAAACCTAGAATGTTAAACCAAACCATTTACAGACATTAAACATACTCACAGACAAACAAAACATGCATCTTATAAAAACAGATATAAACAAAAAGGTATATATTATACAGAATAAAGTGGATGTGGAAGAAGGGCATAATTGTAGGAGTAGGGTATGGTGATGAAAGACTTCTTACATGAGTTAATGGTAATGGTGTGCTATAAACTGAATTAATGGTGATGGTGTGCTGTAAACTGAGGAGGATTAAAAAAATGTCAACTCTCCACATCTAAGATCCTAAATACATTCATACATGTATACCTATATTCTGGGTCACAAGTATTACAGAATCCCTCAACAGTTTGGAGAATTGAAATCAGAACTTCCTCAAGTACATGTTTTGTTACATATACCCTGTTTATACAATGAAGCAAAGAGATTGCACATTAAATGGATGTCAAACTTGAAGAAAATCTAATGTAAGAAAATATGGATTAAAAATTCTAAAACATATATTAAAAAGGTTGGGAAGAAATTATTTCTCCTGCCAAAAAAATGTGTCCTATTTAATAGATAACTTGCTGCAAGCTTAATTTAAAATTGAGCAGTCCAGTTCATGTAAAAGCATGTTTCAGTTAAATCGTTCTATTTTAAGAAATTTCACTCACACCAATATTTCATAAAAAGGAGCAGCTCTTTTTGTTGTTGTCAAAACTCTGCTTTTCCAACTTTAGTGTACATGTTTCACACCTTAATAAAGAAGAGTATGCTGTATAAACTGTATACTAGAGAAGTCTGAGAACTTTCATTTTAAAAGTAATTTAACCAATTTTAAAATACATTTTCCAGGGCTTCCCTGGTGGTGCAGTGGTTGGGGGTCCGCCTGCCGATGCAGGGGGCGTGGGTTAGTGACCCGGTCCGGGAGGATCCCGCGTGCTGCAGAGCGGCTGGGCCCGTGAGCCATGGCCTATGCTCCGCGGCGGGAGGGGCCACAGCTGTGAGAGCCCCGCGTACCGCAAAAAACAAACAAACAAACAAACATTTTCCAAGTATTTGTTGAAACTTATTTTTCCGTTTTTTGTTGGTTTTTTGGTTTGGGTTGTGTGTGTGTGTGTGTGTGTGTGTGTTTTAAATGCTGTATAACAAAGACTCTCAAGAACAAAGGCACATGGTGCCTTTTTTGTGTGAATCCAGATTTGCAGGGTCTGATGATGGCGATGATCACACTAATGATGTTAATGACAATAATAATGTTGGTGGCAGCGCAGTCAAGGCTGGCAAAATGAAAAATCTTACATTTGAAATGGGCCTTTTTAAATTGTCATTTCTTCCTTCTTTTTTTTTTTCCTTGTCCTTTTCTCCATTGGCAATAATAGATAGAGAATCACAGATAATTTCAAACTATATTATGTTCCTTGACACAGGAGAGACCATATCTTAAAGCGCAAGTTGTCATAACATACTCATTTGCTCATAACGTACTCATTTTTCGTAACAACTGTGAAGTGCTTTAAAATAAATCATAGTGTGTGATATAAGTAATTAGACATTAATAGGGAAATACTTCAAAATGTGATTTTTAATAAAACAGTATCTTTAAGGCTCTACCATGAACAATGTCACTTTCATTCATTTTCTTTCAAATATGCTCTTTTGAGAGAGGAAAAAATGAAGATATAACTAGTATGTTAAAAATTGCACATAAAGCCTTTCTGTTTTGTCCATACCACAACCCCATGCTGAAAACCTTCATGGATCCTCATTTTAAATGTACTGTCATCCCCCAAACAAGGAAAGATTCCAGCATTCATGTTACTATCTCACAATCTAAATCTAACGATGTGCTTCTCAATGGCAGAATTGGCACAAAAATCTTTTGTCAAATTCTAGATCCTGAATTTTTTTTTGAAAATTATGGTCACCATGAAAATCTGCTAAAAATAATAAAATGTTTGTTTATTGCCATATAAAAGAGAAACAGAACCAGAGAACCACTATGCAGACATTTAATCAGATATAAATCAGGCATAAACCAGTAACATATGAAAACCCAGGTTAAAAAAAATTCTCTTCCATCAGAGCAATGCATTTAACTGATAATTTCAAGAATCCCCATCTCCAAACTCTTTTTACTGTGTCTGTTAACAAAAAAAAGAAAAAAAAAGAAAAAGGAGAAACTGCAAAGGTCATTCAAGCTTCTAAGAATTTGTAAGACCAAAACGGGAGACATTTAGCTATATTCATACCTGCAATAGAGTGCCAGTCATTTGCAGTGCACTGAATAAAGAACTGCCATTTTCAATTCACACTGGGGAGAGAGAATGGGAAAATTCTAGAGGCAAAAAGGAAAATGTCACATTCACACAAAATACTAAAGATATAAAGTTGAGTGAGAAAAAATGTGGGAAGAAAAAGGGAAAAGAAGACTGTGGGTGTTGGGGCAAGACGGAAGGAGCAAAGAGACGAAATTGAGTTTTTAATTTTAAGAGGAGGAGGAATTAAATTCTCCACCAAAAAAATAAATCAAGGGAACTTTTATAGGATGCCTAATACATTAATAACCTACAGGAAGAGCTGAGCTCTCAGGCAAAGCCAGTTCAAGGACAAAAGGGCGAGCTCTCACTCTTCCAATACTGTCAAGGGATCTTCAATGAATTCACAGAGCAGAGACACAGAATCCAGAATTCTTAGACATGCTCATCTGTGTCCAGAGCATCTCTTGTGTACATCTCTGAAAGGCCTTATTATTGACTAATGAGCTTGTCTGAACCACCTATTTGCTTTATTATTTGCAGGCAAACATACAATTATGCCTGAGCTAATTTGAGATTCCAACTTTTCATTTTTTATGCAGCTTAGTTAATGCATAAAACCTTTCACAGTGTTCATGACAAAAAGGTTACTCTTTATTCCTTTGTGCCAGTGATTTTTTCAAAGCGAGCTTCACTGGATGTCATTTTCTCTACAAACTTTTTTCCCTCCTTCCATTAGTGGAACAGTCGAATTACTGCATAATAAAAAAGAGAGGCACACAGGGCTGCCTGGCTTCACCACATCCACACAATGGTGCCAAATACGTCTTAACAGTCCAGTGAACTGTCAGCCGCAAAAATAATTGGAAATTGGGGGCTATTTCTTCATGTACTGGTAATGGGAGTTGTGCTTGTTAATAGGCAAATCACTCTCCAGAAGTAGGGAGTCTATAGTTAGTTTGTAAAGACTCTTTATAATGTTAAAAAAAAAAAAAAGGAAAGAAAGAAAAGAAGAAGAAGACACTGCCTTACTCCCTCCTAAAAATTTTTTTTCAATTACACATTAAATGACTTGGCATTGAGGTAATGTTATCTAGCTTTAATTCACCTGTTAGGAAATTGCCTCTCTCTAGAACCTGGGGTTAATAGAGTACAAAAGACCATTCTTATCAAGGGGTGGGAGAAAGGTGATTAATTTACACTATAAATTAAAACATAGAAAATGGAAAGAAAACAGACTCCAAGTTCTGGCCTCACTCCTGAAAAGCTATTATGTTTTGTTGTTTTTTCTGTTTTTATTTTGTCATTTTTGTTCACTTTAGCAGGCCTCTAATCATTCCAGGCAGAACACACAGCATGGATGAAACTACATGAAAGAATATGCTTCAGAAAGCAAAATTAATTGACATTTCAGTGAACATATTCACAGAGTCCATGGAGTTACAGCTGTGTGACTTCTATTCACATCACAGTAGAATCATTTGTCTGTTTAATATTTGCAAAAATGCATTGGAAAAGGAAAACCATGAAGTGCTAAGTAGCCTTACTGACAAGCATGAATCTTCTTTATCATATTTCATCTTTAATAGAAATAGTGATGCTTGTAGATTTTTGAGTCTGTCATACAGAGTGAAGTCAGAAAGAGAAAAACAAATACCATATGCTAACACATATATATGGAATCTAAAAATAAAAAAAAATGGTTCTGAAGAGCCATGGGGCAGGACAGAAATAAAGACACAGACATAGAGAATGGACTTGAGGACACGTGAAGGGGGAAGGGTAAGCTGGGATGAAGTGAGAGAGGGGCATTAACATATATACACTAACAAATGTAAAACAGATAGCTAGTGGGAATCAGCCTTATAGCACAGGGAGATCAGCTTGGTGCTTTGTGACCACATAGAGGGGTGGGATAGGGAGGGTGGGAGGCAGACGCAAAAGGGAGGGGATATGGGGATATATGTATACATATAGCTGATTCACTTTGTTATACAGCAGAAACTAATACAACATTGTAAAGCGATTATACTCCAATAAAGACATTAAAAAAATATAATGATGCTAATAATGATTTAATCCATTTGTATCACATTCAGAACCCATTGCAAAGCAATGTAGGTCAGAAGATGGTTTCCCACAAGTGAGCCTGGAAATAATTGTTTATGGACCACTATGCTGCTCTTGGTGAAGACCAGTTGTTATAAATAAAGTCTCTGGTGAATTAATAGTAAAATAATAAATAAATAAAGACAGACACATAAGCTGTTCATTTTCATTTCAGGAGACAGGCCTTTGCTCTCTACTTCACCTACCTCTAACAACTAAAGGTAACAGCAAATCTGATCACGTGCATGTATAAAATATGCAAACATCACATGGTTTCCAGAATAACATAATATTTTAGACTGGTTTAGTTTTCTTCCATGATAAAGCACAGATTACATAGACAAAGGATACATGCTATCAGTAAGGTATTCGAGGCTAATACAATTATTATTAGCACTTGAGAAAACATGGAATGGTCCCCATCATTGTTGCCTGGGACTATATGAATTGTAGTTGGTTAATAATAAGTCACTCTTCAACTAACTATTTCAAATGGTAGTCCAAATAGATCCCTTTGGCATCCATTCTAATCGGTCTATTGTTGAAAACAATGACTTTTTAAAAAATTAAGACTGTAATTAAGAAATTTCAATGTATCACAAAGTAAGTATTAGAAGGTAGAAACTTTAAAATGTCCCTGATAAATTGGGAAAATTGTCTTTAAAAATAGTACAAAAATCAATGGGAACACGGAGATACTTTTAGAGAAAATAAAGAAAAAGAACTGGATAAAGGAAAAATCTCAGAGGAGAAGAGGGGCTTTTAAAGAAAATGAATTTTGATTTGAATAAAACTCCATCACTTCTTAGTTCTATAGCTTTACATACATTACTTAGACTCTTTCAACCTCAGTTTTCTTATCTTTAAAATGGAAATTATGTCTCTGCAAGTTTCTACTGAGAATTAGAATAATAAATATTCCAGGCACAGAGTAGCCACCCAGTAAACAGCAATAGTGGAAGAACGGGTGGTGGCGGCAGCAGCAGTAGCAGAGAAGCAGCAGTAGGAGTAGACTAACCTTTGGCGAGTCATATTTAACTATAGGCTAAATACAAAACAGCAATTTCATGCTGTAGGGAAAAAAACTAGTATTCCGAAACGTAATTTTTAGGCATGTAATGGAAGGGGGAAAATCAAATGGCTAATAAACATATGAAAAAAAAGTTCAATTTTACTAGTCATCAGGGAAATGCAAATTAAATAATGAGGTACCATTATGCACACATCAGATTGGCAAAAATTAAAAAGTGTGATAATATCAAATACAACTGAGGATATGAAAAACAGGAGCTATGAGAAGCACTTTGGAGAGCAATATGCAAATCTACTTTAAGAGCTGTAGGTCCTCTGCTGCTCTCCAGCGGCATTGCTCCACTGGAGACATGCTCTCATCTGAGCAGGAGGACAAATGTACAAACATTGCTTATAACAGAATTAAAAAAAAAAAAAAAAGGAGAAAACCTAAATGTCTCTCAACAGGAGAATGGATATACAAAAATGGTATAATCATTAAATGGAATGTGTTAGAACATTTAAAATGAATGAATCAAAGCTATGTGTATCAACATGAATAAACCTTAAAAACAATGCTAAAATGAGAAAAGCATGTTACTAAATAATAAAAAAAATTAAACTGCTTTATATTGGTTCTGGAAAAGTACAAAAACATGAAATGGTACACACTAGATTCAGAATGCTAGTTTTTCCTAGGAAGGGAACGAGAAGAACAGGAGTATAGACTCCATGCTATTTGATTTCTTTCAAAAAAATCTGAAGCAAATATGACAAACAGATAAGATTTCTTGAACTTGGTACTATGTGTGCAGAAAGGCCCATATAATCACATCATGTAGACAAATCTCTGGGGCTTAGAATCACCATCTGTAAAATGAAATAACTGGACCAGCTAATCACCAAGTTCCCTTCCAGCTGAGATATTCCATAACTCAAAAAGTGATAAGAAGGACTTATAATGATGGGGTGGGCCAGTCAACTTGTTCTCTCTGGCATACAAAAGGAAAATCAGTTTAAATTTGAGGAGAAATACTAGAAAGCTACAGTAATCAAGATAGTTTGGTACTGGCATAAAGATAAACATATAGATCAATAGAACAGATTTGAGAGTTCAGAAATAAGGCCTTATAGCTATGGTAACTTGATTTTCAACAAGGGTACCAAGACCATTCAATGGGGAAAGAATAGTATTCTCAACAAATGATACTAGGACAACTGGATATCCACAGGCAAAAGATGAAGTTGGACCAGTACCTCACACTATACACGTAAATTAATTCAAAATATATCATAGACCTAAACATCAGGGCTAAAACTATAAAACTCTAAGGAAAAAAATTATGAATCTTTGTGACCTTGGATTAGGCAGTATTCTCTTAGATATGACACCAAAAGCACAAAAGGCAAAAGAAAAATAGATACATTAGATTTCATCAAATTAAAACCTTTTTCATTTCAAAGGACACCATCAAGAGGATGAAAAGACAACCTACGGAATGGGAGAAAATATTTGCAAATCATGTGTCTAATAAAAGCCTTGTAACAAGAATAAATAAAAAAATTCTTATTACTCAACAATAAAAAGACAAATAACCCATTTTTTAAATGGGCATGAGATTTGAATAGACATTTCTCCACATACCAACATACACATGGTATACAAAGGAGCAATAAACACATGAAAAGATGTTCAACATCATTAGTCATTAGAGAAATGCAAACTGAAACCACAGAGGGATACCACTCCATACTCACCAGGATGTCTATAATAAAAAGATGGCCAATATCAAGTGGCAAGGATGTAGAGAAATAGGAAACCTCATGCATTGCTAGAGGGAATGTAAATTGGTACAGACACTTTGGAAAACAGTTTGGCAGTTCCTCAAAAAGTTAAACATAAGAGCTATCATATTACCCAGCAATTCCACTCCTAGGTATACACAAAAGAATTAAAAACACATGTCCACACAAAATTTGTACATAAATGTTCATAGAAGTGTTATTCACAACAGACAAAGAACAGAAACAATCCAAATATCAATGAACTGACAAATGGATAAACAAATTTGCCATACAATGGAATATTAGTTGGCCTTAAAAAGTAATGAAGTACTGATACATGCTACAACATGGATAAACCTTGAAAATATGATGTTGAGTGAAAGAAGATAGACACAAAAGGTCATATATTATATGATTCAATTTATATGAAATGTTCAGTATAGGCAAACTCATAGAAACAAGAAGTAGATTACTGATTGCCAGGGGATAAGGGAAGGGGGGGATGGGTAGTGACTGCTAATGGGTACAGGATTTCTCTATGAAGTGATTAAAATGTATTAAAAATTAGATAGTGGTAATGAATGCACAACTTTGAATATGCTAAGAAACACTGAATGGTATTCTTTAAAGGATGAATGTTACAGTATGTGATTTATATCTAAATAAAGCTGTTATTTAAAAATTTAAGGGGGAATCTGGGTTTTTTAAAGAATATCTTAATTATCAAAATTATTAGAATTTCCATGGAAAACTCTGAGCAAATATGTGGGAGCATTGCAGAGGAGTTTCAGAAGGGAATGTCTTACTGTCTTAATGCCTTTAGACATTTTTTTATCTGAAGACATAAGGTTGGTTCATAGAATTTTATAAGATTTCTTCCAGTTTCATTCAATAATGAACCTAAGACTTCTGTTACCAAATACTGATTTTTTTTTTGTTTCCCTCTTGGGTTTTACTTCTAAATACAAAATGTATTCTGTTTCTCATCAGATTTGAGGAAAATTCTTTGTGGAAATCAAAATTCAATGATACTATATTCACCTGTCATCATTGAGGAAGGAATTTTTCCATATAGGTAAATATTACAAGGTAACTGAAATTTATCTGCAGCCAAGCTCCACACTGTGTTTTCCTTGATCACACCTGATAGAAATATCTCAAAAATGCTTTATTTCCCTGACTTCTGAAGCAGAGAATAGTGAACATATCCCTTTTTCTTCATGAAATGGGGTCAGCATTATGGATACCTATCCCCTGTAATGCACTGCCAGGCTCTGCATTGGTTTTGAGTGTCCTATCCTCCCAGGCTGTCAACAGTCACTTCTACTGTCATTACAGAATGCCTTCCGTGAAGGCTTTTCATAGACTAACAGAGGGATTATTTCACTTCTCCCTAGCCTTCTCCCATGTATCATCCCAATAAACTCTTTCATATCAGTCACTTTTTGGGGTGGCAGGCGGAGGGCTTTTTATAGAGATAAAATGAAAATAGAGGACAATTGCCCTGCACTCCCATAACTCGAATTCATCTCAGCTTAACTGATAGGTGTAAGGCTCTTGAGTTCAGCTATTATTCCTCTTAGGATGGATGGCTTATGGTGAGCTCAATGTTAACAAATGGATGAATTCCCATCTTTTCAGTCCCAGGGAGAGCCAGGGGAGTTGAGATGGATACCAGGACTTTATCCTAATAAAGTGGATATAATGCTACTCCCAGCAGCCTCATTCTATGACCAAGACCACTTCTCCCACCTTCTTTCTCTTCTCACAAGTGTTGGTATCATCTCCCTAAAGATAGTAAGGGGCGGGGGAGGTTTAGAGAACAAGGGGGCACAAAGGAGGCAGAAACAATGTTCTTAATATTGACATTTCCTTCTAAGACATAAGCAGAAGCATAGGGATTAATTATCGTAGTATTAGCTTCTTAATCTTAAAGACACAACTTAAATAAATTAAGTAATTAATTAAATAAATTCCTCTGCTACATCATGTTGACCAGACAGGACTATTTTTTATTCATGTACTATTTTTCATCTTTGAACCCTGAATACTGATATTGTCTTGGCTTCTAATTTTTCTAAAGGAAGAAAAAAAAAATCTGCAGTGAAAATTTTCTCCCAAACTGGTCGCCACCTATTTTCCTTCTTTTGTCTTCCCAACACTTCAGTGTTAGATAATTACAAATAAAACTTTAATAGCCCTTGCATCTTCATGGATAGGAAATAATCAGATTAAGTGTTTAAGTATTATAACAAGTATTTTCGAATCTCAGTATTCCTATTCACTTTTTTTCTTGGTCCACAGAAAGGTGAGTATAGCTGGAGTCTTGTTTCTAAATAAATCAGATATTATTTTCCAGAAATTATTTGGAGGGAACAAACCTAATTTCAGTAATTAAGGTTACTGAGTGTTCCAGATGGTACAGCTATTATTTTTTCAAGTATTGGTTCCTGACTGTGTGGAAGAGAAATATCTGCTGACCTTTATTAGAAATGCAACATGGGGCTTCCCTGGTGGTGCAGTGGTTAAGAATCCGCCTGCCAATGCAGGGGACATGGGTTCAAGCCCTGGCCTGTGAAGAGCCCACATGCCACAGAGCAACTAAGCCCATGCACCACAACTACTGAGCCTGCACTCTATAGCCCGCGAGCCACAACTACTGAGCCCGTGGTGCCTAGAGCCCGTGTTCCACAGCAAGAGAAGCCACTGCAATGAGAAGTCCACGCACCGCAACGAAGACCCAACGCAGCCAGAAATAAAAAGAAATAAATTTAAAAAAAAAAAGAAATGCAGCATGAACAAGCAATGAAGATTTGTTGAATGATTGCTATTTTAAGGTAATTTGTTGCCACAACATAACCTACCAATCTTGACTAATGTAAGCAAGAAGTCTAAAGATAGAGAAAATCTGTATGAAAAGGGCATTCAGCTTCATCTTTGTCAAGACTGGTTGTTGTTTGGAAAGAAAGAAAGCATTTGAGGATAAAACATACAATTTGAATTCTTGCCGGGGACATCCCAAGAGAGATGACATTTGGGTGCTGCTAAGGTCAGATTCCCCCACCAACCCAATCATCTGTAGGCCAAAATGGACGATCACATCATACTTACAGGGATGCTGGGAGCTCACTCTGTCAATCAAGGATTTCCCACAGGGCGATGGCCTTGTGGACAGACTGGCCCCCAGAAATTGCTCACTACAAAAAGTAGATAAGGGCTTCCCTGGTGGTGCAGTGGTTGAGAGTCCGCCTGCCGATGCAGGGGACACGGGTTCGTGCCCCGGTCCGGGAAGATCCCACATGCCGCGGAGCAGCTGGGCCCGTGAGCTAAGGCTGCTGAGCCTGTGCGTCTGGAGCCTGTGCTCCGCGATGGAAGAAGCCACAACAGTGAGAGGCCCGTGTACCGCTAAAAAAAAAAAAAAAAAGTAGATAAATTCATATATACTAGCTTGTACAACAATACAATGTAAATAATATGATAAAAGCTATTTTAGAAAATTTTACTTTGAAATTAATGAGCAGACTAGATCAAGATCAACATAGATCAGAGACAGAATAGATCAAGAAACATACATGTGAACATGTATCCTAGTAAAATTAACTGCTTATTTCAAAACAAAAGTAAATATGAAGGAAAATTCAGTTAAATCCTATCAATAATCATGATTATTTCTTGTTTGATATTCCAGGACTTGAATACTGAGTGGACAATATATTATTCAGTTAAAGTCATATTTTTTAATGGAGCCAATCAAGTCAGTTCCTCAAATTTTAAAGATAAATACACACAGACCTCATAACATTAGTAAATGAAACATTAATGCTTTCTACCTGGTTGATAAAGAGAATTTCCTCTATCCTTAAACATTTAAGTCAGAAGGGTTTTATGTTTAACTTTTCAAGCTATGAATAATACATTTTCTCATATATATTTTTTCATTTGGAATTTATATCTTCTTTTGATTCAATCTTGCAAGAAATGATAGTTTGATAAGGTAGAGAGGGCCCTAGCCTGATAGTTATAGACTTGCTCTGAAATCATAATTCTACCTCTCTTGGTTTGGAGTCCTTGAGCAAAGGAATTAGGCA
The DNA here is from genome assembly GCF_949774975.1 of Lagenorhynchus albirostris. Taxonomy (NCBI): domain Eukaryota; kingdom Metazoa; phylum Chordata; class Mammalia; order Artiodactyla; family Delphinidae; genus Lagenorhynchus; species Lagenorhynchus albirostris. Next base: position 31,745,489 of record NC_083108.1, on the reverse strand, counting down.
GTCTGAATCTTTGTATCCTCATAAAGGTATTGATTTTTTAAAATATTTAACAAACAGGGCTTTGAGCAACACCAGAAAGCATCATTTAGTTCAGGCTGGACACCAAATGCAGAGAGTTGCATATGTATGGTCTCCCCATTTCCCATGCCATCCTGTGGACCAGTGTGATTGGCTGAGTTGCACTGGTCCCACCATAAGGCTGGACTCCAAGAGAAGGATTCTGCCCTCTGTAGCTGTATTCCCTTCCTGTGGTTCTCTGCATTGTGGAGGATGGCGATATAGTCTAAATGAGGACAACAGAGTCTGAACTTAGGTGCAACTGTTCTGGAGTTGCTGAATGCCAGCAGCCCTATGCAAAGCTACCCATAGGAAGTTGATCTTTTCATAAAGCCAAGCCTTAATTACTTGCAGATGTGAATAATTTTCCTATTCCAAGGTAGCAGTGTCTGTCACTATTTATCAGCAAATATAAAGACACACATGATCTAAGTATTCTTTGCTGCCGTCACTTGATGATAGATTGGCACTTACGTTTTCAAATAAACATATTTTCTCCCAGATCTACAGTACTGTAAGCCATGACTCCATTTGGCACATCTTCTACTGACATCTCTTTTCACATGGTCATATCAATGTTAGTGTCCCCCACTGAACCCTGAAACCCCAAGGGAAGATAATTTGCCTTTTTCCCTTTGTGTTACCTGAACATTTTACAGTGTTTAGAACAGGATATATTAGATGTTCAATAAATATTTATTAGACTAACAAAACACAAAATGTTTCCTTACAAAACAAATATCTAAAAGAAAGAAATGAAGGGAAACAGAGATTTAAAAAGCAGGCAAACAAGTAGCTTGAGACGTTAATAAAGTTCCAAGTGGATTTCCACCTGTCCTAGGAAGTGGTTTTTTTTTGTAAAAAGGCCAAAGGGATCCTTCAGCAATATGATGTGCCCTTTCTTTCTAGTCCAGTTGCTTTTACCCTTTTCAGCTAATTCCTATAATTAGAGGGTGTGTGGTTCTTTGGATTTACTGTATTTGATATTCACTCAGCTCTTTAGTCTGTAGGTTTATATCTTTCACCATATTTGGGGAAATTTCAGCTATTTCTTTGATTAAGTTTTTAGTTGTATTCTCTCCTCTCTTTTGGGGACTCTAATGATATAAATGTTATCTCAGGTTCCTGAGATTCTATTCATGTTTTTTAGCCTGTTTTCTCTCTGTTGTTCAGGTGAATTCTACTGATCTATCTTCAAGTTCACTGATTTTCTTTTCTGTCATCTCCACTCTACTACTGAGCTCATCAATAAGTTTTTCATTTCAGTTACTGCATTTTCCAGTTCTATTAATCTCCATTAGATTCTTTTTTATATCTTCTATTTCTTCACTGAGATTTTTTATTTTTTCATTTGTCTCAAGAGAATTCATAATCATTTATTGAAGCATTTGACAATGGCTGCTTCAATATCTTTGTTAGATAATTTCAATATATTCATCTTGGTATTAACAAGTGTTGTCTTTTCTCATTCAGCTTATGATTTCCTGCTTCTTGGTATAACAAGTGATTTTCAAATGCATCATGGATATTGGGATATTATAGACTATGGATACTACTTAATCCATTTTTTTTAACAGGTAATCCACATGTTAAGGTGTAGTGAGAGGTGCCTGTTTCTCTAGGCACCACCTCCCATCTCCCCACCCTCTTAGACCACTCCTGCAAAAGTGCACCCTGATTCCTATTGCCTCTTTGCAGATGTATGAAGTGAAATCTCATCTCCCACTTTTGCCAGGCTGATACCTACCCAGGAAAGAGAGATAACACTAGCACCACAGCATTGTCTCCAGTGGGACTATAAACCCTGGGCCTCCTGCTGACACTGGAAAAGGAGAGGAGAGAAAGTAGATTGCCAATTATCCCTGCCTCCTATCAAGTCACTCTGCCTTGTCAGATGCCAGGTGATGGTGGAGATTGACTCCTCACCAGGCCTTGCAGATCAGAAGATGGAAGGGAGAGGGATGTGGGAGCAGGAGAGGAGAAGGGGAGAAGGGAGGCTAGTACAGACTAGCCCTGTTTTGCACTGTTGTATTCAGTCTCATTGCAGCCAGGTGGATGTAGATGTTCAGCTCCCCACTCAGCCCCACTGACATGGGTTGGGCTGGGGAAGAGTAAAGCGTGGTGATGCTGAACCACCACTTCCACCTCTCCAAATCCCCCACACCCGCCTACCTCACACCATCTCTTTAAGTCTTGTTGCTGCCTGCTTGGAGTGGAGACTCAGGACCATAAGGATCCTGCTGACAATACCCTGTTGGAAAGCTTCCTTCCCTGGGAGGGAGGCAAGGAAGACCAGTTCCCCATTCAGCCCTGCTGAAACCACAGTGGAGGCCACTCTTTTTGTGATTCTTTGGTTAGGAGAAACAAGCTTTTCTTGCAGCTTTTTTTGTCTCCACCTGTTTGTGGTTTCAAGGTTGGAAGTTCCTGCCAGCCAAATCCAATCCAGGGATATATGGAAGACAATAAGGAAACCCAGGGAACTAATTGTCCTGTGGTTGCTCAAGTCCCAAGGTCCCTAGGCCATTTCTTTCCACCTTTCAGAGTCTCCTTATGCTTGTTTGTTTTGCTATGTCCAGGGTATTTCAGTTGACCTTTATTTCAGTCAGAACCAAAAGTGTGAGGTATGATACTTTAATTCAGACAACTGAGACACTCTCCAGATTCACAGGTGGGAGCCAGCCCAACCAACAACCTTTTTAAGCAAAAATATTTTAGAGGAACGAATGAATGCATGCATGCATGAATATCATATGCTCTAAACTTTTAGTTGTTACCACATAATTTGAAGAGAAGTTTCATCCCACTATCATCCACTTTCATGTATTTTAATATAACCGTTCTTATTTTCACTCTAACACAAAAAAAGACATTTTACTAAAACAACCAGACAGATTAACATAAAACACGCTCCAGTTAATTGTGATGTGTATATATATATATTTGTTTGTTTGTTTGTTTGTTTTGTTTTGTTTTTGCGGTTCCTGGGCCTCTCACTGTTGTGGCCTCTCCCGTTGCGGAGCACAGGCTCTGGACGCGCAGGCTCAGCGGCCATGGCTCACAGGCCCAGCCGCTCCGCGGCATGTGGGATCCTCCCAGACCAGGGCACGAACCTGTGTCCCCTGCATCAGCAGGGAGACTCTCAACCACTGTGCCACCAGGGAAGCCCGAAGTATATATTTTAATATTTTAAACAGCAAATGTTGGAGATGGTGTGGAGGAAAGGGAACCCTCTTGCACTGTTGGTGGGAATGTAAATTGATACAACCACTATGGAGAACAGTATGGAGGCTCCTTAAAAAACTAAATCTAAAAAAAAAAAACAAAAACAAAAAAACTAAAAATAGAATTACCATATGACCCAACAATCCCACTACTGGGCATATACCCAGAGAAAACCATAATTCAAAAAGACACATGCACCACAATGTTCATTGCAGCACTACTTACAATAGCCAGGTCATGGAAGCAACCTAAATGCCCATTGACAGAAGAATGGATAAAGAAGATGTGGTACATATATACAATGGAATAGCCATAAAAAGAAACGAAATTGGGCCATTTGCAGAGACATGGATGAATCTAGAGACTGTCATACAGAGTGAAGTAAGTCAGAAATAGAAAAGCAAATATTGTATATTAATGCATATATGTGGAACCTAGAAAAATGGTACAGATGAAGTGGTTTGCAGGGCAGAAATTGAGACACAGTTGTAGAGAACAAACGTACGGACGCCAAGGGGGCAAAGCAGTGGCGGGTGGTGGTGGTGGTGTGATGAATTGAGAGATGGAGTGACATGTATACACTGATGTGTATAAAATGGATGACTAATAAGAACTTGCTGTATAAAAATAAATAAATAAAATAAAATTCAAAAAAGAAAAATAATAAATACTTAGTTATTGATCAAATGCTAAGCTTGTCTCCAAATCTGATTTAAAAATCTTTTTTAACTTTTAAAAATCTCATTTTAATTTTTATTAGAAAGGTAATACATGCTTACTATGGAAATCATAAAAGTATAGAAAAGTTTAAAGAAGAAATTAAAGGCATCTTTAATCTTACTGCTTTTAATATTATACTGCTTTTAATATTATTCCTTTCTAATCTTTTTTTTGTATGTGTCTACTTAGGTGCATTAATTGGATTAACACAGTACATATAGATTTAAATCCTCCTTTTTTTCATCTAATACTGTATCCTGACCATTTCTTATGAGACCAAACTTATTGGGAAAATTCATTTTAAAGGCAACAGAATTTTCCATCTCAGAGATAAATCTGAATTTATTTGGACAATCCCCTTTTGTTGAACAATTAGATTGTTTCCTTATTTTTTGCTACTACAAATTGTGCTGCAAAGAATAATTTTTAAATAAATGTTTATTTTTATATAATTGTGATTATTTCCTTAGGATAGATTTCTTGCCTTCAATCTTTATTTTGAAGGGGAATTTCATCCCATAAGTTAATGCCAGTGTTTTGGTCTGTTCAGTAAAGGTAGAAAAATAGTCAAGATCCTAGTTCTGAACTTATCAATATGTTGTAAAAGCATATAAAAGTGTACACATTTACATGGAAAGCGAGAGCTTCGTGTTTCTAGTACGTATTTACATCTTTATGATTAGATGCTTTAACAGAGCTCATGATACTTTGATACTTTCAATAGTCTCTGTACTTATGTAGAATTAGTGATGAGTGGCTCTTACCTGACATATTTGATTTTCCCACTGCAGTGTGAGGATTGCATTTGAAATAGTAAACAACATCTTAAAGATATACTTGAATACATTTTTTTTTTCAGTTTTAGGTCTTGATGACATCATGAGAAAAATGTAATAATTTTTTCTTGAATTACGTGTAGGAAAAACATTGTTGAACACAAGTTGTTTGAGAATAGTCATAGGTAGCATGTAAGTTAGTGGAATTTCTAAAGGCCTTTGGCTTATAAGAATCATATGATTTTTAAAAGAAGTGAATTTTTTTATCATTGTAAAGCATAATAATTAAGCTTTAGTAGAAAGTGGTACAAGGAATATCACAAAACATGAAAAACACATTATTTGAATTCAGCTGACTTGAGGATGAAAACAAACTGGTTATAAGGTAAAGTTCTTCATTTCCTAAAATGCTTAATGGTAGAGGAAATATTAACATAAAAGAGTTTAAAAATTAATTCACTTTGTTATAAAGCAGAAACTAACATACCATTGTAAAGCAATTATACTCCAATAAAGATGTTAACAAATAAAAAAATAAATAAATAAATAGCCTTAAAATGCCTTTCCTTCCTTTAGAAAATAGACACAATATGGCTCTTTATAGCAACACATCTCTTCTGTAATTGAAATGGTAAATAAATGGAGCTGGGCAAAACCCAAGGTGGTTAGGAGTTTGAGCTAGCGTATTGCATTTACACTTTCCAAGCTTCCTTTTTTAACTTGTGACTCTGGAGCTGAAATAATGATCTCTTTTTTTCCCTTTAAAATAAATCTTTCCCTGCTTCTAAGTACCAGGGGAATATTATGAAAACATTCAGAACTAACATTACAGAACTAACATAGCTAAAAACCGTGCATCAGCATTGTGAAAAGGCCTATAATCCCAGAGAGAGAAAAACTCCAAACACTATCAGCAGTGCAGGGCTCTGTTGATTCTGAGAAACAGTAAGTTTGGGGTTCATTTAGCAAAAATAAACTTTAAAAAGGAGAAGGAGGAGGAGGAAGAAAAAAGAATAAACAAAAGGAACCACATAGAAAACACTTCCTTGTGCTACCCTCCACCTTGGTACTTCATGACCAAACTCTCACAGAATGAGAGTGGATTTAAAAGATGGTACTGTGGAGAGCATGAGCAGAGGGAGGGACGGAGTAGAAGCATCAAGCTTCTGGGGTGTTGCTTCCTCCTCCATGATGCTTTGCTCATCCAGAAAAGAATATATATGTCAGACACCAGTTTTATTCCGCTATGCCTTCCCAGCCGGTGTAGAACTGAGCAGGGGATCTTAAGCAGCTCCAGTTAGAAAAGATGTTCTCAAAACAATTATGACTTCCACCTACCACACACATGCGCACACACACACACACACACACACACACTAAACCAAATGCTTACATCTCACTATGAGTTCTCTGGTTCCTTTTGGTATTTAGTTACTGTCACTATAGTTTCAAAGTCCACTGTGCATATCTCTATCACAGCATGCACGACTTGTGTGTGTGTGTCTGTGTGTGTGTGGGGGGGGTGTTGGGGGAGGGGTAATTCTTTGTTTCACTGTCTCACCACTTGATTATGAACTCCTTAAGAATATCCTTGAATCCCTAAGACGTTGCAAAGTACTTGGCATGTAGTAAGCATTCAACAGTAATAATAATTCTCATCTATTGAACAACTACTCACTCCCAGGAATTGTGCTAAGTAATTTTAACATAGATCATAAACAGAGGTTTAAAGAAATGAAATAACTTGTCCAGGGTCAGCAACTAGTGGGGGCAAGTCTAGCCCCAGGAGCTAAACTCCTGACAAGCAATAAACCCTCACACATTCGTTGAATGAATATAGGAAGCTCTCTACCTCTACCCCCATTGTGATAACTAACTGTGACTACAGATAGCTGATAGTTTTAATTTAAGAATCTGAAAAATCTATCTTTTCACTATCATCAAAACACTATTCGGCACTTATATATACTGAGATTGCCTTAGAAATGTTTCCTGCCTTCTAGGAAGCTAGAATCCAGGGTAATTACATTATGGGAAGCGTAGACACATAAAGGGTATACAGCCTGAGAATAAAAGCACTATCCTATACATTAATGAACCATAATCTACTACTCAGAGGGCTTCACTTTTCAAATTACACTTGAAACTACAGCAGGAACATCTGATATATATTTATATATGTATGTATATATGTATGCATATATAATATCAATCTAAACACACTTCTGTGTATGTATATCTATACTTCTGTAATTATATACACCTATGTATATATGTATATACATATATGCACGTTTCCCTTGCTATCCAAAAGTAGAGCATGTCTATGAAACTTTTGTAAACTGAAATGGTATAAAGCAAAGAAGCAATTACCTTAGGACACATCTTGCTAACACATGCACAAAATAAATCAAGATAAAGCACAGATGCTCACAAACACAGCTCAAAGATATGGTGTCTTGTTGCTGAGATGCTGAGTATTGTTCCCAGAAAGGAGCTTGGCAGTGCCCCTCTTGCTGCTCTGGGTGGGAGCTGCCTCTATAACAGCTCGCCGCAAAACAAATATTGAACACTAGCTATTTTCATTTTTTCCCCTTTTTTCATAAAAGCAAAAATCCTCTTCGGATTTCTTTTGGTTATTGAAAGCAAGTAGTAATGTAGGTCTTTTGTAAAATAAAGTGGCCTAAAGCAAACTTTGGAAAAGCAGGGGATACCTGTATGCATACATATACGTATACATGTGTATATATACAAATACACACACATGACAGAGTCATTATTGAGGAGTGGCCCCTAGACAAGTAACTACCTCTTTATTTCTCTGATCTCTCCCCTGTAAAATGGGTTGTTGTGAGAATTAAATGAGATTAAAGCATAAAACTGTGCTTTGAATGCAGTCTGTACCCTCTCAGTCATTTTACAGATTATCACAGCAGGAGGGAACAGTCCCTGTGTGGTTAAAGTTAGCAGTCCGGTGAGCTGAACTCCCAGAGTAAGTTTTCCAAGGACCATCTACGTACTACTAAACAGCTCAGGACTTCTCCAAGCACATAGTGCCTCACATTCAAGTTTCCCCTCCCACCAGAAATCCAAGTCATCTATTATCACCCTAATTCTCATTTCCATTTGGCCACACTACCCCTAATTTGACTCAATTCCATCTCTTCTCCTCTGAATCCTTTCCCTGGGCCTTCTGGAATCATCTTCTGTGATCAGACGGCTGCAGCTTCATTTCTGAAACTTTCCTTCACCTCTATACCTACGGGTAACATATTTGTCCTTGAGAATCCCATTCTCCCTTTCAGATGAAAGCTGCTGTTTCTTTCTTCCTCTTACACACCACTTACTTCAGGGCCAGGAGGTAGATCAGATATACTCTTGATCCCACTGCTGCCTCCAACCATTTCTCCATCATCTCCCTTCAAACAGAGACTGATTTATCCATTAGGTACAGAAGCACAGGACCTAGAGTCTGTGCTGCTTTTAGAGAACTTAGGAAAATATTTTGATTTCTTTTAAAATCAGAAGGAAAAGCTGAATATAATCCAAGTTGGATTATATTCATCTTTTATTAACACAGTTATAAAATATACATTTTAGTATTTTTTATGAAGGAAGGGGCTAATATGCTTAGGGCCCAGGAAAGTAAATAATGTGGCCCTGTTGTAAACCCCTAGCTCTTTCCAAGTTCCTTCCATGAGGGTCTATCACATCTACTCCCCTACTTGTCCATCTAAGGGCCAAAGTTCTGCTCTTATTTATTGAGCACATGAGCTCCCATCCACTGCACTCCTCTCCATCCAGAATCTAACATCCAAGATTGGCCTAGCTGAATACTGAGTCATTAATGCAAGAAGCCACGCTTCTAGATCAGCCTCCCCACTAGACTGGAGAAGGTATGTGTTTTGGGGTGAGTGCAGAGGTGAAGACGAAGGAAAGAGTCAAGGCTAGGGGCTGGAAAATTGTAAGTCTTTCCTGTTCGGTCCAGATGATCTCAGACTTTGGGGAAGGATTGAATCTTCTAGTAGGGGGCCTTGGCAGGCCTGATAAGAAGAGCTAGGAATGGCATACGGAGGAATAGCAACTGAGGCTGAGGATAGTACAGCCATTTGGGGTTCTTCACCAATATTCTCTCCCTTTCTGTAGCCTCAGCTACTCTCATTTACTGGGCTGGGCTGGGTAAGCCAAGCAAGGGATGCCAGGAGGGCGTGCTCATGGCCAGTGCTTCTAAGGGCTTCTTTGTGCTCCAGCCCTGGATCAGCAGACCACATGCCTATGCCTCTGAGTGCCCCATGTCCCAAAAGCCGTGATGTGAATTTTCCAGGTGCTTCAACGCATCCTGTAGGGAAAGCAAATGCTCATCACAATAGAGGGGAAAAAAAACCTGAATCCTTATTTCCCCTGAAGCTTCCTAAGTTCTTGAAGTGCAAAGTAGAGAGAAAAGCTCAATGTGTGTGCAGAGGGCTCTTCAGGCTGTAAAAGCCAGCCTGAGAGTGGCAGGCAGCACTCATTAGGCAGGCATGGGAGAAAGCCTCTTCTTCAAAAGGCAGGAGGATAGCAGCTGATGGGGCAGATGTGTTTGGTTTAGCATGGGCTTGGTCCTGGGACTGCTCTGTGGGGAAGGACGATTACCTGGGGTCAGAGAATAACCTTGCCCAAGGCGGCTCTCTCTCCTTCCCTTTTTCTCTCTTTGTTAAAATACAGATTTATATCAGGAGGAAGCCCAGCTTCATAATGATGGAGACTACCTCCTTGCAGATATAATCTCTGATTGAGGGGTTGTAGGGAGGGAAGGAAGAAGACAAAAGAGAGTTTATGAATTCACTCTAAGATTCAAATCACATCAGGGGCCCTGTCAGTCTCCTTAGCATAAAATTGGGCAAGGCAGAGAGCAGCAGTGTGTGTGTTGATATTTTGCTTGCTCCCCCTTTGCTATAAACCTCTATTTACTCACTTAACAACCTACTGAACTTTCAGAATGGAGCCTTACTACCCCTTCTTACCTAAGGCAAAACAGAAATAAAGATTCTTGCTTTTTTTTCTTTTAATCACCATTACTCCCTGGGGACACGAGCAAAACTGAACTTATTGGTTCACTTTTAAAGAAACTTTTATCTAAGTTGCTTCTAGTGGGATGTTCTGACGTTACTTAGTTTACTATTTGTCTCAGTATTTAAAATATTAATGTATTAATTACAAATGGAAATTTGCAAATGCTTACTGTCACTCACCTAGAAACAAATACTCAAAAGATAATCAATTTAATATCAATACTTCTTTTTTTTTTTTTTTTTTTTTGAGTGCCAAGATTTGTCTGGCACTGTTCTGGGACCTTTGGTGAATATAAGGAAATAAAGGTTATAGTCCCTCTGATCAATGTGGGATGAAAAAGCAAACTGTGAAACAATAGCAAAGAAAGTAGCACCCTAAATTTAAAAAGTACCAACAGGCATAACAATGCACATTACACATTCTAGGTGTTCCACACATGTATTGAATAAATAAGGTTTATATTTTCTGTACAGTAATACTGACCTGTAAATACATTACGCCATTTCATAATGCTGGTTACCTCACCCATATAACATGAAAATCATCTGGTTCAAATGAAATAAAAAAGGGTAAGGTCTTTTTCCTTTTGCTCTGAGATTTGTGATGCTAAGAGAAAAAAAAAATCAACAATCATAGAAAGATTCTAAGTAATGCAGAGCTATTTAAATCAGTGTAAGAAAAACTTGCATTTTAAAGGGGTGTCTTCTGTAGAAAGGGGAATCCATAGCTTCTGTGCATTGCACTGGAAAATACTTTCAGTAATCCTAAAGTCAGCTGGGAACACAAATACTAAAATGCATATCATCAAATGTTCATCTCATACTAAAAAACTTTTTTTGTGCTCTTTATTTTTTTTATTAGTTGTCTATTTTATACATATTAGTGTATATATGTTAATCCCAATCCCCCAATTCATGCCACCACCCTCCCCCCGCACTGCCCACCACTTTCTTCCCTTGGTGTCCATACGTTTGTTCTCTACATCTGTGTCTCTACTAAATAACTTCTTGCAAAAAGTACCTTTAAAGACAAAATAGCATGTTGTATAATTTTGCCTTCAGAATTTTTCTCTTTCTTCACATAATTTTGAACTCTTTTCATTGTACATATATAAAATTTAATTTAATTATAAATAGTTAAATCCAATAAGAATTTTAAATTTTTTATCAGAGGATTGTAGTGCAGAGAGAAATCAGCCCTTTTGCAGTGTCCCAAATGTGATAGATACAAAAACTATGGATGAGACTCCAGGTATGGAATGGGAAGAGGGAAGCCAAATAGAGTTGACATGGGAACTAAGGTTGAAGAGGAAACAATAATTTCACTGAACTTCCAAGTTGTCTATTACATTCTAGATTTCATTCCAATTTCAGGGCTATTAGGAAGCACTTGGAATCTGGGAAGGAAATTACTTTTATTCAGACTATTACTATGGGGAGAACATTGCAGATCTGAAGATCAGAGTTTCTCATCAAGGTGGTTTCATCTTAGACTTTTGTTGGGAGAAGTAGAAAAATTATAGGTATGATGGTCTTACAGTTTGGAATGCTTTTGTAATCAGGGGGATTTTCAGTCAGTCACCTGAATAGGAAATAATTTTTCTCTGTGTCTAGCTAATTCGGGGAAGATAAACAGTTCAGTTAATCATTTATGAGACAAAGAATAGAAGTATAGAGGGACTGTGTCTGGTCTTTTCATAAAGAAAAAGTTGTTTATTAGTAAGTTTTACCTAAGTCACAGAGAGAAAAGTGTGGGTCTTTGTGTTGTAGTAAGCCATTTCCCTGGGTCACAGAGAATAGAGGTTTTCTTAACCATCCCTGTATTCCAGGAACACAGGGCTCAAGATGAAGTTCAACACTGTCATTCTCAATCTGGTTATTAATTAGAACTAAACTGTCTTGCCTCTTGAGAGTTTACCTACTAGGCAACCTGACTTATTCATGCAGTTGTTCATTTATTGATTTATCGTCCACTGAGGGATCCATGTTCCTGTAAAAGGTAATTTTCAGAAAGAGGTAAAATGTTGACTCTCATACAGATATAAAAATAAAGACACGTTAACAATTTTATTCTACTCATTAACTAAGGAGGGAACCAGGAAGACATCCTAACCAGCTCAAAAGAGAATTCAAAGATTACTCCTGATATTTTTAGATCAAGAATATTGACATGAATATGCAAATTAAGGCAAAACTGTTTTTTCCAAAGGTGGTGGAGGGAAATTAATTTGGATTTGTCCGTAGGAATTATTTTGCATTGCTATTAGTTGCCTATAATCTACAAAGTGGTAAACTATCTCAAATACTATGAAATACTAGAATCGTATAACCTGGAGGAATGTCAGCAGAAAATGCATAATTCTTTGTTGAAGCACAGTTTTTGCTACATTACCTTTACAGTGAAGCCTTAACATTTTAGTGTTCTTTACCAGGTCCTGGTCCTATCTCTCACTCTCCTTCATTGCCTTTGCTTGTTGTTATTGGTTGAATTGTGTCCCCTCAAATTCTTACGTTTAAGTGTTAACACCAACTAAACTCAAATTTGGAAATAGGGTCATTGCAGATATAATTAGTTACAAAGAGATCACACTAAAGTAGGATGGGTCCTAATTCAATAAAATTGGTGTCCTTATTAAAAAGAAAAAGGAAATTTTGGACACAGACATACACACAGGGAGAATACCGTGTGAAGATGAAGGCAGAGTTCAGGGTGATGCTTCCCTACACTGAGGGACACAGAAGATTGCCAGCAAACCACCAGAAGTAAGGGAGAGATGAGAAAGATTCTCCCCCACAGACCCCAGAAGGAACCAACCCTGCCAACAAGTTGACCTTGGACTTCTAGCTTCCAGAACTACAAGACAAAAAAATGTCTGTTTTTTATAGCACCCACTTTATGATACTTTGTTACAGCAAACCTTGCAAACTAATATATTCCCTTCCTATTGTGTTCTGTGCTTTTTACAATCATCCTTTTTTGAGAAAACCCAGGCTGTTTCCTCTGCACAGAACACTTTTCTTCCTTCCTTCCTATCTATGTTTCTCCCCAGTCACCTGGTCAACATTTACTCATCCTTCAGATCTCTGCTTCATCCTTTCTTCCTCTGCAAAGTCTTCTTTGTCCCATCTGATCCCCACAAATGTAAAGAAGCACTATATCGCCTTTCATACTTATCATAAACAATGAGTCAGTTCTGGTTATTTGTGGTATTTATATTCTATAAAGTAGTCACAACCAATGAATTAGTGAATATGAACCATTGTTCCTAGGGGAAATACAGGGTTAGGCACCTGTGAGCCTCTGGTCACATTTTCATCAATCAATACATAATCTTGTTTTATATGTGTTTCTGTTTAAATACACCTTATTTAATATATATTATTGACTCACTAATATTGAAGTCATGACCAATAGCACTGTAACTCATACCTGAATGGAACTTTAAATATTTTCTCCATGAGACACATCACAACCTATCTACACTTAGGAACATATGACAGCACGTCAGCACTACATTTGGGGGCCATTTTAAACAGTGAAGTCTCCAGTACAAAACACAAACATGAAAAACAATGTGACACTAAATAGACTGCAAAAAGAACACTTTACAGTATGTGAGCTGAGGGCAGAGCATTGCTTTGTTTGACCTCACATGGGAACGTGCACTCTGGATGACTCAAGATTTTTCCCGCTCTTCATATGTTTGTGAACAACCACAAAAGTGCTGTGAGTATTAATTTGGGGGTTACAGATAAATTTTAGTGGGTAGGTAAATTCATAAGTATAGACTCTGTGAATAATGAGGATTAACTATACTTGTTCAGTTTTCTGCCTTCCCTATGAGACTGTACCTTGGAGAGAGCAGAGGTAATACCTACCTATGTCTACTTTATTTCCAGTGCTATCCCTGGTCCATGGCAGATGCTCAGTAAATATTTGCTGAAGGAATGAATGACAGATGCAATAATAAATCTGCATGCTATTGTGCTATGGAAAATACAAAGATAAGTTAATTTAGGCTCTGGGTTACTTCTACAAGATAACAAATGTGCATGCATATGCATGTCAATGAGTGTAGAAGTTTCAAAGGTACCTAAGAGTTTGGAAAATTTGTGCCTGAAGATTAAGGAGGGCTAAATAGAATGAAACTGTTTCTTGAAGTAAGTGGGACAATGATGTGTCAACAAAAAAAATCAGTCAATCTAAGAAATAAGTGGAAAATTTTATTCGAGCCAAATTGAAGTTTACAACCTGGGAGCAGCCTCTCAGAAAGCTCCAAGACCTGTTCCAACCATTAGAAGTCACAGCTTCACCCATTAGAAAGCACAGTTATATAAGTGTTTTGAAACAGAGTTCATTAAATGACGTATCACTGACAGTTTACACAATCCAGATCTGCAAGTACAAAGTGGTGAATCATCGTGACTCCTTATGAGATCAAGAAGGAAGGTTATCTTTTAAGGAGCTGTCTTCTTTGTTCTAGGAGAATGTCACTATGGTTAAGGAGGTATTTCTGCTGATAAGAGAGGTTTAGTCAATGCAGATACATAGCACGCGGTAGAGGGAGAAGGGGGGCTAAAGGACAGAGAAAATTTTTTATGTTTAATTTTTCCTTGTCTTGCCATAAAATATGAATATTATTTCACAGAGGGAAGAGGTGACTTTTAGGGAGAAGACAGCATAAGCAACAAATATGTGGGGAAATACAGGTTGCAAGAAGACTGCAGTTGTCTGGAGCCTAAGCAGAGGGTCCATCTTGAGAAGCAGTAGAAAACAACATGCCAGAAGGAGGCTAAAGGAAGAATCTGGTAGATAAAGCAGTCCCTGGCAAGAGACCTGATTTTTATTCCATCAAATGTGATGAGGTTTTAAGGGTTTTGTACGGGGGAGCGACAAACTTGTAATATATATTAAATGTATGCATGATAGAAAAAAATAGAATGGACCCTTATCCTGACTTATTAGAAACTCTATTAGAAAATTTTGCTCTTTTTAAGAAGTATTAAGAAGACCCTCATAGCACAGAGGTGGCCTTTAAAAAATGCAAAGAGATATGGGAAAGGAATGGTACAGGGGAGAAGCAGAGAGAAGCCAAAGCAGATCATAGCTTCCTAGGAAGCACAACCATAAATTTAATTTGGTGCCTGTTAGCATCAGAGGTCCATCTCCTTTATAAAGTCTTATGGAACGCTGTACTCAAGTTCCAACTTTATAATTATCAGTATGACCTTGGCAATTTTCTTTATCTCTGCAGGATTCAATTTCTGTGTTTCTAAATGAACCGGAATGGATGGTGCAGATTAGTACTGCTCAAGACAGACTTAGCCTCAATCACTAGAAATGAAACCTCTCAGGCCCCACCACCCAAACCTACTGAAACAGAATCTTCATTTGGTGAATCATATGCACACTGGTCTAGAGAAGCTCTTCATTCTCTTCTGAGAACAAATACAGTCAAATCTCATTATTCACAAATTCTGTATTTGAAAATTCACTGGCTCACTAACATTTATTTGTATTTCCAAAATCAATACTTGCAGCCATTCATGGACATGCATGGAGCAGTGAAAAATTAGAGTCACCCAACATACATGTCTCCGGCTGAGATCAAACAAAGAAACGCTCTGCCTTCTTGTTTCAGCTCTCGTACTGTAAAGTGGCCTTTTTGCTATTTAGTGTCATGTTGTGGCTTTTTTGTTTGTTGTTTTTGGTTTCTGTGCTTTTTATTAGTGATTTCACTGTTTAAAATGGCCCCCAAGTGTAGTGCTGAAGTGCTGTCTAGTGTTCCTACGTGCAAGAAGAATGTGATGTGCCTCATGGAGAAAATACATGTATTAGGTAAGCTTCACTGGGGCATGAGCTATAGTGCTCTTGGCCATGAGTTCAATGTTAATAAATGAACAATGTATATTAAATAAGGTGTCTTTAAAAGAAACATAGACAAAACAACATTACATATGTTTATGTTTGATAAAAATGTGATCAGAGGCTTGCAGGAACATAAGCCTTTAATTTCACTATGAACAATGTTTCAATATTCACTAATTCTGTGCACTGTGATTTTATAGATCATAACTACCATTAGCAACAAGAATCAGTTCTACTACTGGGTGAAGATAAAGGCAAAATCTGAATATAGAATAAGAGAAAGGATATCATTCAGAATTGATATGTTCAAACAAACATTGAGAGACAAATAGAAAATAATTTCAAAAAACAACTAAAACTTAGCTCCAATTTTAAATAGTCCATGAAGTCCTGGAAAGCCTCCCTTTCCTTTTAACGCCTGTAAAGAGCCCTGGTATGGAATAGTATTTCTGTGTTTTGTCTCTGTTGGTTTGCTTCTGAGTATAATCTGAAACTGGCTTCGTACACGGAGGGCAAGGAGAGACCAAAGAAAGAGGCAGCTCTTGGTAGGTGGTGCTCCCAGGAGTGGATCTGGTCTACCCACCAGCATCTTAAGAATTTATAGAGAGGCCTTGATGGGGTTCAGTCACATACACCATCCAATGTGGTCTCAACAACACATTGCTCTCTCAGTGCTGTATCCTTTGAACTTGGCTCTCACTGTGGGAACAGTGGGAAGAGCACAAGTTCCAAGGATGGGGGAGGGGCAAAGAGCCTCCTATCGCCCAGGTCCAGCTCTAGGACCGACCAGTGGTCAAGTCCTCTCCTGACCTCCTCCAACAGTCTTTTTTTTTAATCTTTATTTTTATTTTTGGTTGTGTTGGGTCTTCGTTGCTGCACGCAGGCTTTCTCTAGTTGTGGCGAGCGGCGGCTACTCTTCGTTGCAGTGAGAGGGCTTCTCATTGAGGTGGCTTCTCTCGTTGTGGAGCACAGGCTCTAGGCACGTGGGCTTCAGTAGTTGCAGCACGTGGGCTCAGTAGTTGTGGCTCATTGACTCTAGAGCACAGGCTTAGTAGTTGTGGCACATGGGCTTAGTTGCTCCGTGGCATGTGGGATCTTCCCGGACCAGGGATCGAACCCGTGTCCCCTGCATTGGCAGGTGGATTCTCAACCACTGCACCACCAGGGAAGCCCCCTCCAACAGTCTTTAAGACAGAAAGAGAGACAAAGTTTCACCTTTGGCCTATAGGGAGACTAATTTTCTCTGAGATGAAAGTTCAAGTGTTTTAGTTCTCACATTCTCTAATTTAGTCTTTCTCTGCCTATTCTCTCATCAAATCCAAACTCCAGCCTAAGCATTCCTCTCTGAAAAGAGTATTAACTTTCATAACTCTCACACTAATGCACAGCTCAAATCCAAGCTGACTTTCAAGCAAGTAATTCTCCTTCTTTTCCTTCCTCTTTTTCATTCCAAGTTTTCTTTTAGTGTTTACATAAGATTTTTGTTTTGTTTTTCACTGAAAGATAAATTCTTACAACACAGTGAAGTCTTTCCTCCTTTTTAGGGTCTCTGCCACTCTTTCCCTGTGCTTTTATAGAATCTGGGTAGGTGGCAAAGTGACTTAGAATGACTCCAGGGATCCTGAGGAATTAGTTGTGTCACTAGTTACTGTCTATGGACTCAGGCTCTGATAGCTCCTCTTCCTTTTGTCTCAGAGAAGCAAGTCTGAATGTTGGGTCAACAACTTTTCTGTGATTAAATATTCATGCACAAACACAAATGCATACAAGCAAGGCAATAAGAAGTGCCAAAAATAACAGCAGTATCTCTGTCCTTTGGAGCATGTAGAAGCACAAGGAAAGAATGAACACAGACCAGAATTGCAGATCAAACATAATGTGGGCTGAGGTTGTACTTATTGTAATGGGTTTTCTAACAACAGTGGGTTCTCGGAAATGTCTGAAGTCATTATCATCCCACAATATTTATAGAACAAGTGAAATAAAGCTCTTTGTCACCTATGATATTAGAGGATAGGTTGCATGTGACATAGGAAACATACACAGAGGGATGCCAGGGTTGGCACCACATGCAGATGAGGTATACTATCCTCTAGTGAGATCGGACAGACCAATGTCTAATCCAATGCTTGCTGTAGCTCTTGGCACATTTTAAGCGGTCAGTAAAAATTTGTTAAATAAATGGATGACCTGTAAAGACGCTGAGTGGACCGAAATCTCCTCCCTCCATGGAGTTAATCTGTAAAGAGTCAAGATGTTTACCTGAGAGTATAATCTATAGAGAAGCGGAAGGATCAATAGCAGTGCTAAATAACACCAAGGATCCTATACAGACTGCCATTAATATTTTTTCTGTTGCAGAAAGTAAGTTTAGGAATTATTCTGGAATATTCCTTCATAGTTTGGTAAAATATCATGTGAAGTCAGACACATCTGGCTCTGCCATCTATTAGCTATCAATCATATATAAATCACCTAACCTATATTAGAGTTACTTTTCTGTAAAATAGGGTAATGGCACCTACTTCACTATTTTGTTGAAATAATTAAATAAAGTAATATATGAACTGGCCTAACGTGCTGACAGATAGTAGTTTTTCAAATGCTAGATTCTTTCCTACTTTTCTTATTCAATATCTGCTCTGTGCCAGGAACTAAAGTAGAATACAGTGGTAAATAAAATTCACACAAATCCTTCCCTTGCAGAGCTTGTAGTCGAGTGGGACAGCATCGACTGAATAATTATGATAGAAACTCTTGAAAATACTATGGAAGAATAATACAGGAGGAACAGATTTTCAAGTGAGGTGACTTAAACTAGTGTTGGGGAGGAAGGTGAGGTCAGAAGAGGCTTCTCTGAAGCAGTGATCTCAGGCTTGCAATATACAAATCTAATAGTTTTTTAGCAAGGGTAGGGGAGGAAGATGGAGACTCTCTCAGGGTCTAGTACGTTTTGTAAAAGTCCAGAGTTTATGGGGCTCAGAGTTTTTAAAATCTTTAAAAATCTTGAATCAAGAGAATATAAATAACACCAGATATTTCTCACAGCTTTATAGTTCTCCTTTCCAAGGTCTGAGTACTAGAGATCACTCCTCTTATTGAGTGACGGGGGTGAGGAGGCACAAATCGCTCAACCCACAACCATGTTCCTTGGGTATGACCTGATCATGCTTTCTGGGAGAGATATGATCCAATTCCTCTTTTACAGCTGAGATTCTTGACAGTGATGTCATTCAACTATCAGGATTTTTTCCTCACTTGTGACACTGAGAGAAGAGCTTCTTTTATTACAGAGTAGAAGGAGCTCACACACAAAATATACTTTTATTATTTTTCAGAAAATGCATTCTTTTGATCCTTTCCCTTTTGCAGCTGATAGGAATTACCTTTTTGAATGGAACCACCCAGTCTTTGTGGGTTCCTACTCCAGGATCACTAAGAGACATTCTCAAGCCCATCTTTTCCACACTGTCACTTGACAAATGGCCATAAGTCTTGGCTTACGATGTAGGATTTTTCAAGTTTCCTGACAATGCTGTCTGTTCTATCATGTGATTAGGTTCTAAACTCCTGGAGTTTCTAGAAAACTTGTAAAGGCAATTTTTTTAATTGGAGAAAAAGCAGTTATGAGGTTATTTTAATCTCACAATATCATAGTCATTTTATCTTGATGGAAGGCCAATAATAGATGGTTGCTTTTCTAAGCTACAAGTCAATTTTTTTTTTTTTTTTTTTTTTTTTTGTGTGTGTGTGTTACGCGGGCCTCTCACTGTTGTGGCCTCTCCCGTTGTGGAGCACAGGCTCCTGACGCGCAGGCTCAGCGGCCATGGCTCACGGGCCTAGCTGCTCCACGGCATGTGGGATCTTTCCGGACCGGGGCACAAACCCGTGTCCCCTGCAACAGCAGGCGACTCTCAACCACTGCACCACCAGGGAAGCCCACGAGTCAATTTTTTATTACAAGCTAAAGAGAATAAATTGGGTGCAGAGCTGACAATTATCATGACATGAATCCTGGGCAACTAGAAGGAACAGACCATTATCAACAAGTTTCTCAACCAACATTAAGATTTGTATTTTGAATAATTAAACATGAAATTGAAAAAAGATGACAAAGGAAACACAGAATAAAAACTGCATCTACAAAGGTGAATTACATATGAGACAAAATAGTCAACGAAGTAGCCTACCACACAAAGAAAACACCTATGCAAAAAGTTATTTTCCTACAGACAGTCAGTGGTCTGTGGAGCTGTGGGTTCTTGCAATGCAAACTGTGTTCTATAATTATAAGTGTCTGTTATATTTATGAGTTCACATGGGAAAGATTACATGGGAAAGAAAACATCATTTCTTTCCTTTCAGAATAAGATGCCTAAGACTTCCATTTCCCATGGTCTTGCTAACTGGAGTCTGATACTCAGGTCTGCTAACCACACCTTCCTGATCCATGGTTGGTCCAGGAAAGGCACTGCCAGTTTTGGTTTCTGTGACTTTTAAAATGCTTCTGCGGCCTGCCACAATCCTCCTCACTGGCACATTAGTTTTCCTTTTTTTTTTTTTTTTTTTAATGTGTGTGTGGTACGCGGGCCTCTCACTGTTGTGGACTCTCCCATTGCGGAGCACAGGCTCTAGACGCGCAGGCCCAGCGGCCATGGCTCACCGGCCTAGTCGCTCCGTGGCATGTGTGATCTTCCCGGACCGGGGCACGCACGAACCCATGTCCCCTGCATCGGCAGGCGGACTCTCAACCACTGCGCCACCAGGGAAGCCCAGTTTTCCTTGTTGCATTAATGTCTTTGACAGTTACAGTCCAGTCTTCTAAGATTCTCCCATAATACATTCTTAATGTTGTTTTTTTCTTGATGATTACCTTTAAAAAGTTAATATAAGTCTATCCTGGATCCTATGAATGAATATCTTGGAACTAAGTATTGATATTTCATTTTTATATCTTTATCTGTGTTCTGCCTTTAACCGTGTTGGGACTTTAACTGTTATGGGCTAATGAAAAAAGGACAGAGATAGACCTAAGACAAAAAATGCTTTGGGGGGCAAGTAAAGGCCAAATACCATCATGGTACTTATACTAATGAAGAGTTCATAGTAATTTGAATAGAAAATGAGGCAAGAAAATTGAAGTGCCATGTGGTATACAGCAGTATAGATGTCTTGAATTTCAAAGAACCAGTCCTGTAAGAGTAGTCAATGCCATATTCATGTTGTAGGCAATAGAGTTTCAGCAAAAAGGCTAGGCATTGTATTAAGGTTGTTAATTTGAAGTTTTTATATTTAATTTGTAAATTTGATTTTTAAATAATTTATAAGAAATATATACGTGTGTACTTATATGAAGTTTACTCAGGTTTATACATTAAATAACATTATAATAAAAGTAATTTAAGTCAGCACTGGGATCAGAAAATTTAGTTCTTTACAGATTGTCAATATTTTATTCAAGTTTGAGAAACCTGTTTCACATCAGACCTGACATCCACCGCTGGAATTATGCCATAGACATGGCACTTGTAACTATTTGTTTTACTGTTGGGAGCTCTGATGATTAGAAAGTTCAAGTTTCTTTGCTTGCTGAAATTATATTTCCTATAAGTTCCAACCATTGGTAATAGTTATACTCAGCAACAAATCAAGTTGGCTCTCTTTTTGTTGGAACTGTAAGTAATAGGAGAATAACTATCATGCTTTTCCCTAGTGTTGCTTCCACACATATTTTTGAAAATCTACTTGGGACAAAACATTGTGCATTAGCCATTGTTTTTGAATTTCTAGGTTAAACAGCTACACTCCTTTCAATCTTTCCTTGAAAGTTTTTTCTTCTCCCCTAATTATAGTAATTTATATATACTCTAGCAATGTCCCTCTTACAATGTGGCACCTAAAAATAAACACATAGAAAACAGAGAATTTATTGACTATCACCAATAATAATGAATAGGAATTATTAAACTCAACAATGTATTAGGCACCAAGAGGCACACTATTCTTGCCAAGAGTTTTGGATCTAGTTGGAAATGCACATTACAATTTTACATACTATTAAATATAAAAATAAACATTGTAGGAGTTTAGAGGTCAGAAATCTGAGTCCTAGAGCTGTTACTGGATGTTTCTAGGTTCTAACAAGGGTTAGGTCTTCAAAGATATATTGGGTCTGAATACACCCTGTGTAAACAAGCACCCAAGTACTTTGATTAAAGTAGACTATATATTTGTAAGTCCTTCCTCCACTCTTTATAACGGAAAGAGGAAATCTTTGCTTGAGATAGCAAATACATGATTAAATCTACACGTTTTGGAAGGGGCCCTGAAATTTAAACTTGTTAAAACTCTAATTCCTGTGATTGTTCCCTGGTTAACCAACCTCCAGCCAGTGAAAGTTGTGATAATTCTTTTTGAACTGCATTTCCTTTTGGACTGATTTTAGAAGTAGCTCAGGCTCAAAAGACAGTTTCTTATTTTCTTTAAAAAACAACAACAAAAAACAAACAAGAAACAAACCACCGCTAACACTGGAAGAACACAGGAAGTCTGGTATGTAATCAAATAGGCGGCGTTCCCGGAATTCTATTTACACTCAAGAAGATGGTGGGCTCCCTTTGCACATGCGCAAAGAACGCTTGGAGGGGCGGGCAGTTCCGCTGCGTGAGGTCGCGCTCCCGGCAGGGATTGGCGGAGCCAGGGCTGAGAGGCGGAACCGGAAGAGCCTGTGTTGTGCGGCTCCGCAAATTCAGTGCCGGAGTCGTGCCAGCTCCCAGTTTTCAGCATTTGGTGTAGCTCTTGGCCGGCGGTGTCATGGGGGAAGC
Source organism: Lagenorhynchus albirostris (assembly GCF_949774975.1). Classification (NCBI taxonomy): domain Eukaryota; kingdom Metazoa; phylum Chordata; class Mammalia; order Artiodactyla; family Delphinidae; genus Lagenorhynchus; species Lagenorhynchus albirostris. The sequence continues at coordinate 31,722,970 of NC_083108.1, read as the reverse complement.
GGAGAAGTTTCACTACATCTACAGTTGTGACCTGGACATCAACGTGCAGCTTAAAATGTAAGAGAATGTGGGGACCGGGACTGGGATTGCTGAGCTTCAGGGGCGGGGAGGCAGGGGCCTATGGGTTGGGGAGAGAAGATGCTTATTAGCTTGATGGTCGGCCTGCGGACGGCCCGGAAGGCTGAAGCCAGGGAAACAGAGGTGAACGGGAGTTTGGAGAGGGGCCGTGTGCGCGGACTGAGGACGTGGTCTCAGTGAGCAGGACAGCTGTAGGAATAAATTCGTAAGTCCCACCGGGTTTATTTTGAAGAAAGCGTTTTGCTGTTCACTGCAACCTTTTGTGGGATTATTACTGCCTCATCTTACAGATAAAGAAATTAAGTCTTGGTTAAATCGTCGTCCTGCCGTTAATAATTGGAAGATCTTACTTTAAAACGGGGCTGGAAGGTGGAATAGAGACTGAAGAAATTATGAAGAGGTAGATACAGGCAGATAAGGTAGCTGAGCACATGGAGGTAGTACTAAAAACACGAGAGGTGATAGAGGATTAGGTTGAGTCTTACGACAGTCTGGCATTGCTTAGCCAGGGAAGTTGGGAGTCAGTCAAAGATGAGGAGGGCTCCAGGTGTAAAGGGACTAGAATATATAAGAGAGCCTTGCAGGAAAACCTTGGGATACCACAGTTGAAGTAAAGGTCCAGGGCATGACATCTTGAGATGAGAATAATGGAACTGAGATGGGGAACAGGTAGCACCAAGTTGGAAATTATGTCCATTGGCAGTCTCATAGATGTATTTTCATATGTGAAAACTATTATAAATTATCACAGATTATTAATCCCAACATCATTCATCATATGTTTTAATCAGTATTCAACAAATGTGCCTCAGACATAGGGCTACATACCTGTAGTAAATACATTTTCTGAGTCATTAGACGCTCCTTTGAATGATTGTTTTCAGAAGTTACTTACTTCAGACTCTGACAAGTCCTTTACTGTTCATTTCGTGGTGGTAAGAATAATATGCCAAACTGTACCTTTGTATAATACTTTACACACCCATTTAAAGTAATTTTACAGCATACACCAGTAGATGTTTATACAGGACCTGTATTGCCATCATCTGGTAAAGGACTTTCCTTCAGTCTTATTCCTCTCAGTATTTCTTGGACATATGAATGTTTTTTTTTTTTTTGAAACATTTGAACATTAAAAGGAAAGAAGAAAATTTTTTTTAAAATTTGTCCATTATTAACAGACACACATTGAGTATTTTGAGGAAAAGATAAAGCATAAATTAGAAGTTTGGCAAAATTCAGTACAAACCACCTTTTAGCGTCTGAGACTAGTTTTGGGGAGGGCAGGAAGTATCAGTTTAGAATCATATAGTCAGAGAATAGTAAATTTTAAAATTCTGTTTATTTTCCCCAGGCCGTTTCATCTGTGTCTGTGGTTTTAATAAAACTTGCACTTTGATGTCTCTTTTCTTAGTGCCATAGTTGAATATCAAACTGCCCACAAGACATGGTCACTTTGGATGTCCCAAAGCACTTCAAAAGCAGCTTGTCCAAAATGGAGCACATCATTAGCATGCCCTCTAACTCTTATCTTCTCTCACCCTATTTTGGTGATTGTTAGCATCATTCATTGATTTTGGTTAAGACAGGAAAGGAGTCATACGGATTCACACAGACAGCCCCTCTCACCTTCTGTTTAATCCTTTACAAGTTGTCTTGAATCTACCTGCTCAGTATCTTTGATCCATGCCCCCTTTAAACCCCATTGCCCTAGCCTTAGCCTACCCTTTTCCTTTTAACTTTGATTGAAAGTCTTCCAACTGATCTTGCTTTCAGTCCCACCTATCCATTACTTTCTTATACTCCTGCCAAAGTATCATAAACACAAATCTGATTATATTTCTCTCAATTCAAATTGTTCAGTTAACAGGTTTTTGAATTTTCATTTTGCGTGAGGCACTGTACTGAATTTGATGGCTACTTGGCTTCATTGCCCCGCCTACACTTCATTCTCATCTCTAGCTTCTTCTCCACATGAGCTTTATGCTTTAGCTATACCAACCTGTAGTTCGTCAGACACACTATCTTGCCTTTTTTCAGTTGTATATGCTGTTCTTTTATTCTGGGCTGACTCTCTGCCTCTGGCTCTCATCTTTCATATATTGTTCAGGCTCATTTCAGGCATCTATCTGGGTTACGAGCCCTACCTCCAAGCCACGTTAGGTGCTCCTGAGACTTTCTGATATATCTTTTGGTAATGGGAAGAACATTGGCTTTGGCTTCCTCTGTCCTGGTTTTTATTCTCAGCTCTGTTACTTACTTTGTGATCTTGGATAATAAGCTTGGTCTCTGAGTCTGCTTCATGTTTTATAACATGGTAATATGGTGAAAAGTAAGTAAGAAAGTCTCTATAAAATGCCTGGCACAATATATGATGTAATCTTGATTTCCAAGTAATGTTCCTACCTCTTTTATAATTTTATGCATATCTTTTACTACTTAAAACACTGTATTTCTTAATTTAAAGAACTGATTAGATATCTACATAGTAAAAAAAAATGAAAGCATAAAAAAATATGCATTAAAAATAAGTTTTCTCCCTAGAGCAAGGACTTAATATTTTCCTGTAACACTGTATTGTTTATCTTGTCTTTCATTTCTGGACTTCTGTGCTTAGTACAGTAAATGTTGTTGAAAGACTACAGGAATAAGTGGTCAACTTGAAGTTAATAAAATGAAACTAATGCTTGGAAAGCTGGTGACATCTAGAAGGTAGACACAAGAGTTGATGACAGGGTTTAAAATTAAGAAGCCTAAAATAAAGAAATATGTTGATGAAGTTAGGAATGATCTTAGGCATGTTAGTATTTTAGGAGACCTTTAGTAAATGAAAAAATGACTTTAATTTCATCTATAGGAAAATGTTCAGGTAGCATAAGGTTACTGTGACATAACCATAAGCTCTTAGTATTTGTTGTGTTTGTCTTTTAAAAATGTGTCTAAACATTATTGCTTTTATGCTTTCAGAGGAAGTTTGGAAGGGAAGAGAGAACAAAAGAGTTATAAAGCTGTTCTAGAAGACCCAATGTTGAAGTTTTCAGGACTGTACCAAGAAACATGTTCTGACCTCTATGTTACTTGCCAAGTTTTTGCAGAAGGGAAGCCTCTGGCCTTGCCAGTGAGAACATCCTACAAAGCATTTAGTACGAGATGGAAGTAAGTTATTTTCTTGAATATGGTGGGTTCCAGACTATTCTCCCATTTGTTTATAGATGTTGAAAGTATTATTTGGGATTACAGAGGAATTAAATTCTTTATTTAATACCTATAAGCAGTGATCGAATAGTTTAAAGTAGGAACCTACTCAGATAAAGTAGGTGGAAGTGAGGTGGAAGTGAATTTATTTGCCTAATTGAGGTGGAAGTGAATTTATGTTTGTATTGAGTATATTGACATATTTTTATGAGAACTTGACTGATTCACAAAATGACCCAAACCAAAAACACGTCTCTAAATTTGCTCCCATTCTACACCCTTGAACACAGAAACACTTTTGGATAGTCTGAGAATGTTGTCTAAGCTGATGTTTGGAACTCAGATCTTTAGAGAGAGATATGTTGTCATCTGTTTGGATCAGTTGTTTATGTTAAATGTGGAACTAACTTTTTTTTTAAGTTTATTAAGCATGCTGCATTAGCAAGCCATTGTTGGAATTCGAGGTAAATGTAATGAACATGAAGTTCCCGTTTATCCAGGATAGTATTGTAGGTCCTTAATATAATCTCTTGACACTTCTTATTTGATAGATTGTGTGGTGTAGTTTTAATGTTTGATTCGGGAGTATTATTCAGTACCCTGGTAGGCTTGGTACAGGATACACAGGTTGTGTGCCTCTCAGTGAAGGAGTTTATGCCCACAGTATTCATGGAGGACAGGATGTGGCCACATGGACTCCCAGGCGGTACTGTTGAGGATACAACCCTTTGTTTACCAAGTGTGGCCCAGCAGACTGGGAAAAGTTTTGTGGAGAGATCAGAAGCCTAAGCTCTGATGATCTGGCTACACTGAAACCAACTGTTTTAATGGTGTAATTTCTTTAGTAGTCTTTTTGTGGCTAGATATATATACACACGAGTATATATATGTATTTGTACTTATTATTCTGGAAAATTTCAAACCTGTAAAAGTAGAGAGAATAATATAATGAACTTCCAGGGCTCCCTCACCTACCTTCAGTAATTACTTACTCAGGCCAATCTTGTTTCAGCTATACCCAATGTTATTTTGAAGCAAATTCCAAATATTATATCATCTTAACTTAAATATTTCTTTATGTCTGTAACATAGCTACATATCATCATTACACCTAAAACAACCCACCAAAACTCCTATAATTGTATCAGAGGTTCTTAAACTGGAATCAGGAAATCTACAAAACCCTGAAATTGTATGCAGAATTTTTTTGTGTCTTGTGCACTTTTACGGGGACAGAGCTCAAAGCTTTTATTAGACTTTTTGAGGTGGCTTGTGACCCCCCCCAAAAGATTTAGAACCACAAATTTAGGTCTAGGAAGTCAACATTTATGGAGAATTCCACTTTTCTTGGGGGAAATTGTATGGTGGTTTTGTTCCATGCCTTGGCAATAAAAGAGATTAGAGCAAAAGCAAATTCCCAGTTATAGGGAGATGAACATCTTTCTCCTCTTCCTCCCATTTACCAGCTCCTCTCTGCATTGTTTATGTATTTTCAAGGATATAAAAACTTTCATATTTGCTCTCTCAAGGTTTGAGGTTTTTAGTTTATATATTTTTTTAATTGTGAAACTAACAAAGTACTCTAAAATAATTAGAATGGCTTTATTTTTTAATTAAAAGGTTTAAAACAGCTGTGTAGAAGATAGATTGAGAAAATACCTTACGTTGGGTAAATATATGAGGATAGGTTTTTATCTTTTTTTAAAATTAATTAATTTATTTATTTTTGGCTGCATTGGGTCTTCGTTTCTGTGTGTGGGCTTTCTCTAGTTGTGGTTAGCAGGGCTACTCTTCGTTGTGGTGCACGGGCTTCTCATTGTGGTAGCTTCTCTTATTGCGGAGCACAGGCTCTAGGCACGCGGGCTTCAGTAGTTGTGGCTCGCGGGCTCTAGAGCGCAGGCTCAGTAGTTGTGGTGCACAGACTTATTTGCTCCACGGTATGTGGGATCTCCCTGGACCAGTGCTCGAACCCATGTCCCCTGCATTAGCAGGTGGATTCTTAATCACTGCACCACCAGGGAAGTCCCTATCTTCTTTTAAATATACTCTTTGGGCTTAAGGGAAACATTTGCAGATTTTGTACATCCTGCTCTTTAGTATTTAAGAGTTGAAGTTTTTACCAATTCATCAAAACAAAAATAGCACTTCTAAAATAAATAAGGGCAAACTTTATACAGCCCTTATTTTCTATAAGCACTGACTTAAAAGAAGATTCTGTAGACTGGGGGGGGGGAATAAATTATACCACAAAAGGATCTCTTGCTATCTTAATTTTTGCACTTCAGAAAGTATTTTGGGGTAGTATGAGATTCCAAGTTGTCTAAATCTATTTCTGAGTTTCTGATAGTGAGTTGTGAGAGTTCAAATAATGAGAAGCTCATCCAAAATTCATCCGAATCTCTTCTACCATATTCTATTCTATCCTGTCCTATAATAAGAGAGCCCATGAGGAGGAAACCTATACTTTCTTTAGTTACACTTAGGGTAAAATTATCATCTTTAGGTGTGAAATACTGCAAATTTTTAAGTTATATATATGAATATTATTCTGCAGGCAAGTGGTTTAATTTTTTTTTTAATTTATATTTTGTCTTGTCACGTGGAGGATTTGAAATGGCTTTAGACATAGACTATCTAATATAATTTTAAAGTTAGAAAGTTAGGATTTAGGAGTGCATTAATCACACTAGAGAATTAGTACACTGGTGTATGGGTGTGGGGTACGTGGTGGGAAGTCATACCATCCAGAATCAAGCTTTAGAATCCTGGAATATTTTGAAAGTTGCCAGGTGAATTTAAGCCTAATTAGAGTTGGGGCATGAAGAGGGGATGATTCATGGGAAGGGAGAGAACAAAATGGTGTTCAAAATACACAGTTCTTTGATATCTGACCAGATCTTTTCATAATTTCTAGAATATCTTGAGTAGTTTTCAAACTATTTTTTAGCTGCAGATTCATTTTCTTCAAAAGAAATCTTCTGCAGAAACCCAGCATGTAAAACAGGTAAAGTGTTTTTGCTTTAATTTAAAGAGGTATGGGGGTCAGGTGTTGGATGGCAAAAGGTTTGAGGCAAATGATTGCTTGCTTTCATGTATTCTCCTAGTCAAAGGACAGAATATAAGGATGAGTATTTTCACAGCTCATTTTGGATATCGTTACTGACTTTTCTCTTTTACTTTAGCCTGTGTTAACTAATCTTTGTGGTTTGTTCATTGGCATAAGGTTACACTGCTTAGTATTTACCTTTTTATTCTGGCCTACCATGTGAATAGTAATTAAATAAATTCATTTAGTTTCTTAAGCTTGTCTGTAGGGGAGAAAGGCTTTTTAAACATGTATTTTATTTCTTTAAGAACTTCATAGAATAAAAGGATTTAATGATGTTTAGAGTCTCCTTTAAATCGAAAGCCATCTCAAATTTTCCTGTAGGTCCTTGAATTTATATGGTGGATGTAAATGTTTTGTTCTTTAATAAGTTCGTGAAATTCTGTTCAGTTTCTTACTGATACAGGTGTATTTGACCTAGACTGGGATATGCCCTTTGAGAATAATTTTGAGTAAACAGAGAAGCAGTTCTGTGTGTCTGCTGGGTATTACTTTGTGTGTTGTTTGCATAGTTTTCTTTTGGGATTTTAAAAGCCATCTGTTGTTTAAGGAAGTTGAGATGATCAGATAAATCCAGTGTTAAGTTTGAATGCAGAAGAAAATTTGCAGAGGTGAATAGAGAGTAAAAAAAATGGGAGAACTGTGCTGTCATTACTGTTAGTAAGAACAAACATTCCTTAGTGAAATCATATGTAAAAATATGCTTTGAAAGCATTAAAAAAATAGCTAAGCATTATTGGTATTTATGAAATAACTTGAGTGGAAGAAAAATCTCATCTAAAAAGTTGTCACATATCTGTCCAGAGCAGTCTAGTAACTTCATGTTACAAAGTTAGTGGATGGTCTCCTTTGATCTCTTTAAAATTTTGTTTTTTTTCTGCTTTATTGAGATACTGATGTATATTATAGGACCATGTTATACCTAGCAGCATTTTGAGTATAATATGAGTAATTCTGATTTCTTTCTTTTCTTAATAAAAAACTGTTCTGGAGAGTGCTTACAGAAAAAAAAAATCACAGTTTAGTTCTAAAACAACTTTGGTTCTAATAGGTTTATGTGTTTTCCCAGATTTTTATTAGCTATTATTATATTCTTTGTGTCTTAGTGATATCGTCTGTTTCTCTTTTCTTCACTGAAGTATAGTTGATTTACAGTATTGTGTTGGTTTCAGGTATATAGCAAAGGGATTCTGTTATACATATATATGTATATATCTTTTTTCTTATTCTTTTCCATTGTATTTTATTACAAGATATTGATTATAGTTCCCTATGCTATACAGTAAATCCTTGATGTCTGAGTTTCTTGATTAAAGAATTTACCAGTGTTATTTTTCATGAGCTTTGTTTTTCAAAATATTTTTTTTCATGTGTTCTATAGGTATATCTTGGAGATATTGCAGGTTCAGGTCTAGATCACCACAATAAAGCGAGTATTGCAATAAAGCAATTTTTTTGGTTTTCCAATGCATATGAAAGTTATCTTTATACTGTAGTCTATTAGGTGTGCAATAGCATTGTGTCTAAACACAGTGTTCATACCTTAATTAAAAATTACTTTATTGCTAAAAAATTCTATCATCTGAGCCTTCAGCGAGTCATAGTAGTAACATCTAACATCAAAGATCACTTACAACAGATCACCATAAAAAATATATTAATAATGAAAACATTTGAAATATTGAAAGAATTACCAAAATGGGATAGAGAGACACAAAATGAACAAAAGCTGTTGGAAAAATGGTACCCATAGACTTGTTAGATGCAGAGTTGCCATAAACCTCAATTTGTAAAAAATGCAATATCTGCAAAGCCCAATAAAGTGAAGTGAAATAAAATGCAGATATGCCTGTATTTAAAATTGAAGTTGCGTAGAGCAAAATTGAGGTAAGTGCCACGTTATTTTTTGTACTACTAACTTAATCTTTTGACATTTTCTCTGGACAAACCTTCTTGTATGGTTTGTTAACTTAAAAGAAAGTTATACACATATGTTTATGTTGACTTTCTTTCCTTAGCTTTATGTTTTTGTTGACTTTATTTCCATAGCTGGAATGAATGGCTAAAACTGCCTGTGAAATACCCTGACCTGCCCAGGAATGCGCAAGTGGCCCTGACTATATGGGATGTGTATGGACCAGGAAAGGCAGTGCCTGTGGGAGGAACAACAGTTTCACTGTTTGGAAAATACGGGTAAGCGTTTTCTTTTCCTATGGAAATGTTGTTGCTTTCTGGCCCTTTTCTTTCTTGACCTTAATAGTTTATGCCCAGTCTGGTTCTCTGTGCTAGGAAGTGAAACCTATTGGATACATATTGGATACATATGATTCTGTAGTACTTGAGGCTGAAGTTGACACATATTTCCTTCAGGAGATGCAGATAGATTAATTAAAAAACACAGTTTGTATTTCTCTACTGTTAATGATTGGTAATGTGATTTCTATTAGGAAATAGTCATTGGAAACTAGAACCTTATTTTTAGGAAAAAAAGGCTATTTGTCATATACTGTAACTGCTTTGTTATAGGGTTTTTCTGCTTTGTCATAATAGTGACAAAAAGGACAATAAACAGGGTTTAAAAAGTACTAAAGCACTAATTTGCTGTAATGGTAATGATTATAATAGGAAAGTTAATTTTGTTTTTAAAAATTTACAGATAATAGAAGTTAATTGTAAAACAAAAACAAAAACATGATAGTCCTTTAGGGTGTTTTTTCTCTATCCCTTTTCTCCTGAGCAGAGAGATCACTCTTCATCTTAAGAAAATTGTTGACATTCTATTCTTTCTATGTTTATTAATTGGAACTTTTCTCTAAAACACTTGGTCTTTCATCATATATTGAGTTACCTTGGTATACAGTTCATATAGGAAAGGCAGATTAATGTTTAATTTTTTTTCCCCTTTAACAATTTTAAGAATGAATTGGTTGGTGCCTTGGTAACCTTGAAAGTGACGATTGATGGTTTTTTGGTTTTTTGTTCTTAAGTTTCATCATGAACTTTTAAACAGTTTTGAAATGTTTCAATCCATTGTTCTTTTTATTCTTTATAATTCTTAAAAATTCCAATTTTTGGTCAGTAGGAGCCCCTTCAAGTTGATCCCATGTTCTTTTGACAGTATAGCACACCAGTAGTCATTGGTAGCTTCTTTACTTTCTGGAGACAGGCTATTCCAGGCTCATTGGGAAATTTCCTGCCCCAGACCTGGACTCTCTGAAAGAAGTCCTAGTTCCTTTAGGTATCAAATGATAGAGACCATAATCTAGGTATTATCAAACTTCTTAATTTTTGCCCATTTTAAAATTGAAAAATATTATCTCCTAAATTAATTTTCACATCATTAAATATGAGTGAAGATGATTGTATTGTGATATTTCCCTTTACATTTGTGTTTATGTTTCTGTGAATTGCTTTTTCATATCCTTTGCCCATTTTTTAAAATTGAGGTATAATTCACATACCATAAAATTCTTTGTCTTTTTTTTTGAGTTGTCATTTTTCTTATTAATTTGTAAGGGGTCTTTGTAGATTAGTGAAATTAGCCCTTTGTGTGTTACATGTTACACATATTGTTTTTCCTGTTTGACATTTTCTTTTGAATTATATATTTGTTTGTTGCTTATTTACTTGCAGCTCATGAATCTTAAATTATGATGTTGAATTTATCAGTTTTTTATAAACCAGTGGGGGTTAGGAAGGCAGGTAGAACTAGATTGTCTGGGTTTAAAACCTGGTTCTTTTGCTTATTATCTGTGTACCCTTGGGCAAGTTATTTAATCTCTTTATGCCTCAGTTTCCTTATCTGTAAAATGAGATATTAGTATTTACCTCACAGAGTAGTTGATGATGATAAATTACTAAAGACATGAGCTTAATAAGCTTATTAAGCTCATAATGAGCTTAATAAGTGCTCAGTAAATATTAGCTGTCATTATTTCTGAACTATTCTTGTTAGTTTTGAATACTATTAATCATAAAATGTTTTAATATTAGAGACGGATAATCTTCCTCATTCGTAGTCCTTTCAGAATTTCTCTGGATAGTCTCTATATTTTATCAGATAAATATTAATATTATTTCCTCAGTTAAAAAAAAAAGCTCATTCTTATTTTGTTGGGAAACTGTATTGAATTATATATGTGAATTACAGAGAGAATTGATATCCTTATAATATTGAATTTTTCTGTTCAGGATAGGATGTCTCAGAAAAGCTTCAACTCATGAATAAAATGTAGATGTAATTTCATTGAGAATAGCTTGATTGCTTAGTAATGTGTAGGTATTTTACTTTAATGTATCTATTAAAGAAACATTTATTATTGAAATCCATGCAGGAACAATAATTTAGACATAGTCTGAGACATCGTGGCCTCCAGTTTTAAATATGTTTTTTGATAAAATGGCAGGTTATAGTAGAATGGACATATTACAAAATCAGTATGTTTCTTTTCTGGAATGTTTGTACCTTTTTACTTTCTCTACCAGGGTGGAATTTGCTTGCCATATAGAAAAAAAAATGCACAACATTATTACTCTTACTGTAGTCTTAGTGGTTAAATCTTCTTGAGAAACAGCCAGATAGACCTCTTGGTTTTTCTTCCTGGCCTCTTCATTAGTGGTTTACCTTCTGAAATAACAGCGGGAGTTTCCCTCATGAAAACACCTCTTTTAACACTCATATATCGATACATTTTCATTGACCTTAGGATGTAGTTTCAGGAGACAATCTGACTAGACTATAGGTGTAAGACAATAGAAATTTCCATAGAAGTACAGTGAAATGACCTGCCTACAGCCAAATCAATTCTCAGATTGACATTTGTGACACGGTTTTACTTGGCCTTTGACAAGTTTTTATAAAGTACGTGAAATCAGTAGTAATCATTGTGTGTACGTGTATGTATAATAACTCATGTTAGATCACCTACTGTTCCCTCTAGGCTGATGCTTATAGTGACCTGCACCTCAGAAAAAGGAAATCTGAGAAGCCCTATGAAATTAAAATAACTCCTTTTTCTCTCTGTGTCCTGGGGCCTTCCCTTGAAGGCTAACTGGGATGCAGTGGAGACAAGCCCAGGCATTCCCTCGCAAGATACTGGACTTCCTGTGCACCTTTGGATTGTGGAAGAATATGATATTCAGGATGTTCCAGGTGCTATAGCAGAGTGCAGACATCCACTTGTACTGCTGGGTCACAGCTGCTTCTCTGCATGGTGTTGCTGACATTCATGGTGAGAAAGTAGCATGAGTCTTCTGTGTGATCTCAGGAGGAAGCCTGTGCAAATTTTTTTCCACCTACCATTAAAAATCATGTCATGTGCCACCACAGTTCTCATGACTTAGGGAAATGCTGCTTTAGACCTTCATTTCCTCAAATGTTTCTTAGGCAATGAAATAACACCAGTTGTACCGCACCTTGTTCCTTAAATAGTCCTGGTATGGACTTATTAGCTATTTAAAAGTGGTCCTCAAAGTGTGTAATAGCTGTGTTATAGTATCGGGAGTCCTGTGACTACCAACTCTTGCTGTTTGCTAATACCTGTTTTGTATTCTTGAGTCAGTGTGAAGCAGTGCTTCTTGGAGGATAGTGTAGTTAATCTAAAGACAGATGTGTTAGGATATGGCTGGAGTAACTAATTGTCCTCATTTTGAAAGTCTAGCTTGTGAGATTCCTAAGTAGCTAAAGAATTGATTGATCATTAGGTTAAATTGGCAAAGGATCATACGCAAGCTGTATATTTCTCTTGCAGATGTTTTTTCCAAATGTGAATTCTGAAGTCAGGCCAGTTGTTGCTGTAGTGGTTTGGCACTGGGAGCTGGAGCATCTACAGCAGCTGTTGCTGGGGCCTCTGTTTGTGTCTGAGGGAGATCCTGCTGTACCGTTTTCTTTCTTGCCTGTTTGGCTTAATTTCCCAAATGGACTTGATGCTCTGAGCATCTTCTGGCTTGCCACCTGGAGGCTGTGTAACTCTCTGTAAAGGTTCCATTAGTGTCAAAAGAAAGTAATATGTTCACTTGATCATTTGAATCACTTGGCATCACCCCTACCTTCCATGTCCCCTTATCCTTAAATCTCTTCTCCAGATCCATCCCAAGGCACCTAAATTATTTAGTAAACTGGCTTCCTGCCAAATGTACTTATTTTTGATTTAGTTAAGTTCAGCCAAACTATTCACTTGGGGGCAAGGAAGTGGAGAGAAGGAAGGGAAGCTTTCTGCTGTTTCTGAAGGTATATTTAAGGATATTCATGGAAAGTGGTATTATGACCTTACTGTACCCAGTTTCTTAGAGACTAAGGTCTGCTTTATGTTGAATGTCTCTCAGTTGAAAGGGAAAGAAAATGAACTTTATAAAGGCTTTTTAAATAATACCACTTTTTTTTTTTATCTTTAACATGATAGATAAATATTGGGTGTATTGAGTCTTCACAACCAGTCAGTACATTTTGTGTTGGGCCTATAAAGTAAGCTTTTGCAGATATGGTTGCTGGATATTACCTGTTTATTTCCAAACTTAGACCTTAACATATTTGGTCCTTAATCGTATACTGCTCATCAGCTTGTAGCTGTCCTTTATAGTTTCCAATCTAAATGTTTATGGCATCATTACTTACATACATTACATAATATTCAGTGAAAATTCTCTTTATTACCTCAGGAAAATCTGCTAAGAAATTTTCCATTGGTCAGATCATGATAATAATGGTTTAAAAATTAATGTGAACCTTTTACAGTTAAGTACAGTGGTTTTAAAGATGGGAAAAGTGCATCACTATATCCATCGTGTACCTAATTAAAAAATTATTTAACATGGGAGTCTTTGGACTTGCCTACTCACCTGCACACACTTCTAGTCTTATTCTTTTCATTGCGATTGACAGCTTGGCCTTTCAGCTTTGGGAGGATGCTGTTTGAATAGACTTTATATTGTTTGAAAGGCCTTGTTAACACTTAAAAAAAGAAAACACACTAACAGAAGACTATCTCTAAACCTCTTCAAAGAAACAAAACTCAGAAACTTGACAGCGTATTTAAAAAGCATATTTGTCTAGAGCTTCTTTTATGAGTTTGTTCAGCCTTTACTGTGGATCTTCATGGTAGCTTTTTGAAAGAAGCAGAAGCAGAAGCACGACAGTCAGAGGTCATGTAGTCTTTTACTTTAAAGCAGGATCATCCAGCTCAGGCTGAATTTCAACAATATGTTAAATTTCTGACTTGTAGACATGGGTATTTTTTCTTACTGAATCCACTACTGTATTCCCTTTTAGACATCTTTCTTATGGAAAAGAAGATGGGAGAAAAATAAGCCTGTACCCAGTGAAATGGAAAATAATAGCTAACATTTATCGAATACTTATTACGTGGTAGACACTATTCTAAGTACTTTTTACTTGTACTGGTTTATTTAATTTTTCTAACAACTCTGTGAGATACAGTTCCTCTTTATAATCTCATTTTATAGATGAGGAAACAGGCACAGAGAAGTTAAGTAACTTACCCAAAGTCTTGTAGGTAATAGGTGGCACAGCTGGGATCCAAACCTCGGCAGTTCAACTCCGCTGTCTACTATGCTGAATTGTCACTTAAAGTAGAAAGTTATATAATTATTTTAATTTGGTTTCAATCATTGTAAATGTGACATTCTTTCGCTGGGTAGAAATTTGGTTTCTGTTTCTAAGATCTCCACTGACGTGTTGAAGTGCATGTGGTCCATTACTGATGCTTCTCTGTTTCCAGTTTACCTTTAGAATCTCTGTAATAGTTTTAACTGCTTGGAGGAGAAAAGAATGGCACGTGAAAAACAGTGTTACATGGATTTTAGTTGCTTGGTTAATTGCTTTACAGCCCACTGGAGGCTTAAAGCTTGGCAAGAGAGACATGCATTTCCTTGGTAGAATTCTCTCTGTTTACGAATCTGAAATTTCCCATAATGGACTACATTAATTTAATTCTGTCCTGAACATTCTCTTTTTGCCTAGCATGTTTCGCCAAGGGATGCATGACTTGAAAGTCTGGCCTAACGTGGAAGCAGATGGATCAGAACCCACAAAAACTCCTGGCAGAACAAGCAGTACTCTCTCAGAAGATCAGATGAGCCGCCTTGCCAAGGTAAAAAAGAAGCTATTGGAACAGGTGGAAGGCTCTGAATGATGTCTGTTGTAGTATAAATTGACATTATGAATTCTGTCAGATTACTTTTTAATTTAAATTTAATCTTTTAATAATAGTTTTATTGAAATATAATTCACATACCATAAAGTTCACCCTTGGAAAGTGTACAGTTTAATGGTTTTTTAGTGAATTCACAAAGTTGTACGATCATTACAACTATTTACTTTTAGACCATTTTTATCAAAAATATAACCATGTACCCATTAGCAGTCATTCCCCATTCCCTCCTTCCTCCAGCCCCTGTCAACCACTCATCCACTTTTTATCTCTGTAGATATTCCAATTCTGGACATTTCACGTAAAGAGAATCATAATACATGGGCTTTTGTGTCTGTAATTCCAACAGATTTGAAAATGTAGAGCTTTTGGTGATACCTTCAAGATGACCACCTACTTTTTTGGTAACATTGTCTTAAAGATGCAAGTGCTAGAGATTCTTACATTGTTTGAAAGTGAAAATTTCTTATATTAGCCTGTCTAAATTACCCTCACTCCACCCCACCTCTCTTTTTGTAAATTGACTGAGTTATTACCTCTTTTTTCCAAAATTGTGTTAATGAAGTGTTTTCATTTAATGTTTGTATTTCTAAGTTCAATTCTATTCTCAAATCACAGTAGTGTAACTTATGTTGTGAATATCTGTTCAAAAAGTACTATGTTAGATACTGTTTAAAGATGCTTTTACAATACTTTTATTAAGAGACTTTCTTTTAATTTTTACATGTAATTTTCCTTTGTGATCTTATTAGTTACGGATGACTCTATTACGTCTGGAGAAAGTTTTAATGCCAAGCACTTTACAACTTTTTTGTTTTAGATTCCATATATATATGTGTTAGCATACAGTATTTGTTTTTCTCTTTCTGACTTACTTCACTCTGTATGACAGACTCTAGGTCCATCCACTTCACTACAAATAACTCAATTTTGTTTTCTTTTATGGCTGAGTAATATTCCATTGTATATATGTGTCACGTCTTCTTTATCCATTCATCTGTCAGTGGACACTTAGGGTGCTCCCATGTCCTGGCTATTGTAAATAGTGTTTTAATGACCGTTGTGGAACATGACTCTTATTGAATTCTGGTTTTCTCAGGGTATATGCCCAGTAGTGGGATTGCTGGGTCATATGGTAGTTCTGTTTTTAGTTTTCTAAGGAACCTCCATACTGTTCCCATAGTGGCTGTATCAGTTTACATTCCCACCAACAGTGCAAGAGGGTTCCCTTTTCTCCACACTCTCTTCGGCATTTATTGTTCATAGATTTTTTTTTTTTTTTTTTTTTGCGGTGCGTAAGAGTGGTAAGAGTGGTACATCCTTGTCTTGTTCCGGTCTTTAGAGGATATGGTTTCAGTTTTTCCCCATTGAGAATGATGTTGGCTATGGGTTTGTCATATATGGCCTTTATTATGTTGAGGTAAGTTCCCTCTGTGCCTGCTTTCTGGAGAGTTTTTATCAAAAATGGGTGTTGAATTTAGTTGAAAGCTTTTTCTGCATCTATTGAGATTATCATATGGTTTTTATCCTTCAGGTTGTTAATGTGGTGTATCACATTGATTTGCATGTATTGAAGAATCCTTGCATTTCTGGGATAAACCCCACTTGATCATGGTGTATAATCCCTTTAATGTGCCTTTGGATTCTGTTTGCTCGTATTTTATTGAAGATTTTTGCATCGATGGTCATCAGTGATATTGGTCTGTACTTTTCTTTTTTTGTAATATCTTTGTCTGGTGTTGGTATCAGGGTGATGGTGGCTACCTAGAATGAGTTTGAGAGTGTTCCTCCCTCTGCTATATTTTGGAAGAGTTTGAGAAGGATAGGTGTTGGTTCTTCTCTAAATGTTTGATAGAATTCGCCTGTGAAGCCATCTGGTCCTTGGCCTTTGTTGGAAGATTTTTAATCACAGTTTCAATTTCAGTGCTTGTGTATAGTCTGTTTATATTTTCTCTTTCTTCCTGGTTCAGTCTCAGAAGTTTGTGCGTTTCTAAGAATTTATCCATTGCTTCCAGGTTGTCCATTTTATTGGCATATAGTTACTTGTAGTAATCTCTCTTGATCCTTTGTGTTTCTGCAGTGTCAGTTGTTACTTCTCTTTTTCATTTCTAATTCTGTTGATCTGAGTCTTCTCCTTTTATTCTTGATGAGTCTGTCTAATGGTTAATCAATCTTGTTTATCTTCTCCAAAAACCAGCTTTTAGTTTTATTCATATTTTTTATAGTTTTCTTCATTTCTTTTTCATTTATTTCTGATCTGATCTTTATGATTTCTTTCCTTCTGCTAACTTTGGGGTTTTTTGTTCTTCTTTGTCTAATTGCTTTAGTTGTAAGATTAGGTTGTTTGAGGTTTTTCTTGCTTCTTGAGGTAGGATTGTAATGCTATAAACTTCCCTCTTAAAACTGCTTTTGCTGCATTCCATAGGTTTTGGGCCATCATGTTTTCAGTCATTTGTTTCTAGGTATTTTTTGATTTCCTCAGTTATCTCTTGATTATTTAGTAGCATATTGTTTAGCCTCCATGTGTTTGTATTTTTACAGTTTTTTTCCTGTAATTGATATCTAGTCTCATAGCATTGTGTTTGGAAAAGATACTTGATACAATTTCAATTTTCTTAAATTTACCAAGGCTTGATTTGTGACCGAAGATATGATCTATCCTGGAGAATGTTCCATGAGCACTGAGAAGAAAGAGTATTCTGTTGTTTTTGAATGGAATGTCCTATAAATGTCAATTAAGTCCATCTTGTTTAATGTATAATTTAAAGCTTGTGTTTCCTTATTTATTTTCATTTTGGATGATCTGTCCATTCGTGAAAGTTGGGTGTTAAATTCCCCTACTATGATTGTGTTACTGTCAATTTCCCCTTTTATGGCTGTTAGCATTTGCCTTATGTATTGAGGTGCTCCTATGTTGGGTGCATAAATATTTACAATTGTTACATCTTTGTCTTGGCTGGATCCCTTGATCATTATGTAGTGTCCTTCTTTGTCTCTTGTGGTAGTCTTTAAAGTCTATTTTGTCTGATACGAGAATTGTTACTCCAGCTTTCTTTTGATTTCCATTTGCATGGAGTATTTTTCCATCCCCTCACTTTCAGTCTGTATGTGTCCTTTGGTCTGAAGTGGGTCTCTTGTAGACAGCATATGTATGGGTCTTGTTTTTGTATCTATTCAGCCAGTCTGTGTCTTTTGGTTGGAGCATTTAATCCATTTACATTTAAGGTAATTGTCAATATGTATGTTCCTATTACCATTTTCTTAATTGTTTTGGGTTTGTTATTGTAGGTCTTTTCCTTCTGTTGTGTTTCCTGCCTAGAGAAGTTCCTGTAGCATTTGTTGTAAAGCTGGTTTGGTGATGCTGAATTCACTTAGCTTTTGTTTGTCTGTGAATGTTTTAATGTCTCCATCGAAGCTGAATGAGATCCTTGCTTGGTTGTAGGTTTTTAAATTTCATCACTTTAAATATGTCCTGCCACTCCTTCTGGCTTGCTGAGTTTCTGCTGAAAGATCAGCTCTTAACTTTATGGGGATTCCCTTGTATGTTTCTGTTGTTTTTTCCTTGCTGCCTTTAATTTTTTCTTTGTATTTAATTTTTGATAGTTTGATTAATATGTGTCTTGGCATGTTTCTCCTTGGATTTATCCTTTATGGAACTCTCTGTGCTTCCTAGACTTGATTGACTATTTCCTTTCCCATATTAGGGAAGTTTTCCACTATAATCTCTTCAAATATTTTCTCAGTCTCTTTTTTTTCCTCTTTTTCTTCTGGGACCCCTATATTTCGAATATTGTTGCATTTAATGTTTCCCAGAGGTCTCTGAGACTGTCCTCAATTCTTTTCAATCTTTCTTCTTTATTCTGCTCTGCAGTAGTTATTTCTACTATTTTACCTTCCAGGTCACTTATCTGTTCTTCTGCCTCAGTTACTCTGCTGTTGATTCCTTCTAGAGAATTTTAAATTCATTTATTGTGTTGTTCATTATTTTTTGTTTGCTCTTTAGTTCTTTTAGTTCCTTGTTAAAACTTTCTTGTTTGTTCTGCATTGTATTTCTAAGATTTTGGATCATCTTTACTATCATTACTCTGAATTCTTTTTCAGGTAGACTGCCTCTTTCCTCTTCATTTATTTGGTCTGATGGATTTTTACCTTACTCCTTCATCTGCTGTGTGTTTCTCTGTCTTCTCAGCTTGTTTAACTTACTGTGTTTGGGGTCTTCTTTCGCAGGCTGCACGTTCTTAGTTCCCATCGTTTTTAGTGTCTGCCCCCAGTGGCTCTAGTTGGATCAGTGGATTGTGTATGCTTTCTGATGGAGGGGACTGGTACCTGTCTTCTGGTGGATGAGGCTGGATCTTGTCTTTCTGGCTGGCAGGACCGTGTCCGGTGGTGTGTTTTGTGGTGCCTGTGACCTTACTGTATTTTTAGGCAGCCACTCTCCTGATGGGTGGGGTTGTGTTCCTGTCTTGCTAGTTGTTTGGCGTAGGGTGTCCAGCACTGTAGCTTTCTGGTCATTGAGTGGAGCTGGGTGTTATCGTTGAGATGGAGATCTCTGGGAGAGCTTTCGCTGTTTGACATTACGTGGAGCCGGGAAGTCTCTGGTGGACCAGTGTCCTGAACTCGGCTCTCCCGCCTCAGAGGCACAGGTCTAACACCCGGCCGGAGTACCAAGACCCTGTCAGCCACATGGTTTAGAAGAAAAGGGAGAAAAAAAAGAAAGAAAGAAAAAAATAAAATAAAGTTATTAAAATAAAAATAATTATTAAAAATAAAAAAAAAGTAATTAAAAAAACAGTCAGAAATAACCTTAGGACAAATGGTAAAAGCAAAGTTATACAGACAAAAATCACACAAAGAAGCATACACATTCACACTCACAAAAGGAGAAAAGGGAAAAAAAAATATCTATATATTGAAATAGAAACAGGAAGTGAGCAACCAAATCAATAAACAAATCTACCAATGATAATAAACTCTAAATACTAAAACCAGAAACAAATTAGATGCAGAAAGCAAAGCCCAAGTCTACAGTTGCTCCCAAAGTCTGCCGCCTCAATTTTGGGATGATTCAGTCTCTTCAGGTATTCGAGAGATGCAGGGTACATCAAGGTGATTGTGTAGATTTAATCCACTGCTCCTGAGGCTGCTGGGAGAAATTTCCCTTTCTTTTCTTTGTTCGCACAGCTCCTGGGGTTCAGCTTTGGATTTGGCCCTGCCTCTGCGTGTAGGTCACCTGAGGACATCTGTTCTTCACTCAGGACGGAGTTAAAGGAGCAGCTGATTAGGGGGCTCTGTCTCACTCAGGCCTGGGGGGAGGGAGGAGTACGGAATGCGGGGCTAGCCTGCAGTGGCAGAGGCAGGCGTGACTTTGCAACAGCCTGAGATGTGCCATGTATTCTTCCATGGAAGTTGTCCCTGGATCACAGGACCCTGGCAGTAGCGCCCTGCACAGGCTCCTGGGAGTGCAGGTGTGGATAGTGACCTGTGCTTGCACACAGTATTGTTGGTGGCTGCAGCAGCAGCCTTAGCGTCTCATTCCCGTCTCTGTTGTCCACGCTGATAGCTGCGGCTGGCGCCCATATCTGGAGCTCGTTTAGTCAGTGCTCTGAATCCCCTATCCTCATGCACCCCGAAACAGTGGTCTCTTGCCTCTTTGGCAGTTCCAGACTTTTTCCTGGACTCCCTCCCATCTAGCTGTGGCGCACTAGCCCGCTTCAGGCTGTGTTCACGCAGCCAACCCCAGCCCTCTCCCTGGAATCTGACCTCGGAAGCTGGGGCCTCAGGTCCCAGCCCCCAACCATCCAGGCAGGTGAGCAGACAAGCCTCTCAGGCTGGTGAGTGCTGGTCGGCACTGATCCTCTGTGCGGGAATCTCTCTGCTTTGCCCTCTGCATCCCTGTTGCTGCACTCTCCCCTGTGGCTCCGAAGCTTCCCCCCCCCGCCACCCCCATCTCCACCAGTGAAGGGGCTTCCTAGTATGTGGAAACTTTTCCTCCTTCACAGCTCCCTCCCAGAGGTGCAGGTCCTGTCCCTATTCTTTTCTCTCTGTTTTTTCTTTTGCCCTACCCAAGTATGTGGGGAGTTTCTTGCCTTTTGGGAAGTCTGAGGTCTTTTTCCAGCATTCAGTAGGTGTTCTGTAGGAGATGTTCCACATGTAGATGTATTTCTGATGTATTTGTGGGGAGGAAGATGATGTCCACATCTTACTCCTCTGCCATCTTGAAGGTCTCCAAGAATGAACGTTATAATTCATATAATAATGAAATTCTGAATTTGAGGGGGAATGGTCAGAGTCAAGAAATATAAAGCTATATAGTTGTGCAATTCATCCACCTAGGTTCTCTTATATTAAACAAATTATATAGGCTTCTATTCACATGTTCCTAATTTTTTCCCATTTATTTATTAAAAAATTTTTTTTTGCGGCACGTGGGCCTCTCACCATCACGGCCTCTACCATCGTGGAGCACAGGCTCCGGACACGCAGGCCCAGCGGCCATGGCCCACAGGCCCAGCCGCCCTGCGGCATGCGGGATCCTCCCAGACCGGGGCATGAACCCGCGTCTTCTGCATCGGCAGGCAGACTCCCAACCACTGCGCCACCAGGGAAGCCCTCTCATTTAGTTTTGATGCAGATTTCAGAAATAATTTTTGTAACAACTGATTGACATTTTTCAAACAGCAGTAAATGCAACATTGGAATTTGAAATGGACTTTTTAATGTAGCACAATGTTATAGTATACATTTCTCATTTTTATCTTTTGAATTTTATAGTAGGAGAAAAAGGTGTGACTTGATAATGATCAGCTTTTTTTATGGTTGCAACTATAACTCCTTAAAGAGTTGTTTGGGTTCATATTTATTCTTTTGATTATCATTGTACATTTGCAGCTCTCAAAATGATGAGTAAGCATATGCAGCGCTAAATGAGGTATTGGAAAGAAGCCTTCTTAACAGTTTTGTTAATGGGTAGCAATCATCAACAGTCTAAATTCTTTATATTGGAGAGGATGGGAAGTAAGGTCCTACTTTTTCAAGAGGTATGTATTAAAATTTATACACTGACTATTACCGAGGGTGGCTAATAGTTTTTAAGTGAGTATTTATGCATTTGTTTCTCAATCTTTAAAATGGGGATAAAAATTAATGAGAATAAGTCTTTCTTATGCAAATTGGAGATGAGCTCCTTTCAAAGTTCTTTTTCCCTAATAGAATTCTATTTCTTACTTCTGAGTGGAGTGGAGCCTTTGGAGGTTGCTGTGCTGTGACAGCTTGCATTAGTGTTTAACTCATGTTCCCCAGAGACTAAATGGAAACCATTAAAACCAATAATTACTCTTCTTAAGGGGAAAAAGGCATCATGTTTGTAGCATTTTTGAAGGAACTGCTCTCCCTTTGAAGGAAGCGTTTTTTAATTTTTTGGCACTTGGGCTAATATGTTTTATTCTTTTCTGTACAGCAGTTGGTCATGCTGTTTGAAGTTTCAGAACTGTTATATCCCTGCTGCTGTTGAAGTTGAATGTGTTTTATAAATGATGCTTTGGTTTGATGAAATTGGAAGCTTGGGCATTTGGAAGCACTTTTCAGTGGGAAGAGCACTGTAGTATGAGGCAGAGATTTGGCCATCCTACCAGCTCTGGGAAAATAATTTCTAAGCCTGTAAAATCAGAAGTTTAGAATGGATGATATTTGAGGTCCCATGTAGCTATTCACATTCTATGATTCTAAAAGTACTGCAATAGTAAATAATTGGGATTTTTTATTTACCTGGATTTTATAGTTACCACCTTAATAGAGAAACAACATGCAGTCATCAGTTGGCAATTATGGAATCGTTCATGCCGTTCCTTTTCATCTGTAATACATAAGCCTAGAGTAAAGCATCGTTCAGGACCTGCCTAATGTGAATGATCTGGCTGTGCTCTTAGATTTTGTTTTTGTTGTTTTTCTTTTTTGGTTAGTGACTGCTTCTTAAATTTTTCAGACTGGCTTCCTTAGTATTTCCCTTGCCTTATACCAGAAAAAGTATACTTTGATATTTGTTGTGGTCTTAACTTATAAACTTACCAGAGAGAGTATACTTTGATACTTGGTATACTCTGAATTTAAAATGATACTTTGGTATTTGTTTGTTCCTTAAAATTATGCCACAGTAGCTCTCTCCCTCCTTTTCTCCTCCTCTCATTTTTCTGGTTCCACATTAAAAAGTTTGTTGAGTTAGATTGTCATTCTCTTCCTCAAAACATTTCGAAATTGTCTTTGGTACCGTATTACAATATTTTGAAATTGTTTTTGGTTCTTTAAAAACCTGGAAAAAAATGTCTATGCTATTGTTTCCATTTTCATATAAAAGGAACAGATATTTCATTTTCTCACACTGTCATTTTAAGAAAAGAAATGAGTATTCAAATAGATGAGGTTTAAGTGGTTAGAACTGAATGGTTTCTTTCTTGTTGTACTTTGATTTTTCCAGTGAATTTACTCTCTTTCTAATTGTTTAGAAAGGTGGCTTAAGAGTAAAAACGTGTATATTAATCTTAATAATAGCAGAGCATAGTTACCATGCATTGTACCCATGAGCCAAAATAAATAGCATAGTGATGATTTTCAAACTGCAATTTAAGGGAGTTTATTCAGTTAAAGAACTGCTTTAGTCCTGGCTGCCTGGGGATAATAGGACAAGAGGGCTGTGAAATGAAGATGAGCTATTTAAATGGCCTATAAAGAGACAATGTTAGATAATTATTAAGCAAAGAACCTCAAACTCAAGCTGTACTGAATATTCTTACTCTGACTTATTGATAGAACTGAAAGTTAAATTATAAGTACAGTATGAATAATGGAATTTTAAAAGACTGATTTCTAGGTTTAACATTTTTTAAAAAGTCAAATCCTTTCAGAATAGTTTTAGTGGAATTAACCTCTAATGATTTTATTTTGTGGACATGCCTAGTTTTCCTTTGAGGAAAAATTGAGTGTGAGAAAAGGAAACAAAACTGAATAGTCTTGGGACTTCCCTGGTGGTGCAGTGGTTAAGAATCCACCTGCTAATGCAGGGAACATGGGTTCAAGCCCTGGTCCTGGAAGATCCTACATGCTGCGGAGCAACTAAGCCCATGCGCCACAACTACCGAGCCTGTGCTCTGGAGTCCACAAGCCACAACTACTGAAGCCTGCGTGTCTAGAGCCTGTGCTCCGCAGCAAGAGAAGCCACCGCAGTGAGAAGCCCGCTCACTGCAACGAAGAGTAGCCCTCGCTTGCTACAACTAGAGAAAGCCCGCGGAAGCAATGAAGACCCAACACAGCCAAAAATAAAATAAAATAAGTAAATAAATTTTAAAAAAACTGAATAGTCTTTCGTTTAGTTCTTATTTTTTATGACTTGCATTTCTTAGACTTAGTAGGGAACAGGAAGAAAATTAATATATTGAAATAAACTCTTTCCCCTATCTTCCTCGTTATCTTCTCTTTCCCATCTCTAAATTTCCCTAATTAATTTTTTACTAACATAGTAACTTTCTGTTTGAATTGATTTGTGAAAATAATCAAAGCCCATACCTCTTGGGCATTTATTACTCTTTGATTGTCCATGACTGGCCTTTTAATGATTGTGGGCCTTAATTGAGCAAATTTGCCCATTGTTCCCATCTGCTCCA
This sequence comes from Lagenorhynchus albirostris, assembly GCF_949774975.1. Taxonomy (NCBI): domain Eukaryota; kingdom Metazoa; phylum Chordata; class Mammalia; order Artiodactyla; family Delphinidae; genus Lagenorhynchus; species Lagenorhynchus albirostris. The sequence goes on along the minus strand of NC_083108.1, from coordinate 31,698,770 downwards.
TTTTTCAGCTTGTCGTATTGTAAGAGTTTTATGACTAGGATACATATCCACCTGGGGTTTTGGATGTGACTACCAAGCTTTAGTGTTTGATTTATATTTGAATCCATGTCTTTAGACATGAAAGGTTAGTGCAAAAGCATGCTTCTCCACTCTCTTCTCTTCATTTTAGCAGCTCTGCTTGATGTCTTTGGAATGTGCTTTAGTTTCTGTCAGTTTGATTAAGAGGAGGCAAAGAGAAAGCAATGACTATTTGAAAAATGCGTTGTGGTCTGTGTGACGCAGATGGGGTGGAGAATGTTAGGTAGAGTATATAGGTGAGCATTGCTACAGGGAAGTTGTGGTAAGATGTGGTGATGTTTCAGGCTGACCCTCAGAGTGCCTACATGGGGTCATTCTGGGTCCAGGGTCCAGACTCAGGTTTATAACAATAGGAACTGGATTTTTTTAGTTCATCCAGGAAAAATTAGTATCTTGAGAATAGGTTCATGCCAATCAATTCAAGGGGTTATTTTTAATCTAGAGCTGTACTGTCTAAGATAATAGCCACAATTCACATGTGGCAATTTAAGTTAATCAAAATTAAATTTAATTTAAAATTCACTTGCTGTGTTACCATAATCACATTTCAAGTGCTGAATAGCCACATGTGGCTAGCAGCTACCTAGTAGACAGTGCAGGTGTGGAGTATTCCCATTATTGCTGTTCTATTGAGCAGCCCTGGTCTAGAGTACCAATTTACTAATTTGTATTGGGTGAGTAACCATATCACCTTTCTGGTAGCCATAATACTTGTGTCTGCTATCCAGGACACCATTTTTTAAGGCAGTTTGGAAATTAAATTAGTCTTCAGGAGTTATTAATTTCTTAGTGAGCCATGAAGGAGCCTGAAGGAGCTACAAAGTTTTGTGAGATATTTCTCTCAGTATGGGGAAATCTTAAAAGGACTCTTCCTCTTTCTCTCATGACATTGTCTTTCTAGTTGCAGGATTACGTGAATATGCTGGCTACACTGTATGTTTTGAATAAACATTGACAAATAATCATGATCACAAAATAATCCTTTACAATTGAGATTAATATAACAAGAAGTTTTCTGGTTACATACTTCTGTGAAATGGGATTGAGGCTATTTATTTTAAATTATTTTATTGTACTGTTTGACCTGCCAAAATATTTGCCCTTGAAAGACAATATTTTACATTGAATGCACTGCATTGAATGGGTACTTGTTTTGAGGTATTAATTTAGAGGAGCTCACTGAGATTTTTATTTTAAGTATGTGGAAAAGTCTTCTATATCCACCATCATCACTTGCTATGTTGAAGACACACTTCTAAATGCTGGAGATTTAAGAATTATGTTACTAGGTTGAAGCTGTCATTATTACTAGTGCCATTATGAGGAATAATAATAATAACTATAATAATCTCCTTACATGCATAAAGTGCTTTAATAGCTCTAAAACCCTTTACATGGATCAAGAACTAAAAATGGAGCTGTGATTAAAATCATGGCTTTGGAGACCATTTTTCATTCAGATTCCAGTTGTGTTCTCTTGTTTACATGTGATCTCAGATTAGCTACTTAACATTTACTAAGCCGTGAATTCCTCATCTTTAAAGAGGAATAAGGGTTATATCTACTTTTCTGAGTTACTGTGAAAAATAAATATAAATGAGATAAAATATTTAGTTTTTAACATACTGTGGGACAGTACTGAGCACTAATAAATGTTAGCTGTTGTTACTTGATCTTATTTGCTTTCATTTAATTCTAACAAGTTTAATGATTAGACTTGTAATACAGTATGTTTTTTGTCTCCCTTTTATTTATGTATTTATTTATTTAACATCTTTATTGGAGTATAATTGCTTTACAATGGTGTGTTAGTTTCTGCTGTATAACAAAGTGAATCAGCTATATATATACATATACATATATCCCCATAACTCTTCTCTCTTGCGTCTCCCTCCCTTCCTCCCTCCCTATCCCACCCCTCTAGGTGGTCACAAAACACCGAGCTGATCTCCCTGTGCTATGTGGCTGCTTCCCACTAGCTATCTGTTTTACATTTGGTAGTGTATATACGTACGTGCGTGCGTGCCACTCTCTCACTTTGTCCCAGCTTACCCTTCTGCCTCCCCGTGTCCTCAAGTACATTCTCTAGTAGGTCTGCGTCTTTATTCCTGTCCTGCCCCTAGGTTCTTCATGACGATTTCTTCTTCTTTTAGATTCCATATATATGTGTTAGCATATGGTATTTGTTTTTCTCTTTCTGAATTACTTCACTCTGTATGACAGACTCTAGGTCCATCCACCTCACTACAAATAACTCAAACTTCGTTTCATTTTATGGCTGAGTAATATTCCATTGTATATATGTGCCACATCTTCTTTATCCATTCATCTATCGATGGACACTTAGGTTGCTTCCATGTCCTGGCTATTGTAAAAAGAGCTGCAGTGAACACTGTGGTGCATGACTCTTTGAATTATGGTTTTCTCAGGGTATATGCCCAGTAGTGGGATTGCTGGGTCAAATGGTAGCTCTATTTTTAGTTCTTTTTAAACTTGCTTTTTAATTTATTTATTTATTTATTTATTTTTGGCTGTGTTGGGTCTTCGTTTCTGTGTGAGGGCTTTCTTTAGTTGCGGCAAGTGGGCGCCACTCTTCATTGTGGTGTGTGGGCCTCTCACTCACAGCCTCTCGTTGCGGAGCACAGGCTCCAGACGCGCAGGCTCAGTAGTTGTGGCTCACGGGCCTAGTTGCTCCGCAGCATGTGGCATCTTCCCAGACGAGGGCTCTAACCCACGTCCCCTGCATTGGCAGGCAGATTCTCAACCACTGCATCACTAGGGAAGCCCATATTTTTAGTTTTTTAAGGAACCTCATACTGTTCTCCATAGTGGCTGTATCAATTTACATTCCCACCAACAGTGCAAGAGGGTTCCCTTTTCTCCACACCCTCTCCAGCATTTACAGTTTGTAGATTTTTTGATGATGGCCATTCTGACCTGTGTGAGGTGATATCTCATTGTAGTTTTGATTTGCATTTCTCTAATGATTAATGGTGTTGAGCATTCTTTCATGTGTTTGTTGGCAATCTGTATATCTTCTTTGGAGAAATATCTATTTAGGTCTTCTGCCCATTTTTGGATTGGGTTGTTTGTTTTTTTGATATTGAGCTGCATGACCCACTTGTAAATTTTGAAGATTAATCCTTTGTCAGTTGCTTCATTCGCATATATTTTCTCCCATTCAGAGGGTTGTCTTTTTGGCTTGTTTATGGTTTCTTTTGGTGTGCAAAAGCTTTGAAGTTTCATTAGGTTCCATTTGTTTATTTTTGTTTTTATTTCCATTTCTTTAGGAGGTGGGTCAAAAAGGATTTTGTTTTGATTTATGTCATAGAGTGTTCTGCCTATGTTTTCCTCTAAGAGTTTTAAAGTGTCTGGCCTTACATTTAGGTCTTTAATCCATTTTGAGTCTATTTTTGTGTATGGTGTTAGGGAGTGTTCTAATTTCATTCTTTTACATGTACCTGTCCAGTTTTCCCAGCACCACTTACTGAAGAGGCTGTGTTTTCTCCATTGTATATTTTTGCCTCCTCTATCGAAAATAAGATGACCATATGTGTGTGAGTTTATCTCTGGGCTTTCTATCCTGTTCTATTTATCTATATGTCTGTTTGTGCCAGTACCATACTGTCTTGATTACTCTAGCTTTGTAGTGTAGTCTGAAGTCAGGGAGCCTGATTCCTCCAGCTCCGTTTTTCTTTCTCAAGATTGCTTTGATTATTCGGGGTCTTTTGTGTTTCCATACAAATTGGGAAATTTTTTGTTCTAGTTCTGTGAAAAAAGCCGATGGTAGTTTGATAGGGATTGCATCGAATCTGTAGATTGCTTTGGGTAGTATAGTAATTTTCACACTGTTGATTCTTCCAATCCAAGAACATGGTATATCTCTCCATCTGTTTGTATCATCTTTAATTTCTTGCATCAGTGTCTTATAGTTTTCTGCATACAGGTCTTTTGTCTCCTTAGGTAGGTTTATTCCTAGGTATTTTATTCTTTTTGTTGCAGCTGTAAATGAGAGTGTTTCCTTAATTTCACTTGCAGATTTTTCATCATTAGTGTATAGGGAAGCAAGAGAATTCTTTGCATTAATTTTGTATTCTACTACTTTACCAAATTCTTGGATTAGCTCTAGTAGTTTTCTTGTACCCTCTTTAGGATTCTCTGTGTTTAGTATCATGTCATCTGCAAACAGTGACAGCTTTACTTCTTCTTTTCCGATTTGGATTCCTTTCATTTCTTTTTCTTCTCTGATTGCCATGGCTAGGACTTCCAAAACTATGTTGAATAATAGTGGTGAGAGTGGGCTACCGTGTCTTCTTTGTGATCTTGGTGCAGATGGTTTCAGTTTTTCACCATTGAGGACAGTGTTGGCTATGGGTTTGTCATATATGGCCTTTATTATGTTGAGGTAAGTTCTCTCTATGTCTACTTTTTGGAGAGTTTTTATCATAAGTGAGTGTTGAATTTTGTCAAAACCTTTTTCTTCATCTATTAAGATGATCATATGGTTTTTATTATTCAATTTGTTAATATGGTGTATCACATTGATTGATTTGTGTATATTGAAGAATGCTTGCGTTCCTGGGATGAACCCTACTTGATCATGGTGTATGATCCTTTTAACATGCTATTGGATTCTGTTTGCTACTATTTTGTTGAGGATTTTTGCATCTGTGTTTATCAGTGATCATGGCCTGTAGTTTTCTTTCTTTGTGACATCTTTGTCTGGTTTTGGTATCAGGATGATGGTCACCTCATAGAATGAGTTTGGGAGTTTTCCTCCCTCTGCTATATTTTGGAAGGGTTTGAGAAGGATAAGTGTTAGCTCTTCTCTAAATGTTTAATAGAATTTGCCTGTGAAGCCATCTGGTCCTGGGCCTTTTTTTGTTGGAAGATTTTTAATCACGGTTTCAATTTCAGTGCCTGTTATTGGTCTGTTTATATTTTCTCTTTCTTCCTGGTTCAGTCTCGGAAGGTTGTGCTTTTCTAAGAATTTGTCCATTTCTTCCAGGTTGTCCATTTTATTGGCATATAGTTCCTTGTAGTAATCTGTCATGATCCTTTGTATTTCTGCAGTGTCAGTTGTTACTTTTCCTTTTTCATTTCTAATTCTTTGTTGTGGTCATCTCCCTTTTTTTCTTGATGTGTCTGGCTCTTGGTTTATCAATTTTGTTTATCTTCTCAAAGAACCAGCTTTTAGTTTTATTGATCTTTGCTATTGTTTCTTTTTCACTTATTTCTGATCTGATTTTTATGATTTCTTTCCTTCTGCTAACTTTGGGGTTTTTTTGTTCTTCTTTCTCTAATTGCTTTATGTGTAAGATTAGGTTGTTTATTTGAGATGTTTCTTGTTTCTTAAGGTAGGATTGTATTGCTATAAAATTCCCTCTTAGAACTGCTTTTGCTGCATTCCATAGGTTTTGGGTTGTCGTGTTTTCATTGTCATTTGTTTCTAGGTATTTTTTGATTTCCTCTTTGATTTCTTCAGTGTTCTTTCGGTTATTACGTAGTGTATTGTTTAACGTCCATGTGCTTGTATTTTTTACAGATTTTTCCCTGTAGTTGATATCTAGTCTCATAGTGTTGTGTTTGGAAAAGACACTTGATATGATTTCAATTTTCTTAAATTTACCAAGGCTTGATTTGTGACCAAAATATGATCTATCCTGAAGAATGTTCCATGAGCACTTGAGAAGAGAGTGTATTCTGTTGTTTTTGGATAGACTGTCCTATAAATGTCAGTGAAGACCATCTTGTTTAATGTATCATTTAAAGCTTGTATTTCCTTATTTATATTCATTTTGGATGATCTGTCCATTGGTGAAAGTGGGGTGTTAACATCCCCTACTGTGATTGTGTTACTCTCAATTTCCCCTTTTATGGCTGTTAGCATTTGCCTTATGTATTGAGGTGCTCCTATGTTGGGTGCGCAGATATTTATCATTGTTATATCTTCTTCTTGGATGTATCCCTGATCATTATGTAGTGTCCTTCTTTGTCTCTTTTAATAGTCTTTGTTTTAAAGTCTATTTTGTCTGATATGAGAATTGCTACTCCAGCTTTCTTTTGATTTCCATTTGCATGGAACATCTTTTCCATCCCCTCACTTTCAGTCTGTATGTGTCCCTAGGTCTGAAGTGCGTCTCTTGTAGACAGCATATATACAGCACTCGTTTTTGTATCCATTCAGCCAGTCTATATCTTTTGGTTGGAGCATTTAATTTGTTTACATTTAGCTAATTATCGATATGTATGTTCCTATTATCATTTTCTCAATTGTTTTGGGTTTGTTGTTGTAGGTCTTTTCCTTCTCTTGTGTTTCCTGCCTAGAGAAGTTCCTTTAGCATTTGTTGTAAAGCTGGTTTGGTGGTGCTGAACTCTCTCAACTTTTGCTTGTCTGTAAAGTTTTTAATTTCTCCATCAAATCTGAATGAGATCCTTGCTGGGTAGAGTAATCTTGGTTGTAGGCTTTTCCCTTTCATCATCTTAACTATGTCCTGCCACTGCCTTCTGTCTTGCAGAGTTTCTGCTGAAAGATCGCTGTTAACCTTATGGGGAATCCCTTGTATGTTATTTGTTGTTTTTCCCTTGCTGCTTTTAATATTTTTTCTTTGTTTTTAATTTTTGATTGTTTGATTAATATATATCTTGCCATGTTTCTCCTTGGATTTATCCTGTGTGGGACTCTGTGCGCTTCCTGGACTTGATTAACTATTTCCTTTCCCATATTAGGGAAGTTTTCCACTATAATCTCTTCAAATAATTTCTCAGTCCCTTTCTTTGTCTCTTCTTCTTCTTGGCACCCTATAATTCTAATGTTGGTGCTTTTAATGTTGTCCCAGAGGTCTCTGAGACTGTCCTCAATTCTTTTCATTCTTTTTTCTTTATTCTGCTCTGCAGTGGTTATTTCCACTATTCTATCTTCCAGGTCACTTATCTGTTCTTTTGCCTCAGTTATTCTGCTATCGACTCCTTCTAGAGAATTTTAAATTTCATTTATTATGTGGTTCATCATTGTTTGTTTCCTCTTTAGTTTTTCTAGGTCCTTGTTAAACGTTTCTTGTATTTTCTCCATTCTATTTTCAAGATTTTGGATCATCGTTACTATCATTATTCTGAATTCTTTTTCAAGTAGACTGGCTATTTCCTCCTCATTTGTTTGGTCTGGTGGGTTTTTACCTTGCTCCTTTATCTGCTGTGTGTTTCTGTGTCTTCTCGTATTGCTTAACTTACTGTGTTTGGGGTCTCCTTTTTGCAGGCTGCAGGTTGTTAGTTCCCTTTGTTTTTGGTGTCTGCCCCCAGTTGCTAAGGCTGTTTCAGTGGGTTGTGTAGGCTTCCTGGTGGAGGGGACTAGTGCCTGTGTTCTGGTGAATGAGGCTGGATCTTCTCTCTGGTGGGCAGGTCCGTGTCTGGTGGTGTTTTTCGGGGTACCTGTGAACTTATTATGATTTTAGGCAGCCTCTCTGCTAATGGGTGGGGTTGTGTTCCTGTCTTGCTAGTTGTTTGGCATAGGGTTTCCAGCACTGGAGCTTGCTGGTCGAGTGGAGCTGGGTCTTGGCATTGAGATGGAGATCTCTGCGAGATTTTCGCTGTTTGATGTTACGTGGAGCTGGGAGGTCTCTGGTGACCAGCGTCCTGAACTTGCCTCTCCCACCTCAGAGGCACAGGCCTGGTGCCTGGCCGGAGCACCAAGACCCTGTCATCCTCACAGCTCAGAATAAAAGGGAGAAAGAAAGAAAGAAAGAAAGAAAGAGAAAAAATAAATTATTAAAATAAAAAATAATTATTAAAAAAATTTATAAATTAATTAAAAAAAGAATGAAAGAACGAAGAGAGCAACCAAACCAGAAGACAAATCCACCAATGATAACAAGCGCTAAAAACTATACTAAAAGAAAAAACGGAAAGACAGAACCCTAGGACAGATGGTAAAAGCAAAGGTATACAGGCAACATCACACCCAGAAGCATATACATACACACTCACAAAAAGAGAAAAAGGAAAAAATATATATATACCTTGTTGCTCTCAAAGTCCACCACTTCAATTTTGGGATGATTCTTTGTCTATTCAGGTATTCCAGAGATGCAGGGTACATCAAGCTGATTGTGGAGATTTAATCTGCTGCTCCTGAGGCTGCTGGGAGAGGTTTCCCTTTCTTTGTTCACACAGGTCCTGGGGTTCAGCTTTGGATTTGGATCCGCCTCTGCATGTAGTGTCCTGAGGGCCTCTGTTCCAGCTCAGACAGGATGTGGTTAAAGTAGCAGCTGATTAGGGGCCTCTGGCTCATTGAAGCCAGGGGGAGGGAGGGGCACGGAATTTGGGGCGAGCCTGTGACAGCAGAGGCCGGCATGACAGCAGCCTGAAGCGCACCGTGTGTTCTCCCAGGGAAGTTGTCCCTGGATCACGGGACCCTGGCAGTGGCGGGCTGCACGGGCTCCCAGGAGGGGAGGTGTGGATAGTGACCTGTGCTTGCACACAGACTTCTTGGTGGCTGCAGCAACAGCCTTAGCGTCTCATGCTGGTCTCTGGGGTCTGTGCTGATAGCTGCAGCTCGCATCTGTCTCTGGAGCTCGTTTAGGTGGTGCTCTTAATCACTGCTCCTCGTGCACCGCGAAACAAAGAGGCAAGAAAAAACCTCTTGCCTCTTAGACAGTTCCAGACCTTTTCCCGGATTCCCTGCCAGCTAGCTGTGGCGCACTTGCCCCCTTCAGGCTATGTTCACGCAGCCAACCCCAGTCCTCTCCCAGAGATCTGCTCCCCGAAGCTGGAGCCTCGTCTCCCAGTCCCCACTCGTCCCAGGGTGAGTAGACAAGCCTCTCGATCTGGTGAGTGCTGGTCAGCATCGATCGTCTGTGCGGGAATCTTTCTGCTTTGCCCTCTCCACCCCTGTTGCTGCTCTCTCCTCCATGGCTCCGAAGCTTCCCTTCTTCCGCCACCCGCAGTCTCTGCCCACGAAGGAGCTTCCTAGTGTGTGGAAACCTTTCCTCCTTCACAGCTCCCTCCCACTGGTGCAGGTCCCATCCCTGTTCTTTTGTCTCTGTTTTTTCTTTTTTCTTTTACCCTACCCAGGTACGTGGGGAGTTTCTTGCCTTTTGGGAGGTCTGAGTTGTTCTGCCAGTGTTCAGTAGGTGTTCTGTAGGAGTTGTTCCACGTGTAGATGTATTTCTGGTGTATCTGTGGGGAGGAAGGTGATCTCCACTTCTTACTCTTCTGCCATCTTGAAGCTCCTCTATACAGTATTTTGTAACTCATGAAATATACATTGTTTTTAAACTCCTGAAAAGATGGAAGCTTAGAGAAGTTAAGTGATTTATGTTAACTTTTCAAATAAACAGTAAGTTATAGAACCAGGATCTAAAATCAGGTCTTTAAATCCTTTATGTAAACATCTTTCCAAAGAAAAGTATCAGTGAAGTGTTTTAGGTTTAAGGATTGTGAAGAATTAGTTTGCATAGAGAATGTGTCGTTCTTATCAAGAAGATTAAAGTGGAAAAATAGGAGAAAAGGCAGAGGGAGTATGAAATGAAACAATATATATTCCTGCAGGTCCTTAGGTATAGCATAAAAGATGGTGCCTAGTGACTCAATAAACAGTGACTTGCCTGTGGTGAATGAGCACCCATTAAATATTTGTGCTATAAATGAACTCGTGTTACAAATAGTACTTAGGCTTCAGTTGTTGTTACTGTTACCTAGTGCAAACACCTAGTGCTTGCCACATAACAGGCCAATTAATGGAGAGACTAGGTGTTGGGGCAAGGAAAAGTGATTTTACTTTGAAAGCCAACAGACTGAGAAGATGGTGGACTAGTGTCCCAAAGAACCATTTTGCCCGAGGTAGAATTTAGGCTTCTTTTATACTAAAAGGGTGTGTCTGGTTGTTACAAACTTTTTTTTTTTTAATTGAAGAATCGTTCATTTGCAGTGTTGTATTAGTTTCAGGTATACAGCAAAGTGATTCAGTGATATATATGTGTACATATACATATACAGACACATAAACTTTTCAGATTCTTTTCCATTATAGGTTATTACAAGATATTATAGAGTTCCCTGTGCTATATGGTAGGTCCTTGTTGTTTATCTATTTTATATATAGTTGTGTGTATCTGTTAATCCGAAACTCCTAATTTATTCCCTCCCTAATTTCTCCTTTGGTAACCATAAGTTTGTTTTCTATGTCTGTGAGTCTGTCTCTGTTTTGTAAATATGTTCATTTATATCCATTTTTTGGGTCCATATGTAAGTGATATCATGATATTTGTCTTTTTCTTTTCTTTCTCTGTCTGACTTACTTCCCTAGTATGGCTAATCTCTAGGTCTATTCAATGTTGCTGCAAATGGCAAAATTGTATTCTTTTTTATGGCTGAGTAGTGGAATATAACATATATAATATATATAATAGAAAATATATATGCATGCCACATCTTCTTTATCAGTTCATCTGTCTATAGACACTTAGGTTGCTTCCATATATTGGCTGTTGTAAGTAGTGCTGCTGTGAATCTTGGGGCGCATGTATCTTTTTGAACTAGTTTTTATCTTTTCCATATATATGCCCAGGAGTGGGATTTCTGGATTACATGGTAACTCTGTTTTTAGTGTTTTAAGAAACCTATGTACTGTTCTCCATAGTGGCCACACCAATTTACATGTTCACCGACAGTGTGGGAGGATTCCCTTTTCTCCACACCCTCTCCAGCATCTATTATTTGCAGACATTTTGATGATGGCCATTCTGACTGGTGTGAGGTGAGGTATCATTGTAGTTTTGATTTGCATTTCTCTAATAATTATCAGTGGTGAGCATCTTTTCATGTGCCTGTTGGCCATCTGTATGTCTTCTTTAGAGAAGTGTATGTTTAGGTCTTCTGCCCACTTTTTGATTGGGTGTGGGTTTTGTTTTGTTTTGTTTTGTTTTTGATATTGAGCTATATGAACTGTTTGTATATTTTGTAAATTAAGCCCTTGTTAGTCACATTGCTTGCAGATATTTTCTCCCACTCCGTAGGTTGTCTTTTCATTTTGCGTATAGTTTTATTTGCTGTGCAAAAGCTTACAAGTTTGATTAGGTCCCATTTGTTTACTTTTGCTTTTATTTCTTTTGCTTTGGGAGACTGATCTAAGAAAGTATTGCTACGACTTAATGTCAGAGAATGTTTTGCCTATGTTCTCTTCTAGGAATTTTATAGTGTCATGTCTTATATTTAAGTCTTTAAGCCATTTTGAGTTTATTTTTGTGTTTGGTGTGAAGGAGTATACTAACTTCATTGATTTACATGTGGCTGAAAGGACACTTTTTTTTAATGTAAAGAGACATTACAGAGAATACCAACTTTCCCCGGAAAGCCCTAACATAAAATTAATTGAAGGTATCTCTAGGAACTTCATGTTATATTCTGAAAATAGTAAATTACATAATTATAATAAGGGAGACAGATCATTAATAGGTCCTATTAATAATTTATTTTCTTAAACTGATTTTACCCAGAATGTCAGTTTATTCATGAAAATTATTTCACAAAGCTACGTCAGGGTAGAAATGTATTCAGAAACCAAGAAAAGTATACTTAATCAACTTGCTATACTATAAAGAAAATGGTCTCTGAGGTTGTTTCCTTTTCAGAATAGCTGAAAAAAAATCATCATGATGATGACACTGTTATGATTCCTGTAATTAACAGAGAGAGTAGAGTCCAGCTGACCACATTCTATCAATGAAAAATGTCCACAAATACAGAAATAGCTGGTTATTCAATGAGCCACTGTGAGAGCTATAAATCAGGGTTTTTGACTGCCAGTCTTTCTACCCAGTTATAATGTACCTCATTACTATTTAAATCTTCCATAAATTTTGTTCCATTAATTTTAAAAGCATAAATTAAAAGGTTATGCTTTTAATTACCAAAACACCTCCCTGAAAATTCCATGTTCCTCATTTCTCTAAAATCTAACTACAAATATCATGTGGGTACTGTTTTAAAAGTCCACGTAAGTCATCACTTTGATAATCTGTTCTTGGATTTATAAACAAAAATGATATCTAGCTTATAAATCACATTTATAAAACTCAAAACATTTGCCAACCTTACATCTCTTTCTTTCTCTAGGTTCCTCTAACATCAATAGCAGATAAGCAAATAATGTTTGGTTTGGTTTCTGGTTTCAGTAATGTGGAAGACTAAGATAAACTGAAATTCCTCCCCCAACAAACAGCTAATAATATGAAGTAGCAGTAAAATAGGTATAACCACTTAGGAAGGTAAGCCCTACAAAAGATGAGTTTGCAATCTAAAATTTTAAACCAATGGAAGCCAAAATCAGTAATCATAACAAACAACTGGAATATATGCACCAGAAATTCAGATAATGGAATACTGAAAATTAAAAAAAACTATTTAAAAATAAAACAGTAATATAAAACATAAAGAATCAGAACAAAAAGGAACAAGATATTATTTACTACTATAGCTATATAGTGAAACTTAATATTGGTTAGAGTAATTCTTCCCCCTTTATTCTCCTTTCTTCAAACTCAAGTGGTTTTATAAGCTGGACCTACAAAGCCTGCTGAGATCAATATGACCATGATACCAAAGCTAGAGAAGAAAAGTGAAAGAAAGGAAAATTATAGACAGTTCTCAGTTATAAATACAGATGCAAAATTTCAGCATAAAATTAGCAAACTGAATCAAGTGGTTAAAAAATATATCATGCCCAAACAAGATGTATTCCAAGAATGTAAGAACAGTTTAATACAGAATATCTATTAGTGTACATTATTATCACAGTATTGAGTGTTTCAGGGGTCCCCCAAGATGAGATGATGAAAACACAGGACTTAGAGGCAGTTGTACAGCTAAGATTGATTATAAGCAACACAGTAAGAATATACAACTAGATGGTTCAGTAAAAGAAAAAGATATAGGTGGGGTCTGGAGAAATCCATACGCAGGCTTCCTATGCTTCCCCTTCCCAGCCCAGGAAGAGACACTGAGTGTGCTGCTTTCTTCAGGAAGAAAAATGAAGCCTTTTAGAAAAGCCCATTTGAGACTCAGAAATTAGGTTTTTTACTGGGGGTCTGGTCACACAGGCATTCTCTGCCCTCAACTACCAAAATTCTGGCCTCCCAGAAAGAAAGCAGGTGCTCACCATAAATCACAGTGTACAAACAGCCTAGCCACAGTGAAACATCTATACCCGTTAGAGAATGTTTCAGAAGTCAAGTTCTCACACATTTGCTGAGGGTCATCCTTGCAAGCAGGTCCTTCTGAAGATAGTGGCTTCAAACCTGTTGTGTTAACTATCTCCTGCATATTAAATTAAGGAGAAAAAAACATATGGTCAAATGGATTCCCAATCTTACCAACTTTTTAGTGAGTTTCAACAAACATTCATCGTATAAAGTTTTGGTAAAATAAAATAGGACTTTCTTAACCTGATATGAGAAATATACCAAGAACTGATAACCAGCATCTTACCAAATGGTTAAATGTAAGAAACATTCTCATTAAAGTCAGGAACAAAACAAGGATGCTTCTATTACTGTTCCGATTAGACATTGTACTAGAGTTTCTTGTACTAGTCAGTACAAGAAAACCGTATATATAGAGGTAAGAAATAAAAATTATTTACAGATGATGATTACATAGAAAAGTCAGAAGAACTATTAGACAAACTGTTATAAATAATAATGTTGTTAGATACAAGATTAATAACAGAAATCAGTTATTATTCCAAAATTCCTATTATTGCCGTTTTACCAATCTAAAAATAAAATCTTCAAAAGATATTTACACTAGCAACAAAAACTACATGAAATTTAGAAATAAACCAAACAGAAAATGTATAGATTTTTATCTTGGAAATCCAACAATTTCACACCTAGATTTCTACACTAAAGAAACTCACTTATGGGCATAAGGAGATATATACACGTATATTCACTTCAGCCCTGATAATAACACAAAAAGTTGAGTTTGTTGGGAGAATAAATAATAAACTGATTTACTCGTACAGTGGGATACTATACAACAGTTTAAATGAAAGCATTTGAGCTGTGTAAATTAACATGGATAAGTATCAAAAACAGCATTAAGTTTAAAAAAGCAAATTGAAATGAAAGAATTAGGGAAGTCTTTACAAATATCTGTGATTTTTTTCATCTTTTTTAAAAAGTGTGAAACAAATAAGGCAAACAATACATGTTCAGTTTTGACAGTGAATACATGGATATCTCATATTATTCTGCATACTTCTGCTTTATAATAAAAATAAAAAATTTAATTATATATATTCATAACTTTAAAACTCAGACCTAGTACTGGGAAAACAATAAGTCAACAAGTCCCATCTTACTACCTCTTTTCACTAATCTTGGAATTCAGTTACTACTTAGCCAAGTTATTTGGTTAATTCCCTTACGCTGAAGAGCACTTTGATGAAGAAGATGAAAGTCAACTAACTCAATTAGGTTGTCTAACACAGAACTACTTCTTCAATGTGCCTTTAGTGGGAAGGAAGGGAGGGAGGAAGGGACGGAGGAAAAATACGAATATTCGTTATCTTTAGGGATTTTTTTCTTCTAAATGTCAGACAATTCTTAGTGAAATTATTCAAGGCTGTAAAACTTATTTAGTGGCACCATCTATGTCATCAAAAATGCATCTTGGGCTTCCCTGGTGTCACAGTGGTTGGGAGTCCGCCTGCCGATGCGGGGGACGCGGGTTCGTGCCCCGGTCCGGGAAGATCCCACATGCCGCGGAGCGGCTGGGCCCGTGAGCCATGGCCGCTGAGCCTGCGCGTCCGGAGCCGGTGCTCCGCAACGGGAGAGGCCATAGCAGTGAGAGGCCCACATACCGCAAAAAAAAAAAAAAAAAAATGCATCTTAACTACAGGTTTTTGTATAAATAATAAGTGTAACTTTTATAAACATAATGTATTGGATTTGATTCTGTGTTGCTTTTCTTTTGTGTCATAAAAGAAGAGTTTGGGAATCTCTTATAAATTTATTCCTAATGATACATGGTAGAATCTTTTTTATCAGTCACTTTGATTTGCTTACTGTTGTCTAAGACTGTCAAAACTTTTAGATTTGTCTTGAAATCGATGGTAGCAAGTAGACTAAATTAGTTTTTGCCAGTGAAAGATTGAGCCCTAAAAGAATATCGATTCATGTTCTGTAAATCCGTTGCTGTCTTTACAGCTATAGTTTCTGCCAGAAAACTAGAAAGTAACGTGCTTTTAAGACTACATTAATCTCTGAGGAGTTAAACTGAATGGTTTCATTAAGAGGCAAATACCACTCTTCCTGAATAAGATACACATGTAAAATTTCAAAGTAAAATTGAAGATTTGAGTCTAAGACTTCATTAATCAGGAAGGTAGAAGCTTTGTAAGAATTAATTATAATAGGTGTGGGTGCAAACTCTAACATACAGATACAACTCCTTTTTTTTGTTTGTTTGTTTGCGGTATGCGGGCCTCTCACTGTTGTGGCCTCTCCCGTTGCGGAGCACAGGCTCCGGACGCGCAGGCTCAGCGGCCATGGCTCACGGGCCCAGCTGCTCTGCGGCATGTGGGATACTCCTGGACCGGGGCACGAACCTGTGTCCCCTGCATTGGCAGGTGGACTCTCAACCACTGTGCCACCAGGGAAGACCCGATACAACACCTTTTAAAATCTCAGTTTAAGTGAATACTTTTTTTTAACATCTTTATTGGAGTATAATTGCTTTACAATGGTGTGTTAGTTTCTGCTGTATAAGAAAGTGAACCAGCTATACGTATACATATATCCCCATATCCCCTCCCTCTTGCGTCTCCCTCCCATCCTCCCTATCCCACCCCTCTAGGTGGTCACAAAGCACCGAGCTGATCTTCCTGTGCTATGCGGCTGCTTCTCACTAGCTGTTTTACAGTTGGTAGTGTATATATGTCCATGCCACTCTCTCACTTCATCCCAACTTACCCTTCACCCTCCCCGTGTCCTCAAGTCCATTCTCTACGTCAGCATTTTTATTCCTGTCCTACCGCTAGGTTCTTCAGAACCATCTTTTTTTTTTTAGATTCCATGTATATGTGTTAGCATATGGTGTTTGTTTTTCTCTTTCTGACTTCACTCTGTATGACAGGCTTTAGGTTCATCCACCTCACTACAAATAGCTCAATTTTGTTTCATTTTATGGCTGAGTAATATTCCATTGTATATATGTGTCACACCTTCTGTATACATTCATCTGTCGATGGACATTTAGTTTGCTTCCATGTCCTGGCTATGATTTTCTCTAGATATATGCCCAGTAGTGGGATTGCTGGGTATATTATTTTTATTTTATTTTATTTATTTATTTTTGGCTGTGTTGCACAAGTGCTTTCTCTAGTTATGGCAAGCAGGGGCTACTCTTCGTTGCGGTGCAGAGGCTTCTCATTGCGGTGGCTTCTCTTGTGGAGCACAAGCTCTAGGTGCACGAGCTTCTCATTGTGATGGCTTCTCTTGTTGTGGAGCACAAGCTCTAGGTGTGTGGGCTTCAGTAGTTGTGGCACGCAGGCTCTAGAGCACAGGCTCTGTAGTTGTGGTGCACGGGCTTAGTTGCTCCGCAGCATGTGGGATCTTCCTGAACCAGGGCTCGAACCCGTGTTCCCTGCATTGGCAGGTGGATTCTTAACAACTCTGCCACCAGGGAAGCCCTATACAACTATATTTTGTCTTGAATTATAAATTACTGCATAGCTTGTATTTGATTTGACATGGATAGGACTCATTGTTTATTGAAGAATTATACTGTTTAATAATACAAATGTCTCAGTGAGCCACAGTGCATCCTGCAAATAGATTACTGACCAATAATGGTATTCTGTTTAATGAGTACTTATGCTCAGTTCTAGTGTAGGCTTAGGGAAGTGTTAGTGTTGAAAGAGTTATATTATAACCTTTAACTTGAGGGAATTTAGAGGAAGGAGATATGGGGTATTTGAATAAACACAACCCTCTATGATCATGCTGGAAAAAAATTAGTCTTGTACATGGTAGTACCAAACATTTTTATTGGCCAGTATTCCTATAAATGTGTCAAGAGAGATTTTGAACATTCACATAGGCCCTCTGAATCTGAAAGTTTTCCATCTGGTGACAAGAGTAGACTGGGTTTTTTTTTTTTGTTTATTTTTTCAAGTGGCAGAGGGAAAAAAGGAAAAAAGAAAATACAGCTTTGTCATGTTTTTCTCCTAAGATTTCCTAAGAAAGCATAAGTGTATCTGGCCAAAGCATCACCTATTGCATAGCTACTTATTTTGGAAAATCCACTTATCTTGTAACTCCCCTCTTACAGTTTCTTGATGTGAGTAAAGTTTGAAACCTTAAGCCTGTACATTTTTTTATATAGGAGTTTTTATTAACTGCATATTGAAAAGTGGCAGCTTTTAATTTATATGTTTTTTTTTTCATTTAATTTATATGGGTTTTTAGTTGGACCCAGTTGAAAGGCCCTTGGAAGAAATAATTTGAGAGAGAACAATTATGTTGATACCTGGTTTTCATTTCATATGATTGAGTTAAATTAATCAGATGGGTCTTTATTCTTTGAGTTTATTATGAAGTAATGTAACTTTATTTAGCATCGTCTTGATAAATGCTAATCTTTTATGGTTTTCTCAACAGGGTTTTCTCCACAGTTAATTGTTCTTAAAATAATTTTAGTTTTTAAATAACTTATCTTTTGTTATTACAAGCTAACATACATCTACAATAGAAGAAGATTGTTAAAGTGCAAAGACTGTAAAAATCACCTCTAATCCTCTACTCACAATAGTCATCATTAGTATTTTAGTTGATATGCTTTTGGTAAATAAATAAATAAATGTATGTATGTATGTATGGAATGTATGGAATGTATGTGTATTTATTTTTAATTTGGGATCATATTGTGTGTGTGTTTAAATGAATCCTGCTTTTACGCTTAATAATGTTTCAAAATTGTTCCAGGTCATTTAAGATGCTTACATAACATGATTTGTAACGACTGTCAGGTTTTGCATAGTATGGATATGCCATAATTCATTTCAGCAATCCTCTATGGTTGGCTGTTCAAAGTATTTGCAATTCTGTGCTGTTGTAAAGCCTTTATCCACTTTAAACTTTCTACTAGCTTGAAAATAGAAAGTGAGAATTGTTCTTCTAAGTTATTTTTATATGGCTCGCTTGATATGTGCTTGTATGCTGTATTTCCAAATTATCAGACATAGTCATAAGGTGTATGTGGGTGCTTAAAACCAGGATCAGAGTTTGGTGTACATCTTTGAATTCTTTTATCAGTTATATTCTGTCTTATGTTCATCTTGTTCTTCATCTTGTTTTCACAGGTAGATAATAAACTCTGTGAATTACCATACCGTGTCTTGATAAACCAACAAAACTAGCCCACCTTTCATAGCATATGTGAACTTGGGCCATGTGTCTCGTATTTTGATTAATACATGTTAATTGATGCCTTTTGTAAAGATAAAGTGGGTATATGAATATGGAAGAAACTGGCCAGGGAAAAATTTGTAAAGCAGAAACCATTTTCTCTCCAGTTTCCTTTTGAGTCTGTCTCTCCCCATTTACCTCCCTACAAATTCCTAGGCAGATTTGAAATAGATAAACATTTTTCAGTTCTTTTCACTCTTCCCTTTCTTCCTTTAGGCTGTAAGTGTGGTATCTACTATAAAGAAAAATCTAGATCATGATGAACCTCAAGAAAGATGATTCCCAGTAAGCATCTTATGTATGTGTAGATCTTCCTACTGTCCACCTCACAGAGAACTTGATTTACTTAAATATTTACCGAGGACTACCATCCTAGTCTCTCTTTAATACCTGGGTACATCAAATTCCCTGATGTGCTGACAAATAAGCTATTTCCTCTGCATGGAAGATTTTCATCCTGTTTGTTTGACTTATTCCTTATCCTTCAAGTCTCTGCTTTAATGTTACTGCCTGAGAGGCCTTCTCAGGAACTCCCATTATTTTCTGTCACATCACCCTGTTCATGACTTTCATATTACTGTTTCAATTTGTATATAGACATATAAGCATTTACCATATGGGCATATAGGCATTACCATACAAATGGCTCACCCCTACCTTAAGTTCTTGAAGGCAGGGAACTTGCTTCTTTTGTTCAACATTCTGTGCTTATCTCCAGAGCAGAGGACCTGATGGAAGTTTGTAACTTACAACAGCAAATTAAGTAATATATATTTATGTTGAAAGTATATAAGTACTAGGGCAAAGTGACTAAGGGCATGAATCATTCTTTTCTCCAGCTTCCTTTTGAGTGTCACTCCCTTCCCCTTGCTCCCCATTTACTCCCCAAAGCTCTTAAACAAAATTGCAGAATATACAAGCATTTGTTTTCTGTTCTATCACCCTTCCACATTAGAAGTCCTGTCAATAAATATAAATATTCATTGAATGGATAAATGCTAGGTTCTGTCAACCATTCATAGCTCTAGCACTCAAGAAGCTTATGGTCTAGTAGGGCAGATACAAATAAGGAGCAAAGAACTGTGACTTGTGGTGATCATGGAAGTCTATCTGTTCCCAGGGATAGCTATCCAGTTTGACGTTCCTTTTCTCTGCTGTTCCTCGTCTATATACAGTGTAGCAAGTTGGCCTACTTTTAGTTCTGTCCTTGGTACTTGTATTGAACACCTACTAATCTGAGGCATCTTCCTCAAGCACGTATCTGTCCTCCCATTAAATCTGATATACATGATTAGTACTCCAAGCAGTTTCCTGGGCATGTTCTTATTTGGTTCTTACACAGATTCTTTTATTTAAGTAGCTTGTAAAACCCCTTGCTATTTAATTCTTGGAGAAGTTAGAGCTCAATAATTATGCTATTATGTCTGTGACAGTGGGCTTCTCTTCCAAGCTCTATACGATTTCTTGTGAATTCTGTAGAAACTTATGTTCCTTAAAAAGAGAGAATGACTCTTTTACTGATATCTTGACCTAGCTGCTTTCTAGGATGGGCACCCTAGTGAGGATTATCTCTTCACAAGCAATTTGAAACAGATTGTACTAGTTTTACCCTGCTGTTTAACAGAATGCAGATTTTCTCATTTGGAAGATCTAGGTCAGACCCCAAATGAAATATAAACTGTTCAAGTTCATTTGTTGGTCTTCATTATCCATAGACATTCTCAAACTGGAGACAAGTGGAAACTGCTTTGGACTGGTGAAAACCACCCAAGTCTGTCTACATAGTCATCAGCACCTATAGAGATGAAGTGATATAGATTATGGGCTAATAACAGCTGCTTACAGTTTGCATAGTGCTTTATAGTTTTCTAAAATTTTTAGTAAAAAATTTCATCTAATATTAAATTATTTAATCTGCATTGAGTCTTAGAAGTAAAAGGCCTTACTGTCTGAAGAACTGAAATGGGTGGCTGGAGTGTAATATATCAGTTGGAGAGTTGTAAGAGCTTATTTTGGAGGGGAAGGCAAGGCCTAATCATTTAGGAATTGTGATAGCTAATTCTAGACTTTACCTGATACCTAAAGTCCAGTCAGGAGCTAGCTTTGCCATCTTCAAATTCTCTCCCCTTGCTCTTCTGCAATTGAGCAATCTACTGTATGCTTAGATTGTCCAGTAAATGCTGTGCTAGCTAGTCTCCAAAGGTGACCCTCAATGAAATATGCCACCTGATACTCACGCTTCCATGTTGGATCTGCAGTAGCTCTGTGACTCATTTTAACTAACATGATTCAGCTGAACTGATGCTATGCCTGTTCCAGGGCTAAACTTTAAGACAACTTGAAAGCTTCTGTTTTTTGCACTTTTGGGGAATAATGAGCCACCACGTAAGAAGTCCAGCTACCTAGTTGGAGTGACTATGTTGAAAGACTACCTGGAGAGGGAGCAGCACTGAGAGTGCCTTCAGAAAGAGAGGCCCCACCACTCTGGTTTCCCACCTGTGCCCATCCTTGCCCATGAAGGCGTTGGAAATGTGAGTGAAGCTATCTTGGACATTCTAGCTCCAGCTACCACATGACAACAGTCTCATGAGAGACTGTTAGACTAAGAGAAAAAAAATATCCAAATGTCCTCAAGAAAATGACTTCTTGATGTCTCCAAGAATCATGAAAAATATTAAAATGAGTGGCGTTTTAAGGCACTGAGTTTTGTGGTGCTTTGTTACATAGTATCAGATAAATAGCACAAGTAGCTAGGGGACATTTTGAGTGGTAACTTTCTAGTGCAACAGAAATTATAAAATTGATTCAAGCAGAGAAATAATCTAGAAATTCTGCTGTCAATCTCAAGAGTCTGGTGTGAGACAAACTTGTAAACAAACAGTCATAGCATAAGTGGTACCTCTCATTCTGCAGTTGCTTTTGCATTCAACAGTGTCATAGTGATGTTTCCTAATGGAGTATATGGATTTTTCTTTCTTTTTGATTATAGTATTTCTTAGTGTGTGTGCCATAGTTTGCTTAATAGTTCCCACTATTGATAGACATTTACATTCTTTTATGTCTAAGTTTTCCATATTGCAAACAGTGATGCACAAATATGAATATATCTCAGGTAATTTAAACTTGTACTCCAAAATGGCTTTACCAGTTTATGGTACTACCATCCTTGACCATGCATTCTTTGGTTGCTATTTGTAAGGTTGAGAATGGTCATCTTTTACTATTCAAATACAGAAGGTAAGAATATGCTATATAGGAAGTAATATTTATTGGCAGCAAACATGAATTCTGGAATTAGTGAAATGCCTTCAGAAAACTTTCGATTTGTCTGATTATTTAGTAAGGGAGAGAAAAATGCCCAACACATTCTGCCACATCTAAACTCAATATGCTATTGTCAATTTTTTCCTCAAAGGAAACTAGTGGAGAATCAGCTACTGTATCATAAATATGAAACGTGTGTTTAAAAAATTACAGAAGTTAATTAGACTTAAATCTTTTACTATGAATGCATCAATAGAGGAGATAGCAAAGACTGATAGAAGAAGTATGAACTTTATAGACCTGGGGTTTAAATCCTAGCTCTGCCACTTCAGTGTGGTAGTTGATGTGATATGACCATTTATATTTTTATTCATTTAAAAAACTAGTTTGGAACATGTGGCAAAATGAGTGAGAATATAATTCTTTATAAAGACTGTTTGGAATAATACTACCTATCATATTTTGCATTCATTATTCTATTTGAATTTTGCTAGCAGAAATAGAAATTAATACTTCTTTTTGTACATGAGGTTTCAAAAATGACAGAATTCGAAAATGGAGTGCTAGGGTTAGAACCCTGGTCTACTGGCTCCTAGTTTAGCACTCTTTCCTTTAGGTCACATTGCCTGGTGTTCTTTTGGTTCCCTTGTAACTAATTCTTAGTGTTTCCATGTTAGTGTATTTATCTAATGTTCCACCAGAGCCAGCAAAATGTTTAGTCCCTGCTTTGTGAGTAATAGTGGTAAACACTTTTTTTTGCCTCATCCATTTTCATTTAGAGATTACCTCAAGTGAAAAGGAATTTGTTATTCAGAAGAAAGCTAAGCTGATAATATTTTTATATTACAGTGATCCTCAGACTTTTTGTATGAAGCTACTATTTTCATTTCTGAAATAGTATGACCATGTAGTTGTGATAAGAGTCCCTTAGTTGAGGAATATAAAGA
Source organism: Lagenorhynchus albirostris (assembly GCF_949774975.1). NCBI lineage: Eukaryota > Metazoa > Chordata > Mammalia > Artiodactyla > Delphinidae > Lagenorhynchus > Lagenorhynchus albirostris. The sequence continues at coordinate 31,676,014 of NC_083108.1, read as the reverse complement.
ATATTGACGAAGATTTTTAGTTCTGTGAGAGAGATAATAATTGGTAGAAGTGTTTGGCATCCTTGTAGGAATACCATCATAACTTGTATAATGGAAATGAAGACAAATCATAAAGACAAGCTACCACTGAAGTCCTTAATGCTCAGTTTTGCTTTATGCTATGAATTTGTTTAGAAAGAAAGAAGGGATTTGATACATGAATAATGCTGATGTTTAAAATTACACTTTCTAAGACAAAATCTAGTTTCAGTTTGAGGACCTTGGAAATTATCTTGAATTCTCTGTATATTTGAAGGGTCAATGTATTATTTAATTTGTGAAACCAAGGGTAGGTTAGTATGTAAGACCTTCAGAGGGTTCTACCAACTGCAACTCTAGAAATTCTTTTACCACTGGTTCTTTTATTACTGTTAATTATTTCATTACTCCTTCTTAAAAGTAAAGCACACATGCACACTTATGTGCTTAAGTCTTAGAGTAGTAAATTATAGGCTCCAGAGAAACGCCTTATGTATGTAACTTTGTTATTTTTCATATTGAGATGTGAAAAAAATAGTTTATTTCCAATTTGAAGAACTATCATTATAATTCTCTCCCTTTGTAGTAATCAAAATGCAAGAAATATAGAACATGGAGATACTTTCAGGAAAGGCTTCATTATTTTTTAGCATGTTTAGATGGCAGATTGTAGACCATTTAAATTTTTTTGTTTTTCTGTAAAAACTATGATGATTCGTCTCTAGCCAAGTCCATTTCTTATCTTGATAGTTTTGTGTGGCTTCTGTTGTGTATAGGAATGTATCAAATGTGAAGGTGACATAACACTTCTTTTTTTGATTTTTTAGATTTTTTAAAGATTTTATTTTTGTTGAACAGTTTTACATTCACAGCAATACTAAGAGGAAGGTACAGATATTTCTCATATACACTCTGCCCCAGCACATGCATAGCCTCTCCTATTGTCAACACCTCTCACCACAGTGGTACATTTGTTACAATTTGTTACAATTGATGAACCTATACTGACAACTCATAATCACCCGAAGACCATATACCTCAGTGTTCTCTCTTGGTATTGTACATTCTATGGGCTTTGACAAATGTTTAATGTCATTTGTCCATCATTATAGTATGATACAGAGTAGTTTTACTGCCCTAAAAATCTTCTGTGCTCCACTTATACATCCCTTCTTCCCCCCCAACCCTGGGCAACTAGTTATCTTTTTATTATCTCCATAGTTTTATCAATACCTTTTCTTTAGTTGTAATCATACTGTACCTAGCCTTTTCAGATTGACCTCTTTCACTTAGCAATGTGCAAGTAATGTGTACTTAAGGTTCCTCCATGTCTTTTCATTGATTGATACCTCCTTTCCTTTTAGCACTGCATAACATTGTTTGAATGTATTCATTTATCCATTCACTTGGTGAAGGCCATCTGAATTGCTTCCAGGTTTTGGTTATTATAAATAAAGTCGCTATAAATATCCATGTGCAGGCTTTTGTGTGGGCATTAAGTATTCAACTCCTTTGGGTAAATACCAGGGAGGGCAATTCCTGGACTGTATGGTAAGAGTATGTTTAGTTTTGTAAGAAACTGCCACACTGACTTCCAGAATGGCTCTACGTTTTTGCATTCCCACCAGCAATTAATGAGAGTTCCTGTAGCTCTACATCCTCACCTGCATTTGATGTTGTCAGTGTTCCAAATCTTGGTCATTCTGATAAGTGTTTAGTGATTTCTCATTGTTTTAATTTGCATTTCCCTGATGGTATATGATGTGGAGCATCTTTTCACATGCTTATTTGCCATCCATATCTCTTCTTTGGTGAGTTGTTTATTAAGATCTTTGGCCCATTTTTTAAATCAGGTTGCTTATTTTCTTGTTGTTGAGTTTTAAGAGTTCTTTGTATATTTTGGCCAACATTCCTTTATCATATGTGCCTTTTGCAAATATTTTCTCCCGGTCCATGGCTTGTTTTCTCATTCTCTTCACAATGTCTTTCACAGAGCAGAATTTTTTAATTTTAATGAAGTCCAGCTTATTAATTATTTCTTTCATGGATTATGCCTTTGGTGTTGCATCTAAAAAGTTGTCACCATACCCAAGGTCTTTTAGGTTTTCTCCTGTGTTATCTTCTAGGAGTTTTGTATTTTGCAATTTACATTTAGGTCTGTGATTCATTTTGAGTTAATTTTTGTGAAGGGTGTAAGGTCTTTGCTTATATATATTTGTTTGCATGTGCATGTCCAGTTATCCCAGCGATATTTGAAAAGACTCTTTGCTCCATTTTATTGCCTCTGCTTCTTGGTCAGAGATCATTGACTCTATTTATGTGGACTTTTTCTGGACTCCATTCTGTTCCATTAATCCATTTATCTATTCTTTTGCCAGTACCACAATGTTTTGATTACAGTAGCTGTATATTAAGTCTTATAGTTGGGTAATGTATAGCTTCCAGTTTTGTTCTTCAATACTGTGTTGGCTATTATGGAGCCTTTGCCTTTCCATATAAACTTTAGAATCAGTTTGTTGATATCTACAAAATAACATGCTGAGATTTTTTTTGTTTTGTTTTGTTTTGTTTATGGACTAGGATTGCTTTGAATCTATAAATCAAGTTGGGAAGTACTGACATCTTGACAATATTGAGTCATCTTACCCTGAGCCCATTAATTTACTTCTTCTTTGATTTTGTTCATCAGAGTTTTTTAGTTTTCATCACATAGATCTTGTACATATTTTGTTAGATTTATACCAATTTGATTTTTGGGAGGCACTAATGTAAATGATACTGTGATTTGATATTGTGTTTTTAATTTCAAATTTTACTTATTGATTGCTGGTAACAATATATAAGAAAGAGATTGACTTTTATTTATGAACCTTGTATCCTCCTTGCTGTAATTGCTTATTAGTTCCAGGAGCTTTTTGTCCATTTAAAAATATTTTCTACATAAATGATCACGTCACCTTTGAATAAAGAAAGTATTATTTATTTCTTCCCAATCTGTATATCATTTATTTCCTTTTTCTTTGCATTAGCTGGTACTTCCAGTGTCATGTTGATGATCATTTCCATTCTTTATCCTCCTTTCTGTGAGATCTATCTCTTAAAATTTTCTGCATTATATATTTTTTGCAGCTCACCAAAGCTCATCGACAAGGTCACATGGTGAAAGTAGATTGGCTGGACAGATTGACATTTAGAGAAATAGAAATGATAAATGAGGTGGGTTGTATCCCTCTTTTTTATTTCAAAATATTTTCTCCAGAATTTTAACTGAAAAAATTTTTAGAAGAACTATTTATTGCCAGGTATCTCTCAAATGTGGGAGCATTGAGGATTACCTCTAGTTGTGAGGTTTATGCTAATAAAAGGAAAGCTTAGGATATCTGCCTTTCTTATATTTTAGTGTTCTCTTGAACCCTGAAATAGGTAGTGGATATCATAAGTGTACTAAATATCATATAAGTGAAGCCCATGTTAATCTTGATGCCTCACTTGTATGTTCTCTCTTTCTCCATATGGCAGTTTATGTCCAAGTTGATTGGATAAATCTGTCAACATAGTGTCAAAACAACCTCTTCACTTCAGTTACCTTAAGTCATCAATAGCAATTCCTCTCCCCAATTAAGATATTCCTTGTCTTATTTAGTACATATAGGGCTGTGCACACTTAATGAGGTTACATGGTTCAAGTAATTCGTGTGCTTTCTTGATCTTGTGTATTGGTCCAGAATATGTTCAATGAAAAGATGGCTTCAGTGAAACTCTTTACAAAAGTTAGAACGACAAAAAAGTTTTTTATGTACACTAGCACTGAAATACTAGATGTTTGGCCTAACACTCTATGTCTAGAGAGCAGAAATAATGCTTATATATTAATCACATTAGGAGAGAGGAATAGCAATTTTGTGAAATGCGTAGCTTATAGTGATCACCACATGGCACAACTGACTTGATTTGTGTTCTTTCAACAGTTTTCAGCAGGTGGAAAGAGAAATTTGTCATTTTACAGTGAACACTTAGAAAAATAAAATTTTGACATTGTTCATTTTTTAAAAACAAATTAGTAGTGTCTAACAACATTTATATTCAGTATGAATACTGGGCATCTTTTCTAAATGTATTCATAATACATTCTTATATACTGAAACTGGAAGAAAATTTTACTTTTTTGAATTTTGATAATAGTCACATTCCAAAAATAGTTTAATCAAAATGCTTTTTTCTTTTTCCTATTTTTAATTAAAAAATATTTTTAATTTTTCTATTCTTCAACTTAGATACCCCTGGGTTTAGAAAATGTAACATTAGAGCATACTTTGCCCATCCTTTTTCACTCACTCTATCTGCACTCTTTAAAACATAGGAGGCTATCTATTATCATACTAGATTATAATATGCTTCATAAAGCTGAACAGTTTAAGTGACCTCCTTAGATCTTTATGATTATATACATATAGATTTAAAGCCATTTTTCAAACTGTTTTGGGTCAGGACTAATCACCCTTTTAAATTTAATTTTATTTTCACTTCATTATTAACATAATATTTGCTTTTTTAAGGGGACACATTTATACACACAATCAGCATTTTATATGTTGGGGAAGAAGTAGCTATTCCCAGTGTATTTAAAGTGTATTGATCAAACTTTACAAATGATTACAAGTTACTTTAAGACCGTTTATAAATTGTGAAAAACTTGTAAATGTTTTATGTGTTAAGCTCAAATGACCTCTGTCCTTAGTTACATGCACTTTGTTTTACTTTTGTTTTTTTGTTATACTTATATTAATTTCTACAGTTAGATTAGTCCATATGGTTTAAGGGTGAACTGTTCTTTGCTTAAAATTATTAGAAATACAAATTTTTTTTTAAATAAAATAATTCTTCTGCAAATGTATATGAAATACCTTTAAAATGTTATATAATAGAATTCATACTACTGAATAAACCAAAAATGTCATTAAGTTTGAGGAGGGAGTTATAAGTGAGTAGTAGACACTTCTGGATAAAACAGTAGTGCTGCATATAATGAAATAGTAGTGCTGTGTAAAACAATGCATTTATAATAATGAAATAAAAATTTGTTACAGTTTAAATTATATTTGATAGAATCCATGTATTACTGAATTGGGAATAATGATACAAACTGAGGTTGAAGAAAATCATTTTTCATAAAAAATCTTGTTTTTTTCTTTTAGAGTGAAAAACGAAGTTCTAATTTCATGTACTTGATGGTTGAGTTTCGATGTGTCAAGTGTGATGATAAGGAATATGGTATTGTTTATTATGAAAAGGTATTTTCCTTGGAACTGTTTATGGTCTCTAAAGTAGAAGGGACGGGAAACATTAAAAACAATTTACCGTTTTTCCTGCTGGGATGAATTCTTTGGCTGCAGAATGGCAGCAGACAGCTGTCAGCAGCAGCTGTTTGTATATACACAAATCAAATCATATAGCTACAACAAGATTACAAAAGCTGATCACTCATGTAATGCAGTTCTGGGTTATAGAATTCAATAAATATACAAGAGATTAAAAACTTTTTGATTAATTGTTCTGTAAATTGGCAAGTAAGACATTAAAGCAGTAGCTTCATTAACAATTAGTGTCCATTTGAAAAGTAGAAAGAGGGAATCATATGTTTTATGTGGTAGGCTATTGAATGGTAAGGGTATGTTTGTTATTTGAATGTGTATGTAATGTGTTGGAATTGTATATGTAACAATTCCAACATAAGTATGCTTATGAAATACCTTATAAATGTTCATTTATATAATATATGCAGAATTAAGAAAACCATGTTATCAGTAGGCTGAGTGGTAATGAATATGAAGTTATGAATTTGCTCTGGTCTGTTCATTACCAAAAGAAAGTAGTTATATATTTGATATCTAGCTACTTGAAAAATATCTGTGCCTTAAATGCTTATTTATGGGTCTTCATTTTAGTACTACAGAAATAATAGTATGCATAGTTCAAAACCACATAAATTAGGTACCTTCTGTTATTTTGGAAGTACTGAGACAAGTGCTTATGAGGACAGTGCGAATCAGAATCAGTGTGAATGAGGACAGACTTTCGATACATGGCATAATAGAATAATATTTCTTCTAGCATAGAGCTAAGCTATATGCAGTTTATTTGTTCATTAGAAGCAGCACTTTTAAATTACCTTTATACATTAGTGTTATTTGTTAAAGTTGTCACAAGTGATTTTTTAAAAATATATGTTTTATAACTATTAAATTACTATTTGAAAGATGTTTTCATAATGAAGGTTTAGGGTTTGTATAGTTAATTTGTGATCATTTTTCTGGTACTTTTCAAGTTAATGTATTTTTCCCTTTAGCTTGTACCCCTTCCTAAAGTAAAAGGTTAGGAAAAGTGAACTTGTTTCAGCTTTTTATTTTATAAATAATACTCTCTGGGGGAAAAAAAGATAAGAACGTAGACTATTTAATATTGTTTGCTAATTCATTAGAAAGACTACATTAAAAAGGGAAACGTAGGTGAGTGAAATTGTTTTGTTACCAATACATTCTTAATAAAATCACTTTTTACATTTTTACTATATGTAATTTCATTAAAAGCAATATTTCCTGCCTATATGGAGTTTATAGTGCAGAACCATGCTAATGGTGATGGTACTTTCAATCATTAGAGACTTGAAGGATCTTTTGAAAGACAGCTTTGTTGATAGATGAAATAATAACAGAATAGAAATTAGAAGAATTTCAAGTATTTTTGAAAAGGTTCTTGACCCCTTTCTACTGCTTCTTGAAAATTGCCCATAAATTAATGCCTGTCTACCTACCCTGTCATATTTCCACTTAGTGTAAAGATTGCTGGGCCAGTGTATTGAATCTAATGGAAATAGACTTTCTTGTCACCTGTCTTTTGTGACAGATAGCCTTAGTGAAGATTACTTGTCACAGTTGGGCTGATAAATGTGTTTTCTGATGTTGTGACTGAGAACCAGCTTGTTAAACAATGGCTGTGGGAATTTGTGTTTTTTTCTAAGACTCAATTACTGAACCTAAAGTAAAGTCACAATACTTGCCTTCTTTCAGTCTCTCCTGATTTTGTTGTTCATATTTAAAATTGAAAATATGCTAGCATTTGGAAATTGACAGAAAAATTTGACGCTAGGTGTACAGTTGTGAGGAAATGAATTTCAACCTTAATTAGTTTATCCTTTTCCAGGATGTATGTAGTGATATTTATTATGCAGAATTACCTTTCTTGCCTGAATTGGATAAAAGTAAAAGCCAAAATTCTTCAAAAATGATAATACCAACAAAATAAGACAGATTTATTTCTTAAAAATTGATGGATTGATTCTTGCTATTCAAATTTGCATTGCGTTAAGTATCCTCTGAGAAGCAATGCTGCTGAGTTTCTAGTCGTATGTAAGTTTGAGTAATGTTAACCCACATTTAAAATTCTACTTATCTGAGTGGAACTTAATTGTGATAATTTGAAAAATTACCAAAATCCACTTAGTAGTTTTTGCAAATGATGTGACAGATCCATTGTGCCATATTTTAATTATACTCTTTGGTTTCTTGTTCTCAGTTTGAAAATTAGGACATACTATTTTGACTCAGTCATTGTAAACAAAGTTTAAAACAAAATCCGGACAGAGACAATCTACTAATTTCCAGACCTCATATCTCTAAAAACTATAATACAGATTTTTTTTATTGTTAGAGTTTATTTTTCTCAAAATATTTTATCAGCAACAAAAGGTAAAAAATGGATATGTATTTTTAAAATATAGTTGAAAGAAGATAATATTTTAAAGGGAGGAACGATGTTCATTAAAAATTAAAATACATTAGAGTGCACATGATCATGTATGACGTTTTAACCATTTGGTTAAAAATTTTTTTTTTTAAACTTGTTATGCTGTAATCCAGGATGGTGATGAGTCATCTCCAATCTTAACAAGCTTTGAGATAGTGAAAGTTCCTGACCCTCAGATGTCTATGGTGAGTCATTGTCAAATTTCTTATGAAAATTCTTTTTTCCAGAGTGATTATGACTTAGATCCACATCATACACTTTCTTTTTAAAAACTATATCTGTAACTACATTGGTTATTTAAAGGTGATTCATAAATTCACTTCAGCTATTGATATATGTAATCAGGTTCAGATGGAATCTTTGCAAAAAATATTAACACCTTCAAAAAAGGTCAAGATAGTATAGTGTTGGGGAACCATTTTGTTTGAATTATTGAAAAAGCTATGGAATGTAGTCTTGAAGGACTTGGGGTAACAAGTATTTGAAAGATTGTCATCATAACAGAAGGGAAATTTATTTATACCAGAAGATAACACTAAGATCAATGGATGGAAATTTTAGGGAGACTGATTTTGTTGAAAAACAGGGAAGATTATTGTAGCTACTAGAACTATTCAATTTGGATTATGGTGTCTTGGAGGATTTTGATATACCTGCATTGGATTGTTGAGATGATAGCTCTCTCAGGAATAAGAAAGAGGAAGAATTCCTACTTTGCAGCAGAGATTTAATTTGATGACTTCAGATTTAGAAAGTTCCAGGCAAAAAATCCTTATAGCAACATAATAGATACTGTGATATTTACACTTAGAATTCATTTATATCACTCTGAACTATTTTCTCCTTATTTTATACATTTCTAATTAGATTAATTACCTTCCTAATCAGAACAAAGTAGATAAAAAGTAGTACATGGGAAGTTGAAAACATGATGACTGGAGTAAATACAGTTCATTAGAGCAGGAAATAATGGCTGATGGCCTAACATCAAAGGAAGAAATAGGGGGGAAAAGCAAATAAAAAGTTAGAAAACAAAGGTCACTCGGGAATCTTAGAAACAAACACTTAAGTACCTTCACAGATCCTATGCCTAGCATAATAAAATAAAGTTAATAGATCTAAAATTGACACGGTGGATTGGAGGAATCAACATTGTGAAAATGACTATACTACCCAAAGCAATCTCCAGATTCAATGCAATCCCTATCAAACTATCACTGGCATTTTTCACAGAACTAGAACAAAAAATTTCACAATTTGTATGGAAACACAAAAGACCCTGAATAGCCAAAGCAATCTTGAGAAAGAAAAACGGAGCTGGAGGAATCAGGCTCCCTGACTTCAGACTATACTACAAAGTTACAGTAATCAAGACAGTATGGTACTGGCACAAAAACAGAAAGATAGATCAATGGAACAGGATAGAAAGCCCAGAGATAAACCCACACACATATGGTCACCTTACCTTTGATAAAGGAGGCAAGAATATACCAGGGAGAAAAGACAGCCTCTTCAATAAGTGGTGCTGGGAAAACTGGACAGCTACATGTAAAAGAATGAAATTAGGTCACTCCCTATCACCATACACAAAAATAAACTCAAAATGGATTAAAGACCTAAATGTAAGGCCAGACACTATCAAACTCTTAGAGGAAAACATAGGCAGAACACTCTGTGACATAAATCCCAGCAAGATCCTTTTTGACCCATCTGCTAGAGAAATGGAAATAAAAACAAAAATAAACAAATGGGACCTAATGAAACTTCAAAGCTTTTGCACAGCAAAGGAAACCATAAACAAGACCAAAAGACAACCCTCAGAATGGGAGAAAATATTTGCAAATGAAGCAACCAACAAAGGATTAATCTCCAAAATTTACAAGTAGATCATGCAGCTCAATATCAAGAAAACAAACAGCGCAATCCAAAATTGGGCAGACGACCTAAATAGACATTTCTCCAAAGAAGATATACAGATTGTCACCAAACACATGAAAGAATGCTCAACATCATTAATCATTAGAGAAATGCAAATCAAAACTACATTGCGATATCATCTCACACCGGTCAGAATGGCCATCATCAAGAAATCTACAAACAGTAAATGCTGGAGAGGGTGTGGAGAAAATGGAACCCTCATACACTGTTGGTGGGAATATAAATTGATACAGCCACTATGGAGAACAGTATGGAGGTTCCTTAAAACAACTAAAAATAAAACTACCATATGACCCAGCAGTCCCACTACTGGGCATGTACCCTGAGAAAACCATAATTCAAAAATAGTCATGTACCACAATGTTCATTGCAGCTGTATTTACAATAGCCAGGACATGGAAGCAACCTAAGTGTCCATCGACAGCTGAATGGATAAAGAAGTTGTGGCACATATATACAATGGAATTTACTCAGCCAGAAAAAGAAACGACACTGAGTTATTTGTAGCGAGGTGGATGGACCTAGAGTCCGTCGTACAGAGTGAAGTAAGTCAGAAGAGAAAAACAAATACCGTATGCTAACCCATATATATGGAATCTAAAAAAAAAAGAAAATATGGTCATGAAGAACCTGGGGCAAGACGGGAATAAAGATGCAGACCACTAGAGAATGGACTTGAGGACACGGGGAGGGGGAAGTGTATGCTGGGACAAAGTGAGAGAGTGGTAATATATATATGGACATATATATACTCCCAAATGTAAAATGGATAGCTAGTGGGAAGCAGTCGCATAGCACAGGGAGATTAGCTCGGTGCTTTGTGACCAGCTAGAAGGGTGGGATAGGGAGGGTGGGAGGGAGGGAGATGCAAGAGGGAAGAGATATGGGGATATATGTATATGTATAGTTGATTCACTTTGTTATAAAGCAGAAACTAACACACCATTGTAAAGCAATTATACTCCAATAGAACCGTTAAAAAATAAAAATAAAATTGACACTGAATTTTCATTATAAAATCAAATTGTATTTTGCATTCTGGATATTTGAAACACACTAATGGTTACCTTCAAAATGGTTGAGAGTATTCAAGTTTTGTCATACTGGGACCATATTAACTCCTACCAAAATGTCAGGTAAATGAGATGTCTGTATATTTAGTGTATTTTTTTCTAAAGAAAACGCTCATCAACAATTATAGGTTTAATATTATGGATGCTGTAATTAAAAAACAAAGATCTAGGACCTCTGTCAACAATTTTTAGTTTTAAATACAATCAAGGAAAAACAAAACAAAAAATTAAGAAAAAAAGCTACCCTCCTTACCCCCATGTTAAAAAATTTTAATTTGTAGCCATTAGTATTAACTAAACAGAGGAATATATTTTAACAAACATTGAGTGCCGCTAAGCTGGTATATCACTGTATCAGACAATAAAACAGACTCTACAGTTACAAGTGTGGCAAATGGACTGGTAGAACTGACTAAAAATCCCAGAACTAGATCCAAGTACATATGTAAATTGACGAAGGTGGCATTTCATCACTGGAGCATAGTGTTGGGGAATGAGCCATTTGGAAAAAGATGAAATTGAATCAAATCCACACATCACACCATACATAAGGAAAAACTCCAAATGAATCAGGGATTTAAATATTATAAAATGAAACCTTACTAGTACTTTACTATCAGTGTAGGGAAAGACTTTCTAACGTTGAGTCAAAATCCAGAAGCAACAAAAGAAATGATTGATAAATTTGACTATGTTAAAAAATTTGCATGGCAAAAGCACTGTTAAGTCAAAAGACAATTGACAAACTGGGAGAAACTATTTGTGACATACATCACAGACAAAGAACTGATTTATCTAATGTGTAAAGAACTCTTAAAAACTGAAGAATAAAGGACCAAAAAGCAAAATTAGGAAAAAAACATGAACAGACAATTCACACATGAAAAAGTGAATAAAATAAAGTCTCTTAAGCAAAGACAGTATGTTCAAAACTAATGATTTTGGCCATAGGTAAAATAGTTAAGCATTTTGGTCATTCATTGTCCCTGCCCTCAGTTACTACTGGCAGTTAAACTCTAAGATGATAATACAATTATATCACGAAGTCACTAGTAGCTCAGAGGAAGCGGGAGTGCTTTAATCTGAGCTGCCAGGGGAGATTTTGGAATGAAGGTAACATTTGAGTGGGTAGAGGGTATAAAACCCTGAATACAATGGAGAGTTAAAACAAGAAACTGGAATGGCATGCTCAAGTGCGCCTGGTGAAGCATAAGTTATGCTTACTTTCCCTATCACCACAAGATACATAGGAGACTAAAGTTGTAACACGAATAAAATGTTAAATATTATAAACTGGTCTTAAATAAGTAACTATTTACTTTTCTATTTCTAAGTGGCTGTTGAAACTGCTTACTGGTGAAATTTACATTGTTGCTTAATATTCTTAAATAATTTATAGGAAAATTTAGTTGAGAGCAAACACCACAAACTTGCCCGGAGTTTAAGAAGTGGACCTTCTGACCACGATCTCAAACCTAATGCTGCCACAAGAGATCAACTGAATGTAAGAGAATTTATAAAATATTAATTTAAAAATAATTAAGTGGGTATTTTGGTTGCAACTGATGCGATAGCACATCACTTAAAAGTGATTCAGACACAGGTTAATGAACCCTATGTAATTTCAACAACTTCACATTTCTGTAGTTTTATATCATTTGGGGGCTTTCAGGAAATATATTAGCCCTAGAGACAGAACTGCAAATAGTATATGCTTTCTTGATATAGTGTTCTTAGAAACTGGCCCTAAGATACATTGCCTGAGCTTCCGCTGACTTAACAAGAGAAATGTTTATCATTTGGGTGTTTTTTTTTTTTTTCTTTTCCTTGTGTGTGTGTTGGGGGGAGGGGACTTTTTCCCTCATTTTTATTTTTTAAAAAATGTTTTATACAATTTTTAAGGGTTACTTTCCATTTGCAGTTATTACAAATTATTGTCTCTGTTCCCTGTGTTGTACAATCCTTGAGCCTGTCTTGCATGCAGTAGTTTGGTGGGGGCGAGCTTTTGTTATTTGGATTTGTTGTGTCTTTGGTTGAAGTAAATTAGCTCTGCAATTACATACTTTTTTTTATCTTATCTTTTTCTCCTCTTATACTCTAATATACTTTTTGAACTGATAAATGCAGCAAATTTAAGTCTTACTTGGCTGCATGTATATTCTCCTTGCTTCTATAATAGTTCAATTATAGATATATTTAAATGAATGAAAAATTTTGAATGAAATGAAAATATATAGGAAGATTTTTTTTATTTGACAAAAGTAGTTTTTTTTTTCTTTGTTGTAGATTATTGTGAGTTATCCACCAACCAAGCAACTTACATATGAAGAACAAGATCTTGTATGGAAGTTTAGATATTATCTTACTAATCAAGAAAAAGTGAGTTTCTTGAATATTTTCATATATAAAATTATCTATAAACTTTGTTGCTAATGAGCAAAATGAAGTAAAACTGCCATAGAAATACAGACTTATTGTCAAACTTGAAAAAAGAAAGGTTTATAGAGTAATATATATTGTTACTCCATTTTTTAAAAAGTTAAAACACAAAGACACAGGTACCTATTTGTTGATGTATAGACAATGTCTGAATGGGTTAAGTCAGAGAGACTTGGGCTCAGTTTCCAGCACTACAACTTATTCTTACTGGGTAAGGTGAGGCAAGTTGCTTTGGAAGGTTTGTTTCCTCGTTTTTCTAATTATGACAACTCTCCTTCACAGGTGAGATAATACAGATGAATAACCTGGTTGGGTACTTAATGCATAGTAGGTGCAGAGTAAATGTTGACTCACTTTATCTTCATTCTTCTCACCTCTTTGAGCCTGGGTGGCCGGCAAAAGATATATGTTATTTAAAGAACTATAGAATTCTGGAGGAGATGTGGCTAGAGAGAGAGTATGAGAAATGTAATTTGAAATGGTAAATTGAGTTGGTGGAATGGCATCCAGCTTGGCAAGAGGATAGAGGCTAGGTCAGAACTAGACGTTTGCTTCCCATAATGAAACTATGGAGTAGATAAAGTTTCTGGAGAGAGAGAATTGGGATGAAGCACTAGACTTGAGTGTAGAGACTTAGTTTTGAGGCTTACTATTACTATTTATTGTCACAAAGAAGCTTTTTGACTGCTTTAGTTTCCTCATATTTAATATGAGTCCATTAAATTATAGTGAACGTTAAGTCTCTTCTAGTTCATAAAATAGTCAGTAAATTCTTAGAACATAGGTTCAAAGACTGTTAAGGTATAATAATAATAACCAGCATTTATTAAACAACCACTGTGTGTCAGAGATATTTGATATCCCACAACAACCCCACAATATAGATATTATTGTTACTATTCTACAGATGAGGAAACCTGAGTCTTAGAGAGATTAAGGAACCTGTGCAGAATCAAAGCTTATAAATGCTGCGGCTTGATAGGCTCACATTTATGAGTTAGTAGAGAAGGTAGTCATAGAAAAGAGGATTATACAGAAAATACAGCATCATGCATGCCGTAACAGGAATTCTGAAATGCATTGTGGGCAAAACAGAGAAGCATCAGGAAAATTAATATCTGTCAGATATATAATTATTTGAGAATGAATGAATGTTTACAATCTTATGAGATTGTCTTTAGCTACTTTGTTAACTTGTTTTTCTGAAACAATTGTATTTCCTTTAGTCTCTAAAGTAAAGATAAAAATCCAGTTACAGCTCACTTTAACTCTTCAGCTTTTCTTCTTTATGTTTTATTGATGCCTTGGGAAATTCTTTGTAGATGAATCATATCCATTCTCTTTTATATCTATAACAAGAATGAGAGAGGAATTTTAAATTTGCTATAGCTTTTGAGTGTTATTCTCTTTATCCCTGCAAAGAAGGAAAGATTCATCAGCAGAAGCACAGGTTTATGATTTTTGTGTTTTATAAAAAGATTGAGTTAGTATCGTGATACTCTGTTAAATGAATAACCTTGGTCACAGAAATTGCATCTTGAATGCAGCACAGTGCTGTCTAAAAATATGCAGTAAGATATTGAATTAAACTTGTTAGAATGTATAGGTTCAAAAAGCATAGAATAGATTTACAAAGCAGAACTCCCTTAGATAGAAAGGCTTCCAAGGAAAACTATGTTTTAACAAGTCGTCACTTCCCACTGAAATTCAATTACTTCTAGATATGTGTAAAAGAAAAATGCTCAAGTGATATAAAGTGTGTGACAAGTTTCATTTAACTGATTGATTTCAACTTTTTGAAAGGTAGGTGATGAAACTTCACTTCTCAGGACATATTACAGGATTCTTAAGATCACTAGAGTAGAGTAAACACTGTTTTTTGTTTAGGAAGCACTTTTCAGAAAGCCAAATATATATTGGTCTTGAAGTAACCAAAGGAATTATTAAAATAGCTACATTTGTATCTTTGTAATAATTTAAAATGGGTTTTGTAGAAAATAAATACTCCTGTACCATTGTCCTTTAATTTATTTATAAAAGAAATTCGTTCAGTGCCAGTTTCTCAGGAACTGTGATTTAGGTTATTTGACAGTTGAGCCCTAAGGCTGAAAAGATTTCGTAGAGAGAAAGCAGTGCTCAGGAAACAAGTTGGTGGAAATTGGTTCTTACAAAGTTGTACTTCTTATTTATTTTTTTAAATAAATAATTTAAATAATAATAAATTTGGTCTTTCCACCTATTTTTTTCTAAATGACCTGTCTTAAGTATTTCGGATAAAAAGCCCTCTAGTCTAGACTTGATGTTGTACCTGAAAAGTTCACAGTAATAAGTTTGTCCAACAAAATCAGTTGAATTTATGAAGTATTTTTAATTTTGTGGTCCATAGCATATAGGAAGTGACTCATTTTTGCAGAACTCAAAATGTGACTATTGTAACTTTTTAAATTCAACTTTAAAAAAAATCAGCTTTTAACATGGTAAATGGCCTTTCTTATTAAAATGTTAATAAAAAATAACCGTTATATTAATGCCTTTCCATTATGCTTAGGGAAGAGTCATAATGGTGAAGGTAATAGTGATGCACACTGAATGCTCTTATGAGGCTGCTTCTGAGACAGTGACATCAGGACAATAATATTTGTGCCTCCTGGCAAGAAGTTGATGGCAGACAATAGCAGAAATGAATTCAATTCAGCAAGCATTTGGTATCAATTCTTGGCCTAGAGTTATTTAACGCTCTGAGCTTCGAGGTATTATGTCCCTGTAAATTTCATATAAATTAAAACTGTTTTGGGGAAACTGTTAAAATTAAACTGTTTTGGGGAAAACCAAAATGGAGAAGTAGAGGATAGTAATTGATAAAGGGTCACTGTCTTATTAGTAAACAGTTAGGTAATTACTATAGTAGAGATGTGAAGGAGAACAAGATCAGTGTGCTAAGATATGAGGGAGGTTTTACAGAGCCAAGATTTGTCTTGAAGTTTGAACAGACTTTGATGGTCATTCTTATTTGATGATCATTTTTCATGGGAAAGAAAAGCATGAATAAGGCAGAGTGCTAGGTTCAGGAGACAGAAAAGTTTGTATGAAACATTCTTTAAATAGAAAAGGTGGAATCAGATTGTAATGAGCCTTGAATTCTGTGGTTCGGAGTTGGATATCACTGGCAATAGGAAACCCCTAAAGCAAACAGAATGTGTCTAAGTAAGTGATGTTTTAAGGAAGATGAACCAGGTGGATTGGAGCAGA
This sequence comes from Lagenorhynchus albirostris, assembly GCF_949774975.1. Classification (NCBI taxonomy): domain Eukaryota; kingdom Metazoa; phylum Chordata; class Mammalia; order Artiodactyla; family Delphinidae; genus Lagenorhynchus; species Lagenorhynchus albirostris. The sequence goes on along the minus strand of NC_083108.1, from coordinate 31,659,494 downwards.
GCTGAGAATGAAAAAAGAGACATAATTAGGAGGCTTATGTATGGATTTTGAGAGCTGTATTGGAGAGCAAAGGAAGGGGAGGATAATGTGTAAAATGACTTGGAGGTAATTCCCAAGAATTAGGCCTGAGTGACTGAAATAAGGAAATATGGCAAGTGGAAGGGGCAGAGTAAGGAGATATTTCGTTTTTGAATGTTTTGAATTTAAAATATTAGAATAGCTGTGATACGGTGATATAATAAGAAATCATATATTTGGTCTTCATCTCTGGTTCCTGGCACAGAGTTTCTAAAACCCTAGGAATTTCATGAGTAGTAAGGATGAGAGGAGTGTCTTTTGTTTTTCATAATAAGCCCCTTTCAACTATACTTGTATTTATGGTAATGAGGTGACTCTTGGAGAGTGGGGCTCATTGCCAAAAGAACCAAACCTCTGATTAGAGGGTTGGAATTTTCAGCCCCACCCTTGACCTCTGTGGAGGGAGGAGGAGAGATCGTAAAGGGGCTGGGGATAGAATTAATAACTCAAGAATGGCTAATGATTTAATCAATTGTGTCTACGTTATGGAATCTCTATGAAAACCTATAGAGCTTTTGGGTTGGTGAATGCATCAGTATGCTAGGAAGGTGGCACATTCCTAACTATGGGGACAGAAGCTCCTGTGCTTAGGACCCTTCCGGACCTCGCCTAATGTACCTCTTCACCTGGTTATTCATTTATATCTTTTATAATAAAGTATATCTTTTATAATAAAAGATATATCATTTATATCTTTTATAATATATTTCTCTGAATTCTTTGTGCCATTATAGCAAATTATTGAGCCTGAGGAAGGGTCATGGGAATCCCCAATATGTAACCAAGCTGGGCTGAAGTATGGGTACCTTGAGAATCCAGTGTTTGCTCTTGGCATCTGAAATGGGAAGCAGTCTTATGAGACTAACCCCTTAGCGTCTGCAATCTGCACTGAGTGTCAGAATTCAGTTAAATTGTAGAACACTTAGTGTCTGCAGAGAATTAGGGAATTGGTTCATGTGGACAACCCACACATTTGATGTCAGAAGTGTCTTGAGTAGAACAGGTTTTCCTTTAACAACATGGTAGTAATTTCCAAAATTTAGTTGGTAGAAGTTAATATTAAAAATATATATGACAAATACAGTGTTTTCAGCTCTGAAATGTGATCATGATTCTAAAAGTAGGAGATAACAATGAAGTGATTCTAAGATCAGAAAGGAGGTTAACAAAATATTTATTGCTATTAATATAAAACATGGTAATACATACAATAATGTTAACATTTGATGCTGGACTCAACAACAAAAATAGAACAATAATATCAGAGTTGAAATAATTAACATTTATCAACTATTTATTATATATATATATATATATATCCTGTTTTAAGCATTTATATTCATTAACTTATTTAATTTTTACCACGACCTTATGAGATAGATCACTTAAAAGTTAAATAATGTGCTCCATGTGACACAGTAATAATTGATGGAGCTGGAAATTAAGATTTAAACCCAAATACCTTGGCTTAGTCTAAAGCCTATACTATCTGTGGAAGCTCTAGGGATAAAATTGCATTTGAATCCTGTACCTTTGTTTTACATAGATCAATAAATCATCTTTAAAGGACCTGAGATTAAGTATCATCATTATTATCGCTGTCTTCAAATTGTTACACTTCCTTTCTTTCTCATTACTCTTCTTGTTTCCTCCTTCATTCTATTATCTCCTTGTTTACATTTGTAACATTTAGCATTATCAAGTTGTGAAATCTTTGTACAGTGTCTTAAGTTCCCTGGCAGCATTGTATTCCGTAAATCTTACTAATAAATCTATAAATCTGAGAATCTGGGAGTTAGATTGTTTTGGTTGCTGAACTGAGTACATCGGCCTGCTGCAAGATTTGCTTATAATAAGTACATACCTGCACATTTCTATTAAGACTACTGATGTACTGTGAAATGGCAAAGCTTTCACTGTAGTTGTTTAAGAAGTATTGCTTTGTTTCCACATTCAGTCTAGAAATACATTTTGGAAGTGAAAAATAAATGCATAGAATAAGTTAGGAGGGCAGTCCATGTTTTTATATGGAGAGCAAGCACTGCACTAAATGGTGTGCATGAGGTGCAGAAGAAATGGATAGCTATCCTTGGGGGATGCAGACTCCAGTTGTAGGCATAAGAATGCCCAGAAAAGCGTTTGGTAGTTAGAAGAGCATCATTTAAATGAAGATAGTAAAACTGAGGCAGCTACTAAAAGAAGAGCTGAAAGTTGCTGAAAACTGCCTGGAAAAGTTGAGATTTTGACAAGCTGGCCTTAAATAAGATGACACTAAAGTTTTGGCGAAGAGTGTAAGGAAGGAAGGAACTCCTTGTAGACGGAAGTTAGACAGTCATTATAAAATAGGTTAGCTTT